>NC_062566.1:5592500-6240000 GCF_022837055.1 Prionailurus viverrinus
TAATGAGATTTTACTGTTGAAGGAAGAAGGGCTGCATGGAATGCTCTCTTCTTCATTTCATTAGGTTAAGCTCTATTAATTTTTTTTAACTTTCAAGCAATTTGTCCCATGATGTATACAAAAGTGCAGTTATGTAGTTAGGACCATAGGCTCTGTATCACATTTTCCTGCTTCATACCTGGACACCACCATGGATTTGCTACACATCCTTAGGCAAGTTATTTAATTTCTCAGAGCCTTAGTTTTTTCATCTGAAAAATGGAGATTATAGTGGCTCCCACCTGAAAGGTGAGAAAATGCTTGTAAAGAATGCTTTAAAAATATATGGCACATAGTCACTTTTCAGTAAAGTGACCTATTCATCTCTTACTTGGATATCATGAGCAGGTGATAGGTGTTGTGAGATTTGACAAATAGTTGCCAGGTATTTCTTGGGGGGATATTTTGGCCTTGGTAATGCTCTCTAAAATGTCCCTTGGAATCTTCCCCAAGGTTCTACTATTAGAATCTACCCTTCCTTCTGATTCATCACCCCAGAACTCTATCCCCCCATTTCTTTCTTCTTTAGCTTGTTTTTTTCCGTGGCTGGTCAGCTGCTTCTTGCTTTGTGAGCTTGGAAAGTGCTTACTCATGACTTATCTGCTACTTCAAAGCTGTATGTTTTATTTTATCATTGGCATCCGACTTATCTATCTGACCTTCACTACTTTATTCAGGATTCAAGCAGTCAGAATCAATTGCCCTTCATCTCCTCAAATGTTTGCTCGGAAACTCTGAGTCAAAATATCACCATTGTGTCTTAGGATTTCTCAGGCTATTTTGCATAAATGTAGACGAAACGTATATTAATGCTAGTAATATAACATTATTAAACATGTATTTCAATTAAGATAAATATTTATAAAATTTTCTTTCCTTTTTAAAAGAGGTATGATATTAGAAGAAACTTCTGAAGCAGATATTCTATCCATCTAGTTGAATATCAACTAAAAGACACTTAAGGGAAAAAAAACCCTCAAATTTATTTTGATTTTAATTCACAAAGATCTGCAGCACATTTGTTTGCATCTATTTGGCTTTTTGTGTGTAGTTCTTTTGACATGATACAGTTGACATTTTCCTTCCTTCCATTTAAATAGTCGATGGGCACTGCTTGGCCTGTAAGATACACAGCTGTCTCCCAAACACTGAGCATGTCCTAGTCTTGTGAGTCCAGAGGTCACAGCTCTGTCAGAAGATATTTTGTTTTTTCCCCAGCAAAGCATACACGAATGAATGAAATGGAATGGATATCATTCTGCCCTTCATACCCAAGTTCAGTGTCCTTTGAGGTTTCCTGGGAAAAAGAGTACATTTTCAAAGGTCAAATTGCTGAACTGGAAAAGTGATATAATGGTGATTAGGGCGATAATAATGGCTAACATTTTTGTTCAACACTTACCCTGCCCTCAGTAAGTCATTGAACTCTCAAGTACTCTGTAAGGTAGATCTCATTACCTCCTTTTCTCAGCTAAAGGAACTTAAAACCCAGGGGGGTAAAGTAACTTGCCCAAGGTCATGTTGCTGTGGCCTGACTCCAAAACCTGTACTGGTTACCACTCGATGAGGTCAGCCAGTGTCTTGTCATTAATGTATCTTGATAACCTAATGGAGTATGGCCAGACCCTTCTGAAGATAGACTCCTGTATATCTGAGGCTCTCTCTGAACCTCTGCTTTTTTTCTCTCCCATCTTAATCATTTATATAATTTATAAATAAGGGATTATTACATTATGGTATTTTTATTCTCAGAACAAGTGTGGGTGTTGGCAGGAAATTCCCTGCTTCCTTTCTCCTAACAAAATATGCCCTGTCCAGTCTGGATATTTCTTAGCAAGACGTGGAATGAAGGACTGAGACTGGTTTCCTTTATACCCAAAGGTGGTAACTACAAGTCTTCAGAACACCTACTTGACAGCTCACTGTCATAGACATGTTTTCCTTTATGTAAGTAGAACTAATGATATAGTTTAAATTTCTTTATGCTTGTCTAGAAGTGAGATAAACCACTGAGCAAAAACTATTGGTAAAACATACTGTAGAGGAGCAACGTCACGATAAATACAAAAATCATTAAGCATGGAGTTGGCTAAAGCTAGTTCCAAAGCTCAGCTCCGCAACTTAACTTGCTGTGTGTCCTTTAGTAAGTCACCTGACCTCTCGGAGACTTAGTTTTCTAACTTTTAGAGGAGGTAAGCTCATCTACCAGCAGAGTTATTGAACAAGCTGTAGAAATGTGGAAAGATTTATGGGCTTAATGGACTTAAAAAAAAAATAAGACTAGTCTTTCTGAGGCAATTAACTGGGAAGCATGATGTATCAATCTAATACACAAAAGAAATTTGTTTGGACGTCTTTACCTTTTTTAAAGTACATATTATTTTTGTACCAGAAAGAGAGGATTGTTTGATCATGCTCTATTCTTATAATGAGTGCAGGAGAAGTCCTGAGTCACACACAAGGCATACTTTTAAGAAAAACTGACACGCATTAACATTTCACAGACATCCATCCCTGGTGCGTGAATACTGCATTAAAAAAATCTACTGGCGTTACATTTTGTGGCATGTTGTTGGAGGTAAATAATTTATCTGGTGTGGCTGCTTGAGGAAGTATTTCTCCATATTGGCAAGCGGATTCTTCTTTCTCATTTCTCAATAGATATATTGCATAGGTAAAATGAATTCTGTAATGCTCTTAAATGTTTCTCAGTAAGAGATGGATTTCCGAGTCTCAGATCAGATTTAATCAATGATTTTCTACTTGACAGCAGAGTAGGAGAGCACCGCAACCAGCTTGCTCACCAGCATCAGAAAACAGTAGGTAAAGGTCACTGTCCAATGTGCTGAAAGCTGCTACTGCTTTTGAAATAAGTGCCCCTGGCTTTGTTTTCTGGAAGACACCTCTTTCTAATATAAAATCCCAAAATTAAAAACCCTCTTCAGTATTTAAAGTAATTTTTGTGGCTTGTAGGATAACATCTGTCAAATACTGGTTTGTTACCTAGAAGAATTGTGATAACCCTGAAATTAGTTGACTTTATGTTTTTTATTATGGCAATAAATAAAATTTTCACCTGCTGCAAAGTCAGTGGATTTGTATAATTTTTATTGAGTGTTAATTATAACTAATATAATTATTTTGTATATTCATTTATTAGGAAGCAGCATTTGGGATTTGTGGGCTTTCTTCTTCACAAAACTCAGACTATATATCTTTTAAGGCTGGTATTTGATGCCTAGAGCTTTTGAAGAAAAAATGAACCACATAACTGGAAGTTAAACTGGATTTAATTCACTATATTTGGATTTAATTTAAAACCACAAAATAAAATGATAATAATGAAGTTAGCTTATATTCATAAAATATCCAAATATGAATTACTGAGAAATTTGGGGCTGAAAGCTTACCATGTTGTTTAAAACTATATATTAGCTTTTATTTAGTCATTTTATTTTACCAATAAGTTTTCCTTTACTCACCTTAGTCTAAAAGGAATCATTATAGAATCATAACTACAGAGAGCAAACTGGTGGTTGCCAGAGAGGAGGATGATGGGGACATGGGTGAAGTAGGTAAAGGGGATTAAGAGATACAAACTTATAGTTACAAACTAAATAAGTTATGGGGGTAAAAAGTACAGCATAGGGAATATAGTCAACAGTATTGTAATAATTTTCTATGGTGACTGATGGTAGCTGCACTTAATCATGGTGAGCACAGCGTAATGTATGGAATTGCTAAATCACAATGTTGTGCATCTGAAACTAATATAAGCTTGTTATGCCAATTATACTTCATTTTTTTTAAAGAATAATTATACAGAGATTAAGTGAGATATGCACAGTTCTACCACCTGCCTTCTACAGATGCCAAGACAGGTTTCATTAAGATTGTTCTCATGACCTACCTTTTAATACTAAGCCTTAGTTTATCTGCATATTCCTTCTTACCTTAGTGTTTTTCTCCAAATCCCCCCTCCCCCACCTCTATTCCTTTTGTGGATCACATTTAATTCATGACGCACTCTCATAATTGGTCCTTGGAAAGATGTCCTGTGTTCTGTAGGTTAGCCATTGTCTTCTTGCCTTACCTCCATCCCACTTACCTCCTCTCCTACGCATTCACTCCAACATGTTTGATGAGTACACCTACATATATTCTTAAAATACATTCATCATTTTATTTTTATGTGTTTTATATACATAGATGGCACCGCACCATAGTTTTGTTCTGTTTCTTCCTTTTTCACTCGGTGCTATTTTTTTTTTTAACTTTTTAATGTTTCTTTTTGAGAGAGAGAGAGAGAGAGAGAGAGAGAGAGAGAGACAGAGAGAGAGACAGAGAGAGAGACAGAGCGTGAGCAGAGGAGGGCAGAGAGAAAGGGAGACACAGAATCTGAGGCAGGCTCCAGGCTCTGAGCTGTCAACACAGAGCCTGAGGCTCTGATGCAGGGTTTGAACTCATGAACTGTGAGATCATGACCCGAGCTGAAGTTGGAAGTCCAACTGACTGAGACACCCAGGCACCCCAGCTCGGTGCTATTTTTTTAAAGATCTACCCAAGCTAATATATATGTGCTAATGTGTATACACATACATGTTTATATGTATTTCAGTGCTTCTGATTTTATGAAGAAGTCAATTTTCTCCAAATTAACTTACCAATATAATCTAATTATAAGAAAATCCTCCTTTATTGTAATGTTGTAATTTCATTTATGAATATGGTAAATCTCTCCATATAATATATAATATAATAAAAGTGTTATTTGGCAGGGTTTTAGATAATCTCCATAAAGGTCTTGTCCACTTATGTTTAGAATAACTCCTTGATACTTGTTATATTTTATTGCTAGTCTGTATATTATCTTATTTTATACTATGTTTTCTTGTTAGTTACTGCTGATAAAGAGAAATCTTATTTTAGTATGTTGATATTTTATCTATCAACCTTGGATTATTACATCTATATGAATAATCTATGTGATTGATCACATCATTCATCAGTAATGCTTATTATGCCTTTTGCTTCCAATGTTTTCTGTTTTTTCCTTGTTTCATTTTCTTCCCTAATTGCTTTGGTGAAGACCTCCAATTCTATGTTGTACAGTTGTGATAAACGTCTGTATTATTTTCTTGATTTTAAAGAGGATGCGTATAAAATTTTCTCGTTAATATGTTTTATCTATAGTAATAAATACTTACTTAGAGTGCCTTCTTTTTCATTAAGCTCCAAGAATCTTCAGTTTTCCATTTTCATTTTAGCTTCCTCCCAGACACAGAACGTTTCTTATTTTTCAGACAAACGATGTTGATTTCTAATTTTATTGCTTCAAGGTCAGAAGCTAATATGCGTGAAGTTTCTGTTGTGGCCGGGTACATTGCAAATGTTTTCAAATATTTCATATGTATCAACACACTCATACACAGAAACTTTTTTAGTTCTTCTGTGAAATGACTTTGTGTTTGCCTTATCTTTTTCTGAGAAGGAAGTATTGAAATCTCCAGCTACAATGGTTGATTTATCTACTTCTCTCTATAGTTTTATCAGTGTTGCTTCATATATATATGTGTGTGTGTGTGTGTGTGTGTGTGTGTATATATATATATATATATATATACACACATATATATATATATATATATAATTACATTTATTTATTTATGAGGCTTTTTGAGAGAGAGAGAGTGCGAGCGGGGGAGAGAGGCAGAGGGAGAGGCAGAGGGAGGATCTTAGGGAGACTCTGTGTCCAGCGTGGAGCCCAAAACAGGGCTCGACGCCATGATCCTGGGGTCATGATCTGAGCCGGAATCAAGAGTTGGATGCTCAACCGACTGAGACACCCAGGTGCCCCTGCTTCATATACTTTGATACTGAATTATTTAGAGCATTATGGTCATGCCTATTATAATTCCTTGATCTAGTGCTCCTTCTACCAGTATATATCAAATGTTTTTATCCTTGTAATGTTTTTATCCTTATAATTTTTACTTTAAACTTTCCCTAGTCTGATATTAGAGTTGTTATTGTGAATTTCTTTTGACTCATATTGTCTCATTCCTTTATTTTCAACTGACAAAGACTCTCTCCTTGACCAAACTTCTGTCAGACTCCTTTTTACCCTCTCCTTGACTACACCTTGACCTTGGCCTGCTAGTCTTTGTAAAATGACTTCTTGAATTTAGTGTTTCTATTATAAGGTCTGAGGGCAGTCTTGGAAGTGACCTTTGGCCTCACTGGACTTCAAATTCCTCATCTGCAAAATGAGATGAGTATCAGTACGTATTTTACAGTGGATGTGATAAGAAATTAATGAAATAGTGGATGAGACATATGATGTGCTTACAGATAAGAGAGTAGTCACTGAATTACCTCCACTATGTCTGTAAAGTTAAAAAAATTTTTAATGTTTATTTATTTTTGAGAGAGAGCGAGAGAGACAGAGAGCATGAGAGGCGGAGGGGCAGAGAGAGGGAGAGGGAGACATAGAATCTGAAACAGGTTCCAGCTTCTGAGCGGTCAGCACAGAGCCTGAAGTGGGGCTCAAACTCACAGAGTGCAAGATCATGACCTGAGCCTAAGTCAGAGGCTTAATTGACTGAGCCACCCAGGTGCCCCGTCTGTAAAATTTTTGATAAAATTCTTCCTTTTACAAAAGGATAGGAAGAAAAAGGGAGAGCAGGTGACATTTTCTTCTGTTTCACAAGGCCAGGGAATTCTCTGTGATTTTTCCCACTTTTAAAGACAATGGTGGCACCTGGTTGGTTCAGTTGGTGGAGCATGTGACTCTTGATCTCAGGGTTGTGACTTTAAGACTTATGTTGGGCATGGAGCCTACTTAAAAAAAATGAAGTAAAAAAAAAAGTAAAAACTGTAGAAAATTTTTCTCTCTGTGGACAGGTGAATGACTTTTAGCAGCTTCTTTTTATGAAGTGGGCCTTGGGGACTGGCCTGTAATTCCTAGCTTCAGACCAAGCCATGCTGTTTGTCAAGCACCTTGCTGTACAGGCTCCTGAGGCAGGGCAGGATGGACACTCTTCCCACTGCAGCCGTTCAAACCTGTCGTTTTCAGGCTTGTGGCTGCTTTCATACCATACGTGACTATTTGGCCCATTTTTTTTTCCTTTTCGAGGTGAAAAAATGTTAACCTGGTCACTGATTTGTTTTCTGTCTGTTAGCACATAGTGGTCACTTTGGCTCAGTGAGGCATTGGTTTCTTAGGCATCTGTGTCTGCTCAACAGTGTGCCCTGTTCCGCTCTTGGAAGGGAGTGAGTCGGGGAGAAGGCAGCAGCTGGGAAGGAGGGCCTGCAAGTTTGTGGGAAGGGAACCAATACTGGGAGATTTTGCCACGCCAGCCTGATGTCCCCACCGCACAGTAGCACCTCAACAATTGGTGTTCCTTGTTCACCTGATATGTATGGTTAGCCTCTCATTTCCAATGAAGTAGGGCCAGCTTTGCTTTGCCTTGACGTCTTCAAAACTGGATATTAAAAAGACCAAGAACAAAAGCAGCCTTGGAGCCAGGGAACCCCCTCAGGAAGACCCAGACTGCCTGTGCTTCCTTCTCTCCCTTGGAGCATAGCAGATGGTAGCTCTGTGGGCCAGATCTGAGCAAGAAGAGGCAGATCGAAGAGTGGACCCACACCGTGCACGTTTAAAAATTTTAAGGTCTTCGAAGACATCCAAATACACGAGAAAAGCACAAAGACACTTTGCCAACACAGAATGAAAGCAGCGTTCAGCCTCTCAAGTTGCATCACGTCCAGGTTCTGGAAAGCACTTGGCTTTTCATAGCTGTCCATCTATATTAACATGAGGACTAATCCTCAAGTGAAATGCTTGTAAAATGACCCCCAAAGAGATCACTGGAGTAGATTTAAGTGGTATGAATGTGCTTATCAGCTCACAGACAGCAGGCCAGAAAAACATTTTGTTTTCCTCCACATTGTGGCGTGTTTAGGTATATCAAACCTAGATTATAACCTTGAGGAACCCCAAGTTTCCGCCCTCCTTTTATAGTGTAAATGCAGGAATTGCAGACCCATGTTTGTGTTAGCTAACTAATCAACAGGGTATAGATGAGTCAGAGAGCTGGCTTTCTTATAGGAACTGGCCAAGGCACTGGGATGCTGAAATGGATGGCCATTGTAGGAGAGAATGGAATTTTAAGCAGAGTCAGCTGAGATCAGTTGAGGGCAGCTTTGATTAGTGTCTTGCACAAGGGAACTAGTACAGAGAGAAGTTCTGGAGAGAGAAGACGATGTTCCAGTGAAGCAGAAATGGGAAGATGGAGAAGCAGGGAGCTCTGGCTTGGTGACTTGTCAGAAGGATGATGAACAGAGCAATGCACATGGCACCAGAAGGCTTGGCCTCCCCACTTCGGCTCTGCCTTGTACCAGGGTGTCCCTGGGCCAGCCTGCTCATGCACTTCAGCTCCTGTCTCAATAAAGTGGGGATAATGCCTTTGGGCAGCTAGGTTACTTCCAGTTTGGGGTGATTGAGAATAGTCTCATCTGGAAACACCCTCACGGATGCACCCAGAAATAATATTTAACCTGGGCACCCCATGGACCATTCCAGTTGACATGTAAAATGAACTTTCACTACCTTCTAGGGTGGTGTTCAGGTTAAATGCAAAAGTACAGATAAGGCGTAGCAGAGTGGCTGACACTCGATGGTTACCTGCTATAGCTGCCTTCATTGAGTTATGGATGTTGACATTGTTACCTAGGTACATTTTCTGTCAGCCTCAGGATCGGAGGGTCCCGGGGAGGGCTGGGGTTCTGCAGTTAGTTCTAGTCTATTGAAGCTAGAACAAAATATGCCCATCTCTTTTTAAAAAATTCTGCAGGCAGGGAAAATATCTGTACAAAGGAAACTGTTTAAGTGCTTTCGACTTCATGTTCATAGTAATTTATTAGAGATCTGCTACTAAAAGTATCTTCTTTCAAAAATAAATCAATAGTTCACACATAGGCCAAGATACTAAAATTCTCTTCTTTTTGCTGAAATTAGTCATGGAAAGAAAAATCACTTTTGACATATTTGTGAAACCTGTGTTTACTCTCCTATGTCCCAGGCAAGGTATGGGGATAAAATGATGCAGAAAGCAGAGCCTGTGTACTAAGGTGCTCCATCTAGAGGATGTATATAGTTCTATATAAAGAATTAAAGAATTAAAATAAGATTCTCTAAGTGTTGTTGCATCACAGAATTACACAGACAAGCTGGGAGTGACATGTTATGTCTAGGTGGGTCCTGGCCAAAGCCTTGGTGAGGAAGTGACATTTGAATTAGGTTTTACATACTAACTGGATCCTCCCTGGATATGTGGGACCCTGTGGGATGGAGAGAGGCCTGGATACAGATGAAGCAAGTAGCTGAGGTTGGTTGTGAGGTCCTTGATGCCAAGTTAGGGAATTTGGATTTGATTTTGCTGCTGAAGGAGGGATGTTGTAGAGCCATATGCATTTGGCACCTGTGCCTTGGAGAAACACCAGAGACAGAGAGGATGGAAAATCAGCAAAGTGATGAATTATTTTCCATTTATATGTCAAGCAAAGTTTTGTGTTTTTGTTTTCTTTCCTTCCTTCCTTCCTTCCTTCCTTCCTTCCTTCCTTCCTTCCTTCCTTTTTTGCCTGCTGAACAAGGTGTGCCTAGTTAGGTTTGTCAAGATGACATTGTACTAAAGTAAGGGCTATGCCATTTGGAACTATTAATGAGTAAAAGTGTCACTGTGGGGTGAGTCTAAAGGAGAGAAGGAGGAAGGGAACCCTGGGATTCTAGCTAAGCACAGGGTTGGATAGGTAATAAGAATGATGACTATTTTTCACATAGCACCAGTATCATGCCCGGCTATGACACTTGGCCCCATTGCATGGGGCAGCTGAGATCTAATCCCGGGGCTGTGGGATCTTGCCCCTCTCCTGTTCAGCCTATAGTCCATACATGCTGGTCTTAGATGGAAGCAAATGAGGAAGGTCTGTATGCCCTGCTCCTGATAGATACAGGAGTGAGGCTGGCCTTATCAAGATATCTCACTTCTTCCCAGAGTCAATATCAGTTGACATAAAAGAATGTTCTCATCCTAGTTTTAATAGCAAAAAAACATCACCATAGAGAAAAGAATGGGTCATTAAAGAGAGGTGTACAGGGGAATATGACATAGGAGTTAAAATAAATTGATTAGAACTACATATATGCTAAATAAATGTAATATAAATCTCTGAAATATGTTGGGCTGAAAAGCAAACATACTTACAAATATGATACTACTTAAAACACACACAAAGCATATTGGACACATACATTAATTATGTATTAATATGTAGGAAGATGTAAAAACTGCTGAATCTCTGGCAGGAAGAGAGAGGGACAAGACAGAAAGGTCTATGGGGGGGGGGGGGTGTCAATTTTACCTGTAGTGCTTCCTTTATTTTGGAAACAAAGCCAATAAAGTAAATGTTAAGATTAGATAAAGCTGTGCAATGAGTTCATTATATTATTAAGAAATAGAAAGAGAAATTTCGTAATATGGTAAAATTTTAAAAGGAAATGTTTTCATCAGGGTACCAAGGCCTACTCAAACAAAGACGCTGCTTTTGAGACTGAATGAGTATTTGAATTGCTTTTTCTTCCCAGTGGCAGCTTTTGGTTTTTATCCATTATACATGTGGGTGTATAGGTGTGTATTTGGGGGGTCTGTTAGTGGAAGTTAGCACATTTATCAAAGTGGATTATTATGTTCGTATCAGAGACCTAAAAGCATATTTTCTTTTTTTTTTTTTTTAATTTTTTTAACATTTATTTATTTTTGAGACAGAGAGAGACAGAGCATGAACAGGGGAGGGGCAGAAAGAGAGGGAGACACAGAATCTGAAATGGGCTCCAGGCTCTGAGCTGTCAGCACAGAGCCCGATGCGGGGCTCGAACCCACGGACCGTGAGATCATGACCTGAGCCAAAGTCGAATGCTTAACCGACTGAGCCACCCAGGTGCCCCAAAACATATTTCTTTAAAAGAAATCCAGAAGAGGGGCACCTGGGTGGCTTAGTCAGTTATGCATCCACCTCTTGATTTTGGCCCAGGTCATGATCTCGCGGTTCATGGGATCTGAGCCCTGACAGAGCCTACTTGGGATTCTCTCTCTCCATCTCTCTGCCCCTCTCCTGCTTGTGTGCACATGTGCTTGTGCTCTCTCAAAATGAATTAAAAAACATTAAAAAAAAGAAATGCAGAACATGCTATCTTTTTTTTTTTTGTATGTTTACTTATTTTTGACAGAGAGAGACAGAGCACGAGCAGGGGAGGGACAGAGAGAGGGAGACACAGAATCTGAAGCAGGCTTCAGACTCTGAACTGTCAGCACAGAGCCCGATGGGGGGCTCAAACTCACAAACAGTAAGATCATGACCTGAGCTGAAGTCAGACGCTTAACCAACTGAGCCACCCAGGCACCCCCAGAATATGTTATCTTAATGAGAAAAGGGCTTGTGTTCTGGGCAGCTGGGCCAAGGCCACAAAAGATGAGGGGCACTGAAGGGGTAAGCATGTTCTAGAGTGGGAAAGCAAGAACCTGGCTGGGGTGATCTTGCCCCAGGGGAGTGGCTGGAGATCTTAATTATGATTTTCAAAGCTTTGTGGCCAACTTGGGCCTGGACCCAGGCTAGTGTGCATGTGGCCTGAGCTGGTGGGGGGAGAAACAAAAGCCAGGGATTCTAACTATGTGGAGATGCCTTCTGGGACTGTCACAATATCCATGTGTATTTAAAGTTGGAAACAGCCTATCATTAAATATATTTTCTATTGTGAATATTTTTTTCCATGTAAACTACAGAAAGTTAAACTCAACAAATCTTGGGGGAAGAATTTTCAGGAAATAATCTGACTCTTAACTGAAGCCATTGCTTCCTTGTGGGAGTGAGTGGGGGAGAATGAGGATTTGGGAACGAATGGCCATGAAATTTGTCAGAAGAGCAGGGAGCATGCTCAGGGAACCAGAATCTTGGTGGTGATGGTGAGGGAGTTGGGGAGAGGGGTTGACAAGCAAAGTGTGGTCTTCCTCACTGAGATCCCCCCACCTGGAGTTGGGGTGATTGGGTCGTGGTTCTGTTTGTCAAATGCTGCTGTCATAAATCAAGTTGCCTCTGGGGGATGTTAGGCCCTCAGATGTTTCAGGGTAGGCCCTCAGATGTTTCATGGCAGAGCAAATGCTTTGAGAACTGCAGTGACAGGCAGTGGTGTTCCTTGTTTGTTTCCAAACCTGTCCCTGTTGAATTAGGACCGTGGGCCGTATGGGCTGAGAGGAACCATCGAGGGATTCAGGTTTCAGGGCCCAGGTAAGGTGATGGGCAAGCCAGGTAGTAGAGCAGAGGCCTAATGGAAGTTTTTGGGCTTGCATAGTAAGGATGAGGGCTTGGTGGGTTATTCTGGGCTGAGGGCTATTAACTTCAGGCCATCAACTTGCTGATGAGGAAGCAGCTTTAAATTACTGAGGAGGAAAATTATTCTTTTTCTCTATCCATCTTAGGTTTGTTGGCTGGGGCCCTGTCAATTAAACTGACCAAAGACAGTTTAACCAGAGAAACTAACTGAAGCTTAGGGCCAAGTGCAGTGTGCAGACACACAGACGTGTGTAGCGATGAGGAACTCAAAGAGGTGGTTAGAACTTGGGCTTATATAGCATCTTAGCAAGAGAACACTACATTTTGAGAGAAGTGACAAGATAAAAGAGAAAGGCTTCAAGCTTCTAGGGTGGCAAATTGTGGGAAAGTGAATATGGGGGAAAAGAATGGAAAGTGAGAGTTGGTTAGTAAGATTTGTTATGTAAACTCCTCCTGCACCACCTCAGGCTGATAAGGGTCTTAGAATTATCTCTGGTGATTAAATTCTGTCCTTTCTGATAGAGAGGAAAGAAGAGACACCTTTACAAATTTAAGTCCTTCTTTTAGGCAAATGGGAGAAACCAGAGAGCTTTCCTTGTATCTGTTTCTTCTCAACTGTCTTCAGCTCAAAACAATGAATACGCCATTGTGGTATATTTGGGGGTGGCATAGCCTGCCACCCTTTAGGACATATTGTGGTACCTGGGTGGTTAGGTGTGCCGCTCTCTAACTGGGGACCAAATGGCGCAGGGCCTGAGTGCTGAGGGGCTTCAGATGTGTGGCCCAGCTAGAGAGGGAGGCAAGCTCTGACAGCTGAGTCTCGCTTTCTTCTGAACTCGTACCACTGGTTAGGACTTTCCATCTTTAGGTATCTAAGGTGCATTCAAAAGTCCAGCAACTGCCTTGATCCTACACAAGTTCAGCCCTCTCCTATTGTTTATGTTCTGATATTTGATAACTTACATAGAGGTAAGGTTTCTGCTGAGGGAATCAGATGCTTTATATTTGTGTCTGGTCTTTGTGGCCCAATTCACTGAGATTCAGGCAGAATTGGTCTGTCAGAATCAAGCTTTTGACCTTTGAAATGCTATTTCTAGAACTGATAACAATGGTGAGATCCAGAGAGTTTAGGGATTTTTATTGAGCCACATGGCCTTGAAACCTGTTCAAATACACAGGTGCTCGCCACTATTTGAAAATAGAGCGTTCCCATGAAATCCTTCATAGGCCAAAATGATGTAAAAGCAAAAAAGCAATTACCATTAATTTATATGGAAAAATTTTTGAGCATTTTTAGACCCCAAAATAACCTCTCTTAGGCTTTTCTGATGCCTGAGGACACATCTTGCTAACAGATGCACAAAATAAATGGAGGTAAAGCATAGATGCTCATAGACAGTTCAAAGCTATGGAGCTTGGTGGTGGTGAGTGTGGTTCTGGGGGAAGGATGTTGGGGGGCCACTCTTGCTGCTTGGGGTGCATGCTGCCTCTGTAACGGCTCACTGCAAAACAGTCACTGAATGCTATTTTCATATTTTTCACGACAGCAAAAATCCTCTCTGGATTTATTTCAGTTAGCAAAAATAGGTAGGTGTTGGTGTGGCTCAGTTGGTTATGCGTCCAATTTCAGTTCAGGTTATGATCTCACAGTGTGTGGGTTCCAGACCCACACCGAGCTCTGTGCTAACAGCTCAGAGCCTGGAGCCTGCTTGGATTCTGTCTCCCTGTCTCTCTGTGCCCCTCCCCCGCTTGTGCTCTGTCTCTCAAAAATGAATAAGTATTAAAAAAGATAAAAAAAAAAAAAAAAGAAAATAGGTCTTTCTTAAAAGCAAAGTGGTATAAGGTGAAGTTTCAAAAAGTGAGGGATAACTACAGTTAGAAGAAAGGCAAATACCAGCTACTATTGATTACTTTTTGAACACACTTGCCCTGGGGGCTAAGGGAGGAAACTTCAGAGGTGTTGGCAGTGACCTTTAGCAGCTGCTGGAAACTCCAGTGTGTCAACAGGGGCTTTCACATGGTCAGTGGTGGCAGTCCTGGCCCAACTCTTAAAGACAGATGCGTGAGAAGGTCAGATGGACTGTACCAGAGGTGATTTATTTTCCGTAAATAAACTGGAAGCCATTCTCATTCTCTTTAGACGTATTGCCATTTCCAGTATCAGGGAGAAGGATTGATACAAGTGTCATAAGATAACTATTTTATGTTGGCTATAGTTTTGGGGAAATGGACATGCTGGCCCCTCCATTTTTTTAAAACATTTATTTATTTTTGAGACAGAGAGAAACAGAGCATGAACAGGGGAGGGGCAGAGAGAGAGGGAGACACAGAATCTGAAACAGGCTCCAGGTTCTGAGCTGTCAGCACAGAGCCCGATGCGGGGCTCAAACTCATGGACCATGAGATCATGCCCTGAGCCAAAGTCGGATGCTTAAGTGACTGAGCCACCCAGGTGCCCCCTGACCCCTCCATTTTGAATGCTCCCCATACCCCACACCCTGTGTCCATCTGACTACCCTTTATTCATCTTTCAGAGTCAAGGTCAGGTTTCATCTCTGGGAAGCAAGTCTTCAGATTCAGTGAATCTCCTTTCCTGGGCACCATCTTGTACCTCATTGGGTTCAGGGCATGCTACCCCCAAAATGGCACCTTGGCACGTTGAATATTTTAAGCTGAAGGAGTTTGAGAAAATGGCAGGAGCAGGAAGGTCACTCTTATCTGCTCCCCTTTGCCCTTCTTCCTTGAAATGAGTCATAAAACCTGCATGTGAGAGGTGCCCTCCCTATATCCAGAAGAAAGGAATATCCTTATCTTTGAATCCAAATGAACCCCAAGAAGAATCCCAACGAATAGGTCTTGCTAAGTTTGTCCAGTTTACTACACTTACCCCAGGTTCTTTATCCTATCATTTTTCTACCCAACTGCCCACTCTTCATCAAAGCTAGCATAAATATACTCAGCTATAACTGTTTCTTTGGGTCTTCATTTCTTTACGAAAGATCCCATGTCACATAAAACTGACATTAAATAACTCTTCCTGTTAATGTCAGTTTAATTTTCAGACCCAGCCCAGGGCCCTAGGAGGGTTGAGGAAAACTAGTTCTCCCCCTATAGACTGCATATGAATCCTCAAGTTTGACACTATTTGAAGGGCTAGTTTTTAGTTTTTAAATACTTATATTGTGCTTATTGCCTGACAACCCCTATTCTAAGCGCTTTTATGTATATTTATTCATTTAAGTCTCATAGTGGCCACATGAGGGGAGTGCAAATATTCAACCTATTTTACAGATGAGAATAGTGTAGCCCAGAGAGGTGTAGTATCCTGCCCGAGGTCACACGGCTCATAGTAGTAGAGCTGAGATTCAGCTCTGGGTAGTCTGTCTATGCAATATGACTGACAGTACAGAGCCTGACCCGGGGCTGGAACCCATGACCTGAGCTGAAATCAAGAGTCAGACACTTAACTGACTGAGCCACCCAGGTGCCCCCTCCCATGGGTTTTTCCATCTCTATTCGTGGCCACTGCATCCTCAGAACTGCTCAGCCCCCAAATCCTCGACTCCTTGACTCTTCCCTTGCTGTCACACCCACATCGGATTCATCTGCAAATCCGGAGAGCTTTACTTTCAGCAAGGAGCCCCATCTGGAAGTTCCTACCCTTTCCATTGTGACTGTCCTGGGCTAACCCGCTGCTGTTGGTGGCCTGGATGATGGCAAGATACGCTTCCTGTAGGCTTCCTGCTTCCTTTCTTGTCCCCCACCCCGGACCCATTCCCAGCACAGCAGCAGCCAGAGTGATCCCTTTTGAAATCTGTCAGATCATGTCATACCTCTGTTCAGTGTCTTTTGTATTTGTTCGTGACTTTGTACTTGCCCCCTTTACTTGAAATACTCTTTCTTTAAATATCTGCCTGGCTGTCTCCCTTCTCACTTCTGATTTCTACCCAAAGTCAACTTGCCAATGAGGTCTTCCCTCACCTGCCTACATAACATAGCCCCATCCTCACTGCTGCCTTCCTGTCCCCCTTACCCTGATTTATCCTTATGCACAGTGCTCATAGGACACTTACCTTCACTTGTTGATTTGCATACTTGCATACTTTGCAACTTTGCAAATTTGGCTTGCACTGGGGCAAGTGGGCCTTGCTCCTCTCGCTGGAATGTTAGCTCTATGAGAGCAGAGGCTTTGACTCTTTTGCTCAGTGCTGTGCCTGCAGTGCTAAGAGGGCTTAGCATACACTAGAGGCTCAATCAATATTTATAGTGTGAACAAAACCCATTAATGAATGAGGTGACTACTTTGCGTGCTAGTCACTATTAGAAGTGTGTTTATATACATCAGCTCTTTTGATCTTCATAAGCTCTCTGAGGCCCCCTGGATGACTCTGGAACATTTGGCTACCTCTGTTTAGCCTCAGTTTCTTTATCCCTGAAATGAGCACAATAATAGCACTTGCTTCTAAGAGTGAGGACACGTAAATCCTGAGAACAGGGCTTGGCACACAGTCCCTGTCCCAGGTGGGTTCCCTGAGAAGCAGAGGGGGGTTAGCAAGTAGGATCTGTGTGCTTGGGAGTGAGACCAGAGGCAGTGAACAAAGCCAGAGTGGCCAGAGGAAGAAAGAGGTGGCTACAGTCTCATTACTCCGGGGAGTGTAGGAGCTGGAGAGACCCAGTAGAGTTGGCTTGTACTGGGGCAAGTGGGCCTGACCTTTGTATCCCCACGTCACTAAGTCATTGGCTTCAGGCTTCTCTGGGAGGCGGCATGGTCTTGGGCAAAGCCCTTCTCTAGGGTGGATTGAAGACCCCCACACTCCCAGCAGCTGGAGAATGAGGGTACGGTCTCAGGTGTGTGTGAAGGTCTGCGTGCAGCATGCCGGTACCCACTCCAGGCAACTCCAGTAAATGCCCGAGATCACACCTTCTCACCGCACTGCCCTAGCCTAGTAATCACTTCCCTGCTAAGAGCCTGCAGTTATGCCTGGGCCCATGGAACGTGGGGCAAATGCCATCCTTTGAGAGTCTCAACCTCTCTGCAAAGATTTAAGATTGGATTTGATTTATAAACCTTTCTCCCTGTAGACTTCGTCAAGTGGGGGCCTTGCCCAGACGCCCAATTACTTAGGACATGGCTGAGATGTCAGCGGGTTCTACCTCATTTCCTGTCATCGGGGTGATTTAGAACAAAACAGGGCAAGCCTTTCCAGTAGTCTAGGTCAGCAGGCTGGTGCGTGGTGCCATTTAAAGGACATCCCCCTCCTGCCTGGAATTCTACCATTAGGGTTCCATTATGTATGGAAGCATTTAAAAAAGCATCAAGAGTGTCCTGTTCAAATGCAAATAACCGTAAAAGTTAAAGGCTTAAGCCTTTGTGATGAAGTACTTTTGTATCTTTATTCAAAAACGTTATTGTGTATTCCATTTTAAATTACTCAAAACGCAGTGATCTTGTTCTGGTTTAGCTTGAATTTCATTTGCTTTTAGTGAAAACAATCCGGATTCCTTCACTTGGACATTTTCTTTTTTTTCTTTTTCTTTTTATTTGTAAGTTGTTTTTTTAAAATATATTTTTGTTATATATATATACACGTGTATATATATTTGAGAGAGAGAGAGAGAGACAGAGTGCCAACAGGCAACAGGAAGAGAGAGGGAGACAGAGGATTCGAAACAGGCTCCAGGCTCTGTGCTCTCAGCACAGAGCCCAAGGCAGGGCTTGAAGCCATAGAATTCAAGATCATGACCTGTGCGGAAGTTGGACCTTAACTGACTGAGCCACCCAGGGGCCCTGGGCATTTTCCTTGAGGGGAGTTGGGGGACAGTAGAACCAGGGCTTGGAGCCAGAGAGGTGGAGTCTAGGGTGAGATGTGTTCTGGAAGGTGGAGAGCTTCTACCAAATGCCAAGTTCCTTACTGTCTCTGAAGTTCATTGTCCCCTTGGTGAAAGGGGCTCTGTCTAGGTCTATGTTGTCCAACACTAGCTCTGTTGTGGCTATTTACACTTAAATTTAAATTTATTTCAGTATCTCAGTCCCACGAACCACCTTCAAGTTCTCGATGACCGGTTGTGACTAGTGGCTGCTGTAATGGACGGGGCAGAAAGTTCTACTGGACAAGTGCATGAAGATAATTCCCTCATTTCTTGTAAATTTCTAACATTTTTTAGTTTTGAGTAGGGGTATTTGTTTACAAGGAAAACTAATCCACATTTGTGATGTGTTGAGAGTTGATGATGGTGGATGATACTTATTGGGATTTACACACATAGACACACACACAGACACACACACAGACACACACACAGACACACACACACACACACACACACACACACACACTGGTGCTTATATATCCATCCACTCACTTTATTCTAACCTTCACCACCACCCTCTGAGCTTGTTTTTATTTTAAAGTTCTTTAAATTTTAAGTAAACTGTACTCCACACATGGGGCTTGAACTCATGACCCCACAATCAAAGGTTGCCTGCTCTACCAACTGAGCAAGCCAGGCAGCCCCCCTTATGAGCCTGTTTTTAATAAAGAGGCAAATTGATGTTGAGAGGCTCAGTCAGAACTTGGACCCACGTTGATCTAATGCTGAAGTAGGGGCCCCAGTATGTGTTTGTGAGTAAGCATTTACTAAAAGCTTACCAACTCACTGTGCTTTAGAAAAGAGTTCAACCTTGTTGCTTCTCTTCTCCCTCCTTTGTATCCTCTTCTTCTAGAAGGCTTTATTTTCTTTGCATTATAATTGGATTGAAAACTTTCCCTTTGCTGGGGGACTTCAGAAGGGCTGTCCATCCGGGGACACTGTGCCCAACGCCTGCTGGGAAGCTCACAGTTGTACAATTGCTTTGAGTGAAAGGGAGTGGGGTTCAGGGGTTCCATGACTCCTTAAGAGGATAATGGAGTTGTCGTCTGGTTTGTCAACCGATGTGCTCATGAAGTTGTAAATGTTAGACCTAATTAGTGCCTGTTATCTTTCCTCTTGACTTGGTTCTACTGTACAGAGAGCAAGTTTAAAGGAAAATGGGTCCTCTGATCAATCTAGAAGTTTGAAAGGCTGATGTGCTGATGTGAGGATCCCTTGTTTTGCTACATCACCCCAAATAGGAAAGAAGATTGTGACCCATGGGGACGTGTGTCTACCAGAGAGGCCCAGGAGAGTGACAAAGGGGCACTTGGGTTGAGACCACTCTGTAAAAGATGTGAAATGGAATCTTAAGCAGTTACTTTTAAATCATTCTCCTGCTGCAAATTTAAAAGGTGGGGTTGAAGAACACCTCTGTGGAGAGCATCCTGTGTCCAGAGCAAACAGTGGCCTCAGTAGGGCACCTTTGTCATCTTTGTATCTGAAAATGGCCTGTGTGACGCCCACCAGGGGGGTGATTTGTCTGGTTCATGCAAACAAAGGGCCAATTTTTAGGAGCGTGTCTATCAAGGCTGTTTGGTCAACTTGATATCAACAGCTGAGCCAGGGGCTCTGAGCCCAGAGAAAGCAGCTGTAGCTTTTCTGATGCAGTAGAAACTCTGATGCAGTAGAAACCCGACCGGTGTCTGAGCTGCTGGCTTCAACTTCTCCACCAGAGACCACTCCCATTTTGCAAAAAGGTGTGTGTCTGTACTTCTCTTTCTATGCACAACAGCTTGCAGGCTGCCTCTTTTTCCTTAGATCTCTAGGGGGAATCATTACCGGGTGGTTTATGATGAAGAAGAAAGTGTCATTTTCCCCTTTGAAAGGAAAACAACGCTGGATTCGTTGGTTTCAGAGGTGAAGGTTTCCAAAGATCATTTTGCGAATGACACTCACGTATTCAGGGAACACAGAGCCACATCGTGTATTTGGTTCCCAGGCTTCTGATGACAACAGCAGGCTGCTCTGGGGGTGGACCCCGGACGAGGCCTAGGGGGGAGCTGTCCTTCATGTGGCATATCACACTGATGTGCCATCTGTTTCTAGGATGATTCCAGGAGCTGTTGAGGAGCCCATGAAAATATCCCTGCTAGGTTTTCTCCAAATTCATCTTTTTCCCTCCTTGTGTATGACAGCCCTCTATATAATAAGGCAATTTAGGAATAGGAGGACAGTGAAAACACATCTTTTAAAAAAGATGATCTTGGGGCGCCTGGGTGGCGCAGTCGGTTGGGCGTCCGACTTCAGCCAGGTCACGATCTCGCGGTCCGTGAGTTCGAGCCCCGCGTCGGGCTCTGGGCTGATGGCTCAGAGCCTGGAGCCTGTTTCTGATTCTGTGTCTCCCTCTCTCTCTGCCCCTCCCCCGTTCATGCTCTGTCTCTCTCTGTCGCAGAAATGAATAAACGTTGGAAAAAAAAAAAAGATGATCTTCCTGTCACCCAGATTCTCTCCTACCTGCCCCTCCCTTCGGTCCTGCTCAGGAGGCCAGGACCTGGCTCTCTCAGAGTTCATTTTCATCTCAAGGGCAGTATAAAGGATGCTGTGATGTGTTACTCAGGTTTCCACTGAGACAGGTTTCCACTGCCCTGGGCTTCAGTTGGGCAGGGGCCCAATCTCGGCTTTATTTCTCCTTTGCAATATCATATTCATTGAGAGCCTATCAATGCAAAAGTCCCGCCACCTGCTGCCTAGGAAACAAAGATGAATACGAGATGGATCCTGCCCTCAAGGCGCTTACAGTCTAGGCTGTCAGCCTCAAGAGTGAGCCATGGTGGCAGTCCGGCTTTCCGGGGCTTAAGCAAAGTGTTTTAAAGTGTTGACACCCTTTGAAAATTTTCCTTGCCACATACAAAGGAGTAATTTCAACAGGAAAGCCAAACAGCGGAAAGGGCACCCCAAGGAATTGCATCACCTGATTGGCCAGAGATGCCAGACCGAGATAACGTGTGATATTCTGTGATAAAGTGGGCAAGCCCCAAAGACCGTTGTTCTGCCTCCCTCTGGGCATGCGACCTTGGGCAATGCTCTTGGCCTCTCTGAGCTTCTGTTTCCCAAACCCACCTCCCAGGTCTTTGTGAGGATTATATGAGATTGAGTGAGAAAGCTCCCAGCATATACTACAAGCTCATTAAAGGGTTTCTTCCTCTCCCCTGTCCTTTCCCTGTTACTCTAGGATTTGGAGCAGAGCCCAGAACTGTACAAAACGCTAGGCTCCCGCACTAAATATGTTTGCAATCCTGGCAACATTTTAGCCCTTTCTAATTACAAAGTTTATACTCTGCCAAAGCTGAATTAGGGGTGAGGATGGAGAGAAGGGGCGGGCTAATTATAGAGACTAACATGCTGCAGTGGGGGGAGGGGAGAGGAGGAGAGCCACAGGGCCCATCACACCCAGAGGCTGAGTAATTCCGCAATAATTAGGAGATGCAGACAGGAATTCGGACACACCGAGGTAATTAAAAAAATTACTACTTCAGGGAAATACATGGGACCGATGAGAGCAAGATGAGCTATGAGCCTCTCCTGGTTTCCCCAAAGTGAGAAGTGTGGGGGAGGTTTCTGGGGCTGGGAGAGCTGCAGGCTGATGGAGTACAGGGTGAAGCCGTAACTGGACGGTGGGGACCAGGTGACCCTAGCCAAGCAGCGTGGGGTAAGTCCATGGACCTGAGCTGCAGGCAGTACTCGAGGAGGGGGCATTTCCGGAGTGGGGTAATTATTACAAGGCTAGAATGAAGCAAAAAACTGGTTAATTTCAAGAAAAGACATGCACGGCCCCTGAGAGGGGAACACAGGTGAATCAGGATGCCAGGACAGGATGAAGTGCTCACCCATCCTGCCATGGTGCTCCAACTTGCCTTTGGGGCAAGCCAGGACGTTCTTGGATCCTCCCTGATACCATCGACATCAGTTTGTGCACCTGATAGTCTTTGTGTTCCTCACAGATGTGTTTCTACAAAGTTTTTGAAGACCCCGATTTTCTACCAGGGTCCCCTCCGGGAGCAGCACATTATTTGTCTCATGCCAGTTCTGTATTTTTACTTTTTGGGATATACTCCCAAAGGTGCTAACAAACCAAAAGATGGAGACTATCCTATGTGTGAAGAGAGGACCATTTGCTTGCAGAAAGCCAGTTGCTTTGAGATTCAGTAAAATTGCTATCAACTAGAATACGCGGGCCATGAGGGCAGAGGCTTGTTATGTTCTCCTTGGGGGTTCCTAGCAGCTGGGACCTACCACCTACCACATAATAGGAGCCCCCAAAAGTTTTTATGAAATGGTGAATGACTGTCATGATGGTAGTTTGGTATGGTTGATCCCCTAGGGAGGGGTTACCAGAAAGGGAGCAAACAAAGCTGGGGAGGTAGAGTGGGTATTTATTGAGGGTCCTTCAAGGCCAAACTAAGGACAGTCTTTTGAGGGGCTTGAGAAGCCACTGAGAGATTTTAGTCTGGCCATGCGCAGGGGGGCTAACAGCCTTGTGGGAATGCAGTTGAGAGATACACTAAGACAGTGCCAGAGACGTGGGGCACGTCTCCAGACCTCGTTTGTTTGGCATAATGTCAAAAGTTAAAAGCAAAGAGGGTCAGCTGGAAAAAATCTGCAGGCCACACAAGAAGGGGATCTTTGGTTTCCTTTGATGACGGCCACGGGTGTCTTCAAAGCGAATGCTTTTATTGGCGTCCTCGTCTAAACTATTTGTTCCTTCTCTTTAAGCCGGGCTTTCAACCAGGAGAATTGTTTTTGAATCAGATCTATTTGGGGAAGGAAGAAAATGTGTATGAAAGGCCCAGCAGGTTCTAATGGCTCTTCTTGCTCTGGGAAATTGAAGTCCACCACCAACATGACCTACCTACAAATGCCCCCTTAGAGACCCCCCACTGTTGTGTTCTCTGAGCCTCCAGTGGATCTTGGTAGCAGAGGGGATCTGTTTTAACAGCTCTTTTCTTTCCAAAGGAACTATTGCTTCTGGAAAAACAAAACCCAAGAAAACAACCATTAAAAAACAAAAAAACAAAAAAACTTTCCCTTCCTCCAGCCTAGCCTAAAATGGGTCTGTGCCAGACTCCTTGAGCTTCAAGGTGTCGATTAGTTGAACACCTTTTTGTTGTCTCTCAAGGACCTTCCCAGTCTGGCTCCACCCTCTCGTCCACTTTTATCTCCAGCCATCCCCCCAAATTTCCCCCACGCTCCCTCTTGACTCATCAGCTCTGCTGTAGGTGCATCATTAGACTTTGGCATATCTGAAGGAGAGCAGAAGAGGCCACCTGAAAAGATGCCAAAGTTGGCAAATTGATTATTTTGAATTAAGCTTACTTAAGAAACAGTTGGTGCCGGAAGACTCCTCTGATCCTCCTTTGTTCCTCTGAAAGCAGGAAATAAATCCCCTTTGTGAAAGGTGTGTTCCTTATACCAGGAGGGTAGAAAGCATCCTTATCACCAGAAATAGAGAATTTAGGGCCAAGAGGGTTGCCTGAAGAAACCTTGTCCCTTAACTAGTTTACTGCCCCGAGCCCAAACTCCTTCCTCTTGTCAATTATCTTTTTTTAATCTTAATTAATTTTAAATAAAAAATTAATTTTTAAATCTATGTTTTTAAAAAATATTTCTTTATTTATTTTGAGAGACAGAGAGAGAGAATCTCAAACAGGTTCTGTGTTGTCAGCATGGAGCCCGACGCAGGGCTTGAACCCACAAACCATGAGATCATGACCTGAGCCGAAATTAAGAGCCTTAATTGACTGAGCCACCCAGTTCTTTAAACTTGTCAGTTCTTTAAAAATGTATTGTTTCTTTGTCTAAAAGGTATAAAAGCTGCCTGTCTTGGTCACTTATGGCATTCCCGTGCATACAAAATTAAATTCGTTTTTCTTCTGTTAGTCGGTCTTATGTCAATTATTAGGCCAGCCAAGGAACCAAGAAGGCAGGAATGGAAAATTTTTCCAACCATTGTATTCCCCAAATTTATAAGATTTGCTGTATAATTTTGTCATTCTGAGCATTTACTTAGGGCACATATGTTCCTAAGTGAACATATAGGGATGTGTTCAGTTATTGGGATACAGTATATACCCTTTGTTGAATGTATTTGATTGTAAGGTAAAGTGGAATTGTAGAGGAATGTTCTGGTATAGAATAGAGGAATCCAGGATCCCAAGGACCTGGGTTGAGGGCTCTGAGTTGTCTGGCAGGCAGGCCCTCCCAGTGGTAACCAACAGATTCCTATGCACATTTAAGGTTTCTTTGAGATAGCACTGGTTTCCAGGAGATACCTATCTGGAAGCAGGAGAGGAAATATGGGTATTGGGGATCAAACTTACTAGCTGTGTGACCTTGGCAAGTGACTTGACCTCTCTGAGTTTCTGTTTTCTATGGAATAGGGAAATGAGGATATCTGTCTTGTAGTGTTGTTAAGTTAAATGAGATGATACATTTTTGGTACTCCAGTGAGAAAATGTTGCTTTCCTTCTACCTAGAAGGCAGTGTTTTCCATCTGGGTGGAATTCGCCAGCTCTCCATCCAATCATCCAGAGATTCCTGTGATTTTTACCATATCCTTGGCAAATATCATACATCACCTGTGCTTCCGTTTAATTAAAAAAATGAACTCATTCCTATTACCAGAAAGCATTTATTAAGAAAGGAAACTGTATCGCTCCTCTAACCATAGGGTAACTATAAAAACAAACACAATGAAAACAATACAGTGTTATTATGTTACTGATATTCAGCTAGGTACTGTTCTCTGCTAAAGACTGTGAATGTAACGCTTCTTTTCACTTTGTTGAAGAAGGGTAAGTCGCTAGTTGGCAGGTAGGTGTTAGAGCTGTGCTGGTTCCCCCAGGAAGATTTTGATTTCCTTGACAATCAAAGGGATTGAAAGGACCATGAAAATACATTCGCCCTTTCTGTATGTGATTCTGTGTTATTTAATGCTACATTTGAACACCCTTTGCGAACTAGGTCGGGTCCCACAAAAGATAGCCTCTTCCACTTTGGGAACACTGGCCTAGGGCATCAATCATTTGGGAGCAAAATATTAGCCCATGACTGCAGGCACATGGGTCAGGGTCAGGATCTCCAGAGAAGGGAGCTGGCGTGGGGTGGTGGGGAGCAGTGGTCAAGACCCTGGCCTGGGATGGGGAGGGGATTCAGGGCAGGGCTGCAGCAGACTAGAGTGCTGAAAATCCAGAGGGTCTCCCCTCCAAGGCTGCAGATTTTCCGCTTGTGGGGTGAGGTTAAGGCTTTTATTGTCCTTTTGGCTCTCAATGCGTTGCTGCAGGGGTTAGTGACTGTGTAGAAATGCATGTCTGTGTGTTGGGCATTTATATAATAATAGCTGTTTTTAGCAAGCTCTGTCTTGGTGATAGGCACTGTGCTGAGGTTTTTGAACATATTAACTCATTTAAATCTCGTAACATCCCAATGAATAAAAACCCATATTCCCTTCATTTCACACATGAAGAAGCTGAAGCTTAAAAGCTAAATAGCTCTCCCTGATTCTCTGAGCTTGTAAGCGTCAGAGCTGGTAACTGTAAATGTTCATGGCAGGCAAGAATTTTCTTTGTGACATCACCCAAGGCAAGAAACAGCATTAAAAATGTTTTTCTTAATCAAATTACAGTAGTGTTGATAAGATGGCCATTATCAGTCTTGGTTGGGGCTTCCTTCACCACTCCATTGGACCACTTAAGTGGTCCCCCAAACATTGGGGGTACCTGGCTCTTAGTCCATGGCATGTAGCCTTGTTCTAGCTGCTACTCAGGGCTGCCCAAAGGAGCAAGCTTTTTGCCATCCGCTAGGCAGTTCCAGTTTGGTTGAAAACATTGACACCACTCAACAGTTCTTGATTCTGTTTACAGATTGTATGACTGGGTGCAACCCTTGTTGCTGATCCCAGAGCTGCAGGGTTAACAGCCTATGTAGATACTCCCCAGCTATCCCTCATCCAGAGTGCTACCTTCAAGAGGGACTGGGTTCCATCTCCTTTCAGGGAACTCACTTCCTATTTCGGTCTCCCATCCAAGTACTAACCAGGCCCGACCCTGCTTAACTTCCGAGATCAGACAAGATCGGGCGCGTTCACGGTGGTATGGCCGTAGACTCACTTCCTATTTCGAAGAGTTCCCCTCTCTCAGGGCTTGGGCACCTCATCTACACGTCAAAACACCAGCTTCTCTTCCTCTTCCCTTCTAGCTTAGTGCCTGAAGGGTCTAATTGTCTGAAGACTTGGTTGAAGCCTTCTTTGGCTTCGCCCTGGAATCAGCGCGCGCGCGCGCGCGCGCGCGCGCGCGCGCGCACACGCACACACACACACACACACACACACACACACACACACAGAAATGTAACCTGCTTCCTGCAGAAAGAAAAACCTAAGCCAGAGGTTCTTGACCTTGAGCAAGCACAAAATTACCTGGAGACCTTGCTAATAAAACAGACTTCTGTCCCCTTTCTGTTTCATAAGATTAGGAATGGGGTCTAGGATTCTGTTTTTAACTGGCACGAAATGATTCTCCTCTCTCTTGCAGGTGGTTTGAGAACCACACCATGGAAAACACTGACCCATCTTTAGCACACCGAGGAGCAGAGAGAGAAAATGAGCACTTCAGGGAATACTAGGCAAACATTAACATTCTTAATAAGTCATCCTGCCTATTTACATAATGTAAATACATATTAGCAATATATAATATTATGGAAACTATTGGTATAATGATATAAATATACTATTTACCTAGCATTTCCACCTACTTTATAGTGTGATCATTTTCTTCTTTCTTTTTTTTTTTTAATTTTTTTTTCAACGTTTATTTTTATTTTTGGGACAGAGACAGAACATGAACGGGGGAGGGGCAGAGAGAGAGGGAGACACAGAATCGGAAACAGGCTCCAGGCTCTGAGCCATCAGCCCAGAGCCCGACGCGGGGCTCGAACTCACGGACCGCGAGCTCATGACCCGAGCTGAAGTCGGCCGCTTAACCGACTGAGCCACCCAGGCGCCCCTCTTCTTTCTTAATAAGTCCTTCAAAAGACAAAATTTTATAACACCATAATATTTAGCTGTATAAATATACTCACCTTTATTTACCTGTTTCCTGTTGTGTAATACGTTTGTTTTCCAAGTTTGATGTTGTAAAAAATATGTTGATTAGCATACTTCTCCATAAATTGTGCTCTTGTTTTTGTATATAAAATTTTTCTTTTACATTTATTTATTTTTGAGAGACAGAGTGAGACAGAGCACGAGCAGGGGAGGGGCAGAGAGAGAAGGAGACACAGAATCTGAAGCAGCCTCAAGGCTCTCAGCACAGAGAGGGTTCAGCCCTGACACAGGGCTCAAACCCATGAACCGTGAGATCATGACCTGAGCCGAAGTCGGACACTCAACCGACTGAGCCACCCAGGCGCCCCATCTTGCTTCTGTATTTTATTTTATTTATTTATTTATTTTAATTTTTTTTTCAACATTTTTACTTATTTTTGGGACAGAGAGAGACAGAGCATGAATGGGGGAGGGGCAGAGAGAGAGGGAGACACAGCATCGGAAACAGGCTCCAGGCTCCGAGCCATCAGCCCAGAGCCCGACGCGGGGCTCGAACCCACGGACCACGAGATCGTGACCTGGCTGAAGTCGGACGCTTAACCGACTGCGCCACCCAGGCGCCCCATCTTGCTTCTGTATTTTAAAATGAAGAAGCATTCTGGGGTGCCCGGGTGGCTCAGTCGGTTGAGTGTCCAACTCCTGGTTTCAGCTCAGGTCATGATCGCAGGGTTGTGGGATTGAGACCTGCATCGGGCTCCGCACTGAGCCTGCTTGAGATTCTCTTTCTCCCTGTGCCTCTCCCCCTCTCCCCCTCTCCCCCTCCATAAAATAAAATTAAAAAATGTATAAAATGAAGAAGCATTCTGAACATTCCTATTACTCTCAAGGATTTAGTGTGGCTTTGAAATACTTGCTGTTTTCCTCCCACCGAAAAATCAGGTGGTTTGGTTCTTGTTTAATAATCAATCGTTTCTCACTCCTTGGAGACTAGCTTCCTGTTTTAACACAGTAGAAATAGCTGGGTGATTCAGCTAAGAAAGGAGAGAAGTGCTTTCGTGTCACGCTAATGAGCCAACGGTGTTGTAAGTGGGACAAGGACAGTGATTGCGGGGTGCCTCAGAGAACACCGTCTCCCCAAACCAGCCAGATAAGCTTTGGTCTTTTCAGCCCACTGGTTGGTGTCAGCTACCCCAGCAACATCAAGCAGTGTATTTCAAAAAGCATTGCAGGTGGCTCAAACCTATCGTATGGTCAGGAAGTTGATAATAACTCAGGCAGTCCTTGGAACCCCAAGCACCCCAGCCATCTCAGCTGGGAACATGGCGTTAATAGAAAGCTCGCGAGGGAGGTGAAAGAGTGAATGAATGACTTCTTGTGAAAGGTGGCATCTTCAGGATGTCAGTTGATCTGACTTTTTTTTTTTTTTTTTAACAAAGGTAAACCATTTGGTCTAGTTACAGCAAGTGCAAGGGCACTCTGGCCCATGGGCCATTTTAGACTTGCTTCCAGCCCAGCACTAAATAGCTATTAACCTTCTTTCATGAGCAAATATTTTCAAAGACCTTCTGTGGTTAGAGGCTCTGTGTTTGGTGTTGTAGGTGCAAAAATCAGTAAAACCCAGGGTGTTATCTATCCTAGAATTGCTTACAATCCCTTGGCAGGGAGACATATAAACAATTATGATAAAATAGGATAAGAGAGATATGTGCATGATGCCATGGGACCTCTTGGAATAATTCTAAATGTTTAAGAATAAAGAGCCATCCAATTGCCAAAAAATGGTTTATATTTTGGCTGCTAAAGATTGTTGCTCTTAAAACAGACACTATCCTAGATATTAAAATAATAACAATCATGTTTTAAATATTATGTTGATAGTTCAAAGCACTGTCACAGATACAGAAGAAAATGTTGAGTCTGAGACTGGAAAGGACTTTAACAAGTCACCTAGCACAGCCCCTCATTTTAGGGACCTCAGAGAGTGAATGACTCATCCAAAGTCCCACAATGACTTGATGGTAGAGATAGGACTATAATTCAGGTCCGATGTCTAGTGGTCCAGTGGTCTTTCTCTTACACAGCTGATAGTATTTTGTGCTGAGTCCCCCTGCCCTCTCTTAGTACTCATTATTGGCATGACCTACACAGTTAGGATAGGAATTTAAGGAAGAGGTGTTTGCAAAGCTAACTAACACATTGGACATCTCATTAGTATCCATCTGAGTCTGTTGACTTCCCTATGTCTTGTTCATGTAAAATAGAATTACAGTAAGGTTCTCAAATAACATTTACTCAAGTTATACATTTATGTGCCTCATTTCCCCTTACATTTAAGCCAAATAGTTTCAGGAGTACCCTAGTCTAGCTCATGTATTGGGGTACTGGTCCTTCTGGTCCAGATTATCCGCCATTTTCTTCAGTCCTGACTCACTGGGGAGAATTTCCCATCAAGGCCATTTGTAACAGAAGATACAGCTGCTGCTGATTCCTGCCAAGGGGGCCAATAAGTGTTCCCAGCTTTCCAGGGGTGGGCATATGTTGTTGTTGTTGTTTTTCTCTCGGGTAGATTCTTAGGGTGGAATCACTGGGTTATTTTGTAAGAGCATGCTTAACATTTTAAGAAACTGCTAAACTGTTTTCCAAAGGAGCTGAACCATTTTTCATTCCTTGCAGCAACATATGAGGGTTCCAGTTCACCACATCCCTGCCAACCCTTGCTATTGTCTATCTGTTGATGGGAGCTGTTCTGTTGGGTGTGTGGTAAATCTCATTGCGGTGTTAGATAGGTTTTTATTCAGGTCTTTCACAGCACTTAATATAGAAATATGCAGTTTGAATCTCCAGAACAGAATGCCATGTTTCCTAAACTTATTTGCTCTTAGAATTCTCTTTTTTTTCCCCTCTGAAATGAGTGTATTAAATGCCTAACTTTCTACAGCACACATTTTGGGAAGCATTACATCACTTTATTATAATATTATTTTTAGCTTTGTTCTCTGTGATATTTAATTATGAACAAGTGTTTACCACACAGTGATGCTGAATCAAACAGCACAGACTCAGAGGTTTGTAGAATGTGAGAGGTGAGGGGAGAGGCTGACAATGTTGGAGTTGGCATGTTCTTGAGAGGCAGTGGTTTTCTTGAGAAACTAAATGTCACTTTGTTTTTATCTGCACTTGATTCCCCAGCCTGGCCCAGATGGACCCCACATCTCAAGCAGAGCTAGGCTGGGCTCAAGCTGAGATCCTGGCTCCATGTTAATTGTCAAGGCGCAGTCAGATAATGATCATAATGACAACAACGACAATGAAAATCAGATCAGATTTGTATCAGTCACATCTGTGCCAGGCAGCATGCTAAGCCTTCTTCATGGATTTTCTCATGTGGGTATTTTTTATCACAACCATTTTACAGATAAAAAAATTGAGACACAGATGGTTAATAGCTTGCGCTCAGGTCAGAGGAAATGGCGGAGTCAGGACTTGAACCTGGCGCCTTATGACTCCGAGTTTGTGCTCTTGAACCACCCTGTTGCATATACCCCCCTTTCACCTCCCCCCGGCAAAGGCAGTTTGAAAGAAGTCAAAAGATTTTTGTTGTTGTTGTTTTAATTATACAGCAACCGGAGGATTCTGGAAAGATTTCCAGTCCAGAGTTTGCCCCCCTGGAGTCACCACTGTCCTGGTCACCTCGCTTTCTCCTTCTCAGCTGACAGGAAATGTACACGTGTTCTCCTGTGGGAGTCTCCTTGTGTCCTTCCTTCTCTTCCAGTCCCATGGCTACCATCTTTTTCTGGGCTTAATCTCACCTTTGGATTATTACCAACCATACACACACACACACACACACACACACACACACACACACACACTTCTACTTAGTTTTGTCATCCCTAGGTTTTATCTTAAAAACTAGGCCGCATATCCCCACCAGGGAGATCATTCTAGATCCCTGCTTTGTGTGATATGCTGCTGTGGTCACTTCAGCAACTGTCATGGCTCCCTTCGCTCAATGGAAAATTCCCAGTCCCTGAGCAGGGCATTCAGATCGACAGCTCTTTTCTTCCCCACTGTGTCTCCTGTAAGTTTTCCTTCATGCATCATCTGCTGTGGGCACATGCTTCTTTGCTGCCCAGACAAGCTAAGCCAAGTTGTTCTCCATGACTTTGCTGATCCTTATTTCCCAGCCTGAAGTGCCTTCCTCTCAATTGCTGGCTTCTTTGAGCCCTTTCCTGCCCTTGGAAGTCCCCAGGATGCTATTTCAGCACTTCCAGCCCACGAGGACCCGTCCCTCTTCTGAACTCCTTGGGAGAGCCTACAATCATGATGTTTTTAGCATCAGTCTTGAAATGAGTATAATAATAATCCTTGCCTCATTGGGTTGTTGTCCTGGTTAAAAGTCCTAAAGCACATGATACACTTAGCATAGCACCTGGGCACAAAGCCACGAGGCAAGTATTCAATAAATAAAAGATAATATTGTTAATAATTAAGATTGTCATTTTTATTACTGTATGATGCTTTGTGTTGTTTTATCTGACTCTTTCATGAGGAGCAGACCTCTTGAGAATGGGGCTCAGGTCAGGTCGGTATCTATCACAATGCCTCAAGCACCAAAGATCCTGGGGATGTTTGTGGGGGATAGGCACCTGAAGCCCAACCTGTGAGTCAGAAGCTTGATGTCACTCTTAGCTCTGCAGGCAACTCAGCGTGTGACCTTGAACTTGTATCTTTGGAGTCCAGTGTCTTCCACCTTGTACATCATCCTTAAGGCTCTTTGTGAACTTCAAATCCAATTCTTGATGCTGGTTCTCTGTGTTTATTTGGACACATTCTTTAATTTCCTTGAAGACTTGGCTTTCATCCTACATGAAATGGAGAGAATAATCTTGCTTCACTGTTGGCTGTGAGAATAAATGAGGTATTGCTTTTCAGTGAATGGTTGCTCTTGTGGTTATTTTATTATTGTTCTTCAGTTGATAAACGCTTGGCTTGTCAATGGTGTTGAATGTCTTAGTTTACTGGAGCTGCCATAACCAAGTTCAACAACTTGGGTGGCTTAAAGAAATTCACTGTCTCATGGGTCTGAAGGCTAGAAATCCACAATCAGGGTTGGTTCCTTCCAAAGCCAGTGAGGGAGACTGTTCCAGGCTTCTCTGTTAGCCTCAGGCATTCCTTGGCTTATGGATGGCACGCTCCCTGTGTCTTGACCTCATCTCTCTCTTCAGATGGGTCTCTGAGTCCACATTTCCCTTCTTTATAAGGTCACACCAGTCATACTGGATTAGAGCCCACCCTAATGACCTCATCTTGACCCAATTACTTCTATAAAGACCATATTTCCAAATAAGGTCACATTCTGAAGTACTGGGGTTTATGGCTTTGGTGCACCTTCTTGGGGGATCACGTTTCCGCCCATCGCACTGAAAGTGATTGATGGTTGTATTCTCTAGAAAATGCTTTGCTGGAAAAATAACTTGGCATTTCTCAATGGAAGAGAAAACAACCCACAACACCTGACAGGGATTCCTCCCTACTCTTCTGCACTAGTCACTCACAGCAGCTCATTTCCCTGGATCAGATGAGTGGAATCAGCTTTGAGGAAGATCTGCGTCTTTCTGCAAAACACGAGTCCAGGACCTGTGCCCCTCGAGACAGTTCCCACGTGTACTTTTAGAATTGCAAATCTATCGTTTCTGGTTCATGACATTTTTGCAGAGCCCCCAGGATGGAAATAACACACAAGATCTCAGGCAGTTGGCATCCTTTCTCTGTTTTTTTTTTTATAGCACTTTGCAAAACTCTCATGCTGTAAACATGCGATTTATAGTCCTTCTGTGGTTCCTAAATGGATATAATAAAAACAGATTTAGAATATTATTCTGACATGGTTCAGGCCAGCATGGTCTAATACAAATTTATTTACTGGGGTGGGTGAAAAATCTGGAAAGATAAAGTGAGAATCAGTCCTTAGTAAATCTTTCTTGCTAACTCTCATGATCCTTTCTGAGAAGGCAGTCCACTGGTGGAGTCCTTGGGGTGTTTGTGGAAAATGCAGATTTTCAGGTACCACCCCCCACTTCGCAGGTTCAGAGTCTTTGGAGGAGGGGTCCTGGGATTTGCATTTCTAGTAAGTCCCTCAAGCCCCTGTCATTCTGGCTCACCCTTTGTTTGAGAACCCCTGGTCTCCGGCTTCGTCCAGAAGACATATGTTTTGTTTTTGAGTCAGATGAGTTCCAGAACTGGAGTCTGTCCAGGGCTGAAGGTGAGAAGAGCTGGGCAGGCAGGTGTGGGGCGGGGCACCCAGGGATGTGCCGTCAGCATGGTGAGGATGAGTGTGTGCAGTCCGTGGTGGGGTAGCATCTGCTGAGCTTGGTGAGAAAGGTCCATGTGGATTTCAGATGGGACAGGGAAGGTTGTAAAGGTTGAAGGCACATATACATGACAGCAGGTGGGTTGAGCTGGGGAGTGGGTTTCTGGTGGCCCCAGTGAAGGAGTCTGGCAGCCAGGGAGAGTTGAAGTGGGGTCCTGTGTGCGGGAGGGGCCTTGCCTCCACCCCTGGGGGCTGCTCAATGAGAAGCTGGGGAGCCCCCCCCACCCCGGGGAGCTGTGTGCAGATTAAGATTCCTGAACTTGAACCAGCCCCTCTGTGTGCTCTGGGAATCTGCATTCTAAAGCCCTCCGGGTGATCTAATGTGACACTCCCTCTGAATAGCATTTGGAAGGCACAGGGACCATGGAAAGAACTGACCTTGGGAGTCAGTGGGCCTGGCGTTGGGTCCTAGCTATTTGACCTTGACCTGACTCCATCTGAGCCATAGTTTCTTTATCTGTAAAACGAAAGTACAAATACTTTCTTCTTGTTTTGATTGTTGTGAGAGTTAGGGCTAAGGGATGTGACACATTAAAAAAAATTTTTTTTAATGTTTATCTTTATTTTTGAGATGGAGAGAGACACGGCATGAGCGGGGGACAGGCAGAGAGAGAGAGAGAGGGAGACACAGAATCGGTAGCAGGCTCCAGGCTCTGAGCTGTCAACACAGAGCCTGACACGGGGCTCGAACTCATCAACTGCGAGATCATGACTTGAGCTGAAGTCGGCCGTTTAACCGACTGAGCCACCCAGGTGCCCCAGGGATGTGACACATTTAAGCACAGTTTCTGGCACACAGTAGGCTTCATTAAGTGGTGACTCCAAACCTTGTGAGAACTGAGATTCAAGAATTTAATTGGTGCAGGGTGTGGTAGTCATGGGGCATAAGAATCAACAGGTGGCCCCAGGGATTTGACTCGGCTCTGACAATACAGTGTCCCGGTTTCTAGAATTGGGGCTACCAAAAAAAAAAAAGAGCAACAATAATGTCAGGGCCTCAATAATGTTTACCATGCAGGTCTGATACTGTGCTAAGCATTTTATGAACAACCTTATGAGTTAGGTACTCTCATTATCCCCATTTACAGATGAGAAACCTGAGGCTCAGAAGGACGTGAGCATGGTCACACAGTCCTTACGTGGCAGACTCAAGCCCTCTGGCTCTGGGTCTTCAGCAGCTTTTCCTGCCTAGTTAAGTCAAGTCCAAGGTCAGAGTGGCCTTCAAACCACAGTGCTGAGTCTTTGGAGAAATGGTCCTGGATATTTGCCTCACCTTTCTAGATGTAAAATCATACGGCCGCTTCATAGCAAAGTTAGAAAAGCTGGCATTTTCCTAACAGAAGCTGGTATGTAAGAAACCTACCCTGTTGCCAAAGGCTTGGTAAATTCTAACAGAAAATCTGTAGTACAAAATCGCCTTGTATTGAGAATCCCTTGCCTGCTTTCTATTTAGCCCTTGTGTTGAGTTGACGCCCTTCACAGGTTCATCAACCCTTCAAAGGGCCTCTCTGACCCTCTGCTTTTTCTCCCCTTACTCTTTGTCTCACTGATTCAGTCCTTATTCATTCGATACCAATCTGAACGTCTAATCAAGATTTCCTCCACCTAACCCCTGAAGCACTGGCATTAGTAAATATATTTGTTTAATTCTGAGAGTATTTTGTGAGAATTTCTGCATTTTGTAACACTGCTCTCTCCCTTCTCTGCACTCCCAGGGCATAACCTTCAGTAGCAGAACAAATCAGGCCAGCCAGCACGCTGCCAAGTCCTGTGGGCTCCTTGTCAAGGAAAACAGCTGGCCCCATTTCTAATCAACATCTCCCCCACAAAAACACTGCTGGGTCACTGAAGGAGACTAGACTAGAATTTGAAACTTTCCAAAGACTCGCAATAGACATTGAGTGCAAAAGGATACTTACTTTGTCTTTGCCCGCATCTGCTCTATTTGGGAGACGAGAAGGAGAATCACCCAAGGAGTCACACGAACAGATTCTACATTTAGACCTCTACATATATAATGGGTGATGGTTATTGAAACAGTCCAAACCTCTACCAAGGAGTGAGAGATATAGCTTGAGAGGTGACCAGGCAGTCCCAGGACTAAGCAATGGATGACTACAAGTACCAGGACAACTATGAAGGCCATGCCCCCAGTGATGGCTATTACCGTGGCAACGAGTCCAACCCAGAGGAGGATGCACAGAGTGATGTTACAGAGGGCCACGATGAAGAGGATGAGATCTATGAGGGGGAGTACCAGGGCATCCCTCACCCAGATGATGTCAAGGCCAAGCAGGCCAAGATGGCACCCTCCAGAGCCGATGGCCTTCGGGGCCAAGCTGACCTGATGGCTGAGAGGTTGGAAGACGAGGAGCAGTTGGCCCACCAGTACGAGAACATCATCGAGGAGTGTGGCCACGGGCGTTTCCAGTGGATCCTCTTTTTCGTCTTGGGTTTGGCTCTGATGGCCGATGGAGTGGAGGTGTTCGTGGTGAGTTTTGTCCTGCCCAGTGCAGAGAAGGACATGTGTCTGTCCAGTTCCAAAAAAGGAATGCTCGGTAAGTAAAATTTCCAAAGATCATTCTCTCTGTGGCATTAAATTATGAAGGGGAAAGAGCAGTAAAACTTGTATAGCACCTGTTACTATTAGACACCTTAAATCTATGACAATTCCCTTGTGATGCTATCACTTTACATCCATTTTGCCTTTAAGATATTTTTGTCTCAGAGAAAATTAATTGGCTCAAGTTTACCCAGCTAGTAAGTATTGGAGCTTGGATCCCTGCTTAGGTCTTCCTGAATCTCAACTTCTTGGTTCTTTTTCCAAATCTCATTGCCTTTTTGAGAGTCACATTTCTCTCATCTTCGTATTAAAACCACCATCTTCTACATTCAAATGACAAATACATTTTGCGAGTGGTAGGCCAGAGGCCTCTTCCTCTCTGTCCTCTCTGTGTCCTTCTAGAATCCAATGGCACCTGCTCCTGGTTTCTCTTGTATGTAAGTGTTAGTGGGCTGACTGCCCGTGTGCCTTGGGGATGTACGCTGGGCTGAGCACACCCCCCAGAGCCCCTGCAGGCCACTGGGAATCACACTGTGAAGCACAGATGAATTGTACAGGAGGCAAGACCAGCCTTGCAAATCAGTAATGAGACTAGCAACATCAGAACCAAGCATCAGATGTCAGAGCCTGAGACAGAGGATTTTGTGTAGAGAGAGGTTGGCACGAATGGCGTGGCGTAGAAGAGACTGATCATAATACAGACAAGGATTTGCCTCGATCATTAAATGTCTTGCAAAACATATCCATTCTCTAAACTTGAAGTCCGTATGATTGATTATTTAACGAACATACAGTTATTGTGAACTTGCTCTGAGTCATGTTCTTAACCCTCAAGAACTAAAAATCTATCTAGCAACTTAGCTCATTCATTGAACAAATATTTATTTTGCATATACTGTGTGCCACTCTCTGTGCTCAGCCCTTGGGGAGAAAATATTGAACCAGACAGACATAGTCTCTGCCTCTCAAAGAACTTACACACAGCAGGACAAACAGGCATTGTGTTAATGATGCGTTGACAGACAAACACAGAGGGTTATGTAATTACTGTAGAGACGAGTGCTATGAAATGCCTCGTGTGGTTCTCTTCCCCGGTACTAGCTTTAAAGTAAGGGTTGGCAGACATGTTCTATAAAGATCCAGAGAGCAAATATTTTAAACTTTGCAGGTACAGATAGTCTCTGTGACCACTACTCAACCCTGCCTTGGCAGCACAAAAGCAGCCATAGACAACACACAAACACATGGACATAACTGTGTCCCAATAAAACTTTATTTGCAAAAAAAGGCAAAGGGCCAGATGTAGCCTCTGGGCTGTGTGGTTTGCCGGCCCTGATTCAAAGCCACTATTAATAAGATTGGGACATTAAAATAAAGAAAATATCTGCAATAAAGACTCATTTCTGGAAGCTTTTCAAGTTTGTTTTCTCCATTTCTGCGTAACTAAGGGGACACTGAAAATAATTAAATTGCGTCAGGTGTGATTGTTAGGGAACCCAAAGAGGCTGTGTATGTACAAGCAGAAAGAGTAACTTGAGGAACAAGAATATTTCCCAAAGTTTTTATTTTTATGTATTTAAAAAAATTTTTTTTTTAACGTTTTATTTATTCTTGAGACAGAGAGAGACAGCATGAATGGGGGAGGGTCAGAGAGAGAGGGAGACACAGAATCTGAAACAGGCTCCAGGCTCTGAGCTGTCAGCACAGATCCCAATGCAGGGCTCGAACTCACAGACTGCAAGATCATGACCTGAGCTGAAGTTGGACGCTCAACCGACTGAACCACCCAGGCGCCCCTACCCAAAGTTTTTAAACACCAACAGAAGTTTAGTTGCTTTTTTTAATTTTTTATTAAAAAAAATTTTTTTTTTAATGTTGTATTTATTTTTGAATGAGACAGAGTGTGAGTGGGGGAGGGGCAGAGAGAGAGGGAGACACAGAATCTGAAGCAGGCTCCAGGCTCGGAGCTATCAGCACAGAGCCCGAGGTGGGGCTCGAACCCACGGACTGTGAGATCATGACCTGAGCTGAAGTCAGACGCTTCACTGACGGAGCCACCCAGGCGCCCCAGTTTAGTTGCTTTTTAAAATTTCTTTCTTTTTTTTTAATAAGGGCAAAAACCAAAACAGACCCCAAGCCTCCAACCAAACCATACAGTCCCCAGTTGATGTAAACATACCCACGGCATTGATTTGTTTTGTGGTATTCTCAACAGAAAACCTGGGTCCCTGTCAGGCCAAATTGGCAATGTCAGTAATAATTTCATGTCCCCTTGGTCTCTCTGCCACCTTGGTGCCTGGCAGTCTCGTAACAGAGCTGTCACGGCTCCTGACAGCTCCCTGGGAAAATGCTGGGAGTCGAGGGAACGTGGTCCTAATCTGGAGAGTTCGTGTTTGTGCAATTTTGCTTTCAGTGTTTGCCAAGAAGGTGCTATGACTCAGCCCAAGAAGGGCAGGAAAGACTTCCCATGCACTCAGGGGGCCCCCTTTGCGGGCAAGGAAATGGATCCGGGGAGGTGAATGATGGGAAGGTCTCCAGGGACCAGCATTTCCACATGCTGTTTCTTCTGACCTTCGTGGTCACCATGGTGGTTAGAGAGCAGTTTCATCCTGTTCGTACGCATCAGGAAACAGGCTTGGAGAGCCATATCCTAGGTTACACAGTAATCATTGCTGGAGCTGGGATTCCAACCCAGGTCTGTCTGGTTTCAAAGTCTACACTCGTTCTGCTACACCATACTGCCTTTCTCTCATACACGGTCTTGGGAAAAGAGGTTACGCCATGGGGTGGGTCTGCTTTCCATGTCTTCAGGCACCTGGTAGGTTGCTTAGAGTACCATAGACTGCTTCCCACAGAGAGGCAGCATGGTGTGAGAAATGATGGGGTGGGCGCTGGCGTCTGGCCACGAGGGTTTGGCCACTGGTATGTCATTTATCAGCTAGTGACCTTGGGCAGGTCGTAAATTCTCCGAGTTTCCCGTATGTGGATGAGGGTGATAATACTTGGTGTGTGTGTATGTGAGGACTAAGTGACATAAAGCTGGTAAAGCAACCAGCTCTCCGTAAGTCCTGAACCACTGTTCGTTGTCGTTACTGTGTATCCTGACATTCTCCTTCCCAGCACTGGCCGCAAATGACAGTCGCAGTGATACAGGAGCAGCATGCACTCTGGAGTCAGGTGGCCTGGGTTTGAGTCTTGGTAGGATGATTTGGGGAAAGTTGCCTCACTTCTCCGAGCCTTGGTTTCCTTGTCTGCAAAGTGGAGATTGACAATAGGATCTACTTTATAGGGTTTTGTGGCGATTCAGTGAGTTCGATGTATTTAACTTGCCTGAAACAGTGCTTGCACATAATAGGTGCTCAAGATATCTCAGTTGTTGTTGTTGTTGTTGTTATACAGTTGTTATTCTTACTAAACTGATGGCTTGATAATGATGAACCACCCAAATTCAGGGCTACATCTTCTCAGGTGATGACATTGCATATTTTTTTTTCAGCCTAAATTATTTATTGCAGGCTTTTAAGATCAAGCTGCCCTCCCTTGGCTGGTGACAATGCCTCCTCGTTCAATGCTAACCCAGTTCTAGCTCTCTTTCTCTTTCGTCTGTGTGTGTATGTGTGTGTGTGCATGTGTGTGCGTGTGTGTGCGTGTGTGTGCGTGCATACACACGTGTGTTTGTATGTGTTTAACACTTAATTTTTTAAAAGCAGTTTTGGCTTCACAGCCAAACAGAGAGGAAGGTACAGAGATTTCCAGCATGTCTCTGCCCCTACATGTGCCTGGTCTCCTTCCATTACCAATATCACCCCACCAGACTGATACATTTTTTATAATTGTATAACCTACATTGACACATTGCTGTTACCCAAAATTTGTACTTTACTTTTGATTGGTAAATTAAAATTGTACTTTACTTTTAATTGGGCTGACTCTTGGTGTTACACATTCAATGCAATGACATGTATCTATTATAATAGTATCATACACAGGTAGTTTCACTACCCTAAAAAATCCTCTGTGCTCTGCGCATTCAGCCTTTCCCTGACTCTGACCCCTGGAAACCACTGATTTTTTTTTTCTGTTTTTGTAAGGTTTTGCCTTTTCCAGAATGTTATAATAGTTGGGTCATACAGTATTTATGTAGCCTTTTCACACTGCCTCCTTTCACTTAGTAATTTGCATTTACGTTTCTTGCAAGTCTTTTCATGGATTGATGGCTCATGTCTTTTTAGTGCTGAATAATATTCCATTGTCTGGATGCACCACAGTTTATCCGTTCACCTACTGAAGGACATCCTGGTTGATTCCAAGTTTTGGCAGCTACGATAAAGCTGCTATAAACATCTGCGTGCAGATTTTTATGTGGACATAAGGTTTCAGCTCCTGTGGATAAACACCAAGGAGTGTGATTGCTGGATCACATAGTAAGAATACGTTTGGTTTCGTAAGAAATTGCCAGTCGTCCAAAGAGGCGGTACCAGTTTGCATTCCCATCAGCAGTGAATGAGAGGTCCTGCCACTCTGCGTCCTCACCTGGGTTTGGTGTCGTTGGTGTCTTGGGTTTTGACCGCTCTTACACGTGTATCTCCTTGATGTTTTCACCAGCATTTCCCTGATGACGTACCATGCAGAGCATCTTTTCCTATGTTTATTTAGCAAATATATATCTTCTTTTGTGAGTGTCTGTAAAGGTGTTTGGCCATTTATATATATATATATATTTTTAATTTTTTTTTTCAACGTTTATTTATTTTTGGGACAGAGAGAGACAGAGCATGAACGGGGGAGGGGCAGAGAGAGAGGGAGACACAGAATCGGAAACAGGCTCCAGGCTCTGAGCCATCAGCCCAGAGCCTGACGCGGGGCTCGAACTCCCGGACCGCGAGATCGTGACCTGGCTGAAGTCGGACGCTTAACCGACTGCACCACCCAGGCGCCCCTTGTTTGGCCATTTTTAAATGAGGTGCTTCCTGATTGTTGAGTTTGAAGAGTTCTTTGTACATTTTGGCTAACGGTCCTTTTTCAGGATGTGTGTTTTGCAAATATTTTCTCCTAGTCTGTGACCTATCTTCTCCTTTGGACTCTGCTTCTTTTATAAAGAAACAGAAAGAAAGTGATGCCCCTAGACTTGACTCCTCCTTGATGTTCCAGGAAGAGAATTCAGTAAGAGAACATTCTTTACCCCAAAATTCAGACCTCAAGTCGTAGAGTATTTTGTTATTTTCTTCCTGGAATCAAATGAATCAGTTCAGAAAATAAGAGAAGTATCCTTAGGCCAGGTAACAAAAATATCTGGGTGTCCCTGTGCCTCTTTCCTGAGCTTTTAGAAAGAAGAAAGGTGAGCTTATTCAAGTGTGGAGGTTTAGGGGGTCACTTATCCAGAACTGTCTTTCTTCAGGAAGAAAAAGTCTAGGAGAACATTGTCAGTGACGAAGGCCCTATCCTGCTAACTCTCAAGCAGATGGTCTCCTATTAATTAAAATGTTCATTCAGTTGCCCCTAGGTGGCTCAGTCTGTTAAGCATCTGACTTTGGCTCAGGTCACGATCTCACGGTCCGTGAGTTTGAGCCCCGCGTCGGGCTCTGTGCTCACAGCTCAGAGCCTGGAGCCTGTTTCAGATTCTGTGTCTCCCTCTCTCTGTGCCCCTCCCCCACTCACGCTCTCTTTCTCTCCCCAAAATAACATCTAAACATCTAAATTAACATTAAATAAACATCTAAAAAATTTTTTTAAATGTTCATTCATTATTACTTTTAAAACTACTGGGGCACCTGGGTGGCTCAGTTGGTTAAGTGTCCAATTTCAGCTCAGGTCATGATCTCACGGTTCGTGAGTTCGAGCCCCACATCGGGCTCTGTGCTGACAGCTCAGAGCCTGGAGCCTGCTTCTGATTCTGTGTCTCCCTCTCTCTCTGCCCCTCCCCCCACTCCCACTCTGTCTTTGTCTCTCTCTCAAAAATAAACATTAAAAAAAATAACAAACAAAACTGCTGGATATTACCACATGCCTGATATGTCCTCTATTCGGTGGCAACACCAAGAGGGCAAGTCAAGGCACTCGGTGGGTTTTATTTTTCTCCATATATGTGTGCGTGTGCTAACTTAGTAACATTATTCCTAGAACAGTTTTTTGGTAGTTTATCACAAAACAAGAAGGAGCACTCTGCATACTACTTTTCTGACCTAAGAACAATTTTTTTGTGCAATAATACTACTTTGTTTTCAAAACCATGACTTCCTTGCACGCAGTGCATCAAAGGAAATCAAGGCAGGTCTACTGCTTTCAGTAACTGCTTGCTTCCAGAGTGTGGTTCAGAACATCTCAAGAATAGAGGACTCTGGCAGGGCCTGTCTGCACACTGCAAAACAGAGAAAAATGCTTTTATTTATTTAAAGGTCACTTTCAAAAAGTTAAAAATGGGTGGGGGGGGTGGATATCCAATACCTAATGTCCATCTGTACTATGGGTTTAATTACATTTATTTTTTTGCAGTTTTATGTTTTGCTTTTTTTTTTTAGTGTGAGTGTAGTTGACACAAATCAACGAGTTTCATTCTAAAGGCAGAACTAGAGCTCACACAAGAAATAGAAAATATGAAATAGCGTGACAAGACTCGCAGTGCCGCATTTAATGTTACCCCTGTTGCCCAGATATGAAGGGAAGAAAGGCCGTTTAAGGGATGGAGTCCGAGCTCGGGCCGTCCAGAAGTCTTCCTCTGGGATCCTGTGATCTTAGGTGGTTGGCGGAAGAATCCACATTTCTTTTTAATCCCTTTTCATGTAATATTGATGTATTTTCCACGCAAAGAGATGGGACTGTGTTTGGTGCTTTCTTTTTAACATTTTTTTTAATGTTTATTTTATTTTTGAAAGAGAGAGACAGAACGTGAGCAGGGGAGGGGCAGAGAGAGAGGAAGGCACAGAATCCGAAACAGGCTCCAGGCTCTGAGCTGTGAGCACAGAGCCCGACGTGGGGGCTCGAACTCACAAACCGTGAGATCATGTCCTGAGCCGATGTCCAAGGCTTAACTGCCTGAGCCACCCAGGGGCTCCTGTGTTTGGTGTTTTCAACGGAGTTGTTTGCATCTCAATGCCTTGTTTCCTTGCAGCTGGGATGGCGTTTAATATTGGTGACACAGAGGACATACCAATGGCATCCTCCTCTGCCTGCAGTGGGTAAATTGATACCAAAGTCTCCCCATAATTGCAAAAACACCCCAATTGTGGTCTCTTCCCACCTTCATGCTGACCAAAAGCAAGAGTGTCCCATTTTCAGGCAAGAGTTCCATTTTTGCCTTCAGAATTTTGATTTCCTGGAAGGGTCTAGATGCTCGCTCGGTATGTATTTTATTGGCTCTTAGTTTTTTCTTGCCATCTGCTGTGGGACAGCTCAGGGAGACCCAAATTACCTTTAGACAGTAATTTAGAGCCTAAGAGAGGACCCCGTGAGGGCATGGAGTGATGTCACATGGGGTGGATTCACAAGAATACATTTTGAGCTGCATTTCCACAGCTGCTCTGATATGGATGTATTACTTGGGTGTCATGAAAAATTATCGTTTAATTGTTTTGTGTGTGAATTCCTGGTGAACATCAGAGAAGAGCATTTGATTTCTGAACCACTTTTCCTTTAGCCCTGAATTCAGAGTGTCGGTTCCTGAAAAGAAGGGCCACTCTATGTCCCAGGGCCTGGCACAAAATAGGCGTTCAGTTGAGTACTTACCACCATGAAAATAAATACTCTTTATGGCAAAATCCACCAGTAGGAATTTCCATATATACATATGTTTTGTGTGTGTGTGTGTGTGTGTGATTTATATGAGCTGTTCTTATTTATTTCTTTAGATCATGGGATTCTTTAGAAGAAAAGATAAGGGTTCCCTTAATAGAGTTCACACTGACCGCCATATTTAGGAGTGTGGGCTTGATTCCACAGGCATTGGAGAGCTATTTAACGAGGAGCTATTGATTGCCTTTGAGAAAGGGAGTGACGAGGTGGGACCTGGGGTTTAGGAGGATCACTCTGCCAGAGTGGCTTTGGTACCGGGAGTCATTCTTAAGGATGAATTAATGATCTTATGATTTTAAGGATGGGATTCTGAATTGGTTCTGGAGCTTCTGGAATTGGCTTTCTAGTCTGATTAGGTTTAGACACGATGGACTTCGCCAATGGTGTGATGTGGCAACAGAGACACAGAAAATATCATCCTTGGATACTCCTGATTAAACATTTTGAAGAGGCAAGGTGACCATGTGCATAATCCCTTGGAATTTTTTGTCTAACTAACGAGTATAATGAGCTTGGTGGAGTCAGAGCAGCAATCTGAATAGTCTGATTCTGGAAGACTGTAGTGTTTCCAAAAGCGAAATAGGTAGGAAGCCTGCTAAATTGTCACTTGTTCTGTATAAGCAGAAAAATTCTAGGTAAAGTGAACAAAGCTCCAACTTGTGTCATAAAAATAGCATCACGTCAATTTCCAGACTTGATCCAGTTTACAGATCCAGAACTCCTTTCATGAAGAGGGAGGCTGAGTCCCCGTGAGGAAGGGTACCAGTATATACTGAAAACATACTTCCCCCCAGTCTTCCCAAGGGACCTATGGTCTTTTTACCAGAGTAATTGTGCACTGGGAAAAAGGAAATACGACCTCTTGAGGGTTGAAATGGCTCTGAAATGGCTCTAATCCCAGGAGACCCAAACATTCCTGTGGTTCACCAGAAAGAGTGGGGGCTCATGGAGGTCAGGCGATCTGTGGAGATTTAGCTCAGGCCCCTCTCACAGTAGGCTCAGTGGGTCCCCAAACCCTCCTTTGGTTATTACCCCAGTTCTGGAATGCGCAATTGGGGTAGACCTACTCAGCAACTGGCAAAACCCCTACATTGATGAAGAATGGATTGTCAGGGAGACTAGATGTAGGAGAGCCGACAGAAGGTCCCGGAATAGCCCACGGGAGAAGTGTGTGGTCCCTGGGCTAGTATGGGAAGGAAATAGTAGATAGCATTTGAGTGTTTTGAAAAATTGAGATTTTTATATAGAGCTTTAAAGTATTTCTGCTATAAGCACCATTTTTTTGTGTAATTTATGCAAGGAAGGAAACAGAGGGCCCAGGCAAAGAAGACAACCCCTCTTTAAGAGATTTACACCTTTCCACAGCTGGTTGTATTTATTGTAAGATAATTGAATTCATAGCAAAGTGTTGGCTATTACAAAGCTGACAAGTAAATGCAATTTTTTGGTAATAAATATACAATGAATAAAAAGAATTTCCTATATAACCAACCAACCCACCAGCCAAACAACCATCCAAAAAACCGGCATCATGTTCTCAAGATTAAGGTGTTTTTTTTCCCCACAATTAACCACTGGGGTTAAGAAAAAAAAATCTTACAAGGAGAACTTCTTGCAAAGAAAACCCTCACTTTCATGATGTGGGATCCAGATTAAGTATGGATTTAGCTTTGAGTGGGACGCTTTTCCACTTGTCTACAGCTGTGTCCGTTTTTGTGTTTTTCCACTTACTCCTACATCAGAGGATAGTACCTACCTCGATCTCAAAGCACTTGTGTCAATGACTTCAAATTATTAACTGCTGATTCAAACTTATGGATCCTGGGCTTTATTCTGATTTTAATCTAGATTGAATCAAAGGTATTTGGGGTTTACGCTTGTGTAGTTTTTAGTTTTACTTGGAATAAATGGCATTGTCTGGAGAGAGGGAGATAGAAAGAGAGACAGAGACAGAGGAAGGAGAGGGCAACAGAGGATGGCATTTACCCCCTGGGGTTGCTGGGGGAATTAAATGGAATCACTCATGCTAACCATGCAACTCAGGAGAGGCACACAGTAGGTGCTTGGTCAGTATTCACCTTGCTCCTCGGATCCATCTGCAAAACCGATGTTTTAGCTTCTGACTTGTTTTAACCTTGGTTAGGGCAAGGATATCTCAGCCAATTCTTTCTACTGTCCTTGCAGAACATCTCCTTCGGCAATGAGACCTTCAAAGACTTGAAGGATTTTTTTTTGCCACTACAGTTATATGCACACTCCTTGAGACCTTGTAAATAAAAGATGTTTGGTAACTATCGCCTTATTGATTATCAGAATAAAAATGTTGTGGTTATTTATTTATATTGACCTACCTGTATTTATGTTTATATTTGCCCCCATCATGGAAAACTTAAGCAAATTTAAAAAAGCTCATAAGGCTGTTAATCCACATATTTGAAAATATGATCCCCAGACCATGGAAAATACAACAGGAATGAATGAGGGCAATTTCTAAGTAGACTGGTGTATTTACTGGGAATGGAGGAGAAGTTTCAGGGTTGGGCATAGGCTACATAGGTAAGTAGTCCATTCCCTGTAAAAGGATATGAAGCCTTTGATATGAGTGGCCCAATCAAGGGGAGCCTGGAATGGATCTCTCACAGCATCTTAATGGGCTTTGTTCTGGCTCTGTATTGCTGAATACCAAACAAACACACCAAAACCTTCACACCATTTTCTTTGCTAATGAACCTGCAGTCTTGGCAGACATCTGGCCTCTGCTCCACTTGGCATTACCTGGGGCAACTGGAGGGTGGAACTAGAATCATCCGAAGGTTCACTCACACACTTCTGGTGCCAAGGCTGGGAAGACACAAACATCTGGGGGCTGCTTATGTTATACGATCTCTCTGTGCCAACAAGGCAACCTTCAAAGCAGCTAGATTTCATACTTGCTGGCTCAGGGTGGCCAACATGCATTTCCTGGAAGAGAAAGATAAGCAAAAGCCATATTGTTTTTTTTTCTTCCTAAATTTTTATTTAAATTTCAGTCGATTAACATACAATGTAATACTAGCTTCAGGCATACAATATGGTGATTCAATACTTCATACATCCGCTGGTGGCTCCTCAGGACAAGTGCACTCCTTAGTACCCCGTCACCTATTTCACCCACCTCCCCACCCACCTGCATGCTGGTAACCAGCAGTTTGTTCTCTGTAGTTAAGAATCTGTATCTTGGTTTGCTTCTCTCTTCTCTCCCCGCCCCCTCCCCGCCCCTGCTTCCTCATTTGTTTCTTAAATTCCACATATGGGTGAAATCGTGTGGTATATGTCTTTCTCTGACTGACTCATTTCGCTTAGCATGATACTCTCTAGCTCCATCCGCATCATTGCAAATGACGAGATTTCACTCTTTTTATGGCTGAGTAGTTGTATTCCATTGTATGTATATACCACTGATTCAAAGGGATATATGTACCCCAATGTATATTGCAGCACTGTCTCCAAGAGCCTAATTATGGACACAGCCCAAGTGTCCATTGATGGATGAATGGATAAAGGAAATACATAGATACACATATACAAAGCCATATTGTTTTTTGTGACAAAGTCTGAGAAGGCAGGCAGTCTTACTTTCTCTACATTCTATTTGTTGAGGCCATCATAAAGACCTTTCCCATTTCAACAGGGAGGGGAAATAGTCTCTATCTCCTGATTCAGAAGTGACAGGGTTCTGAACAGAGGGGTGCAATGGGACCAGAAATATTGCTTTAGCCATTTTGTGCAATACAATCAGCGACCGATCTTATTTGGAACTGGTCCTCTGGGTGGCCCTTCTTAATGGCATGCATTATTGCCATTTTGCTCTAGATAATTCTTTGCTCTGGGGCTCTGTCCTGGGCATTCAAAGCTATTGAGCAGCATCCCAGGCCTCCACCCCACCAGATGCCAGAAGCACCCAGCTCCCAGTTATGACCACCAAAAATGTCTCCAGATGGTGCCAGATGTTCCCTGGGGTGGAGGGGGAGGGTGGAAATCAGCCTTAGTGGAGAACCACTTCTAGATGAGCATTCTCAGCCCTGGCTGCCCATGACATCATCCAAGGAGCTGTTAAAAAAACGAAACCAAAAACAAAAACAAAAAAAATAGGCCCTGCTCTAGAATAACTAAGTCAGAGTATCTCTGGGTGTGGTGTGGGCATAGGCATTTGTTCACGGCTCCCTTGTGATTCTGTGGTGTAGCCGGGTTCGAGAACTAGGTATTCTACAGAGACCCAGTAAGAGCTGCTGAGATGTCAGGGGTTTTGCTTACTATGCAGTGTAGGAACTGTCCCCCAAAGGCTTCCTTCTCATGTTGGTGACGATGGCTGGGACATTTGCACACACCTTGACCAGCATGAAAAAAACGGGGTTGTGTCCAAAAATCAGATTTACTTTTGCACAGTGCTTTACAGATTTTCAGTGGTTTTCATGGATACTCTGAATTTTAAATGACCCTGTGAGATGGTCAGAGTGATAATCCCCAGTTTGCACGATGAGGGAGATGTTGTCAGAGACCTTAAGTGATTGCATGCTGGCCTGCGGTTTAGTTCCTAATGTTGTTCTCTTGTCCCGTGTCGACACTCACTGCCACCGGTGCTCACCGTGGGCTACTTTATAGTGATGAGGCTGAGAGGTTATTTTCTCATGGACAGATTTATTCATAGAAACCCAAAGGAGAATCGTGATTTCCCAGTGCCTGCTACAACCTCTGTTACCTTCCTTCTCATTTAAAAGTCAATTACAATAATTCCACTATCACCACCAAGGGCTATAATCTGATAAGCTCTTCCCTTGCAACCATTCTGTATTAGGCATTTTTTTATTTGATCTTCCTCAATATTGTAACAGCCTGCAAGGGAAGCTTTATTTTCTCCCATTTTACAGATGGGAAAAGTTAGGCTCACAGAGGTTAAAGTAACTTGTCAAAAGTAGTTAGAGATACATCTAGGATTTGAAACCAATTACGTCTGACTCCAAAGGCTTAACTTCAAAGGTTTCTCCTCTCACTTGGCTGCCGCATCCATGAAAGTTGTTTCTAGGTGCCCATTAACCTTTTTTTTTTTAAAGTTTATTTATTTATTTTGAGAGAGACAGAGTGAGTGGGGGAAGGGTAGAGAGAGGGAGAGAGAGAGAGAGAGAATCCCGAGCAAGCTCCACACTTTCAGTGTAGAGCCCGGTGTGGGGTTCAAACCCACGAAACCTGACCTGAGCTGGTCAGAGATCATGAGATCATGATCTGATCATGAGATCATGACCTGAGCTGAAATCGAGAGTCAGACACTTAACTGACTGAGCCACCCAGGCGCCCCTAGGTGCCCATTAACCTCAAACAACCTTTTATGTGAAACGTATCGCTCCAATAAGAGGCAGTTGCAAGGCAACTGGGCCCTCACTGGAGTGCCGGGTAGGGTGCAGCCCATCTCTGTGGGTGAGAGAAGGATGTAGTCCATGTCCCAGGCAGCTGGACCAGAAAGGCAGGGGTGATGATTTTACTGGGATCCACAGCAGTTCCGGAGGCAGAGACTGTTGGCCGAGAATAGGCTGTCCAGAGATTGAAGAGCAATACCGCCCTCCTCCTGTATCAGGCCATGTAAGGGGTCCCAAGGAATGATCCATCACCCTATATGGACCAGAGCAGCAGAAGCTAAAAGGACTCCGCACATCCCCACGGCCAAGAATCATGTCAGAGGTGGAGCTCATAACTGCTCAGCTAAAATGGTCCTTGGTAGGCCAGGGGATGTAAAATTCCCTCTTTATAAGTCTCGTGCAGCCAAGCCCAGCTGAACTGATTTTCACTTTGCAAAAGATCAGTTTTGTTTCCAGAAAAAGTCTCAGATAGTAGCAGGGCAGGGAGGAGGGAAGGGAGGGTCAGATAGATAGTCCCGGGAATGTAACAGCCGTTGACATGCCCCACGGGACCCACTGAACAGACTGAATGTGAACACCTTCCCCTCCAGTGGGGGCCAGCTGGGGCTGCTCACATGTGCAGAGTGAACATTTTTTTGTTTCACTGCTGGAATTTTTGCTGACTCAGAGATGGGCATCAATCTCTGCTATGGATGTGCAGGAAATGACCCAGTGAAGTTTCATCCTTTCCTTGGCCTCTCTGCCTCACCTCTCTTGGGCCCCCGGAAGGGAAGTGTTGTCCTTGAAAGGAGATGTGATAACAAATTATAAGGCATGAGCCATTAATTACAACAGTGTAGAGTCATCTAATACTAGAAGGGAAAGGGATGAAGGATGGCTCCTAGTATGCCCTTGGTTTCCAACTGGAGGAAACCAAGCCCCAAGAGGAAGTGAGTTGGTCGAGGTCATATACTCTGAGATTGGGACCTGGGACCCCTGCCTACTGGCACAGAGCTCTTGCCTCTGCACCAAGTAATCTAGCCTTTTGGTCTTAAGGAAGACTATACAAATCAATCAGATGATCTTTTCTCTGTATGACTTCTTTTTTAGGAGACAGTATATGTTTAGGATACACTCAGTTGCCGATAGCAATGACTTTGAGTCATAGAGATGTTTATTGTTTACTTATCAAGAATTCCCTGACTAGGTGGTCCCAGCATGGGTTAGTGCTTCACTGATGTCAGGGCGTAAGGTCGGGCATCTCTGTCATCCTCCTTTCCTTTTCCTCATGGTCACAAGGTGATCACTGTAGCTCTAAGCTCTATATCCTCCCGTAATGGCTTTCCCAGCAGAAAGTAAGAAGGATGGTGGCAAGGAAGTGCTTCTTCTGCTTTTATTCGGCGCAAAAATATTGCCCAGAAACCTCTGATAACTCCTTGAATAAATCCCTGGCAAGAGGAATTGGATGGAGATGACCATCTTTTTTTTTTTTATTTTTTTTTTCTTTTCAACGTTTTTATTTATTTTTGGGACAGAGAGAGACAGAGCATGAACGGGGGAGGGGCAGAGAGAGAGGGAGACACAGAATCGGAAACAGGCTCCAGGCTCTGAGCCATCAGCCCAGAGCCCGACGCGGGGCTCGAACTCCCCGACCGCAAGATCGTGACCTGGCTGAAGTCGGACGCTTAACCGACTGCGCCACCCAGGCGCCCCTGGAGATGACCATCTTAAGTTAGCTATGATCCACCCTCTAGGGTTGAGTATGTATGTAGAGGGACAATTGCTCTGAGACTATTTTAATACCGAAACAAAAACCAAGGTTTCCTTAATAGGGAAGGAGAAGGAAAAAGTTTTGTGGGGAATGTGGCCAACAGACTCTACCGTGTGCGTAAGTGCTTTAAAGGCAGATGGTGCGGTTATACATCTTGGCTACACCATTAACTGCCTCTATCACTGCAGACAAGTCACTTAACCTCCCTGAACCTTGGCTTCTTTATCTATAAGATTACAATATTATTAGTACTTACCTTACAGAACCACTGTGAGGATTAAATAAGATAATGCAATAAGTAAAGACTTATCACAGTGCCCCACAAGGACCCAATAAATATGAACTTGCTTTGTATATTCTTTATTTTATTTAATAACTCTAAGGAATCAATTGTTTGTTGGCTGACTCATCGCTGAATGACATACAGGTCTTTTTCTCATGGAGCTAACATTTTAGGGGAAGGAGACAATAAATAAGGTGGTTCTGCTGATCTCCACTCCTCCACTGGCAGGAACAAAGGGGGCTCCAGAGCTCATTGTGCTCTTGGTACGCCCTCTGATACTTCTTTCTCTCCCGACACTACCAGCCTTGCCAACAAAATTGGTCTCAAAACCATCAGAACTAATTCTGTTATGCCCTTTTATCACTCTATGTGTTGGTCACTATGAGGCGGTCCATATCTCCCAAGCCTTTCTTATCACCTGGATTTGCAGCCCCATACAACATTGCCCATCCCTTTCCTCCCCTCTTCTCTCAATGTCATCCACCTTCTTGCTGTAGCTGAAATGCATCCTCCTGAAGTCTTAGATGGCAGCTGTTTTCTCTCTCACACTCCAGACCCCTCGTACCATTGCTCTTCCATACTTCTCCCTGAAATTTCCAGACCATTCTCCCTTCCTCCTCCCTACACATCCCATGTTTAATCTGTCATTGGGGTGCATTGCCTCCTGCTTATTCTCATAGTCATCTAGTGATCTCTATTTCATCCCCTCATTCCTGGAGGATCTTAGTCCGAGGTCCACTGTCACACTCCAAAACTATTTCCGTTATAATTCTTGGTAATTTCAGTAAGTGCTTTCCAATATCCCGGTTTGTCATTTGTCGAGACCCTCTCCAGCGACACCCCCCCACCTCAAGTACTTACCCTCCCGGTCTTACCCAGGTCTTATCATGACTGGTAACTCCAACCCCTTCACAACCCCTAATGTCAAGCACCCCTTCTTCTGTCTTCAGCTCACTCTGCCTAGTTCTCCCTCCCCACTCCTCCCAGCTGTTCAGCCTCAGGGACACCTTCAGCCATTGGTCTGTCTGTCACCACCCTCTCGTCCTCACCACATTTTTGACTGAGCTTAAACTCTGTGGACCAGAATCATCCCCATTCCCTGTGTACACCATCAACTTCCATGTACATCTTTTACTTTGCTGTGTTACCCAAATCTGGTCACCTCAAACTCATCATCAGCCAGTCCCCAGACCCTGGAACTGAACATGGCTGATGAGATGGACACAGTGCTGTCCACTGATCTCACTTTAAATTCATGATCAGCAACCTCGAGGGGCCATTTGTGCTGCCAGCTGTCATCCTCCATTTCCGTGAACTGCTTACTTTCCCCTGCCCCTTGATGACTATTCTGTTCCTTATCCATTGCTTCCAATTCCCAGAATCTCCTCCCCATCCTCACCCTTAGTGCAAAGAACTCATTCCTCTTTCGCCGCGGAAACAGAAACCAGAAAAGAAGTCCCACGGCTCTGACCACCACGCCTACCCTGCTAATTGCCTCTGTTTTTATCTTATTCCAGTTGCCGTGGAGGAGCCTTAGTGTGACCTGTCCCTTCTCACACCAGATGCCCATCCCTCCTCACCTCCCCAGGACACTTCTTTCATAATTATCACCTTCTCCTCCTGATCTCTTTTTCTACCTGTATGGAACCCTCCCATCAGCGCACAAACATATAATTTCTCTCATCTTGACCCTATGTGTATCTTTTCTATTCCCTTTTTGGTAAAATTCGCTGAATCCAATTCCTCATTTCTCATTCTCACTGGAACATCTGGGAGTGAGATTCAGTCCCTGCCATTTCATAAAACTGTGCTTGTCTAGATCACTAGTGGCCCACTTGGCCAATCCAGTGGCCCAATCTCGGTCCTCAGCTTTCTTGACTTGTCAGCAGAACCTGTAACAGTCTACCCCTTCCTCCTTCTTGATACACTTTTTTTTTTTTAATTTTTTTTTCAACGTTTTTTATTTATTTTTGGGACAGAGCGAGACAGAGCATGAACAGGGGAGGGGCAGAGAGAGAGGGAGACACAGAATCGGAAACAGGCTCCAGGCTCTGAGCCATCAGCCCAGAGCCTGACGCGGGGCTCGAACTCCCGGACCGCGAGATCGTGACCTGGCTGAAGTCGGACGCTTAACCGACTGCGCCACCCAGGTGCCCCTTGATACACTTTCTTTATTGGACCTGTAGCTACCACAGTCTTCTAACTTTCCTGCTGTCTGTCCCCTGCTGGTCCTTCCCAGTCTCCATTGCTGGCTTCTTATCATGTTTTTGACCCTTAACCATTGGAACATTTCAGTGCTCAGTCCTGGAATCTCTTCTCTCTTGCCCTTCCTTTGGGGATCTCTTTGTCTCTGCTTTAAATGCCATCTATTCGCTTGACCCTACCTTGAAAACATATCCAGAATCCAGCCACTCCCTACCATTTCCACTGCTCCCCACCACCCTGGCCCACCCCATTGGCATCACTCACTTGGAATATATGTAATGGTCTTCTAACTGGCCTAAATGATTCCACCTTTGGAAGGAGAGTCACTGTGACTGGGTGGTCAGGGAAGGGCTCTCAGAGCCTAGGGCTGGAGTATAAGAAGGAGCCACCCATGCAAAGATATGAACAAAGAATATACTAAGTAGGACAAAAAGCAAACAGTGTGAAGATTCTGGGGTGAGAAAGAACACAGATCATCACTACCCAGGGGGTAATGGATGCGTGATAAAAAGGCAAATAGCAACTAAGGACAGATTGTCAAAGGAATAGAAAAATTAAGAGATCTGAACCATGGGAAACATTTTAATAAAGATGTGAATACTCGCATTCCTAATATACTACTAAAACCTGCACTGCTCTCTGTCACATGGAGTTCTCAAACAGTGGATGAAAATAATTGCTTTGCCAGTAATGTGTTTTAAAAAGCAAAGAATTTTATTTAGAAATCCAGATTTCTGATGCTTTTCGAAATTATAGAAATAGCATCTATATTCTACAACACAGGAATTGGCTAAAGTTGGGTATGGCTGCTCCCTTTAGGTGGGCATGTATTTCCGAGTCTCTGCCATTCCTTACAAGGTATGTCTGGGTAGCTTCACTCCTTTCCCTGCCTGGCCCTTGTAGGTGCAACCCTGAGGCCAGGAGGTGAAAAGATTTTATCATTTTGGATATTGAGAAGGATTCATAAGACTCCACTGAGTATGGTCAAATAAGGCTTTTATTTAAAGGCAAAGGCCACGGTGGAGCAATGGAAGATCATACAGGTAAGCATTGGGGATTCAAGAGACATCCAGGCACAGTCTCTCCAGGGTCCTTCTTATTCCCATATAGACCTATCTCTAGATTGAACCACCAAGGTCTGTGCAAGAAATCTTCATTCTGGGAGAGCTCAAGATAGACGTTCCCACAGGGACTTTCATGTCCCTTTGGTCTTACGATCAAGCCCTGACCGACCAGTGATACCACCGAAAATCATTAGTAAACAAACTGGCCCCAGGGTTGCCAGGGGAGTTTCAGACTTTAAACAGCACCTCATAAATACCATTGCCCTTATCTTGCCCAGAAGTCAGAGCCAATATCCAGGTGTCTCTAAAGATAAACATAGATCTTTTCCAGTCTGGCTGCAAATCAAGTCTATCCTAATAAAGAAGATAATGTGCTTTGAAGACAAGGTAGCCCACTTTGGTATAGAGACATTGTACCAAAAAGGCAGCTGAGTTCTGGAAGATCATGGGTTTGACTTCTGCCAGTAACCAGCTGCATCACCTTCTGGTCCCTTGGGGTGAAGCTCAGCCCCGCTCCCGCCCCACTGGCCATCTGCTTGTTGTAAGACAGCCAAGTACAGCTATCAGCCTCTTTCCACTTACCGGCTTGCCAGAGTTCTTGCCGTGTCTCCTCTCTGGCCCTTGCCCTGATCCACCCCTTCTCCTTTATTTCTACCTCTTTATTTCTGATAGACTGAGTTTTTTGAAAGCACAGGGCAAGGACTTACTTATCTTTATGCAGCTCTTCCGGGTTCACTGACATGCGGAGAATGGGGCTTAGCAAATTTCCTTGTGAAGACTTTGGTTTCCTCTCCTGCTCTTTTATCAACCATTCCCATCTCAGACTCTGGCTCTTGGCTGTACTGTCCATGACTGGCCTTATTGTGGTTCCCCTGAACGGGTCCACCCTCTAGAAACCACCACAATGGCAGTCCCAACTTTTTCTTTAGTGGAATGGCCGAGAAATCACCCAGTCTCACTGGGTAATGAACACATCTGAGATGCCCACAGTACATACCTCCCTTCACTGGCTTTGGCCCAGGTGACACCCTCTGTCACCTGCCTCACCTCCTCTCACCTGCTGTGGGAGGTGTCCAGAGGGAAGCTTTGCTTTTCTAAGAGATTTCTAGTGTGGTCATATGTGAACAAGGCAATTTCAAGATTCTCACAGTATTCTCAGGAATTTTTTCTTTTTTTTTGAGAGAGAGATAGAGAGCAAGCAGAGGAGGGGCAGAGAGAGAGAGGGAGAGAGAGAGAATCCCAAGCAGGCTCTGCGCTGCCAGTGCAGAGCCTGACTTGGGGCTCAAACTCCTGAACTGTGAGACCATAACGTGAGCCAGAACCAAGAGTCAGATGCCTACCCAACTGAGCCACCTGGGCACCCCTCGCAGGAAATACTTTTTGAGGCCTCTTGTGTCCAGTGTGAGAGAAGATTAAGGGAAGTGACAAGTACCACTGCCCCAGGGCTAGTGGACAGAAACCTCACCAGTGACCTGATTCCTTTCTGTTACAGTTGCTCCCACCATGGCTGTGGGCCTGTCTTCTACTCACCAAAGACATGGCCTCGTCTGCTCACAAGTTCATGGCTTGACCCAGAATATTGCGTGTAGCTTAAGCTTGATCACACACTGCTGGGAGGGTGAAGTCTCCAGGCTGCCTTGCAGCATCTTTATTTCCCATAAGTATGGTTGGAGAGAGAACCCTTCCCTGATTTAAGGTGCTACCCTTATGCTATGTTGCTGAAGCAAGGGACTTCTGTCCCTCAGACCCCCCAGTCTGTCTGCAGACTTCCATCTCTGGACCTGTTAGGCACACACAGAACCTAGAACTTCCAGAAGTGGTAATTCTACTCTTCCATAGGGTTGGGGCTTCTCCTGAGCTGAGGGGCCAGACCTGAGGGGGTGTGTTGAATCCTCAGGCAGAGTGACAAAGGCCTTATCCAACCCAGGTGTCCTTGAATGGTACTGGTGTGTCTTTTCTTGGGGATTTCTCCATACATTGATGAGCCGGTCACTCAACTGTAAGCCCGGATTTCTTCCATCAGATATCAGAAAACTTTATTAGCTATTTTTAAATTGTGGTCAGAGAGGAAAACTCTTAACTTCAGTTTCTTCATCTGTTCATCTGTTAATTTTTTTTAATGTTTATTTATGTTTGAGAGAGAGAGAGAAAGAGAGAGAGAGAGAGGGGGGCAGAGAGAGAGGGAGAGAGAGAATCCCAAACAGGCCCTGCACTGTCAGCACAGAGCCAGATGTGGGGCTTGAACCCAAGAACTGAGCCAAAATCAAGAGTTGGATGCTTAACCGGCTGAGCCACCCAGGTGCCCCTCTTCATCTGTTAAGTAAAGATATTAATAATTCCCTCACACGGTTGGAATGACAAACTGAAATTATTACATATGTCACCTTGTATAGTACTTAGGACACAGTAGGAGCTAAACAGATACCAGTTCCTTTGCCCCTTCCTTTTTCCTCTGCCCATTTATTTCTAAATTATTTCTTGTGTGACAGTTAGGAAAGAGTCCCAGCTTCCAATAGATTAGGAAAGTGAACCTACCTCCAAAGATTCATTCACTTGAGTTTATTGGACACATAAAGTACTAGAAAAGTCCAACACAGTAATTGCCAGATTGTTTTCCACTTGACAAGTTGTTCAAGCCAAACCTTTTTGGTGCCAAGTACCTGGATCCAAAAGAAAGCATTTACTCATCCCAGAAGTTTCCAAGCATCCAGATGTCATATACACACAGTGCTTGGCTGACTTAACCTAACACATCTGATTTCATGGAGGTGTGCAAACAGATACCCTGATGTCCTTCTGTGACTTAATACCAAAGTGAGACTTCACTAGGGGGTTCCTGCATATGTTAAATCTTTATCAAATTTACCTCCCAGACCCTAGTCTAAGACAATATTGCCTTCAAGGAGGTATATTTGGTTGAATAATAAAGAAATGGAAAGGAAATCGTTCATTTGGGAGGTGCTCCTTTTGATCACTGCAAAGTATACGTGTACAGTCCAACAAATAAGTTGTACAGAAAGGGAGCTCAGAAGCCTCCCAGGATAATTAATGCATTTAATTTCTATGTATTCAAGCAAAAAAAAAAAGAGTTCAAAATGGCTTCTTAGTCCTTGGTTCATTGTACACTTCACCCTGCTGCCTCGGATGCTCAGAGAGTATATTCTGTTTACATGAAAAGCATCTCTAGAGATGGCAAAAGTGTGATATGTACCAGCTCTCTGGAAGGAGATTTGGCCACAAACTCATCGAGTCTGTTTGACCTCATAGTTTCGTTTCTTGGAATCAATTCTGAGCAAATGACCAGCAACACAGACAGAGACATATGTACAAACATGTTCTCTGTAGGGATATTTATCAAATGGAAAAGTAGGTTATGAGACTTCCAATACAGAATGATCTCAACCATATAAATGCAGTGTGTAGTTGTATGTGTACAAATAGAAATACAAAGACAGAAACATGCTAACAACAGGTTTGGGTGGGTGGCGTGATGGAGGGTTTTTGCCTCCACTTTTATACAGTTTTGGGTGTGTGTGTGTGTGTGTGTGTGTGTGTGTGTGTATTTGTATTTTTCATATTTTTCTATTGTGATTATGAATTATTTATTTCTGGAACAAATATTAATGGAGTGCTTCCTATGTGCCAAACTCTGAGCTGGGTGCTAGAGACGTAGAGAATTTCACTCAAACAAAACCGACACAATCCCTTCCTCCAGGAGTTGACAGATGTTGAACAAATACATGTGTGAGAGCAAACAGACATATGTGATAGGGAAGAAGGAAGAATATATTGCAGAAATACCAGCAGAGAGGACAGAATTGCATTTGGAGCAGGGGCTAGGGAACTATAACCTGTTTTTGTTTTTACATATTTTTTAAAACGTTTTATTTATTTTGAGAGAGAGAGAGAGAGAGCAAGAGAGCATGAGCAGGGGAGTGGCAGAGACAGAGGGAGAGAGAGAATCCCAAGCAGGCTCTGTACTGTCAGCACAGAGCCCGACACAGGGCTCGAACTCAGGAACCGAGAAATCATGACCTTAGCCAAGATCAAGAGCCCAACGCTCAACCAACTGAGCCACCCAGGTGCCCCTGTTTTTACGTTTTTAAAGGACTGTAAAGAAAAATAGGAAGAAGAAGAAGATGTTAAAGAGCTATAGGACATCTGCAAAGTAAACTATTTTTACAAGAGAAATGTTTTTTTCTCTGCCCCTTGACAGAAAAAGTTTGCTGAGTCCTACTTTGGAACATCAGGAGGCCTTTCTAAGGAGATGGCAATAAATCTGGGCACTTACCCACGAGTTAGCAAAAAGGAAAAAAAAATTCCCAACAAAGTCTTAATTAGAGGAAACTCGGAAAATGTTTTAGTTAAAAAAAGCTTTTTTATTGGGAATCTGGCTCCTTCTGCAGGTAAGGAGGGAGGTACATTTAAAGGGCATGCTACTATAAATAAGTTTCTTCTGCCAGTCTATGTCCTTTTACCTCAGATGCCTTCAGTATATGGTGGGTTTGACTTTAAAATACCGCCAACTTATTTTCATGTTTCTAATCCCGTGGCTTTCTTAGGTCACAGCCAGTTCCACACTGCACCACTCCGAACGACAATCGCAACTTGTATTAATTGTGCATTTACTTTTCTGTGCTAGGCGTCCTGCTAGGTACTCTCCATCTGCTGTGCCATGCAATCCTAACAACTCCACAGGATGAGCACATTATCTGACTTTTACAAAGAAGGAGCAACGATCAGAGAAGCCGAATGGGTCGCCCGTGGTCATGCTGCGGGTAATTCATGAAGCCAGGGCTAAGAGCTGGCTCACCTCACTTTCAAGACGGGGCTCTTTCTCTTATGGCACCTGTCGGTGCGGGCCCCTCCTTCTTCCATGGAGGCCTAATTCGTTTCCTGTGTGGTGTTCTCACTATTAAGAGCCCTTCTCGCTCTACCACATTCCCCTCCTTTTGCCCCCATTCCCCCGACTCTGCAAGTAGCCATCGTGGTTTTTAATTTCCTTAAAACCTCAGTGTATTGGGCGGCAGATTTTCTTAATATGCCACTGAGCTTGTTGAGTGGAACTGGAGGGCGATACTCTCTAGCCTTCTAGCTAGTCCCTTATCTGCTGCGTGCTAAAGTAATTTTTGATAACTCCATTGCATTTCAATTTTCCAAATTTATTGTCTTAATTTCCTCTGCTAAAGACAGATTTTAAATGGGTTTAATAGCACAGCCATTTCAGAGGCATCGTTAATTTTCTATTTCTCTTCTCTGTGGATCAGCCCTTCTTCCGTCCATTTCTTCCCCGTCATAGCCTCCCAAAAAAGTGCAGGGGAGGAAAATCTTCCCTCTGCCCTCCCTGGCTGGAAGCCCTGTGAATTCAAGTGACAAAAGACAGATTAACAAGAGGAAAGCAGCTTATTAGCATGTGCAATACATGCACACACACAGAAGCACCCCAAAGGGATGGTTAGGACTTCGCCTTAGCATTTTCCCAAAGGACAATACATTTGTAGAGAAGGAACAAGTCCCAGGGGAAGGCAAGAAAGCCTTCCAGGGCTGGCAAATGGTGCAAACTAAGGGAAGATAAGGTTGTTGCAGTAAGGTTTGTTATGTTGATGCCTCTTGGTGCTGTCCCTGAGCTGGTAAGAGTCTGTGGTGATTACCATCCCAAGCCCGTTTTTTAGGCAAATGTGAGGGAGGGCACAGAGCTCTCTTTTGGAGTCTGCTGTTTCTCAGCTGTCTTCAGCTCAAAATAACCCTTCAACCAAAGTGGCATATTTTGGGGGCAGCATATCTTGACCGCTACCACAGCATTTTGAGAAGCGTTTCTTATTCTTTCTAGTTCCTCCTTTTGCCGCGGACAGTGGGTAGCAAAAGCACCAGGCTCGGAGCCAGGAGACCAGAGGTGTGGTGCCAGCAGGTTCTGGGCCAGCAGGGGACTTCCAGAAGAGTCACTGACCTTATCTGGGGCTTGGAGTCCTCATCTACTAAAGCTGAGTTGCTGGAGTCAATATCCAATCTCTGAGATGCATCAATTTGCCGATGTGTCTGGATCGGTCAGGGCGTGGTCAGCAGACAGACATCGTAGCAGTTATTGGAACAGGGAGAATTTAATATAAAGAATTATTAGCTGGGTGAGTGAAATGTGTTTATAAAATGTACCGAGATAGTGAATGCAGGGAGCAGGTACCACCGTGGGACTGGGGGAGTAAAGTAAAGAGATCCGCATTGTTGTAACTGCAGAGCTCAGAGGAGGAAACCCGAGGAGCCATACCTCAGATCTCTGGAGACGGGACCCTGCCTGGCCGGTGTTGGTGTGGGAGGGGAGGAAAGGGCAGGATGTGGCTGGTTCTGCTAATTGCATTCAGTGGCTCCTGTGGAAAGGCATTGCTGCTTCCTGCTGATGGATGCAGGGGTGGAATTTACAGGAGCAGAAACCTCGGGTCCCTTCTTCTTGCTCCAGCCTTTCAGCCTCTCTCTCTAGTGCCCCCTATTGGCAGAGGCCCAGCAGGGACTGTCTGGCAGAGCATAGGTGTTTGTGGACAAAGTAGGAGCTGGAAGGGTGGCTTCGGGGCTGAGTGACAATAGCTTAATAAGTGGCACAATGTTCATCGCTGAGATTGCGCACTGCTAGTCTAGAAGCTACTTTTGACCACTGGCCAAAGTCTGGTCTGTAGACATGTTTTGTGTGGCATTCACAATAGTTGACCTAAACATTTGTGTCTGGGCTTATTTAAAAAAATTTTTTTAATGTTTACTTATTTATTTTGAGAGAGAGAGAGAGAGAGAGAGAGGATGAGCAGGGGAGGGGCAGAGCAGGTGAGGGGCAGAGAAACAAGGAGAGAGAATCCCAAGGAGGCTCTTCACTGTCAATACAAAGCCCGATGTGGGGCTTGAACTCACGAACCGTGAGATCACGGCCTGAGCTGAAATCAAGAGTTGGACACTTAACCGATTGAGCCACCCAGGCACCCCTATCTGGGTTTATTTTTTAAATCTGAATATGTTCTTCCTGGGAAATCCACACACTTTCATTGTTCATGATTTATATTAAAAAAAAAAATGAATAGGAAGGCAGTTTGGAAACCAGTGATCAGTTTACACATGTGGTGGTAGGGCCCTTAGAGGGTGTGAGAATATTCTCCCAAATCTCACAACCAGTGAATGAGATTTTGTGGTTCTAAGGCCAGGATTCTCATCCCTGCCCGTCAGTGTGCTCCCAGGAGGATGGGTGAGCTCTGGTCTGCTACTTCCTCAAAGTGTGGTCCTTGGATCAGCAACACTAGTCTTGTCAGAAATGCACAATGTCAGGCCCTGCCCCAGACTTACTGAATCATACCTGATTTTTTTTAATTAAAAAAATTTTTTTTAATGTTTATTTTTGAGAGAGAGAGAGGGAAAGACAGAGACAGAGAGAGACAGAGACAGAGTGTGAGCAGGGGAGGGGCAGAGACAGAGGGAGACACAGAATCCAAAGCAGGCTCCAGGCTCTGAGCTGTCAGCACAGAGCCCTATGCGGGGCTTGAACCCATGAACTGTGAAATCATGACCTGAGCTGAGGTCAGATGCTTAACTCACTGAGCTGCCCAGGTGCCCCTGGGTCAGTAACTGATTTTACTGCGATCCCGTCATGCTTTCCGTGTGCACAGTAGCATCTGAGACATGCCGAAGATAGCTTTATAGAACAAAGAGAAGCAAACATTAATTGGATGTTACTGTTTTCCTTTGGGGTAGGGCCAGAGTATGAAGTGTACAGGTTGGTTCTCAGCAAGTCTCCTGACAATTATTCTGATTTCCCTCCTCCCTTCCTCCCGATTTACAGGCCCCCACACACGATGCAAACAGCTACATGCACACATATAACCACATGTGCATGCATGCCTACATGATATGCCTTCTCTCTCCCTCTCTCCTCTCTCTCTCTCTCTCTCTCCCACACACACACACTCACTCATGAGCCATTATCATGTGGCCTCTGTTCTCCCCCGCCCGGCCCGAATCCCTCACCTCGTTCCCCGCTGTGCACTGTGCTCTACTCACACTGATCTACTTGGACACAGTTGCCCGAACATATCAGGTGCCCCCTTCGCCTCCTCAGTCTTGTGCGCATGCTGCCTGCCACTGCCTGTGATTCACACGCCCAACGACCAAGATGGAAACCTGACCATCAGCTCAATGTCTGGCTCTTAGAAGCCTTCCCACGTTGAGTAAGGTGTATTCAGGCTGTGCTCATTCTGTGCGTTTGTATAGTACCCAACACACACCTTTCATGGAACATTCTTTCTCACTAGGAGATAATCGTATAATTTATGGTTTATCTCCTTGAAAGGAAGGAACCTTGCCCCACTTAGCAAGCAGTTCTGAGGAGGAGCAAACAAGGAAGGAAGAAACTAATACAGAGCTAGTAAGTCTGACCGATGCTTATCTGTAAAGAACAATAAAGCGTAGTGGTTAAACATCGACTCTGAGGTTGGGATTCCCAGATCAAAATCTTGGTACTTCTGCTAGTTGTCTGACCTTCCGGAACTACTTTAGCTCTCTGTAAATCAGTTTTCTTCCCTATAAAACAGTAATGGTATCTGTGGGGTTGTTGTGAACATTAAAGGGGATCAACTATGCCAGTAAAATGCTTTGCATGAAGCCTGGCTGGTGGTGAGCGCTCACTCTTGTGTTTGCCAGCTGGGTACTATGATGTGATATGTTAAGCTCTTATGACCTATTGCTCTATAACCCGCGGGCTTAAAGCACCCATAGCATTTCCTTTGCAATTTGGGCAGGACTCTCCTCCTCCCTCCCTCCCTTCCTTCCTTCCTTAACAACATCTGCTCTTTATTCCAAAACATTTATTGACCAGGTATCATGAGAGAACCACAAGGCATTTGTTGGCTGAATGAGATATTGGAAATTCTTGACAAGAAGTTGTGCTGAGGCCAACACAGTTTGGAAGCTGAACAGACCTAACTTGGAAACAGATGTTCCCTCTCTGCTCTTATCTGGAAGTCCTAAATTACCAAGTACAAGGGCTTGTGTAAAACCCCACTCTAAGTTGGGCCGGTGGTGATAGCCCAGCAGTCTACCTGGAAGGTGGGGGGAAGGGCGGGGCATCTCAGGTGTGGGGCTCCTGAACGTGGCAATTATGTTAGGTGGGTTACCTAAGTCAGAGGAAGTAAAACCCAGTTCTTTCCTGGCGAGAACCTGGTTGGGCATGGATGGAGTTTGGGTCTTTTCCAATTGGTTAAGGTATTGGATGCTAATTGGAAATTAGCATGGGGGCCAGGATCTCAGGACCAGGCACAAGGAAGTTATGTGGACTGGAAAGACCAGATGAAAGTATCAGGGAGGCTGCAGGCTGACCCTCACTTGGGCTTGTGTAGTGGGATTCTGGGGTCATAGCCACAGAAGATGGTTTTAAGATACCCTCATGGTGAGTAAGGCAGTTCTGTTGGACATAGCTCACAATGGCTAAGAACTGAGCAAGATTAAGTCTACAGGGAACCAGATGATGGAGATCCTTAGTTGCTCAGGTCTGGGGAACAGATACACTCATAGTCTAGCAGAGCATACTGACCGACACATCATTTCCATACGGCATGACATATACTGTGAGTTGGGTTTGCAGTCTTGACTCATTTTCTGAAACACAAGTGTGGGTGACTTAATATTAGTGGGAAATTGCTCGCTACATTTTCTGGGCTTTGGGCTGGGAACTGGTGAAATAGGGAGGAGGAGTTATCCTGATTCTATTACTTGTCTGTGGATCCTCCGAGTGTACAGAGAAATGGAAGATTTGAACACAGGCTTGGCAATTTACCCTAGACATCCCCATGGTTGATTTCCTTTAGGTCTTTGCCTAAATGTCCCGTCTCAGTGAGAGCTTCCTGAACCATCTTATTTAAAATCTCCACCTCCCACCCTGGCTCTCCTGGTTCCCTTCCTTCCCATTATTTTTCTCTATGACTCTTATCAGCCACCTACCAACTGTATATTTTACTCATTTATTATTTCTTTTCCCCAATTGGAACGTAAGCTCTATGAAGGCCAAGATTTTCAGGTGTTTGTACCTCACTGTATGCCCAGTAACTAAAAGAATGCTTACCTAATAATAGGCATTTAATATATACTGTAGACTCATAGGCATATTTCACGAAGTAACAGCATATACAGAAACGTAAAAGGAAATAGCATCTTCCATGGCTTTGAGGTGTGTAAAGGCTGAAAGTGACAATACAGGTGAGTGAAAAAAATCTTAATGAACACCATTGACAACACCAAAGCTATCATTTCTTTTCATCTCATGGAATAAAATGATAAAAGAAAGAACTCTGTCATGGGGAAGATAAGACAGAGCGTAGTTAAATCTCTCCTTTTGGGGACCAGCCTTCAAGTTAATCAGCTAATTGAAGCTCTTTGCTTTCTGTCGGCCCTTCCTGGCACACACCTGCAGAAATAAAGCATCTGCAGATCCAGAAGCTTCCTTTCTGTGAAAGACAGTTTGTGTTCACCATTTGGTTTCCAGTCAAGGCCGGGTGAAAGGATACTTATGTAATCTGTATTCCATATTTTTGACTTTGTGAAGGATGGTCTGCAAAGTTTCCTTCACAGGTGTGGTAAATCACATCAGGACTTAGCACAGGCATTGATAATTAGTAAGCCCTCAATATTTAGTAGGAAGACATTGTCCACATGCTTCTGGGGATGTGCCATGACCGTGAAGATGCTGACTTTCATTGCAATACCATAAACATGTCAATAGCAATATATTTATAGGATATCTTAAATTAACCGATCTTATTATTAGAAGGGAAGTAAAGTTACATGTGATAAAGAAAGGATGCTCATTGCTGGGCTCTTATTACCCTAAGAAATCTGAACATTGGTTGTAGCTTGGAGATGGTCTTTTTTGGGGGGAATAATAACATAGCCAGTCTTATGGGTAGTTGGCATTTTTCACTCACACCCTTTTCTTCCTTCCCATGTTCCTTATAACCTTTTGGTCACACTTTCCCCTTGAAATTCTCTCTTTAAACATAACCCTGCAGGTAAGGATTTTTATCACACAGTCCCTTCTTCCTTCCTTCCTTCCTTCCTTCCTTCCTTCCTTCCTTTCTCTTTCTTTCTTTTTCTTTTTTCTTTCTTTCTTTCTTTCCTTCTTTCTTTCTCTTTCTTTCTTTCTTGCTTGCTTGCTTGCTTAAAAATAAAATGACAGCACTACCTTCTGCGGATTATGCCTCTAAAAGAGTCATCTTCAAGAAGGGTACATCAGACCCAGCTATGGTTGATCTATTTTAGTATGTGCACATATGTGGCAACCTGTGAGGCTAGTTTTCGAATGGCATTCCTAAGAATTTGAATTCATACAGCACTTCTAATTTGCCATGAACATCTGTTATAGTCCACCTTTTATGTCTGTGACGCAGACTGTCTAGAACACATAAAAAGGGGCATTGGATTTTCTAGAACATTGCATGGTTTCTAATGTCTTGTCTTTTCTCTCCACCCTGTCTTCTCTTTCCCCCCACCTTGCAGGGGTGATAGTCTACCTAGGAATGATGGCGGGGGCCTTCGTGCTGGGGGGCCTGGCCGATAAGCTGGGGAGGAAGAGAGTCCTCAGCATGTCTCTGGCCCTCAACGCCTCCTTCGCCTCTCTCTCCTCCTTCGTGCAGGGATATGGAGCCTTCCTCTTCTGCCGACTCCTCTCAGGCATAGGGTACGCAAACGCAGGGCTTTGCTGGACCCTCATAGACCAGTGTTCCATCCATCCTGGCACTATAGCTCCGAGTGGTACTTCTGGAAAACCTTGGACTGGGTTTTGTGTTTGACTTCCAAGATAGTACATTAAAGCTGAACCATAGAAAGGGGTTAGGTTGTAAAGTCAGTGTATAAGGTCAAAATAACCCGATACTGGCTTCACCTTAGCCAGTCTTTCAAATTCACTGGGTTACTTTACCACAGAACTACGGGTGGGGTGTAAGGTGACTAGGTTTCTGCTAAGCCCATTTTTAGTGTATGACTCGATTCTTTCTTTTTGGCATTTTCTTTTTGCAGGATTGGGGGTGCTCTGCCCATTGTTTTTGCCTATTTTTCTGAATTCTTGTCTCGGGAGAAGCGAGGAGAACACCTCAGTTGGCTGGGCATCTTCTGGATGACGGGGGGCATTTATGCATCTGCCATGGCCTGGAGCATCATTCCACACTATGGTGAGTGCACTGCCTTCAAAAAGCCCAGGGATCCTTGTCACTATGGCACCTGCATCCAACAACATTTGCCGTCCTCAACCTTATTCCCCAAGCTCACACACAGTTCCTGTGTGTGACCTTGATCTCTCTATAGAACTTCCAACACTGGAAGACACATCACTAATTTCAGTACACACAGCTTTCTGGATAGAATACAATCTGTCCTTCCTGCCTCCCTCCCTCTCTTTCCTTCTTTTCTTCGTTCTATTTGAAAGAATTTCAACCTTTATCTCCCCAGCCCTCCTCCCCCTAGCAAGTTAGGCTTTGATAACCCCATTTTATAGATTCCATAACAAAAGCAAGAGAAGTTGGTGACTTAGCCAAGGTCACGTCCTGGCATGACCTTGAATCCTGGTGCTCTGCCTGCCCCCTGCTCCCATGCGGTACTCTTGTATACTCTCCATTCTAGTGCCTGCTGTCACTCTTGTTTGGCTGCAGAAGTGGGGCAGCCCTTACAGACAAGGTCTTCGATTCAGCTGGGACAATTTTATTATCCTGGATAATTGCAAAAACCAGATTATCTGGACAGAGACCTGGCAGTGATTACTTTCACAATTGGTTTTGTTAAGAGTAAAGTAGGAAGAACGCAGCAGTTTTGATTTCGATTATGTCTTTTAAGCATCCTGGGCAATAAATACCATCAGCGTCCTTAAAATTGTTTTCGGTAAACCCCTGATGATGGGTGAGACTGTGCTATCATTTAGAATCCTGCAGAACTATAGGGGTAGCAGAGAACTGCCCGAAGCTAACCAACACTTCCCTAGCCATTCACCTCCTTGAAATCTCATCCTCTTTGTGTGTTCTGAGGTGATGGAAGCTCTTGTATATCTTTTTAAGAAGTTCTGGTATAGACACTGCCTACCCTGGATGATGCTGGATTCATTACCCTGGTAATCTGATAAATCCTAAAATCTCATTGTTTTAACATAACAGAAGTTTCTCCCTCTTGTAAAATAGGGCTGATATTCCTGATGTGCAGGTGGCTCTGTTCCATCAGCAATATTGGGGCTCAGACTCTTCCCAGCGTGTGACTGCACCGTCTGTAACACGTGGCTTAAAGTCTGCTTGGGGAAAGAGTATGGGCAATTGTACGTGCGTGGTTTTGAAGGGCCAACAGCCCTCTCTGCTTCCATCCCATTGGCCCCAAATCTGTAACGTGATCACCAATACTGCAAAGGACACTTGGCGATGCAATCGTGCCGTGTGCCCAGCAAGTAGAAGAAATGGGTTTGTGAACGTGGAATCTTTGCCATGTCTCGTCTTTGAGAACCCACTGGATTTTCGTATAAGAAACAGAAAAGAAATAGAAACAGGAATAATGAAACCAAGGGATGAAGGGTTTTCCAGAGAATTCTGTCACCAGAAGCAGTTCTCCATCATTTCAGATACAAAATCATATTACTCCTAATAGCATTTCTGCACTCTGCCTTTCACGCAAACACATACTTTAATGACCCATATACTATAGTGTTGGTTACATGGGTCAGAGGAATTGCCTCCCCTCCCCACCAATTCTTGCTATAGTATCATTAGCACTGTTAACTCATCCCCATGTGTGAGCTCTAAGAAACTATTGTCACATTTAAATTAAGTAAACAATCTTTTTTTTTTTTTTAATGGAGGAGAGGCATGTAGGGACAAATAAAACCTGCATAAAAGCTGAGCCAAGGTAGTGATGCTGTGTGGTTGCAGCCAAGTCACTTCATCTCGTCCAGCCGTGGTTCCTTCACCTAGAAGGCGGAGAGGGAAGGAAGTAAGAGCCATAGAGATCCGTGCCTCTCATTCAGTAATAACTAGGATGCAAAGGGCAGTGCTGAGAATATGTTTAAAATGCTTCTCGTCCTCGAGCTAGCTTCCATCCCAGCAGCACCAACAAGGTCACCCTCCCATTTGCACACTGCTTGTTCCACCAAGGAAGTTCCCCCGCACACCTGACCAGGGAGCTTCTGATTGGTTCAGCTTAGGTCATGAGCCCACCTCAGCCAATCACGACACCCCAGGGATGCTGGGTCCTGATTGGTTTCCGGATACTTTTCCCTCCTCTCCGGCATGGGGGGCGGAGTCAGTGTCCCCCAGACCACGTGTCTGCATTATTATGACCGAGCCCACAGCTTGTGGGGTGTTGTGAGAGGGACTACCCACAATGGTCCCTGCACGGTGCATCACTTTTTCACTTTGCTTTACGCGTACAAGCACACACTGATGTCTGGGGGTCTGGCTGCTAAGGAAGCAGTACTAGGATTCGAGTTGGGAGCGTGTTGACCAAGTCTGAATGGGATGCCCATGGCGGAGGGGCCACATAGCTGCTGGCTGACATCAGGGCTCCTGGTGAAATATTTTACCCCAAACGGACAGGATGTGTTTCCTATTTGCAGGCTGGTATGAAATCTGTGACTTTTATAGTCCCTTTTTAACATACAAGCCTCTGGGATGATTATGCTTCATTGAAACAAGCATTAGCTGGGGCGGGGAGCCCACCCTAGGAACACGGGAGACTAGAATGACCTTATCACAGGAGTGATTATTTACCTTAAGCCTCATTTTACCGGGACCAGATGTCCTGTCCACAGTGAACCAGACATTTGATGATATTTCTCAATGCGCCTAAGACATTAATCCTCTCACACCCCTCCCCTGAGCAGGGACACACGCCAGGGGAACTAAAGAAAGGAGACTCATGTTTGTGCTCGGCTGGTGCAACCCACTTAATTGCTTTTGCAGGAATGAAGTGATGGGAGGTCTTGGCACCAGGAATTCGGGCGACTGAGTCATTGAGAAAGAAAATTACAAAACTCAGAATGTTTTCCTGGGAATTCATGGGCACAGCCCAGAAAAAAAAAAAAAGAATATATTATGGAAGATGAATTCCCATTGTAGTCAGCACCACCAGCTGTTTGTGAAATCATGACGGAGGGCAAGCTAAAAGATCAGTAACCAGAACAATCCCTGTCTCCAAATTAATAGTTGCTACATATATTTGGAAGCAGTTCACTGTTTAATTTTATTTAATTTAAGGTCCCAAAGATCTGCCTAATGAACGTGATAAATGCAGATTAGTAAAGCCGCCATAAAAACCATAGAGGCACAAGGGAATCATGGATTTTAGATAATTTACACATATTATCATAAAGAAAAGAGTTTGTCTTGGGCAGAATGCTTTAGAAACACACCTGCTTCTGCTCTCTTTCCCTCACTGTCCACCTGAGTTTCACCGCTGTGTAGTTTTGATCAACTTGACTTCTAATTACTCCAGAGTAGCTTTTGGACATGAGCTGCAAATGTGTAAATATGACTGTGGTTTTATCTTCCCCTTTCTAGTGTTGCTCTCAGGAGGAAGGAAAGGCTTTTTAATTAAAATTAAAGCAAACAAACCCCAGGGACAGCATGCTGTGCAAAACAGAGATTTGGTTCCCGTTGAGAAAGTTGGATGAAGTGTGTATTGTGTGACCAAATGTGTCACGGTGGTTTCAGTCCCTCTTTCCCCCCAACCTGGGATTCCCTCTGGCTCGTCCTTTAATTGCTCCAAGTAGGAAGAATCAGCAGAAACAGCAGTGCGTAGACCGAGTTGAAGCACAGTGAGAGGAATAGAGCATTGAAGACATTCACTGCCCACCACGGAGTTGGCCATATGGTGTATTTTGAAGTATAAACATACCTCATTTTATTGCACTGCATTTTATTGTGCTTCACAGATAGTAAATGGAGTAGATACTTTGTGTCCCAGTAATGATTACCCTCCGAACTTGAGAAATCAATATATTCATTTATACAGTTCTGTCTTAAAAATATGCTGTTGGAGTGTCTTCAAAGCTGCTCTGAGTGGCATGAGAAAACCAATCTATTTTATAACGTTGGATTAAAAAAAATTTTTTTTAATGTTTATTTTTGAGAGAGAGACAGAGCATGAGGTGGGGGGGGGGGGAGTGCGGGGAGAGAAACTGAATCCCAAGCAGGCTCCAGGCTCCAAGCTGTCAGCACAGAGCCCGACACGGGGCTCAAACCGACAGGCAGCAAGATCATGACCTGAGACGAAGTCGGATGCCTAACTGACTGAGCCACCCAGGTGCCCCTAACCTTGGATTTTTTTTTTTTTAAGCAATTCTTTTGCTGATATTCATCTATTTCAGTCAACAACTTCGGCACTAAGTATCATGTAGCTATTTCCAAACAAATCAAATCTACCCTCAAAGCAGATGAATGATTATTGGTTGTCAGAAGCTTTTGTACCCAGCAAATCTGTGGTGATAGTGTTACCTGCATTCTGCAGCTATGAAAACCCACCAACACAGTAATGATGTGAGAAAGCCAGGATTTATACTCTGATCTATGTGACTACAAATGTCTAGGCTCTTTCCTCTGTGCTACCATTCCTCAAAAGAGGGACTTTTGCGACCCATGGGCATATTTGAAATAATGTTTCGTAGATCCCGAAGCAATTTCTAAAAATGAATTTTAGAGTGCTTTCAATAACCAATGCTGAGTAGGAGCTAGTCTCTCCATTTCAGTGATGATAGAATTCATTTGAATTTAGAAGCCCCATCTCTTTAAAATTAAAAAAAAATGTGATATAGGCATACCTTGGAGATATTAGGAGTTCAGTTTCAGACTGCTGCAATAAAGCAAATATCACAGTAAAGTGAGTCAAGTGAATTATTTGGCTTCCAGTGCATACGGCAGTCATGTTTATACCAAATTATACTCTATTAAGGGTACAGTAGCATTATGTCTAAAAAACGTACACATCCTAATTAAAAAAATACTTTACTGCTGAAAACATGCTCACCATCTCCCGAGCTTATGGCAAATCATCACAGATCACAGATCCCCGTTACAAATATGGTAATAATGGAACGTTTGAAATATTTCTAGAATTACCAAGGCCTGACACAGACACACAAAGCGAGTGGATGCTGATGGGAAAATGGTGTCAGTAGATTTGCTCAACACGGGGTTGCCACAAACCTGCAATTTGCAAAAACCGCAGTATCTGTGGAGCACGATACAACAGGGTGTGCCCGTATTATGACTGACGGTGTTTTTCAAAGTGTGGGTCCTGAAACCCTTTGCATTAGAATCACCCGGAGCTGATATTGCCCTTTGACCTGGGTAAGAGGGATCCCCAGGGTCATGTAAGGCCCTGATCTGGCTCTCCTTCAGCCATACCCCTTCCTATAAGGCAAGGGGTCCCTGAAGAGTGATCGTCCTCCTACCAGATCATGCTCTGGTGCTCAGAACCCAGGAATTCCCACTAAACTCAAGGAATCATGACAAGGGCACTCATTCTCATTGTGGCGGAGCGAGATTTGTTCACATGGGTCAACGCAAGGCCCCTCACTCTGTGGGAGGGGCTAGGAGAAGGAAAGGAAAGGAATCCTGCAAGGGTAGGTCAGGGCACCTTATTTGTCAAGGCCAGGGAATAGAACATCTGTTATTTAACAGTTTGTTTAACTTAAGTTTTTTAGAAGTTCATTGATTTATTTTGAGAAAGAGAGAGAAAAAATGAGCGGGGGAGGGGCAGGGAGAGAGGCGGGGTGGAAAGAGAGGATCCCCAGCAGGGTCCGCGCTGTCAGTGGCGTTAAATTTTAATGACTATATCGAAATATGGGATGCTGCCTTCCTTTGTACTCTTGGCCGAGAGAACGAGAGAACGGGCCTGGCCCACCCTGGGGGGCTGTTGGGATGCACATTCCCAGAGCCCATTCCAGACTTCTGCGTCAGAAGCTGGGGAGACAGGCGGGGGCCTGCACTTTAACCTGCTCCCCAGGCGATGCTCTCATGCCCTAAGCTGAGAGCCAGGGCTGGAAGGTGACTCTGAGATCATGTCCAAAGTGCTCTGGCTGCTTCTTCACAGGCTGGGGCTTCAGCATGGGCACCAATTACCACTTCCACAGCTGGCGGGTGTTTGTCATCATCTGCGCTCTGCCCTGCACCGTGTCCATGGTGGCCCTGAGGTTCATGCCAGAGAGCCCACGGTTCCTGCTGGAGGTGAGTCAGCACCCCCACCCCCCCCACCCCATGTGAGAGCCCTTTAGCCCCGCGTCCCCTCCTGCCTGCAGGTTGCAAACCACCCCCTCTGTTGGCCGACCTGGCCCATCATTATGTCTGGCTTCACTGCCATCCGCGGTGGCCGCGCACCCTGGATCGCAGACTGTCAGGGGCGGAGGGGCGCAGGGGCTCCCCGAGTGCAGAGTGGGACAGGGCTCCCCCAGGCTGGGTGGTGGAGGGGGCTTCCCGACGCTGCCTCCAGCCCCCACTCTCTCCAGAGGCTCTTGAAAGCGGTGGGGTGTTGTTTCAAGTTGCTGCAGCAAGATCTGTGGCAATACTTGTGTGGTTCCCAAGTCCATGAGGACTCTTGACCATCCGGACCATCTGAGAGTTTCTGCTGGTGTCTTGAGAGAAGAATCCTTCCAGCTGGGGTGGGGCGGGGCACTTGGGCTTGTGGTGGTCAGACAGGGTGGGGCTGGCAGAGGAGAAATCTCTTCCACCCCCAATTCTGAGTCCACTTAATGTGTCTCCTTCTAGATCTTTCTACAGAGTGATCACCTTGTCAAATTCCCTTTTGTCCCATTGATCAGGGGCAGACACAGCAAGCGTTTTTTTGTTGTTGTTGTTGTTTGTTTTCGTTTTGTTTTAACCAGGGATATCTCAAAATACTCCCTTTGTTGTGTAGTAGTTTCAAAGGACTCTGTTACAAACTGAGTGGCTTAAAGTAACAGAAATTGTCTCACAGTTCTGGAGGCTGGAAGTCCAACATCAAGGTGTCAGCTGGGCCACGTTCCCTCTGAAGTCTGTAGGGGAGTCCTTCCTTGCGTCTTCCAGCTTCTGGTGCTTTGCTGGCAGTCGCTTGGCTCACGGCTGCCTCACTCCACTTCCTGCCTGAGTCATCCCAGGTCGTCTCCGGGTGTGTGTCTATATTCCTATGGCTGGCTTTTTATAAAGACTCCAGTCGAACCAGATCAGGGGCCCACGCTGCTCCAGTAGGACCTCGTCTTTTTTTTTTTTAATTTTTTTTTTCAATGTTTATTTATTTTTGGGACAGAGAGAAACAGAGCATGAACGGGGGAGGGGCAGAGAGAGAGGGAGACACAGAATCGGAAACAGGGTCCAGGCTCTGAGCCATCAGCCCAGAGCCTGACGTGGGGCTCGAAGTCACGGACCGTGAGATCGTGACCTGGCTGAAGTCGGACGCTTAACCGACTGCGCCACCCAGGCGCCCCAGGACCTCGTCTTAATTACATCTACAGCAACCCCCTTTCCAAATAGGGTCATGTTCCAAGGTCCTGGGGTGGGAGGAACACAATTCAATTGTAACATATTGCTGCTTTGCTCTCCCTAGTCAGAGAGGAACGTGGCTCCCACTTAGTGGTCCGTGCAATTTTTAAAAAATGTTTGTTGGGGCGCCTGGGAGGCTTGGTCAGTTAAGCGTCCGACTTCGGCTCAGGTCATGATCTCACGGTCCGTGAGTTCAAGCCCCGCGTCGGGCTCTGTGCTGACAGCTCAGAGCCTGGAGCCTGTTTCAGATTCTGTGTCTCCCTCTCTCTCTGCCCCTCCCCTGTTCATGCTCTGTCTCTCTCTGTCTCAAAAATAAATAAACGTTAAAAAAAAAATTTTTTTTAAATGTTTATTTTTGAGATCGAGAGCACCAGAGGGGGAGGAGCAGAGAGAGAGGGAGACAGAGGATTTGAAGTGAGCTCCACACTGTCAGCAGCAACCCCAACTCAGGGCTCAAACTCACAAACCATGAGATCATGACCTAAACTGAACTTGGACACACAACCGACTGAGCCACCTGGACGCCCCAGCAGTCCATTCAACTTTACAACTAGGAGTGTTGTACTGTGTGATGGGAATAGTGTATAATGGAGTAATGTCTCACATTTTTTACAATTTTAAAAAAGTGTTTATTTATTTTTGAGAGAGACGGAGCATGAGCGAGGGAGGGGCAGAGAGAGAGAGAGAGGGAGACACAGAATATGAAGCAGGCTCCAGGCTTGAGCTGTCAGCACAGAGCCCGACACGGGCTTCGAACCCACGAACTACCGTGAGATCATGACCTGAGCCGAACTTGGACACTTAACCAACTGAGCCACCCAGGCGCCCCGAGTAGTGCCTCCCATTTGCACCTGGAAGGCGCTACCCTGTTATCCTTCCAAGATGGGCTGGGGGCGGACATTAGTCGTAGTCCTTCACGAGCCCTGGATGGCCGCGAGTCCCTAATCACCACACACTCAGATGCATAGGGTTTCCACCCCTACTCAGCCACAGGTTTCTCATTCCTCTATGCTTGCTTTAACCAGATGGGCAAACACGACGAAGCCTGGATGATCCTCAAGCAAGTGCATGACACCAACATGAGGGCGAAGGGGGCCCCCGAGAAGGTGTTCACGGTGAGTGTGTGGCATCTATGCCCACAAAGGGGGGGGGACTGTCCTTTTTCACTATTTTGTCTTGCTAAAAATTAATTTTATTCTATTATTATATTAATTGGACAAAGGAAGTATACAATAAAACCCCTGACCTTCTATGGGGATAAGCATATGTACATATATTTACATCGACATATTTTTAAGAGTACTCATAAGCATTCTGTCTGTTGTCTCAGAATTATCCTTTTTAAAACATGTTTGTTTTTGAGAGACAGATAGAGAGAGAGAGAGAGAGAGAGAGAGAGAGAGAGCGAGCATGAGCAGGGGAGGGGCAGAGAGAGAGGGAGACACAGAATCCAAAGCAGACTCCAGGCTCTGAGCTGTCAGCACAAAGTTCAACATGCGGCTCGAACCCACGAACCACGAGATCATGACCTGAGCTGAAGTCAGATGCTTAACCTACTGAGCCACCCAGGCACCCCACAGAATTATCCTTTTAATAAACATTAATGTTGGGAACATTAACACAGTTTCTCTGGACATGTCCGGGAATACTAGGAATTTATTTACCCTGTTTTGTTACTTTGTTCCTGTTAACATTGTTGCAGTGAACCTTCTCACCCTTGTGGTTGCTTCCCCTTCCAGTTCTGGGGTTGGTTTTCCAACTAGACTCCTAGAAACAAAATGACTGGCTCAAAAAGCACTAGGATTTTTATAGCTCTTGAGTTATCTTGCCAAATTACATTTCAGTCAGATTGTGCCAATCTAAGTGTTGAAGCAACAGGAGAGCCAGAGCCGTTTCTCTTAGGCTGAATTTTGTTTCTTGCTGGTTTAATAAGTGAAGAACTTGTGAGCGTCAGTTTCCAAGATGAAGATGTCGTGTTAGTTACCACGGTCTCTGCTCCCCTGGCCAAGGTCTGTGGCCGGTGAGGGAGGAATGGCTCTCTCAGGGTTTCTGAGCACCTGTTTGCATAACTTCCTTTCAGGCTGACTTCAAATCCATTTCCACAAGGAAGCCCTTCCCGGGGGAGCCGCCTCCAGCTCCGATTCCCTGCTTTCGCTTCTTTGGCCTCTGCCATCGATTCTGGACAGAACACTTGTCCTTGTTAACTGTTGCTTGCAAGCCCCAAGGCTCAGGCAGGACCATGTGGTGGCTAAGAATCCACAACCCAGAGCAAGACAGTCTGGGTCCAAATCCCAGTTTTGATACTTTCTGGCTGTGTGGGCTTAGGCAAGGCACTCTCTCTGCCTCAGTTTCCTTCTTGTGAAAAAAACCCGATAATAATATCTGTAAATATGGTTATGGTAAGGATTGAATAAATGACCTAAGCCAGTATCTATCTGCCTTGGAGTAGGGGCTACATAAGTGTTAATTATTATTCAAAAATGTTATGACCTGTTATTTTTCATAAACTAAACCAAGCAATAAATGGCTGCTGTTCAATGGCCTGTTTCTGTCGATTCCAATGCTCCTAAAAATATCTAAAATATGAGACCAGTGCTTTTATGACACACATTTATTAAGAAGCACGACTGACTAACAGAAACACTCAAAATGAAAGATGTTAAGGGCGTACATGGTTCTCCCAGGACCCCCACCCCTACCGCTGTCTGCGATGGGTTGTAATCCTGCAGGTGTGGACACCAGATGTTAGTGGGACTCCCTGCCCACTGGGCGTGCTTGGCTCCGTCCTGCCCCCTCCCATCCCCCCCCCCCACCCCATTCCACAGACTGTTCTCCAAGCTCCTGCTTATTCCTTAGAGACAGACACAAAGACATACATGTATAGACACACACACACATTCAGACACACAGACACATGTGTACAAACACACACACAGACACAAAGACACATGCACACACACACAGACACAGACACACGTCGTTTGTACCAGGCATTTGTGAGTTTAATAGCCTTCCTGACAATTTGAGGAACTTCCTCACAGAGCACACAGCCTTCTTCCCCTTCCCCCACTTTTCCTCCTGCCTTTTAGCCTTCTCTCTCTTTCCCCTGCCCTCCCTCTGGCGCATGCGCCACAGGTCACTGGTCTCTGTCATTCCCTGGGCCCTCAAGCAGTCTGTTGGTGTATTTACTCCAAGCAAACCCAGAACCCTCCTGAGAGGTGTCTTGATGGATGATTGCTCTCTGCCTCGTTTGTGCACCTGTCCCTGCCTTTCCCTGTAGCTGTAAACTCTTCCTGGCCTCTGTCTCACCCAGGTGGCCCTGCGGTATCTGACACACGGTGGCTTCCCTGACTGCTGCTTCTGGAAGGACTGCTTCTAAATCAACCGCGTGGGCTTGCCAGACCAGGAGTGGTTTTTAGGGAAGCAATCCCACATTCTCTCTTAACGTGTTCAACCTTAAGCAGCCTAATTTTGAGGAAGGAGGTCTCAGCCTGGAAATCAATAAACCGGAAGCCTCTGGTTTCCAAAGGCAAAAACTCAGCCTTTCCCTCGCGCCCTAGAGCCCCTCACCTTGGGGATGGACGTGTATCTCGAGGAAGAGTTCAGGCGGGGATCCCTGAGTGGGGAGGTGGGTACTGTGACCCGTGGGCATTTTGTTACTCTAGCCCACATGCTGGTCCACGAGTCTTTAGGCATCACCCCTGCTTTTAGCAGTTTTCTTCTAACAGGAAAGAGAATTAAAAAGGTTGTGGCCTCAGCATTCCCTGCTGACTTTGTAATCCTCTTAATTATGTAGAAGTGAGTGAGTGGATGGGCCAGAGGGAAAGAAAAGAAAGAACAAGCAGAAAGTGCTGACAGGTCAGAGAGCAGTGGCAGTCTGGAGTGAACTCCAGCCGGATGGGGTTAACTGCTTTGGTCCCAAGTGCTCCCCGCAGCTAATGAAGGCATGAGCAGGAGAGCGACAGATGCCGGGTCCTCGGGTCCTCGCTTTCGCCTTTGAGCTGCCGGGATTCAGGACACGCTACCCTAAAACATGGCACCTTGGCATATTGAGTGTCTTAAACTGAAGGAGTTTGGGAAAATGGCAGAGGCAGGAAGGTCACTCTGACCTCTCCCCACTCACCCTTCTTCCCTGGAACAGGTCGTTAATCTGCTGTGTGAAGTTACTGTCCCTGTACCAGGAGGAAAGAAGACATTCTTATCACCAGAGATGGGGGGGGGGGGGAGGGATCACGAGAAGGCTGTGTAAACAAACATTTGTTTGTAAATCAACGCTTTGGTCCCAGTTACTTCTTCACCTACTACTCTTAGCCCAAACCCCTTTGTCTTGTCAATTCTTTACAAATTCCTTGGTTCCTGATCTAAAAGGAATAAAAGCTTTCTGCTCTGCTCACTTCTTGGTTCTCTTTGGAAGGCTCCCTGTACATGTTAAAATTCAATCGAATGTGTAGGTTTTTCTCCTGTTAATTTATCTTTGTCAGTTTAATTTTCACACCCAGCCTGGGATGCTAAGAGGGGTGAGGAGAACTTTCTGCTTCCCTACAAAGCCCTAGATTTCAGCCACCCCATTTACTGACTGCCTCCCAAGTTTCGGAGCTGCCCCCTGGCAGGTGTCCCCAGTGAAATGTTCTGCACGGCTGGGGTGAACACAGGCCATGTCCTGATTTAGACCCAATCAAAGACAAGTATCCTAGTTAATTGTAAATTAGAGTAATTTTGCTTGAAGTTGTCAATGCACTCAATCCCTAAATCCCTGGGGAATAGGGTGTTATTTTTTTTTTTCCCCCAGGAGCAACGAAGGGAAAAGATTGCATTTGAGTGTCCATCTTAATGCTTTGGAGTCCGATTTTTGATTGCTTCCTGATTTTGGTGTCAGCCTTCCGCTCTGACCTCTTTTGGCTGCAGCAAGGGCTCATGGTTTCCCTGCAGGTGTCTGATAACATGAAGCCCAGCTCCAGCCGAGAGTTCTGTTGCAGGACCTGTGCGTTCACCCTCCTGTGTCCCCAGGCAGAGAGATTTGCAATGGACGTGCACCTGTGGATGGTTGGACACACCCAGGAGGCTCTCAGTGTGCTCATGTCCCTCCAATTTCAGGAAGATGCTTTTACCAGATTCTCAGAGAGGTGCCCGGCCCTCCCCCAAGTTTAAGAATTACTGCTTTTAGGGTTTAGAAAAGTATAGCTGTGCTGTCCTCGACCTAGTGCTCAGAGTTAATGAGTCCATTGTCCATATCCAGGGTCTGATTTTTCCCTGTGGACTTCCAGCCCTGTCTCCTCACGTGTCCTCACGTTCTCAGATGGCCGAAGAAAGCGATGGAGACACTCTTGTGACTAAAACCTTTATCCCTAGACAAAAGTTTGTTGGAGAGGGTGATGGAAACTCTAAATTTTTTTTTTTGAATGTTCTTCTGTTTTCCCCCTGAATATGTCTGCAAGCATGAACCTTGGCTAAAAAGAGTTTGTGTGGTTCGGAATCTCCCCGACATGATGGTTGGTTGTAGAATTCAGTGGTTGCTTTAAACATGGGTTAACTAGACAGACACTGTGTTGGTGAGTCAGGATTGCTCACAGGGGCTACCTGGTGACATTGGACAAGTCAACACTTTGCAGGGTGCTTGAGGGGGAGCGCTGAGATATATAACCTTATCCCTACTCCGCATTTATTGGGTTTCTACCAGGAAAACCAGAGACAGCAAGGAGGACATGATTTCTTCCATTCTGCTGTGTTTTAAAAAATATCTTCAGTAGTGGGGAACCTGGATGGCTCAATCAGTTAAGCCTCTGACTCTTTTTTTTTTTAATTAAAAAATTTTTTTATTTATTAAAAAACTTGTTTAATTTATTTTTGAGAAAGACAGCACATTAGAAGGGAAGGGGCAGAGAGCGGGGGGAAGAGAGGATCTGAAGGGGCTCTGTGCTGACAGCAGAGAGCCTGATGTCGGGCTCAAACTCAAAACCATGAGATTGTGACCTGGGCCACCCAGGTACCCCAAGCATCTGACTATTTATTTTGGCTCAGATCATGATCTCACAGTTCGTGAGATTGAGCCCTGTATTAGGCTCTGCACTAACAGTGCCTAGGATTCTCTCTCTCTCTGCCTCTCCTCTCTCTCTCGGTCTCAAAATAAATAAATAAACATTAAACAAATATCTTAAGTAGCAACACCTTCCCCAACACACACACACCATTGCTTACATGGGCCCTAGACTTCTGTGATGTTAATAGTTAATACCTATTAAGGATTGATTTGCGGATTTCAAGGTGGAGTCAACTCTAGTGTAGGCAAATCAGATACAGATGGGAATTCAGTATAGTATGTCTGACGAATATAAATTTCTCAAAAGCATGATCTAATGAAAAGATGGGTTCATCTTGTCTGCGGTAAGACGTACCTGTCTGGGAAAGAGCCCTAAGAGAGGCCATGTCCATCTTTGGTTAAGATCACTGAACTAGAGGGTCATCAAAGGCTCCCCGTAGCCCTTGATAACTTATGTAAAGTCAGTTACACTAAATGAAACATTGAAAAGTGTGACACAAAGTGGGGTTAAGATTGTCTCCATCATCTTTGTTTTGCAGGTGTCCCACATCAAAACTCCCAAGCAAATGGATGAATTCATTGAGATCCAAAGTTCAACAGGAACTTGGTACCAGCGCTGGCTGGTCAGGTTCAAGACCACTTTCAAGCAGGTATGCCTGGGAAAATGCAGGAGATGAGAGGGAGTAGGCAAGCTGTAACTTCGGTGGATGAAGGATAAAGACCCTGAATGCCCCCATCAACCCAAGGCAGTGTGATGGGAGGAAGTACCTTGGACGGGCATGTTTGGGACATAGCTCATGCCAGCTTCTCACTCCCTGGGTGACTTGAACCACAAACTCTCTAAACCTTAGTGCTTTTCTTTGCTCTTCCTCCCCAAAGAAGAGATTTTGAATGCAGATGCAACGTCTACTCTTAGTAAACATCCTTCTCTCTAGCATCTTCTTTTTACATAATTCAGAGGAAGAAAGGAGTGTATGAAGTAGAAGATTCCTTGAAGTGTGTTGGAGATTTCTGAGAAAGTCTCTTGTGTAGAGCAAGGCCATTTCTCTGGAGAAGTGACTTCTTCAGTCAAGTCGCTGTCGAGCACTGAGGCAGCCAATGACCTTCGTTTTGAATGGCTGTTAAATGTTGGGAATATCACCCATTCCCACAGGCAGGGAGCAGAACTTACTACTCAAGGTTATTCAGTGTCTCAGAATCCCAACTCAGCGTGCTTTTGATGACATGTGTGGAATAATATCATGTTCCCAGGGAAGATGCTCTAAGACTGTTATGTTGGAGGCTGAGGCTAGGCAGTGAGAAGAGAAGAGGCTTTCTTTGTTATTTGAACTGCGTTGCTGCCTCCAGGAGACTGTGTTTCCCCATTCTCTCGTGGGTTCCTTGTGAATTTATCAGAACATCTTAGAAATGAGATCTTCCAGGTCACAAGTCCCTTGCTTTAATAACTTTTCTCTGGGTTACAGGTCTGGGATAATGCTATGTACTGCGTGATGGGACCCTACAGGATGAACACACTGATTCTGGCCGTGGTCTGGTTCACCATGGCTTTAAGGTAAATTCTGTCTTACTTAACCTCCTTAATTTCCCTGTGCAAGTGCCTCATCTATAAACCAAAGATTACAATTAGTTCTAACACATAGAGTCTGGATGCTTTTGGCTGCAAGTAACAGGCAACCCATTCTAGTAGCTTCTACAACAAGGGCATGTCTTCTCCTCTGTAACAAGAATTCCATAGAGAGGCAGACTCTAGGTGGCATTTCAGCCTCAGGCTATAGTTCTCCTGGTGATGGCCAGATGCCTGACCTCTTCTTGGCATCCCATCAACAATGGGGGTGGGGCGCCTGGGTGGCTCAGTCGGTTAAGCGTCCAACTTCGGCTCAGGTTGTGACCTCGGGGTTTGTGAGTCCGAGCCCTGCGTCGGGCTCTGTGCTGACTGCTCAGCCTGGAGCCGGCTCTGGATTCTGTGTCTCCCATTCTCTCTACCCCTCCCCTGCTCATGCTTTGTATCTCTCTGTCTCAAAAATAAATAAACATTAACAAAATTAAAACAAAACAAAGCAAACAAACAAAAACACCAATGGGAAAATGTTCCAAGGAGGAAGAGGCTGCCTCTCTCTGAGCTCCTCCTTTTTATTTTCAATTTTTTTAAGTGTTTGTTTATTTTTGAGAGAGAGAGAGAGAGAGAGAGAGAGAGAGAGAGAGAGAGAGACAGAGTGTGAGCAGGGGAGGGGCAGAGAGAGAAAGAGACACAGAATCTGAAGCGGGCTCCAGGCTCCGAGCTGTCAGCACAGAGCCCAACGTGGGGCTTGAACTCACGAACCGTGAGACCATGACCTGAGCTGAAGTCGGTCGCTTAACCGACTGAGCCACCCACGCGCCCCCCGAGCTTCTCTTTTTAACAGCAAGGAATGCTTTCTCAGTAGCACACCCCCCCTCCCCAGCAGCCTTTCTCTCCGTTTTATTAGCTAGATGTGTCACACACCTACCGCCTAACTAATCACTGGCAAAGGGGATGTGATTTACCAGGGATTTCAGACTAGTCAGGATTGGCCTCTGAGCTAAAGATACCATTGCTGCTGAAACAAAATCTAGCTTCTGTTCTTGGGGAACAAGCAGGGAACAAGGCCTGAGTAGGCGGCCATCAGTTGCACTGTGATTTTAAATAGATAAAACAGTGAAACGTTGCAATAATGTCCCCCCCAATAAGGAAAATCGAATGTAACAGGATTGGTGATTAGCTGGCTCCTCTCTTAACTGGTAGGTTCTCATCCCTGTCATTTCATGCCCCTCCAAATACAATGACCCTCTTTATGCCACTTCAGCCATTTACCACATTGTGAGGCTATTTACTGTAGGTAGAAAGTGCTTGCAGTAGTTTCTGGCACTTAATAAGTGCTCAATAAATTGCTGTTATCAGCGAGAAACTTTCAATGAGATTTTAAACTTCCGTTTGTGAAATTGTTTTGTTCACCGTCACTTGTACCCAAAGGAAATTAAAGGGGGTCTATTAGCTCTTTGACTCATGGAGGAACATGGCGAGACCTACTTTCTCTCCATATCTATTCATGGAGACCCGAATAGGTAAAGCTAGAAAGGAAACCAGACCCTATTCCCCCCCCCACTTCCTCTGTCTAAATGAGAAGGAAACATTTCAGAAGCTAAAGATAGTAAACACAAGGATTCAATTCTCTGATAGTTCTAAAATAGGTCTTATTTATATTTACTTACATCTGATTTAATTTTGTTGAGTAGGCAATGCATTTCAAATGTTGAAACAACAGAGAGGTATAGACATAGTTTCTCATTCTTATTTCTTCTTCATTTCCTTATTTAAAGGAACACACATTCCACATCTGCTTTTCGCATTCAACAGTATATTCGATACATTTGTCATCCCAGTAAATGGAGATAGTCTTACCTCTTGCTTCACAATTTTAGATTCCTGTTTTTGCTCCTGCCTAACGGAGTTGGCCAAGACCTAAGATGTGGTGTTAAACAGTGGTGGGGATAATAGGTGTCCTGGTCTTGTTTCTGATGTTAGTGAGAGTGCCTTTACCATTTCCTTTTTGAACTGAGATGTGTATCTTCTTATGTGTTAAGGAAGTGCCCGCCGGTTCCCAATCTATTGGTGTTTCTTTAAATCAGGAATGACATTTTTTAAAAAGTCTCGTGGCTTTTCAGCATCTATGGAGATGGTTATGATTTTTTCCTTAGATCTGTTCATGTGATGAGTGATAATACTGAAGTTTCTAATCATGAACCATATTCATACATTTAAAATGAGCTTGATTTACCCCAGCCTAGGAATGTGGACTCTGATCATGAAAGCACAAAGCATGTTGCTGCTCGAATGTGCTGTCTTCTCTATTACAGCTACTATGGACTGACGGTTTGGTTCCCTGATATGATTCGGTATTTTCAAGACGTAGAATACAAGTCCAAAATGAAGGTGTTTGTTGGTGAGCACGTATACGATGCCACCATCAACTTCACAATGGAGAATCAGATTCACCGACGCGGGAAACTTGTGAACGACAAGTAAGTGAGAGACCACAGACTCTCCCCGGATCAAGGTGATAGTCTGTGGGGACTGTTCTTGGCAGGGGGGGGCATTGGAAAGAGAATTCAATATGGCAGGAGGATGAGCTCCGAGGCTATTGTAGTACCATGGCTTTACTCTGTTGCCAGAGATATAATGAGGCATCCTGGGGCTCTGTGTGGTGCTGGCCTCCAGTCATCCCTAATCTCCTGGCTAGAGGCTGATTCATCCAAGGATGGGGACGTTGGACTGAGGAGAGGCAATCAGACCACTTTTCCTGAGACCTCACACCTTTAATGGAGATGCCCACAGGGCTGTGGCCTCTGACCCATGCCTGCCTAGAGACGGGGGCCGCCCAGAGGGTTGAGATCCCTATGCCAAACCAATGTCTGGTTTTTGAGGTTTTTCTTTGAGTTTGGAAGTTCTCTAGAAGCGACTCCAGACGCTGATATGATGCTATCTTATATGATTCTTTCATCTAATATTACCTCCGAGGGTGGGTCTGCATGGCTCACTGCCATAAAGAGGGGCAAAAGCAGTGCTGTCTTGCAAGAATCCACATCTTTGTGGGGCTGTCTCATCAATCCCTTTTACTTCTCTTCCCATTCCTGGGACCAGTGACATGGACCGTCCCCCGCACTGGGCTTTAAGAATGCCTCTTTGGGGCGCCTGGGTGGCACAGTCGGTTAAGCGTCCGACTTCAGCCAGGTCACGATCTTGCGGTCCGTGAGTTCGAGCCCCGCGTCAGGCTCTGGGCTGATGGCTCAGAGCCTGGAGCCTGTTTCCGATTCTGTGTCTCCCTCTCTCTCTGCCCTTCCCCCGTTCATGCTCTGTCTCTCTCTGTCCCAAAAATAAATAAACGTTGGAAAAAAAAATTAAAAAAAAAAAAGAATGCCTCTTTGAGGCCGGTCTCTGCAGGCCCCCAGATGGGTCAGGACAGTACATTAAAGCTGACCCCAGACCACATGATTTACTCAGCTGAACGTTTACTCCTGTTTCCCTTCCTGAATTGCACTTTGCAGGCTCATCAAGCCAAGCTGCATGGCGGCACCAGAAATACCGAGGTAGTTCAGTGTCAGTGATGTAAACTCCATAATTTACCACCTCTGTACAAGGTTTGACACCAAGAATTCTGCCCTGCGGTGCATGGGGTCCCACGGTCCCTGTGCCCAGCTAAGCATCTGAGAGAAGTGGCCCTGGCCGTCAGTCAGCCACATTGGGAGAGGAGCCTGTGTCTGGGTGCAGTCCAGGGAGGGTAGGAGGATGTCTGCTGCAGGCTAGCCCGGATTGCTCTGATAGGCTGCCCCTTAGCAAACATTCGCTGCTCTTTAGGATGAGACAGAGAGTGTCAGATGAAAAGGGGAATATTATTTCTACAAATATGAGACCTTTGGGGAAGAATGTTAGGACCAAGCATGAGTGGACAAGGAATTCAGACTTTCAGATGATGTGTTTAAAAAAAAAATTATTAATTTTTTTTCGAGAGAGAGAGAGAAGGAGAGAGAGGGGAGGGGTAGAGAGAGAGAAAATCTTGGTGCGCCTGGGTGGCTCAGTCGGTTAGGTGTCCGACTCTTGGTTTCAGCTCAGGTCACAATCTCACAGTTTCGTGAGTTTGAACCCCACGTCCGGCTCTGTGCTGCAATGCGGAGCCTGCTTGGGGTTCTCTCTCTGCCTTTCTCTCTGTCCCTCCCCCACTCTGTCTCTGTCTCTCTCAAAATAAATAAACTTAAAAAAGAAAAAAAAAACCTTAAAAAAAAGAAAAGCTCAAACGGGCTCCATGCTCTGCTCAGAGCCCGCCACGGGGCTTGATCTCATGACCTTGGGATCGTGGCCTGAGCCCAAATCAGGAGGTGGTTGTTCAGCCTGATGGCCACCCAGGCACCCCATAGATGATGTTTGTTTAAATGTAGAAGTCCAGTCACAAACATCTACACACTTACTGCCCACACATGCACACGGCCTCTGTGCAGACACTTCAGCCACTGAAATCTGCTGAGAGTGGTCACTCCAGCGATGGCAGCTAGTGGGGATGGACGGCAGTTACCCCGGGATTTCTCACTCTCAGGGCTCTTTGCTGTTAAGTCAGGCGACTTTGTGCTGACGTTGCCAAGGAAGAAATGTTGCCCTTGCTTTATAAGAACTCTTTGTAAGTGTTGGAAACTAAGGGACATTACGGATGGCCAGATGTCACCCATGATGTGACACCATTCCCTGCACAGACTGAGTCAGTAAAAAAGACCTCGTTTATGAAGTTTCCAATGTTCATTGATATTCTATTGTGATGTTAGTAGTAGTGACCATACTATGACATGGCTAATGAGGCTTATAAGCATAACCATGACTGCTGACATTATGAAGCATTTCTGTGTGCTGGCAGCTGCCTTAAGCGCTTTATATAGACTATTGCATTTAATAGTTTATTTATTATTATTTTTTAATGTTTATTTTTGAGAGAGAGAGAGAGAGAGCATGAGCGGGGGAGGGGCAGAGAGAGAGGGAGACACAAAGAATCCCAAGCAGGCTCCAGGCTCTAAGCTGTCAGCACAGAGCCTGATGCAGGACTTGAACCCATGGACCGCAAGATCATGACCTGAGCCCAAGTCAGACACTTAACCGACTGAGCCACCCAGGTGCCCCTAGACTATTACATTTAATCCTCACAAAAATGATGGAACCCTTCAGGAGGCAAGGAATATGCTTGGGGGTACAGAAGCTCAGAGAGGCTGACTGGCTTGCCCAAATCACGCATCCAACGTAAATAGAACAGTCGGACTCCAATCCCAAACCCTTGGTTAACTCAGATAGTGTCTCACTGGGAAACTCTCCATTCCCACAGAGGCCCTGTGTCACATGGTATCTTCTGCATTGAAAAGTTCATTGCAATGCCAGAAGCCTCATGGTTTGCAACAGGCTGGTTTTAGAGTTCTTAGACTTAGGTACATAGAAAATGGGAACTTCTGATCCACTCAGTTCTTTTAAACTTTCTCAGCCTCTGGAAACTTGTGTCAAGCTTCCGGGTGGGAGTGAGGAGGAAGCCAGGGTTCATGAAAGCAGTGATCTCCAATGGACTCAGGACCCTAGGGTACCATACAGTTATTGCCAAGGGTCTGAGAATGCATAGGCATGCCAAGCATTGTCTGAGAATGAATGTAAACATTCCACATGCACAGATATGCTGCCATATTTCTACATTTCAAGAGCACGTGGCTATTTTTGTGTAATTAGTAAAATATAAATTCCTTCAAAAGTAGTGGTGAGTTCATTTTAACTTGACATTTATATGTTTTTTAACCAGTGGATCCTAAAAGTAGCCCGCTATCACGTGAAGCCCATATTTTTTACTCCCAGCAAATTGTTTGAATATAAAGGGTTTTTTTTAACTTGGAAGATTAGGAACGTTGAAACTGATCTAAGAAATGAAGGAACCTGGTTTCTTTTCTTGGATTTTGCTGCCACCTGCCGGTCATACAGTAGAAGACCCCTCATCTTTGAAAACCCCAAGCCTCTTCCGAGAGTTAACTGCTGCTCTTTAGCTTGGGTGGGACACTTCTCCAATCCGCACTTTGCTGATTTTATCCACATTTTGCTAATTTAAAATTTAGATAGAAATTATTTATCTTATTGACTGCCACACATGGGGGAAACCCACAGGCTTTGTCAATAAAAGAGAACCTCTTGAAACCTGAACTTCATCCTCCTGAAAGACCATCTTTGGCACCAAGAAGAAACCAAAGTATACACAGATCAGTTTTGGCCGGTCCCCCAAGCACCATCTGCAGCCTCCTGGTGCATCTAATGGGATCAGGGGGCTCTGAGTTCTCACACCGCTTTTGTTGTAGAACTCATGAGTTTTTGGAAAGTGCAAGAAAGGCAAGAGAAAAAGTTTGTATTCTAAACCCTGAGCCAAAATGTCAGGCCAGGCTTCTCGTACTGTTAATTGAAAGGAGGATAGCGTTTTGCCCCAGAGCATGTGTAAAGTAATTAATTAATTAACTTATCCTTTCCACTTGGGAAGGAATTTCTGCTTGGCGGGTCTCCTTTCTGGGAGGGTTAGGACCGGGGAAGGAGATTATACAAGACAATCAGCCAGGGGAAAAAATAGGAGAAAAGCTATCAGACTCAACACCCAAAAAGCAAATAATCCAGTGAAGAAATGGGTGGAAGACACGAACAGACATTTTTCCAAAGAAGACATCCAGATGGCTAACAGACACATGAAAAGATGCTCAACATCACTCATCATCAGAGAAATACAAATCAAAGCCACAATGAGATACCATCTAATGAATTCTAATGGAAGGTCAGGGGGTTGATCTCTGAAATAAGGCAGCTAGTGTAGCAGAAAAGAGAAGGTTGGTTTCATGCATCACACTGAGGTGTAACCCACACTGTTCAAAGCTCCTTGTAGTGAGGCATGCATAAGAAATTTCTTCAGCTGCAGGGGTCTGTTTCAGGGCAGTGAAGGTCCGTGAACCTCCAAAGGCTGGGAAATGTGTAAATGCACCTTCTGGCTTCTGGGTCTGAGGAAGTAGCTTAAGGGACTAGGTTCCAAGTCTATACGCATCAGAGACTAGCCAAACCCTCTCTGACCTGTGTAAGCCTCCAATTCCGTATCTGAGCACTGTAATGTTGAGATATAAAACATACATCATGGTTCAGAGTTGATAAAATTGCTCAGTAAAATTTTGTAATTTAATGTAGGCCCTGCCTAGTTCTTTGTGGAGACCCTTCCAGGATATTTTATAACTTAATTGGCTTCTGAAAATGGGTTTGCTTTCTCCCCGTCAAACATTTACACAGGTTATTGCAAATAAATAGAGATCCTATTGATTCTGGGGTGTTTATCTGGTATCTAACTAAGCTCTTTTATTAGTCCTAACAGTTTCCCTTTGCTATTGTTATATGATCTCATCATTTGCAAATAACAATTGTTCTGTCTCCTTTCTTTTTAATTCCATTGTGAAATACATCAAATATGTGGAGAATGGAGAATAATGCCAACAACCCTATTCAGAGCACCTAACATTATAAAATCATAAACTAGGCTATATTTACTCCAGATTTTAAAATAGATTAAATATTACTCACTCTGTGTCACTTGGTGCAATCCTTCCCTCTCCCAAAACATGATGATCACCATTGCTTTTTAAAAAAATTTTTTAAATGTTTATTTATTTCTGAGAGAGAGAGAGCACAAGCAGGGGAGGGGCAGGGAGAGAGGGAGACACAGAATCCAAAGCAGGCTCCAGGCTCTGAGCTGTCAGCACAGAGCCCGATGAGAGGCTTAAACCCACAAACTGCGAGATCATGACCTGACCTGAAGTTGGATGCTCAACTGACTAAGCCACCCAGGTGCCCCACGATCACCATTGTTAATAAATTTGGTGTTTTATATTCATGAGTGTTTTTATATTTTTCCCATGTGTTTATATATCTACAAACATTGTACAGTATTCTTTTGTGTGGTTTAAAGTTTAGATAAATATCATACTATGTTATAAATGTAAATGTATAATTATACTATAAATTTCACAACTTGTTTTTTTGTATAAATTAGGGTTTTGAAGATTCTTTGAATTGGTTAGTATAGCTACATAATTCAGTTTCATTAATTTAAATCCCATTATGTGAGCGTTCCATAATGTAGTTGTGTTTTATTTATTTGCTTATTTATTTACTTTTTTTGAGAAAGAGCACTCACACATGTGCACATGTGAGCAGGGGAGGAGCAGACGGAGAGAGAGAATCTTAAGCAGGTTCCACAGCCAGCATGGACACAGGGCTCAATCCTATGACCCTGGGATCAGGACCTGAGCCAAAATCAAGAGTCAGACACTCAACTGACTGAGCCACCCAGGCACCCCTTTGTCTCTTCTTCTTTTGATGGACATTTAAATCATTCGCAGTTTTTGACTATATGTGTTCTTGTGGAAGACGTTTCTAGCTTATATACCTAGAGGTGGAATCGCTGGATGGAAGGATGTGAACACCTTCAGCCTCAGTGCCACACCGGTCTCCACGAGGCTTGTACAAAATACACTTCCCACTGAGCAGGATGAGTGCACCTGTTTCACTACAACTGGGCTCACTCTCAGTTTGTGGGATTGAGGAGGGTGATGTGGTCTCTCTCTGTCATTTAATTGGCATTTTCTAGTCCTGATGAGTTTGAGTATCTTTTCCTGTATTTCTTGGCTCTTCAGGTTTCTTCTTCTGCACCTGTTCATGGGCTCCGTTTATTTCATTCATTGGATAATCATTTTCATATTAATTTGCATGATATCTGAGTCCCTTCAAGCTGCCATAGCAAAATACCACAGACTGGGTGGCTTATAAACAACAGAAATTTATTTCTTCCAGTTCTGGAGGCTGGAAGTTCAAGGGGAAGGCACAGGCAGATTCTGTGTCTGGTGAGGGTCCTCTTCCTGGTTCCTAGATGGCTGTCTGCTTGCTGTGTGCTCATAAGGAGAAACGCAGGAGGGAGCTTCCTGGGGCCCCTTTTACAAAGGCACTAATCCCCTTCACGACTCTCATGACCTAATTCCTCCCAGAGGCCCTACCTCTTAATACCATCACATTGAGGATTAGGTTTCAACATACGGATTTTGGGGGGACCCACACACTCAGTCTACAGCTCATGAGTTCTTTACATTTATTTGTAAAAACCAATTGTCAACCATATGTTTGAAATTTTTCTGTGTTTTTAAAAAAAATAAGTCTATTTTATTTATTATCGAACAGTTTTAGTTTCACAGAAAAATTGCAAAGATAGTGCAGAGTTTCCATATACCCAACCCCTTGTATGTTCTGTTATAATATATTACCATGGCACACGGGTTACGATTAATAAACCAATATCAGTATGTTATCAGTAAAGTCCATGCTTTCCTGGGATTTCCTTTTACCCACTGTTCTCTGTCTGCTCCAGGATCCATCCAGGACACTACACAGTTAGTGGTCAGTCATGCCTCCTTGGGTTTCTCTTGGCTGTGACATTTTGCGATTTGCTTTTTAACTTTTGCGTAAACAGTCCTTTCTTGGGCAGAGATTTTGTATTCTAACACCAGGCTTGCCACTTACCTTTAAGATTTGTGCCTTTTGGCTCTAATTTAATAAATCCTTCCTGTTGGAAGTCCTAAAGTCATTTTCTGTTTGTTTCTCTAAGTTTGGAAGCTTCTTTTCACACTCCAGCCCTTAATTTGCCTGGAGGTGGTCTCCATCTATCAGAGAAATCATTTGATTTTTCTCCCATAGGAATAACCAGTTGTTTCTACATTTATGAAATTGCCCATCTCTCACCTGTTGCTATGTAGTAACACTTTTATCCTAAGTGACTTTTCCGTATATATGTAACTGTATTTCTCAACTTTCCGTTTGGGTCCATGGTTCTAATTTATCTCTTCTTTACCACGCTGACGTTATTGCCGGAACTTCATTGTTTTGTTGTGTTTCCAGGTTCTTCCACCTCGTTCTTAACATTTTTCTTGGCTGATTTTGCCCCTGTGCTGTTCCAGATGAGTTTTAGGATCAAGTTCTAAAATTCCATTAACAACAGCTGGTTGGGATTTTGATTGGAGTGACATAGAAGGTCTAGATTTCATCGGGGGACATCTTTACAAAGTAGAATCTTCCAATCATTGAATACTGCATTTCTGTTTACTTAGTCATTGTTTTATGCCCTTCAATATTGGTTTAAAATATTCTCTATAAAGATCTCACGGGGCATGTGGGTGGCTCAGTCGGTTAAGTGCGGACTTCAGCTCAGGTCATGATCTCGTGGTTTGTGAATTCGAGTCCGCATCGAGCTCTCTGCTGTCAGTGCAGAGCCTGCTTTGCATCCTCTGTCTCCCTTTCTCTGTGCTCCTCCTGCTCTCTCTCTCTCTGTCTCGCTCTCAAAAATAAATAAACATTACAAAAAATCTCGTATGTATTTTGTGAGGCTTATTACTGGTGCTTTATTGTTCCTGCTGCTGTTGTGAGTGGGACCTTTACCCTCTCTTTTTCTCCTCCTCCTCCCTCTTCTCTCCTCCTTCTCTTCTCTTGCCCCTTCTTCACCTTTTTCCTTTATACATGATTTTTTTTTGATCTAACACATTGACACAACTCTATTCATTTTGATAACTTCTTAGTAGATTTGCTTGGTTCTTGTATGTGGCAAACACATTGACAAAAATTAATGATAATTTTATCTCTTCCTTTCTTCTCCCTATAATTATGTTCTCTTTTCGTTGTGTTGTGCTCAGTGATGGATAGGAGCAGGACTAATGGGTATCTTGACATCAGTGGGTGCTTTTGGTATCTCATCCTTAAATATGATATCTGCTGTATGTTTTGAATCTTAGCCTTTAGAAAGTTAAGAAAAATCTCTGCTGTTTTGATTATGCCGAGCTTCTTTTTTGTCAAAAAAGTATATTGAGTCTGTCAAATGTTTTTCTGCATCTACTATGATAATTATAAGGTTTTCTCCTTGGACCTACTCATATGATACGTTAAAATAATAGTTTTTCTGGTTTTCAACCATACTTGATTCCTGGGATGTGTATTACTGATTCATTGTTAATTTGTTTCATGGCAATAGATTGACAAATTTGATTTGCTAAAGTACTATTTAGGATTTTTACACCTGTTCCTAAGATGGTATGTATTTTCCTTATACTTTTCCATTTGCCTTTGGTATCAAGTTTATTACCCACCCCCCCCCCCCCCACACACACTTTTTCTTCTAAAACAAATTGTGTAAGGTAGTGGTAGTCGATTCCTTGAGGGTTTGGTAAAGATAGCCTCTCTAACCATATCAGCTTGCCATTAATTGAGGTAACAGATTTTGATTAACAATTCATTTTTAAATGGCATTAATATATTCAGATATGCTCATTTTTCTTTTGGAAAATTATTTCTTTTAAGCTTTAATTATATTGTCACAAAGTTCTTCACAACATTGTCTTATGATATATATGTTTTTATTAGATTTGTAACAATAAATTCTTCCTTTTTACTACTAATACTACCCATTTGCACTTTTAGTCATTTTTTACAATCAGTCTTACTGGAATTTTGCATATTTTGTATTTAAATAATAATATTTTTTCTCATATTTCTTTCTTTATGTCTTAGTTTCTTTTTCGTATTTCTTGATATTTTTTAAAAAGTGAGTGAATTTAATTAGGAACATTTCACTCCAATTTTGCTTCAGCAGCATCAACTTCTTATATCTATTTTATATTTTCCCGTAATATTTACTCTTCATCTCAAAATTATTTAGAAGTGTCAAAATATAATTTATATATATTTATGTTTTGGCCAGATAATGCAATCTGTATACTATAGGGCTTTCTTTTCTTAAAGTTCTGTTGTGAGGTGCATACACATTTGTATTGGTTTTGTCTTATTGGTGAATTGATGCCTTTATCATTATGTAATATACCCCTTATTCCCTGTTAATATTCCTTGCTCTAAGTTTACTTTATCTGAATCTCCAGGATTCTTCTGATTGGTATTTACTGTTTCCATTTTTTTCTTTCATTATGTTTTTAGAGTTAAGTAGGTTCCTTATAGATAGCATATAGTCCCACTTTTTCTATCATATTGTTACTGTTTTCTCTATTCTCTTTTTTTTTACTGTTTCCTGCTCTGTTTTATATTATTTTCATAATTCTGTTTTACCTTCACTACCAGCTTATTATTTATTCCTCTTTTAAAAAAATTGAGTGGTTGCCTTGAGCTTACAATATATATCTTTCATTAATCACTATCTTCAAATAATATATTAACTTCACACGTCATGTGAGAGCTTTTCAATAGAACACTGTCATTTTCTGTCATGTTTTATGCTACTGTCATGCAGTTTACTTTTACATATGCTAGGGCGCACAATATTTTGTGAGAGAGAGGGAGAGAGAGACGGAGGGAGAGAATGAGAACATGTGAACTGGGGAGCATACAGGGAGAGGGAGAGAGAGAGAGAGAGAGAGAGGGAGAGAGAGAGGGAGAGAGAGAGAGACAGAGAGAGAGAGAGAGAGAGAGAGAGAGAGAGAGAGAGAATCCCAAGCAGGCTCCATGCTTTCAGCACAAAGCCTGATGCAGGGCTCAAAAACACGAACTGTGAGATCATGACCTGAGCTGAAATCAGGAGTCAGATGCTTAACCAACAGAGCCACCCAGGCACCCCCTATTTTTACATTAGACACTCAATTATCATTTATAGTGACTTAAAAAAGAAAAAAAGATGTTTTTTATATATCCCTATAATTTAGCCATTTCTAGAGGTCTTCATTTCTTTATGAAGATCCAAGTTTCAAATGTAAGTTGATAATATTTGAGGTTCTATGAGTTTCTGCTTGAGGTTCTATGAGTTTCTTGGAGTTGTGGTTTGGCCTGTTTCATTAATTTAGGAAAATTTTTAGCCATTATCTCTTCAAATAGGTCCTATGCCAAATTTTTTCTCTCTTTTCTTTCTGAAATTCCAATTGCACTTACGTTAGATTGTTTGATAGTTTCCCCAAGTCTCTGAATTCTCTTTTCTGGGGTTTCCCCTTTATTTTTCTCTTTATGTTTTAGTTTTGGTAATTTCCCTTGAGTTATATACAAGCTATGTAATTCCTTCCTTGAATATGATGAGTCCCTGATGAGTCCATTAAGGGTACTCTTAATCTGTTGTACTGTTTTAAAAAAATTTCTAGCATTTCTATTTGATTCTTTCTAATAGTTTACCTCTTTGTGATAGAATTCTCCATCATGTATGCATGTTATCCACCTTTTCTGTTAGGGCTTTAATATGTTAATTCTGGTTATTTTAAATTAAATGATAATTCCAGCAATGATATTACATATATATATATATATATATATATATATAAAATATATTTGTTTTTATTTGTTTATTTATTTTGAGACAGACAGAGAATGTGCAAACAGTGGGGGCAGGGCGGAGGGGCAGAAGGAGAGGAGAGAATCTTCTTTTTTAAGTTTATTTATTTTTTTTTGAGAGAGAGAGAGGGGGGTAGGGAGGGGCAGAGAGAGAGGGAGAGAGAGAGAATCCCAAGCAGGCTCCACACTGTCAGCACAGAGCTGATGTGGGGCTCGAACTCATGAACCATGAGATCATGACCTGAGCTGAAACCAAGAGTTGGATGCTTAACTGACTGAGCCATCCAGGCACCCTGAAAGAGAATCTTAAGCAGGCTTCATGCCCAGAATGAAGCCCAACGTGGGGCTCCCTCTCCCCACTGTGATACCATGACCTGAGCCAAAATCAAGAGTCACTTAACCAACTCAAACACCTAAGGCACCACTTTATTTCTGTTTTTGTAATATTACTTTGTTTTGACATAATGTTTTGTTCTTGCCTCTTTGTGTATCTTGTAATTTTTGGTTGAAAGTCAGATATCTTATGTAGGACAGTAGAGACTTTTTAAAGAAATGGGTACATCTCCTCTTTTGCTAGCATTTACGGGATATGGGAGTGTTGAGTTGATCTAATATTTGTGCTTGGTTTCAGTTTTTTGGGTAGCTATTATTACCTTAGAAATTTGTTTTGACTTCCTTTTTATTGGGGTATAATTTATATACAGTAAAATTTGCCCTTTTTACAGTACAGTTCTGTGAGCTTGCCAAGTGCATACAGTCAATCCAAATACAGAATAGATTCGTTACTCCCCAGATTTCCTCATGCCACTTTGCAGTCAATCCTTACTCCACCTCCAGTCCCTGGCAGCCAATGATCTCTTTGTCACATAAATGGAATTTTGTAATACGAAGCTTTTAATTCATTTATTTTTTGCACTTAGCATTATGTACTTGAGCTCTATCCATGTCATTGCACATTTAGCAGTTTATTTTATGGCAGAGTACTAGTCCATGGTATGAATGTGTTACTACATTTTCATCCATTTACCAGTTGAAGGAATTTTAGTCCTTTCCATATTTTAGTGTGTTTAAATTAATATTTTATTTAGGATGTTTATAACTTTATTTGTGTATGAAGTTGTTCTACTTTTGTCTCTTGCAAATTAATAATTGCTTTTATCTTTGTTATTTCTTTTTTTCCCCTATATTCTACTTTTTACTTAAAAAATATCTTTGAGAAACAGAGAATGAGTAGGGGAAGAGCAGAGAGAGAGGGGGACACAGAATCCAAAGCAGGCTCCAGGCTCCAAGCTGTAAGAACAGAGTCTGACATGGGGCTTGAACTCATGAGCCGTGAGATCATGACCTGAGCCAAAGTCAGTTGCTTAACTGACTGAGCCACCCAGGTGACTCTATAGTCTACTTAAAAAAAATGTTTATTTATTTACTTTTGAGAGGGAGGGGAGGGGCAAGACATACGTAGACAGAGAATCCCAAGCAGGTTCCACACTGTCAGTGAAGAGCCCAATGTGGGGCTCAAACTCACAAACTGTGAGATCATGACCTGAGCTGAAATCAAGAGTCAGACACATAACTGACTGAGCCACCCAGGCAACACTCCTATATTCTACTTTTTAACAGTTTATTTATTTATTTTGGGGGGGGGGAGAGAGAGAGAGAGAGAGAGAGAGAGAGACCATGTGATTGGGGGAGGGGCAGAGAGAGAGGGGGAGAGAGAATCCTAAGCAAGCTCCAGCTGTCAGCACAGAGTCCAGCGTGGGGCTCAGTCTTATGAACTGTGAGCTCATGACCTGAGCCACGATCAAGAGTTGGGAGCTGAACCGACGGAGTCACCCAGGTGCCCCCCTATATTCTACTTTTGTCATTCCGTTTAAGATTTTATTCCCAAATGCTATACACATGCTAGGATCTTTGTAAAAGAGACAGGATGAGTTCTTGCGATTTCAGCACTTGGTTGGCCTTGAGTGTAGAAAGAAGTGGAAGCAAGGAGATTGGGTTTACTGGCAGATTCACTGAGGCATAAGTATGTGTTTTTAGAGACTATTTGGTTGACATTGGCACCAGTATTTCCTTCCATAAATATCTTCCTATTCTCCGTGAAAGCATATTTTCATAATGTGGAGAAGTAAGATGACCATATCCTAGGCCATATCTTTCATTTCCTCTCAGGCAACACACAGTTAAGGCCCTTCTCATTTATAGAACCATATGGAGCTGGGAAGAAACACCTCCATACCCCTGTTTTAAAGATTTTTAAATGCAAGCTTAGAGAGGAGAAAAGACTTGCCCGAGACCTCTTGGTGATTAAGCTCTGAAAGTTGGGACCCTACTCTTCATTTTCTGGAGAATGGTATCAGAGGTGGGGAAAAAGCCTGATGACTACATTTGGGGAATTTGGGAAATTACATAGGGAGTTCAGGCAACATTTTCAGTTTCCTCCATTCTTTAAGCAAACTAGGTCCAAGCATATATTTTCTGAAGCCAACGATTCCCTTGTTTACACTCTGCTTTACATCAGATTAGGACCTGACATGAGACAATGTGTGAGAGACTAGAATTCCAGTTCCTTTCTTGACCATTCTGTTTCATTTTACTGTACCTGGAAGGCTTATGATATAATAGGGTATATGTGCAGAAGCTTTGGAGAACTGTGCCCATTGTTTATATTCTCCCTGAAATATTCTCCCTGAAAAGTGCTCCCTTTGAAATATCTTATGACATACCTCTATCTTGATCATTATCACACTAAATTTTAATGATCAGTTTCCTTGTTTATCTCTTTAATTAGACTGAGTTTCTTGAGGATGCCATCAGGTAAAACACGTGACTAAATTGATACAGTTTTGGGCACAGTTTAGATCCTTTGGTAGACTAACCATTGACATAAAGTGTTTGTAGTAATAATTCTGCCATGGACTCTGGATTGCCAACGGATCCTGTTTTCTTACAGGACAAGTTCCATAAGATACTTGGGCAAACTTTCAGCCTTTTAACTCTCCTGTATGAAGAATCTTGGACCAGTTCAGTATATAAATTAGAGATAGGGGATGATTTATATAAAGACTCATAAAATATGCCATGGCCCTTTCTCCTTTTATCTCTTTCTTTATAACTTTGGCTTTTTATAACTCACTTGGAGATACATTTTAAGGTCTGCTTGCGTCAGGCCCATTATGAATTATGGCTCTGCTCCCTCACCCACCCTCGCCAGAACATTAAAATATATCTGAAGGCCACATCAGCAGCTTATTACTATATTAAAGAGAAGGATATATTAAGAAAGGCAAAGACCTGAGACAGGCTCCAGGAATAGCTTTCCTGAGTAAACATATCCAGCATACGAATCACATTAATTTTGAAATCAAAGGCATCTTCCTGTAACAAAAGGCTTATGGATTCATTTCTCCGTGGAAACCTGAAGAGTTCAGTGATAGCCTTTGGAGGCCCCTGTTTAAAAGTCTGTAGCACATCTGACCCTATGAAACATTGTACAAAGTAATTTGGCCTCTGCCTCTGGTGATTCTGGTTCAAGTGGTCTAGGCATATAGGAGACAGCATCTTTCACAGCAGTCTTCTGTTGTGTTCTGTTGCAAGAGGTCCGGGGACCTCTCTTTGAGAAGCACACGCTCAGGCCTTCTTACTGGGTGGGGGTCGTTTTGCAGAAGCTAGCGACAGGTGAATCGAGATTAGGGCTGTTAGCAAAATACAATATAGCGTGAAGGAAAAGGGGAACTGGTCATCATACGTGGTCATGGACTGAATTATGTGGGGGCCCTGAAGGGGAACAATGAGTCTCAGCAGCCTGTGCTACCTCTGTCACTGTGATTCCCACTGTATTGTGTGTTGTCTGTTTGCTTGGCTTGTTCTCCAATTGGACTTGAAGGCAGGGACCATGTCTTTCCTCTCTGTATTCGTAGCACCTAATACCATGCTAAGTTAAGTTTTGCTGGAGACTGAGTGTATAAATACATGAATAGACAAATGAATGAATGGGTTGTAATTCTCCACAAATCACATCCAAGGCTTCTAGCTTACATGTTTGACTGAGCTTGGGAAAGGCCCAGCAGAGGAAGAAGTTAGTTCATGTATGTCAGTCCACGTTTTTGAATGTAAGATTGTTTTTTCCTAGTAAGGAGTTGGACTAGAGCAATACTTCCAAATGTGGCTGCATCTCAGAGTCACGTAGATGCTTCCCCCTTATTAGTTGTTTCGTTTTTAAGTGACAAGTGTGTATATGTGTGGTATAAAGGAAGGATTGACATTATCTCATTCCTGACCCCCATTGCACCTCCCTAGGGCCAACCACACCTACCAGTTTCTTGTGCAACTTTTTGGATATATTCTATGCGTCAGAGGTGATGTGTACCATATCTTTTCTTACGGGAACGCTCACATGCTAGAGACACTATATTGCACTTGATTTTTTTTTTCAGTTAACAATATACCTTGAAGATTATTCCATATTAAGACATACAGATCTACCTAATAACTGTAACAGCCACATGTGATTCCACTGTGTGGTATCTATCTGTTTATCTGTCTACCTACCTACCTACGTACCCATCATCCTTCTAGTAATCAATTCTTATAAGAAATGTTATGGGGCTCCTGGGTGGCTCAGTCCGTTAAGCGTCTGACTGCAGCTCAGGTCATGATCTCACAGTTTGTGGGTTTGAGCCCCGCATTGAGCTCTGTGCTGACAGCTCAGAGCCTGGAGCCTGCTTCAGATTCTGTGTCTCCCTCTCTGCCCCTTCCCTGCTCATGCTCCGTGTCTCAAAAGTAAATAAATGTTAAAAACAATTTTTTTTAAAAAAAGAAATGTTGCAGGGTGGCTGGGTGGCTCAGTCGCTTAAGCGTCTGACTGTTGGTTTTGGCTGAGGTCATGATCTCATGGTTGTGAGATTGAGCCCCAAGTTGGGCTCCACAATGAGCATGCAGCCTGGTTAAGAGTTTCTCTCTCCCTCTGCCCCTCCCCCGACTCATGCTCATGTTTTCTCTCTCTCTCTCTCTCTCTCTCTCTCAAAAAGAAAAAAAAAAGAGATGTTACAATGAGCATCAGTGAATGCTTCTCTTTGAATGTATGTGCAGGTATAGGTAGGATAAATTATTTCTCTTTCTTTCTTTCTTTCTCTCATTTTAATTTATTGTCAAGTTAGTTAACGTATAGTGTATACAGTGTGCTCTTGGTTTTGGGGGTAGATTCCAGTGATTCATCACCTAAATACAACACCCAGTGCTCATCCCAACAAGTGCCCTCCTCAATGCCCATCACCCATTTTCCCCTCACCCCTGCCCACCCCCCCATCAACCCTCAGTTTGTTCTCTGCATTCAAGAGTCTCTTATGGTATTATGCCAAGTGAAATAAGTCAGTCAGGGAAAGACAGATATCATATGTTTTCACCCATATGTGGAACTTGAGAAACTTAATGGAGGACCATTGAGGGAAGGGAAGGGGAAAAACTAGTTTCAAACGGAGAGGGAGGCAAAGCATAGGATAAATTCTTCAAGGCGGGATTTCTAGGTCAAAGCGATTACACACTTAAAATTTTGCAAAACTGCTCCCCAAGGAGGCTACACCAATTATATTCTACCAACCGTGTGAATGAGAGTGCCTGTCCCTCCAGATCTTGGTTGGGGAAATCTTTAAAATGAAGACGCTCAGTTCCTCCCAAATCTATTGCTTCCAAACCTACCAAGACCAGCTGAGGGAACTGCATGTTCTTAAAGCTCCGCTTAGAGTGACATTTTATCAATATTTTCATTTCACACCATCCCACATGTCAATGAGTCTGATGCATAAGGTCCGTGACCATATTGGGAATCACCAGGAGCTGTAGAAGATCCTGTATCTACCGGGTGTAGGCGCCAGCTTCCTCACTCCTGCTGCCCTCCCGCCTTTATAAACACCAGCTAAGGAACAGGGACTAGTCTAGGTCAAAAATAATGTTTTAGTCCTTTTTTAAAAAAGTTCTAAATGTTTCTTTATTTAGAATAACATTAGTCAAGTAAAAAAAAAACCTACCAGAACAAATCAGGAGAAGGGAGAGGGAGAGACCGTAGTAAAAAGGAAAAGCTTTATATTATTTTAGTACATTTAAAGGCATTTTTTTCTTACTTTCTGAACATAGGGCCAGCATTTTCATTTTACTCTGGACCCCACAAATTATGTAACCAGCCATTGTTAACAAGCCTTCCAATGATTCTGATATACGGGCAGGATTGAGAGTCACTGAAGCAAGTGATCTTTTTTTTTTTTTTTAATTTTAATTTTATTTAATTAAAAAAATTTTAATGTTGGGGCGCCTGAGTGGCGCAGTCGGTTAAGCATCCGACTTCAGCCAGGTCACGATCTCACGGTCCGGGAGTTCGAGCCCCGCGTCGGGCTCTGGGCTGATGGCTCAGAGCCTGGAGCCTGTTTCCGATTCTGTGTCTCCCTCTCTCTCTGCCCCTCCCCCGTTCATGCTCTGTCTCTCTCTGTCCCAAAAATAAATAAACGTTGAAAAAAAAATTAAAAAAAAATTTAATGTTTATTTTTGAGAGAGACAGATGCGAGCAGGGGAATGGCAGAGGGAGACACAGAATCTAAAGCAGGCTCCAGGCTCCTAGCTGTCAGCACAGAGCCCGATGTGGGGCTCAAATTCAGGAATGGTGGGATCATGACCTGAGCTGAAGTCGGTCACTTAACTGACACTCAACCTACTGAGCCACCCAGGTGCCCCAAATGATCTTTAAAAAAAATTATTATTATTTAAATTCAAGTTAGTTAACATACAATGTAGTCTTGGTTTCAGGAGTAGAACTCAGTGATTCTCCTACATATAAGATCCGAATGCTGAAAAGTACAGAAAGCTTATGAAATAAATTGAAGAAGACACAAAGAAATGGAAAAACACTCCATGTTTCAGCACCTTTGGTTTGAAGTTCTCCATTTTCTGCCTTTCTGTGCTTTTGATTTTGGTCTCAAGTCTTCTTTCTGCCTGGTTGAATCGCTCAGGGGCTAATGTCTTTCCCACAGGTTCACAAAGATGTACTTTAAACACGTACTCTTTGAGGACACATTCTTTGATGAGTGCTATTTTCAAGATGTTACATCTACTGATACCTATTTCAAAAACTGCACCATTGAATCAACCACCTTCTACAACACAGGTAAGGACATGGGTGGTGTGGGCGCGCTGGGTCAAGGGTCTTGGACTAGTCTTATCTAAGACACGATAGTCTCAGTCATAAGCTTTAGGGGTCGGTAGCAAGGTATTTACAGATGTGACTACTGAGTCTCACTCAGGTTGGAAAAATGGGTTCTCACCCTAGGTATGGCATGGATTAGTTGCACAGTCTTTGCCGATGCATTTATTTTGTCTGCATGTTTTATTGCACGTGAAGCAAGAAACAAAAGTTTGGGTGAGCGCTCTAGTCTCGAGGAGACTGATGATATGTGCTACAGGTCCTCAGCAGGAACAAAATATAACACAGATGAGGGGTGCGTGGATGGCTCAGTCGGTTGAGTGTCCTGCTCTTGATTTTGCCTCAGGTCATGATCTCACAGTCATGAAATTAAGCCCTTTACATTCTGACAGCCTGCTTGGGATTCTCTCTCTCCCTCTCTCTCTGCCCCCTCCCCCTGCTCACACATGCTCTCTCTCTCTCTCTCTCTCAAAATGAATGGATAAAGAAGATGTGATATGTACAGACACACACACACACACACACACACACACACACACACACACACACAATGGAATATTACCCGGTGATGAAAAAGAATGAAATCTTGCCATTTGCAACAACATGGATGGAACTGGAAGGTATTATGCTAAGTGAAATAAGTCAGTCAGAAAAAGACAGATATCGTATATTTTCACTCATTTGTGGAATTTGAGAAACTTAACAGGTGATCATAGGGAAAGGGAAGGAAAAATAAGATAAAAACAGAGAGGGAGGCAAACCACAAGAAATTCTTAAATACAGAGAACAAACTGAGGGTTCATGGGGGCGGGAGGCTTGGGGGGGGTGGGGAAAATGGGTGTTGGGCATTAAGGAGGGCACTTGTTAGGATGAGCATTGGTGTTGTATGTAAGTGATGAATCACAGGAACCTACTCCCAAAGCCAAGACTATACCATATATATCCTATGTTAGCTAACTTGACAATGAAGTATTTTAAAAAATGTAATTTTACTCGATTCTTTTACTTTTTTTAATGTGGCTACTAGAACATTTAAATTTATGTAAGTTGTTCACATCATATTACTATTGAACCGTGCTAGCAAATACAGTTGTAATTACGTATATGAGAAATTATACATGTGTAAAGGACATCTGGAATTGTCTTTAATATTAACTGACAGAGGCTTTGTTAAATAAAACAAGATACATCAAAACAATAATTAAAAAAAATAAATAAACAACATTAAAAAATAAGGCACAGATGAAAACCCAGGGTTCCAGGAAGGCTGCATTTTATGTACACGGGGTGCTCTTGAAGACCTCGCAGAATTTGAATCTTGCAAAATTCAAGAGTCATGTTCTCACAATAATGAAGGAAAAGGAAAAATTGTATGTTTTCAAGGTTTGTGCATGAAGTGAGATGATAAGAATATTTTAAAATCGCACCATTTCAGATTTCCGTGATTCAAAAAAGTTCATAAAATCCCACCAGGCCACCTCTCCTTGTTACTTTTACTACATCATACGTTAACATACCAGGTCAAGTTGGGATGTAGGTAAACTACCTGAGTTTTACCAGGGACTCCACCTACATGGTCTCCAGTGAGAAATGCACGATTATTCCCATCTTATAGCCGAGGAAACCCAGGATTACGCATCTTGCCCAAGGCCACAGGGAGCTTGGATTTATTCCTTAGTTGTTTGGCTCTGAAGTCTGTCATCTTGTCACGGAACTCCATGCATCATGCCATATCAGTGTGTTCTCCCTGGCATCAGCACCAGGGTTTATGCAAGAACATCTTTTTCTTCTATCAGGTCAGCCTCAAAAGGTTCAATGTCTGGCCTCCAAATATCCCTCAGTCTCTAAATAATCCATTATGAGATTTACCTTCCTAAATTATTTTTTTTTTAGCCTGAAGTTAAAAAAAAATGAGAGCTATACATTTCCTATTGTCATTAAAACCTGACGAATCTTTTAGTTTCTTCTTTCAAGAAGAAACTTTTTTAAGTTTATTTATTTGTTTTGAGAGAAAGACAGAGAGAGAGAGAGAGAGGGAGAGAGAGAGAGCATGAGCACAATCAGGGGAGCAGCAGAGAGAGAGAGGGAAAGAGAGAGAATCCCAAGCAGGCTCCGCCCTGTCAGCACAGCGCCCAATGCGGGGCTCAAGCTCACGAACCATGAGATCATGACCTGAGTTGAAACCAAGAGTTGGACACTTAATCAACTGAACCACAATGCGCCCCTCTTCTTTCAAGCTTTAATGTTGCCTCCTTGTTTGCATCCTCTTACATGGGGATTTCTGAGAACACCTGTAGTCATGAAATGTTGGTGGGCTGGGAAGTGATGGAGATAATCAGGTGTAATTTTCTAATTTTTTTTTCCACGTTTTTTTTTTAAATTTATTTTTGGGACAGAGAGAGACAGAGCATGAATGGGGGAGGGGCAGAGAGAGAGGGAGACACAGAATCGGAAACAGGCTCCAGGCTCCGAGCCATCAGCCCAGAGCCTGACGCAGGGCTCGAACTCACGGACCGCGAGATCGTGACCTGGCTGAAGTCGGACGCTTAACCGACTGTGCCACCCAGGCGCCCCGTAATTTTCTAATTTTGTAGGAGGGAGTTTGGGAAGGTTAAAGAGGGTCAACAGCAGAGCTGGTTCCCGAAAGGCAGGTTTCCTGAGAGCCCACGTAGGCGATCTTTCTGCAAGAACAGTTGGTGGTAGAAGCTGCCGGAAGACTTGGGAACTAGTTTTAAAGCAAATGGTTTATACTTTTTAAAGACTTTATGTTTTTGGACATGATTTAGGTTTACAATGAAATTGGAAAGAAGGTACAGAGATTTCCATGTAACTCCTGCCCCACCCCCCTCCCAGATTATCAACATCCCCCTACGAGAGGGGTGCATTTGTTACCATTGATGAACCTGTACTGGTATATCAGGATCATCTCAAGTCCAGAGTTGACAGTAGGGATCACTCTTGGTGTTGAGCATTTTATGGGCTTGGACAAATGGATGATGGCATATATTCATCATTACCATGCCATATAGAGTATTTTTACTGCCCTAAAAATCCTCTGTGCTCTCCTTAATCACCACCCCCTGCTTCCCATCCTGGACACCACTGAGCAGATGGTTTTTCTTTTGAAGAATGTTCAGGTTTCTGCGTGGGCTCTGGACCTAATTCTCTCTCTTTTTTAAAATTTTTTTAATGTTTATTTATTTTTGAGAGAGAGAAGACGAGCTGGGGAGGGGCAGAGAGAGAAGGAGGCACAGAATCCGAAGGAGCCTCCAGGCTCTGAGCTGTCAGCACAGAGCCCGACATGGGGCTTGAACTCACGGACCACGAGATCATGACCTGAGCCAAAGTCGGATACTTAACCAACTGAGCCACCCAGGTGTCCCTGGACGGAATACTCTTGTCTTCTGCTTCCGATAAGCTGGTAGCCTTGGACCTTGGTGTCATCTCATTGATAGAAACAGGCTGTTCTGTAGCCTGAGAGATGACATATTCAGGCATGTCTCTCAGTGAGTGTTCCTTACATTTTCCTTATAGGAAGTTGAAGCCGTCCTTACATTTTTAGAGTTTCCTCTCTTCATTCATACCTGGCCACATGTCGCCTTGACTTTGAGACTGTCTGATTGCCAGAGGCTTGTGGCAGTCTGCCCATGGAAGGGGCGTGACTTCATCCCTTCCTCTGCCCCATCTCTCCCCAGCCCCCCGTCCACTTGCCACGAACCAAAGGTTTCCTTCTCTCCCCAGACCTCTACGAGCATAAGTTCATCAACTGCCGGTTTATCAACAGCACCTTTCTGAAGCAGAAAGAAGGCTGCCACATGGACTTTGAGCAAGATAATGACTTCCTGATTTACCTCGTCAGCTTCCTTGGCAGTCTGTCTGTGTTGCCTGGGAACATCATTTCTGCTCTGCTCATGGACAAAGTTGGAAGACTCAAGATGATCGGTGAGTAGTCGGGCATGCCGCCTCTCCTCCAGTAGGTAAGGACGGTGGCTTTCAGGCGTAATAAAGAAGCAGAGTTTTTTTCTTTTTCTTGAAGAAATCTCCCACCGGAAACCAAACAGATGAGACGGCATCTGCTGGTGTAGGAGCCAAGGGGGCAGGCATGTTTCCAAAACCCCAGGACTCCACAGAGATAGTTTGAGACCCACGGTCCAGGTCAGGGAGTCCTCTTTAATTTCCTGACTGAGCGATTCTTTGACAGTCATGGTATTAGCACTTCAGTAAGGATATTAAATATATCCGCTCTACCCACTGTGTATGATTATTGTCAGAAAAATATATAAATTGCTTTTAGATGAACATCGATTCATTTGCAGGCTTTAAAATAAATTGCATTACTTATTATTATTTAGTAGTGTTAACACTTGGGCTTTGGAGATGGACAGAATTGTGTTGGAGTCCTCCTGAGGCTTATTTGACTTTGGAAATGCTCCTTTATTTCTCCAGGCCTCAGTTTCCTTATCGGTAACTGTACCAGGCTGGCACATCGTGTAGCCAGAGGATCTCACAGTGCTTGGTGCACAGATGGTCCTTAAAAATGGTGGCAGCATTCACGTGCTTTGCTTCACTGCACCAGGATCCCCAGAAGTTTGCTACAGAAACAAGAACCAAAAAGTACACACCCAGGGCCAGAAAAACATACATTAGAATATATATATTGTCAGCCCAGGGTGGGGACCAGAACAACACACGGATTCACATGTCGTGAAGGGTCTGCTCTAGGGTTGCAGCTGATCAGGAAAATTAATACCAGCTCCCTAGCAGTGGAGTTCAAAGGCAAAGAAAATAAGTCACGTTGTTTTGTCAGAGAAGAACAAATCAATCAGGTAGATCTTGGCAAGGGAATCTTTTCCTGACATTGGGCTCATATTGAATATTGTTGTTATAGAGGAGCATAGATATTTGGAAGGGTAAGCACAAGACATGGCTGTGATTTCAGCTTTTTCTTTTTTAAGTTTATCTATTTTGAGAGAGACAAAGACAGCAGGAGTTGGGGAGGGACAGAGAGAGACAGAGAGAGAGAGAGAATCCCAAGCAGGCTCTGCACTGTCAGCTCAGAGCCCGATGTCAGTTGAACTCATGAACCATGAGATCATGGCCTGAGCCGAAACTGAGAGTTAGACGCTTGACCGACTGAGCCCCCCCAGGCGCCCCAGCATGAGTTCAGCTTTTTAAGTGTGTGGTGAGGATAGGGTCATCTCTAGGCCTGGAAGATTGAGCTGTCTGCTGTGTACTGGTTAGACCCGAGTCCCCTGAGGGAAGGACAATGTTTGCTAACTCTGACAATGCCCAAGCTTTTCTGAGGAAGGGGCTACACCATGCATAAGACCAGTGGCTGGGAGTCAGGTGACCATCTTGGCCAACATTCTCTTTATGAGTCTGCACACCTTCCTTTCCTTCTGCGAGCTTATATTACACAGTTGTTAAAGTACTACCTCTGTTTGCTCCAATGAGATAAGGCACGTGAGCATAGGCATGTGACATTTCTGCCCTTCTGCCGCTGGCCTCTTGAGTCCCAGGCTGAATAGTGAATCCTGAGGTTGATGCCTGGGGTAGCCCGGGACGTCTTCGGGAAGGCAGGGCCTGTGAGGAATGGGGTGGGTGCCCATGTGCAGGGGCGCGGCTTACTGCCCAGAGCAGGCACATGTTCCCCAATGGAGACAGCGGGAAGGTTGGGCCCCGGGGAGAAGGCAGGACAGCGAGAGAGCAGACATCCCCTTCACCGCTACTGAAGCTCTCCTTAGCACTGTGAATGTACCCCAGATCAAAACTGATTTCTGGCATGCTCCCCAAATTGGATAACTGGAACTAATATTTCTCATTCTTTATGTTCTACACGTTTTTTTAAAAAAATTTATTTATTTTAAAAAAAATTTTATTAAAAGTTTATTTATTTTTGAGAGATAGAGAGAGAGGGTGCAAACAGGGGAGGGGCAGAGAGAAAAAGGGAGACTCAGAATTCCAGTCAGACTCCAGGCTCTGAGCTGTCAACACTGAGCCCGGTGCAGGGCTTGAACCCATGAACCATGAGATCATGACCTGGGTGGAAGTCAGGTGCTTCACCAACCGAGCCACCCAGGCTCCCCTATGTTCTACTCTCTTATTAGCATCTGTATTTTGTTTCTCTGGTTCTGTTGAGAGCTCAGACCGTTCTTTCTTTGATCTTTAGTAGAAAGCCTGGCATGCCGTGGACCAACTGTGATATTATCAGTGCACAGCAGTAGATGCTCAATAAATGTCTCAATGGCGTGTGGGTGACCTGTTTTGAAATAGCCTTTCCATGAAAGGAAATGGCTATTTCCTCAAAATCCCTGCAGAATCTGCGAGGGCAGAGTTTGTCCTGTTTGTGATGCTGTGCTGTTTCCTGGGCTGAACTAGCGTCTTGTTAACAAGGGTAGAAGTTTTCCTGATGAGACCGTTAGTCCTCGTGTATTCATTCAATAAGCAATAATTTATGCGGCGCATACTCTCTCCCAGGCTGTGCAGTAGACAATGAGAACACGGCGGTAATTGAGACAGACACTGTCCTTATGCTCACAGAGCAAATGATCTATTGGGAGAGAGAGACAGAAACTAGAAAGTTCATTTAACGAACACTTACGAAGCACGTATTATAGGTCAGGCTTTGTGCCAAGCATTTTGTTAATATTAACATATTTAACACTCGAAATAAACCTGTGAGGTAGGTACTGTTTTTGCCCACACTTTACAGATGGGGAAAGTGAGGCAGCACAGAGAGGTTATGAGACTTGCTCAGTGTCACGCAGGGGAAGCAGGGATTTGAACCCAGGCCTCTCAATCACAAGTGAAATGAGAATTAACCAAGGATCTATAGCGGGCCACAGGGATCTACGGTAGGATTACCTAACATAGATGAGAGGCCAGTTCCTCAACTATCACTTGATTCATTTGACGGTCATATTTTGTATTCAACAAACAGCTGTCAACATTTATTGTAAGCCAGGTGCCATGGCTGGCCACTTTGAGGGAGGCATGCGTTTAGATGATAGGGTTCTCAAGTAGATGTTTGTCTCCTTCCTCGCTGTTTGGAAAGAGATTACAAGGTGACCTGCTCACAGCCCTACCCCTTCCCAGAATCAGCAGAACCCAGGCGATGCTTACCATGTCCCCGCTCATCAGCAGGGTTTGGCCTCAATCTTCGCAGCTCCAGGTCTGAGTGTGAGATTCCAGGCAGAGGCCCCCCAGGAGGCACTTGTTGGTGAGACCAGGCCCCCAACATGGCTTCTTGGCAACTGGAGGACCTGTCTTCCCCACCCCCACCTCCCCCCCACCCCCGGTTGCCTGGTGGGGCGCCTTGGCCTGTTTCCCAGCTGGTAATTTGCAAGCGGCTTTCTTTCTTTCTGCTAACCATTCTCACTGCATTTCCAGCCAGACCCCTGGTCTATGCTGTGCGTCTACTCCACACTTCCCAAGCTCTTCTGGGCTGGGCTGGGCAGGTTGGATTTGGGCATGGTTTGACACAGCCTTCTTTCAGTGGGACCTTTTATCATTAGCTGGATCAGCCAGAGTGCTGGTGGGAAAAAGAAGCCATCCCAGAGAGTTCTAGTGAAGAGACTTTATTGATGGGATGTGACTTTTAGAGGGGTGGGCAGGGCTATGGGAACAAATAAGGGAGATGAGGCACCCGGATGCTAGCAGAAGTGGCAGCAGTTTCCGCCTCTAGGGTTACAGGGAAAAAAATAGCCCAGTGAGAACTGGAACCATGGAGGTGGAGGCTCCTGGAAGGAACCATAGTCCTGTGGGGGCTGCAGCCATCACCAAAATGGGGCTTATAAATGGGATGGGAATTGGGAAGAAATACTCCAACCCCTCTCCGCTCCCAGCTGACAAGGTATGCAGTCTCTGGGGGTAGCTTCTCAGGGCACAGGGCAGGGCTGAGAAGGGCAGGTCAGATATCTGGGCTGGAGATGGGAATAAATGAAGAATTAACAGCCGGCCTTTCAGGTTTTCTTCGGCAGCCCATTGATGGTTATGCTCTCAATAGCAGGTAAGCTACATGAGGTGGTTTTGATACTCATGTATCTCAGGCACCCAGAACAATGTCTGGGACATAGATTTTCAACTAGGGCCCCCTCTGGCTCATCCCCAGTAATTCTGGGCTGGGCAGCACCACAGCATGAGGATTTCAAAATCCTTCTCGGGGGCTAACTCTGGTGACATGACCCAAGCAGAAGGCTCTGCAACCATGAGCGGAGCACCATGTTTGGGGCCTCAAGCTGTGCTTTCTCCGTGTAGAGATAGACCTGTTGCACAGGCTGCACCTGTGAAGGTGGGAGAAGGGGAAAGACTGGTGGGTGACAGTCTTGTCTTCATTTTTTTCTTCTGCCCTTGACCTCCCCCTGTAGGTGGCTCCATGCTGATCTCCGCGGTCTGCTGCTTCTTCCTGTTTTTCGGCAACAGTGAGTCTGAGATGATTGGCTGGCAGTGCCTGTTCTGTGGGACCAGCATTGCCGCCTGGAATGCTCTGGATGTGATCACGGTGGAACTATATCCTACCAACCAGAGGTCAGTTCTTCCCTGGGCTTCCCTCTGGGAGCTGTTTGGACTTCTGTGGCCAGAGGTCTACCCGTTCCAAGGTCCTCCGTTGCTGCCATCTTGGTCTTCCGGGTGTTTTGTGAGCAAAGCATCTCTTAAGCTGTTGAGTTTCTCCTGTAGGGGGGCCAGCAGAGGCATGGAGATGAGCAGGCTAAAGCCTGATAGGGTGGGGTGGGTGGCTAGATACAAAGGACAGGTGCGAACCATGTTCAGGAGAGAGGAATGAGGGTGACACCGTATGTGTCATGCAATCCAAAGAGAGGTGAGAATAGGCCTCTGTTGGGAGATATGGGACAAAGTTGAGGAACTAGATAAACAAAAGGTGGATGAGAAGTAAGGGAAGATAAAGGTAGGGATGAGGCATGATGGTCTAGGGCATGTGCAGAGAACGTGGTAGGGAAGCCCAGCATTTACTTTTATTTTGTGCAAGCCATATGAGAAGAGTCCTAGTTTAAAGGCGTAGGGTCAAGGCCATTACGTAGTAGTTATTTCTCGTTATGGAGAAGGAGTTGTGAGTTTGAAGGGTAGCAGGTAAGTGGTCCTGTGGTCACAAAGGAGTGTGAAGAGGGGGAGCCAAACCATAAGAGACTCTTAAAAACTGAGAATAAACTGAGGGTTGATGGGGGGTGGGAGGGAGGGGAGGGTAGGTGATGGGCATTGAGGAGGCCACCTGTGGGGATGAGCACTGGGTGTTGGATAGAAACCAATGTGACAATAAATTTCATATTAAAAAAAAAAGGAGTGTGAAGTGATATGGAAGGCAGGTGAATGAAATTCTGCAAAATGTCTTAATGATATTCTCCAAATGGGTGACAGAAGTGTTGGAATATGGATAGCATCCCATATTTGGAGCCCCCCTCCCCTGAACCAAAAAGCTTTCTAAGCTTTACAAAAAATAAGAGGAGGAAAAATTATCATTATATCAACAATATATGATTTTACATCTAGGAAACTCAAGACAATTAACTAAAGAGACTGCTAAAAACTAAAATAATTTGATAAAGTGGTCAATAATAAAAGTAACTTAGCTGCATATGGAATTTACAAATATATCACCAAATTCAAAAACAAAATTGAATTCCATTTAATAATAGAAGAAATCATAAAATATCTAGGAATCAATTTGTTAAGAAAAGTGAAACACTTAGGTTTCACTACCAACCAGAGGTCAGTTCTTCCCTGGGCTGTATGTGGAAAAAACCATACAGCTTTACTGAGAGATAGAACAGGAGACTTACATATATGTTAAGATATACCTTATGAAATTCTAAGTAGATTTAATCTTACAAATCTTTCAAATCTTCTTTAGTTTTCTTCTAACTTCAAAGAGTCCATTCAAAATTCAATGAGCTATTTTCCCCCTCCCTCTGGAAACTTGGGACAACTTTGGAAATTTCATTTGGAAAAATATGCATGTGAAAATACCCAAGAAACTTCTGAAAACCAGAAGATTGGGACTGAGGGGCTAGTTATCCACAAAATGATTAAAAATTATAAAAAGAATTTAAGGTACAAAAATGTAGGCACCTTCTTGATAAACCTGTGGTATGAAATATATTAATAAAAGAACTATTTTACTTCAGGTGAAGGAAGACGGTGCTGGAAATATAGTCTCTGTGTACAGACGGAGTCAAGAAAGGGTAGATGGTTCCTAAGAGTTACCACTCTGTCAGTGGAACCCACAGCTCTTGATCATGGGGTCTTGAGTTTGAGCCCCACGTTGAGGGTAGAGATTACTAAATAAATGAATAAATAAATGAACTTAAATATATAATAGTTACCCCTCAGAAGTGTGACTGAGGGATAATAATTAGGATTAGGCTTTGCCATGGGTGACAGAAATCTCAAAAAAATGCAGCCTTAGGAAGACAGACATTTCCTTTTTCTCTCCTGTAGAAGTCCAGAACAGGCACTGCAGGCTCTCTTAATCCCTTTCATGAGCTCTGCCAGGGTCCAAGAGAAGACCATCTCCATTCCAGGAAGTGGGAAGGGAGGAAGGAAGAGAAATGGAAGGGAAGAGAGCAAAAAGTACCACTCACGACACCTCTTAAGGAAATTTCTCGGGAGCTGCCACTTGCACCTACATCCCATTGGCTAAAACTTAGTCACATGGCCAGACTCTGCAGCAAGGGAGTCTGGGAAATGTAGTCTATATTTGGAGAAATGCTATTTAGGGACACCCAGCAGTGTCTGCCACAAGAGGGTCCGGGTGTTATTAAGGAGGAACGCTGATCCTTTCCGCCTCATTCTCTCCATTTGTTTCAGTGTTTCACGGTTTGCATGTACTACCTGTGACAATTTCAAAAAGAGATAACGTTAGAAAAGAGAAAGAAGTTTTAAGGAAACACTGCAGGATGTGAATAGTGGTGATCGCCTTTTAGTGGTGGAGTTATATAAGTTTGCATCTTTATGTTGTTCTGTATTTCCACATTTGATTTAAATGAGAATGCTTCCTGTTTAGGAAAAAAGTTCCCTTCCACACCTTCACTATACCTTCTCTCACAACAAGGAAAAGAAAGGACCCATGGTCCCGCTCATCTAAGGAAGTCTGGTTTGACTTTCACGATGACTTACTTTCTTCTTCTTTTACAGGGCCACGGCCTTTGGCATCCTCAATGGATTATGCAAATTTGGAGCCATCCTGGGAAACACCATCTTTGCTTCTTTTGTTGGGATAACCATAGTGGTCCCCATCCTTCTGGCTGCTGCCTCTCTTGTCGGGGGTGGCCTGATCGCTCTTCGACTGCCAGAGACCCGAGAACAGGTCCTGATGTGAACACCCTCTGGGGAAAGAAAATGTTCGAAGAATCTTATCCAGGAACCTTCGATGCGCCCACGCTTCCTGTCTGTCACTGTCCAGAGGACACTGTCTGGCGAACTCAGGAGGAGAAGTCGATTTTGGGACTCCTAGTTTAGGATCCATTTCAGCTGTCAATATGCTTGTAACTCAGGTGACTGATTTGGGGGTGTCCTGAATCACCTTTATAATCCCAGAGCTGTGTTCTTGGCTTCAGGTCTCCCCAGCCCAGAGCAGGGGAAGAGGGATAACACCTTCCAGAGGGTGCACACGCTGACCAAGGAGTGTGTGTTCCCCAATGGGGAGGTGCGAGGACTTATTTGCATTTCAGAATGAATTTGAGGGTGAGAAACATTTAAGCTCCTCCTCCGTAAAGTTCCTTGGAGCCCAATGACCTAGCAAACTGACTTGCCAGGAAATTAGAGTCATATAAATAGTGGGCTTGAAAAACAGGATACTTATATTTTTGCACTGAAAAGTGTCACCGGTCATATGTTCCATTTGAAAATTGGCACAATAGCATTGAAGATACTCTAATATAGAAAACCAAATATTTGAGCAATATCTATAGAAATCTACTCACCTCCCACCAGGTGTCCTAAGTTTCCCATGATGATCAAATGGTAAATTTAAGGATGCTATTTATTCCTGCTTCGATCTATTCAAAGAGACTTAGGTATCCTGTAAACTAACTTTGTACATAACTATATTCGGATTTAATTTGTGGAAGTGGTATCTGCAGATATTTGCCAGAATTTTAGCCATATTTTGGGGGGAGTTGGCGTTTGAGGTCCCAGGAAATTGGGTCTGATTGAATGAAATGCAAGCACAATATCTTATAGCCATTTAACTCGCTGTCAGGAGGATGCTCTCGGCAAACTCACGTTGTACGGTTCATTTAACCCAGGCGCTGTCTTCGTGTAGGTGGAGTAGATACTTTTCTCTCTTACACAGATCACTTGTGAAACTCAAGTTCGCCAACGTGGGCCCCGGCATTTGACGTGGCTGCTCACCCGGAAACAGTGTGAGAAGGGGTTTCTGGCCCTCCCTTTGGAGATGAGAATAAAATGCAGCGGACAACAGGGGCGATTGAGGGAGGGAAGTGTAGCCACAGTTCTCCAAAGCGTAAATTCTTTCTGTTTCTTTCAACTGTAAAACACGATCCGTGTTTGTTATCATGGCAGGAGAAATCTGTGCTACGTGTCCCGGTTCAGGACTTTTGAAACAGATGTCACTGGCATGGGAATTAGGGAATGTAGTGGATGTCAAAGATGTTTCCCTTCCGTGTTCCAACAGAACTCTTTCCTGAGACCCGTTTGGAGCATGAACCGGGGTGGGGAACCTAGGAAAATACTGCTTTGGACAAAGATCAGCAATAGACTGAAGTCTTGACAACACAGGAAAGGAACGTTTCGGACACCAGAACTGTCTAGCATGGAAGGACGGTGAGCTATGAGCTCATGCCCCTGGGGGTGAACTGGCCGAGGCCAGGAGAGTATCAGTTTGCAAGAACTTGTTGTTTAAGTTGATTTCCAGTGTTCTCAGTGCTGCGAATGTCATATGTTCCCTACCAGAAATCTCCAAAAATTTAAACAGGATAATGATGACCGCATGGAGTGTTTTGTCAGATTTAGAGAAACGCTTGGGCCCCACGATAGCTTCAGGCCATCTTTCTGTTATTCTCTGGAGTAACAAACAGGTCAACTGAAGGAAAGAGTAAATATTATGAAACCTTTCTACCCTGGAACTGAGATCAGTTTTAATGGTTAAAATGTTTACTCTGCTTCTCTTGTCCCCTACCTCTTTCTTCACTATTCTTTTTTTCCTGCCCAGGGAAGGAAGACATCTTAACGCTGATTTGATACCCTGATTCCCCCAAATATATAAACATACTATTGTGGATTAACGTTTCTCTGTGTTTTACAAGAGCTACCTAACGTAAATGCTACGTTGATAATGAGAAGCCCCATGTAACATAGCTGTAATATACTTTCCACTGTAAACTGGAGGTGGTCACATCCCTTGTAACATTATTCTTCAATGGGATACAATTTAATGAGCAGCTGCCGGTTAAGAAATTTACAAAGCAGTTAGCGTCTGCATTTCTAGTGAAAATGGATCTTGCACATTTAACATCTGATTCGTTTTTGAGTGTTGAGGTGGCTGCCATTATTTGGGGGTCACTTCTGTATTACCTTTATGGCTCCTTCAACTGACCACCTAACCAACCAAGGGCAATTCCCGTCTCATCCATCACGTAAGCCTTTGTAAAGGGTGCAGCCATGCCCTGCAGCCTTTCCTCTTGAAGAATTGCCTGGCACTGGTACCCGGCCACTTCTCAAGTGCAGTCATTACTGCTGAGATAAATGGGTCTTTAAAAATAGTCTCTGTGGCAGGTCATTGGGGGTGGGGGGCGGGGATCATGCACAGCATATCTGGCCAGGCACTTCTTTTGCATTTTGCATTCCACCTGGAGAAACTACCGATGGCATCCTTGGAGAGTAGAAGGATGAAGCTCTCCTTCGTTGAGCGAAACTGTTCCCAGTTCATGATGTATTTTATGATGCTCATTTTGGGAGTAGTTACTTTTAACAGCCTCCACTGTGTTGTGTTATCTCCTGATGCTGATTTTTGACCTTCTGTTTTATTGGAAATAATTAGTGAAAGGGGTGTGCCTATTTGTGAAGTAGCACATGCACCCGAGGTCATAAATAACCACATCCCCAGGATTCCCCGTGACCTTGTATTAGCTCATTAAAAATAATAATAAAAATCATTGTAAACAAACCTTTAAGAAGTGAGACTAGAGGTTATTTCCAGACACTAAGGTTTCTTCTGGATTCCTAAATTGATGGGATCAGCTGGGGTTGGCATGCTGAGACTCATTTCCTTCAGCTTTCTTAATTTGTATAACGCAAAGGTCAAATGATGTGACCAAGGTGACACGTAGTGCTGGGAGTGGGCTACCAGGCCTATGGCGATGTTCTGTCTATAGTTCTGGAGTTATCTCTCAGTCATTGAATCTTTGAGGAATGGGACAGTGTGACAAACATTTACCCTCCATTCCTGGAGGCCATTCACCGAAAACTCATGTGATAAGTGGAAGGATCAGTATACGTATGAAATGATTGGTATTATTAATCCATCTAGTCACTCATTCTTCATTTATTCGACAAATCCTTACTGAGCCCAAACCTTGTGCCAGGCACCTGGGAATCCAGTCGTGAAAACTCTGGTCATAGTTCCTGCCTCCTGCCTCCTACTGCTTACAAGTGGGCAAGATGGTTATTCAGTTGGCCATAAAAAAAAAAGCACGATGATCTTATCATCGGTAAAATACACCTTTTGTTTGTAAGAGGATTCTTACTTTTTTACCGGTCAACCGTGGATTTCAGAATGCCATTGTTTGTTTGTTTTTTCCTGTTTCTCTTTTCTTCAAGGAGTGTGCTATTTTCTCATCTTTATAAACCCGGTAAGGGAAAAGACAACAAACACCCTTGCTCATTTTCTACAGAGCTTAATCAGTTTTTACTTAATTGACTTTACAAATAGTTGTACATGGAAGAAGGGATGGGGGCCAGGAATGCAAGCTGGACATTGGTTCATGGGCAAGTCTCCCAGTAGTCCCTGGAAACATGTTTCCATTTCCATGGTTGGTCCTTTGATGACACACAAGTGAAAAACCACAAGCAGGTGTAGAAAACATTTATAAAAGTTAAAGTTTTATTTCTCTCTTGGATTGCGGAATTCTGGAGGAAAGAAAGCCATGGCTGGTATGGCTGCTTTGTGATCTTGTTACTGGGAAAAGACTCCTGCCTTTAGGCTTCTGAGTTTTTAGTGCAGTTTTCCATGAGGCTGCCTCAGGGACCAAGATGGCAGTCGAAGGGCTGGTGCTCATGTCCACAGTTCAGGCAGGAAGCAGACAAAAGGGCAAGGGGCAAAGGGACCTCACCTGCCAGCTAAGCCAGCGTCCCTTGAAACTATTCTCTTAGATGCTTCTTCCAGTTGCTTCCACATATATATTCATCGGCCTCCCTTAATATTGTAGGGGAGGCTGGGAAATCTACCATTTACCTGGGAACATTGCCACACTTTGTCCAAACTAAAGGAGGAGGGGAGAAAGGATGGGTGGCTCATGCTTCTTGAACTTTTCTGTGTATCAGAATCACCTGGAGGGGCATTCAACCTCACACTGCTGGGCTCCACCCTCAGCTGGGGTGGGAACGGAGACTATACATTTTTAACAGCTCCCAGGTGATGTGGATGGTGTCACCCTTGGCCATATTTTGAGCAGTGCTGAAAACCTGCCCATTACATTTGTTGGGGAAGCTCTATTACCCTGGTAATTTAAATCCAGCCCAACCAGAAACTCACAAAAACTAGCAGCTCATGAAAAATGATCATCATCTTTCTTAAAGTTCAGAGACAGTCCATAAGTGGCAGTGTATCAGTAATTGAAGAGCATCAGTGAAAATATTCCCTTCCCTGGAAACTGCTTGGTTTCACTCAGGCCTTGAACTTGTGAGCCCATGTCTGTTTGTAGGCCTCTATTTTCTAGGCTCAGGAGAGGGTGGACACCATTTCACCTGGGGTTGATGAGCTCTGTTTGGACTCTTTCCATAAGGTAATGATTTTTACAGACACAAATATATTTGTGGCACATTCTAAATTTTTTTAATGTTTATTTATTTTTGAGAGAGAGAGAGAGAGAGACAGACAGACAGACAACAAGTGGTGGAGGGGCAGAGAGAGAGAGAGAGAGAGGGAAACACAGAATCTGAAGCAGGCTCCAGGCTCCTAGCTGTCAGCACAGAGCCCGACGCGGGGCTCGAACCCACAAACCCTCAGATCATGACCTGAGCGAAAGTCAGATGCTTAACCAACTGAGCTACCCAGGCGCCCCCCTTTTTAAACAACTTTTTAAAAATTTTGCAGCACATTCTAATCCATTAGGCCTTCTATTGGTACTCTACTATACTAAAAGCTTTTTTCTCTGTAGGGGTGAACAGGCAGTAATAAAGACGTACCTAGGTGTGAACCTGACCTGCTGACAGCTAACCTGAACTTGGTTTGGAAATGTCTCTTGAAAAAGTGAAGCGATTGTTCCTTTAGATAAGAAAAAGGCAGAGTGGGATAAAGTCCTTCACTTAGAGCTCATTCAACATGTATTTACAGAATGGCTCTTGTGTGTCCCGTGGTGTACCAGGTCCCGACCTTTAGGTGGTCCCCCCAACCCCTCATCCCCATCCCAAGCTTTGTGCTTTTGTGGGTAGCTATGTTGTGTTCAGGTGCAGCCATAGGAACAGTTTGGAAATAAATCCCACAGAGCTTTTGCATATGAGGCAAGCTTATAGCACATATTGAGTAATTAGCAGAGTATGGGGGAAGGCGGAGAATTTTTTATTTTTATTTTTTTATTTTTTGTGGGGAGGAAATTTGTATGCATGGTTTTGGTGGCAGCAATGCGGATTCTAAGAAGATTTTTTTTAATTTTATTTTTTAAAATTTACATCCAAATCAGCATATAGTGCAACAATGATTTCAGGAGTAGATTCCTTAATGCCCCTGACCCATTTAGCCCATCCCCCCTTCCACAACCCTCCAGCAACCCTTTGTTTGTTCTCCATATTTAAGAGTCTCTTCTGTTTTGTTTTCCTCCCTGTTTTTGTATTATTTTTGTTTCCCTTCCCTTATGTTCATCTGTTTGTCTCTTAAAGTCCTCATATGAGTGAAGTCATATGATTTTTGTCTTTCCCTAATTTCACTTAGCATAATACCCTCCAGTTCCACCAACATAGTTGCAAATGGCAAGATTTCATTCTTTTTGGTTGACGAGTAATACTCCATTGTGTGTGTGTGTGTGTGTGTGTGTGTGTGTGTGTGTGTATCACATTTTCTTTATGCATTCATCCATCAACGGACATTTGGGCTCTTTCCATACTTTGGCTATTGTGGATAGTGCTGCTGTAAACATGGGGGTGCATGTGTCCCTTCGAAACAGCACGCCCATATCCCTTGGATAAATACCTAGTAGTGCAATTGCTGGATCGTAGGGTAGTTCTCTTTTTAGTTTTTTGAGGAACCTCCATACTGTTTTCCAGAGTGGCTGCACCAGCTTGCATTCCCACCAACAATGCAAAAGGGATCCTCTTTCTCCACATCCTCGCCAACATCTGTTGTTGCCTGAGTTGTTAATGTGAGCCATTCTGACAGGTGTAAGGTGGTATCTCATTGTGGTTTTGATTTGTATTTCCCTGATGATGAATGATGTTGAACATTTTTTCATGTGTCGGTTGGCCATCTGGATGTCTTCCTTGGAGAAGTGTCTATTCATGTCTTTTGCCGATTTCTTCACTGGATTATTTGTTTTTTTGGGTGTAAGTTCTGTATAGATTTTGGATACTAACCCTTTATCTGATATGTCATTTGCAAATATCTTCTCCCATTCTGTCGGTTGCCTTTTAGTTTTGCTTATTGTTTACTTCACTGTGCAGAAATTTTTATTTGGAAGAGGTCCCAGTAGTTGATTTTTGCTTCCCCCGTCCCTCCGGAGATGTGTTCAGTAGAAGTTGCTGTGGCCAAGATCAAAGAGGTTTTTGCCTGCTTTCTCCTGGAGGATTTTGATGGCTTCCCATCCTACATTGAGGTGTTTCATCCATTTTGAGTTTGTTTTTGTGTATGGTGTAAGAAAGTGGTCCAGGTTCATTCTTCTGTATGTCGCTGTCCAGTTTTCCCAGCACTTGCTGAAAAGACTGTCTTTATTCCACTGAATATTCTTTCCTGCTTTGTCAAAGATTAGTTGGCCATACGTTTGTGGGTCCATTTCTGGGTTCTCTATTCTGTTCCATTGATATGAGTGTGTGTTCTTGTGTCAGTACCATACTGTCTTGATGATTATAGCTTTTTAGTTTAGCTTGAAGTCTGGGATTGTGATGCCTCCTGCTTTGGTTTTCTTTTTCAAGATTGCTTTAGCTATTCGGGGTCTCTTCTGGTTCCATACAAATTTTAGGATTATTTGTTCTAGTTCTGTGAAGAATGCTGGTGTTACTTTGATAGGGATTGCATTGAATATGTAGACTGCTTTGGGTAGTATTGACATTTTAACAATATTTGTTCTTCCTATCCAGGAGCATGGAATATTTTTCCAATTTTTTGTGACTTCTTCAATTTCTTTCATAAGTTTTCTATAGTTTTCAGTGTATAGATTTTTCACCTCTTTGGTTAGATTATTCGTAGGTATTTTATAGTTTTTTTGTGCAACTGTAAATGGGATCGATTCCTTGATTCCTTTTTCTATCGCTGCATTGTTGGTGTATAGGAATGCAACCGATTTCTGTGTGTAGATTTTATATCCTGCAACTTTGCTGAATTCATGAATCAATTCTAGCAGTTTTTTGGTGGAATCTTTTGGGTTTCCATATAGATTATCATGTCATCTGCGAAGAGTGAAAGTTTGACCTCCTCCTGGCCGATTTGGATGCCTTTTATTTCTTTGTGTTGTCTGATTGCAGAGGCTAAGACTTCCAATAATATGTTGAATAACAGTGGTGAGAGTGGACATCCCTGTCTTGTTCCTGACCTTAGGGGGAAAGCTCTCAGTTTTTCCCCATTGAGGATGATATTAGCATTGGGTCATTCATATATGGCTTTTATGATCTCAAGGTATGCTTCTTCTATCCCTACTTTCTTGAGGGTTTTTATCAAGAAACGATGCTGTATTTTGTCAAATGTTTTCTCTGAATCTATTGAGAGGATCATATAGTTCTTGTCCTTTCTTGTATTGATATGATGAATCACGTTCATCGTTTTGCGGATATTGAACCAGCCCTGCATCCCAGGTGTAAATCCAACTTGGTTATGATGAATAAGTTTTGAAATGTATTATTGGATCCGGTTGGCTAATATCTTGTTAAGGATTTTTGCATCCATGTTCATCAGGGAAATTGGTCTATAGTTCTCCTTTTTAGTGGGGTCTCTGTCTGGTTTTGGAATCAAGGTAATGCTGGCTTCATAGAAGGAGTTTGGAAGTTTTCCTTCCATTTCTATTTTTTGGAACAGTTTCAAGAGAATAGGTGTTAACTCTTCCTTAAATGTTTGGTAGAATTCCTCTGGAAACCCATCTGGCCCTGGACTCTTGTTTTTTGGCAGATTTTTGATTACTAATTTGATTTCCTTAATGGTTATGGGTCTGTTCAAATTTTCTATTTCTTCCTGTTTCAGTTTTGATAGTGTATATGTTTCTAGGAATTTGTCCATTTCTTCCAGATGGTACCCATTTTATTGGCATATACTTGCTCATACTATCCTATTATTGTTTTTATTTCTGTTGTGTTGGTTGTGATCTCTCCTTTTTCATTCTTGATTTTATTTATTTGGGTCCTTTCCTTTTTCTTTTTGATCAAACTGGCCAGTGGTTTATCAATTTTGTTTAATTCTTTCAAAGAACCAACTCCTGGTTTTATTGATCTGTTCTACTGTTTTGTTTTTTTTTTTGTTTGTTTGTTTCTATAGCATTAATTTCTGCTCTAATCTTTATTATTTCCTGTCTTCTGCTGGTTTTGGGTTTTATTTGCTGTACCTTTTCCAGTTCCTTAAGGCATAAGGTTAGGTTGTGTATCTGAGATCTTTCTTCCTTCTTTAGGAAGGCCTGGATTGCTATATACTTTCCTCTTATGACCGCCTTTGCTGTGTCCCAGAGGTTTTGGGTTGTGGTGTTATCATTTTCATCGGCTTCCATATACTTTTTAATTTCCTCTTTAACTTCTTGGTTAGCCCATTCATTCTTTAGTAGGATGTTCTTCAGTCTCCAAGTATTTGTTACCTTTCCACATTTTTTATTGTGGTTGATTTAGAATTTCATAGCGTTGTGGTCTGAAACTATGCACAGTATGATCTTGATCTTTTTGTACTTACTTAGGGCTGATTTGTGTCCCAGTATATGGTCTATTCTGGAGAACGTTCCATGTGCACTGGAGAAGAATGTATATTCTGCTGCTTTAGGATGAAGTGTTCTGAATATATCTGTTAAGTCCATCTGGTCCAGTGTGTCATTCAAAGCCTTTGTTTCCTTGTTGATTTTTTGATTAGATGATCTGTCCATTGTTGTCAGTGGGGTGTTGAAGTCTCTTACTATTATGTTATTACTATCAATGAGTTTCTTTATGTTTGTGATTAATTGGTTTATATATTTGGGTGCTCTCATATTTGTTGCATAAATGTTTACAACTGTTAGGTTTTCTTGGTGAATATACCCCTTGATTATGATACAATGCCCTTCTGCATCTCTTGATAAGTCTTTATTTTAAAGTCTCGATTGTCTGATATAAGTATGGCTACTCTGGCTTTCTTTTGTTGACCATTAGCATGATAGATGGTTCTCCGTCCCCTTATTTTCAATCTGAAGGTGTCTTTAGGTCTCAAGTGGGTCTCTTGTAAACAGCATATAGATGGATCTTGTTTTCTTATCCACTCTGTTACCCTATGTCTTTTTATTGGAGCATTGAGTCCATTGATGTTTAGAGTGAGTGCTGAAAGATATGAATTTATTGCCATCATGATGCTTGTAGTGTTGGAGTTTCAGGTGGTATTCTCTGGTCCTTTCTATATATGTGTGTGTGTGTGTGTGTGTGTGTGTGTGTGTGTGTGTGTATATATATATATAAATATATATATAATTTTTTTTCATCTTTTCTCCCCTCAGAGAGTCCTCCTTAAAATTTCTTGCAGGGCTGGTTTAGTGGTCACAAACTCCTTTAATTTTTGTTTGTCTGGGAAACTTTTTATCTCTCCTTCTATTTTGAATGACAGCCTTGCTGGATAAAGAATTCTTGGCTACATATTTTTCTGATTCAGCACACTGAATATATCCCACCACTCTTTTCTGGCCTGACATGTTTCTGTGGATAGGTCTGCTGCAAACCTGACCTGTCTTCCCTTGTAGGTTAGGGACTTTTTTCCCCTTGCTGCTTTCATGATTCTCTCCTTGCCTGAGTATTTTGTGAATTTGACTATGATATTTCTTGTTGATGGCTGGTTTTTGTTGAATCTAATGGGGGTCCTCTGTGCCTCCTGGATTTTGATGTCTGTGTCTTTCCCCAGGTTAGGAAAGTTTTCTGCTATGATTTGCTCACATAACCCTTCTACCCCTATTTCTCTCTCTCTTCCTCTTCTGGGACCCCTATGATTCTGATGTTGTTCCTTTTTAATGAGTCCCTGATTTCTCTGGGACTCTGAGTCCCTGAATTCTTAAATCGTGCTCTTTTGCCTTCATCTCCCTCTTTTTTCTGCTTTGTTATTCTCCATAAGTTTGTCCTCTGTGTTGCTGATTCTCTGTTCTGCCTCAACCTTCCTTGCCGCTGCGGCATCCATCGTGAGTGCAGCTACATTATAGCTTTTTTTTACTTCATCCGGACTAGTTTTGACTTCTTTTAACTCCACAGAAAGGGATTCTAGTCTATTTTTGACTCCAGGTAGTATTCTTATTACCGTGATTCTAAATTCTGGTTCAGACATCTTGCCTGTATCTGTGTTGGTTAAGTCCCTGGCTGTCGTTTCTTCGCGCTCTTTCTTTTGGGGTTAGTTCCTTTGTTTTGTCATTTTGAAGGGAGAAAAGGAATTAATGAGGTAGAAAAATTGAAACTAAAAAAAGTTATAATTTAAAAAATAGTAAAATTAAAAATTAAACACACACACACACACACACACACAAATCGAATAGATGATGCTAGATCCTAGGTGTGTTTTGTTCTGGGTATTGAAAGTTGTTTGACAGAGTAGAGAAAAAAAAGGGGGGAAGGAAAAAAAAAGGAAACCGTTTGAGAATTTGAAAAAATGAATTCACTGAAGTAGACTAAAATGAGATGATGAGGGTAAAATAGAATTTGAAAAAATTTACACAAAAGTAAAGACTATAGTAGAAAAAAATTAAAACTATTTTTAATAAAAATTAAAAATAAACATGAATTTTTTATTTTTCTGCATTTAAGAAAAAAGAAAAGAAATGAAAATGAGAAAAAAGATAAAAAAAGAAAAAAGAAAAAAGAAATTGTTTGAAAATTTGAAAAAAGTGAATACACTGTAGTAGACTAAAATAAAATGATGGAAGTAAAATAGAATTTGAAAAAATTTACATAAAAGCAAAAAATATAGTAATAAAAATTAAATAAAAATATTTTTAATAGAAATTGAAAGTAAAAATGAAGTTTTTCTCTTTCTGCATTCAAGAAAAAGAAAAGAAATGAAAAAGAGAAAAAAAAGAAAAAAGGAAATTGAAAATTTGAAAAGGTGAATTCACTGAAGTAGACTAAAATAAAATGATGGAAGTAAAATAGAATTTGAAAAAATTTACACAAAAGTTAAAAAATATAGTAATAAAAATTAAAGAAAAATATTTTTAATAAAAATAGAAATGAATTTTTTCTCTTTCTGTATTCAAGAAAAAGAATTGTAAAAGAGAAAAAGAAAATAGTAAAAAAAAAGAAAGAAAATTGAGTAGATGAACTTGCTAACAGATTGAAGTAGGACTGAAATTGCTTCATTTTCCCCTAGAAGTCAGTGTATGTAGTGCTTTATGGTCCATAAACTAAGCCGGCGGTGAGACTTGTGTTCTTCAAGAGCGAAGTCCGCCCAGTTGGGCGGGGCTCAGTGTAACAGCTCCGCTCTCCACTAGATGGCGCTGCTAGCCTACTGGGGTGGATTGTTGCTGCGCCCTTAGGTGCGCGTGCGTGCGTGTGCCTACGTGCATGCGTTGGAGCGGTGAAAATGCCTCCACCCAGCTAACCAGTCTGTTCTCCCAGGTCAGCAATCACGCACTGGTCCTCTGTCTTCACCTTTCGTCCACTCTCCGCTTTTTCCCTCTCCGTGACCAGGCCCCAGGCCGTACCTCTCTCTGGAGTTTTGTCTCAGACACGGCTGTTTTCCCCGGCCCCTTACTTCCGAAGGACTGCGGCTTTGAGCCGTTCAGCCCCTCTGCGGGAGGGTCTCACCGAGCAATGGCTGAATGTCGGCTGCACCCAGGAACGCCTGCCGGACCCTGCTGCTGCCGGTGCCCCGAGACTGCGGCCAGGTGCCAGCTGCCCCAGAAAAAGTTCTCGAGATAGTGTAGCAGCACCGTGTCAGGGATTATGGAAAATCACAACACACATCTGGCACCAGGCTCCCCCCTTAATGACCTTGTTCCAGCAGCAGCGAATGTGGCCGTTTTCTGGGGTCTGCTGGGACCGGGTGGCTTCAACAGTCTCTACTGAGTGTCCTTCCAGCAGTGGAACCGCTTTTCCCCGTGTGGCCCGAGAACCTCCCGGACCCCACTCTGCTCCTGGGGATTCGCTCTTCCCACCAGAGCAACACCAGGTACCTAGCTGCGGGGTTGCAGCCTTTGTGTTCCCCTTGTTTACAGTCTTAATGGAATTTAAACCCTCTCCTTTCTCCCTTTTTAGTTTAGTGCCTGCTGATGTTTCCAGTTTTCCACTTTCTCTCCAGCTGGTTTTGGGGAGGGGGTGCTTTTCCCGCATTCCCTGCCCCTCCACCCCGGTCTCCGTCCTCTCTCTCCGCCTGCCAAAGCGGCTCCCTGCCCACCACCGGCTTCTCTCTCCCCAAGTTCACCTCTTGCGCCGCGAACCTGCTGAATTCTGTGGTTCAGGTTGTGTAGATTGTTGTATTAATCCTCCGATCAGTTTTCTAGGTGTGTAGGATGGTCTAGGGTTGGTCTGGCTATATTCATGGATGCAAGACACACAAAAAAACAAAGATTCTAGGAAGATTAAGAATGAAATGAAACAGGCTAGAGCTGTCCACAAAGGTGAAGTGGAGAAATAAAAGTTGCATTATTGCTGATTACAGAATGAAGAGGAACTCTGCTTACAGGGACTATAATACATCCTCTGGAAGGTTTGGAAGCTTTGAGCCATGAGCCGGGGGACAGAGAGTCCTTGTCACTTCACCTAAAACACATACTTTTCTGTCCAAACACCTCTGGGCCTGCTGGCTTAGATGATTTTAAAATTTCAGAGACCATAAATATGTATTCCTTCAGAAAGGGACTATCCTCTACCCAAGTTAATGTGGTCACCACATTGGATAATTTTGCTGGGAAGGGAGGTCTGTTTAATCAGTAAGTGTCACTCAAACCCACTGTCCTGTCCTCCTCTTCTTATATACATTAAATAATCTCAGTGATTCCAATTTGTCAAAGTCAGCCTATGTGATTTCATTAGGGCATGAACAAAAGACCCATAGCAATGTCTTTGCAGGAAAATTAGACTTTGGACTATATCACAAAAGAATGTTTCAAAAATGCTTAGAAAAACAAGTAAGCAATAGACGTAATCAATAGACGAACATATTATAAGTGACTCTTGTTTATTAACATGTTTCTCCCAGAAAATTACAAAGCAAATACTATCGACCTCAAAAATATTTGAAAGAGATAAAATTAGACTTTAAAATGTGTTTTGTAAAATGTGTTTCTTTTCAATTTGGAATTGGCCAGTTGGAGGCAAAGAAACCCACGTTTAACAGATGTTTGGAGTGGATTGCTGTTAGCTGATTTGCCAGTCTTTGTACGAGAGACAGAGAGAAAGAGAGAGAGAATGGGAGGAGAAACACAAGTGGGGAGGGGCAGAGAGAAGGGGGGACAGAAGGCCAAGCCGGTTCCATGGTCTTAGCACAGAGCCCGATGCAGGGCTTGAACTCACAAACTGTGAGATCATGGCCTGAGCTGAAATCAAGAGTGAGAGGTTCAACTGAGTGAGCCACCCAGGCACCTTAAGAGCTCAACATTTAAAAAATTATATTTGGGGGAAGATGGAGGAATTTGTGGTATATGAAGACAAAACAAAACAAAATACCTCCCATAGCATCTAGATGTGAAAACTCTTACTGATTAATCTACCTGCCACGGATTGGCCAGTTTTGATTTGGGCTATTTTCACATAAGGGTTAAAATCTAAGAGATATTTCAAAATTTATAAATGTGAAACATTAAGTAGTTAAACACAGATTTCTCAATTAGGCTACATTTCAAATGGGGTCAGATGTTAAAAGAGCTGATCTGTGCATTTCCGGTTTCAGAAATGGAGGAGAATTTAAGGTTGCTTTTCTGCATGAGATTTGGCCTCAGCGTTTTGGTCCATTTGAATCCTGGAGGTCCTCAAACCTAAGAGATTAAGGGAGTGTCTGTATCTTTTGTTCTCCCTTCTCTGTTCTTGATGTGATAGGTTAGGGAGATACAACAGGTGAGATGTGAGGTGTTAGGAAGAGCTCTTCTTAAAGTTACCGGTCCATCTTTCCGTACCGATTTATGCCTATGTATCATTTTTCTTTTCTATTTCAAAATTTGGGAAGTCCAAACTGTAGGTTCCCAAGAGCAATGCTGGGGGATTAAGAATTTTTATTCTCTTTTGGGAAGAGAGTCAAGAGACATGCCATTTTGGGGGAGAGGTTAAAAGTATCCAGATATGGGTGACCGGGCCTGGTCGTCCCTGAATGTTTGGCCAGCAGTGTTGAATTGTTTTATAGCCACTGTTACAAACGTGGCTATCTCAGTTCTTTGACTGGATGGGACATGTTTTCTAGCCTGTCAGGTGTAGAGTCTTGCTCCTAGAACAGTGGTGTTTGGGAAAAAGCTAAAGGCCATCTCGCCAGGTATTCATGGGGTCCTGTGGCGTGCTCTCAGGTTTGTAAAGAATACTTTGTAGGATAGAAGGTATTGGTAATACCATCACTGTTGATGAAGTATGCTGACACACAGCCAGTGGAGGAAGGAGATGTTTCTCTGGAAGCCCGCCATCTTTCTGTCAAGCATCTGCAAGTTGAGATGACCAGAAGTCAGTTATGTTTCATAGTCCTGTGTCATACTGACCATTCCTCAGTTCCATGGCCACGAGGTGGACAGACCCACATGCTGTGAACTGTGAAAAGGAAGTCTGCAGGTGCAGAGGGACCCATTACCTGGGTTGCAACAACTTGACAAATGGCTGAACAACCCCTTGCCATATGTCCATCTAGAGCTGTTTGGCTACGTCTGTCAATAATGTCACGTGCAGTGAGCACACCCACTTGGTGACCGAGCTCACACCGAGAGTGTGGACTAACCAGAACCAATTGTTGTTTCCCTATTTTCCACCCCTTAATTTCCCGTCTGTCCTTCCTTGTTTTCCATCTGACTGTCCCTGGAAAGTGGAATTGCCCTGATGACCTAAGTCTTTTGGTTCTTTAAAATATTGAAGTAGTAGAAATAGTTGGTTTGGTGACTGGTGACTAAAATTTTAACGTTTAATACTTTGCAATCCACATATTAGCAAACACTAATTAAAAACTTACTGTGTGACAAGGGCTGTGATACAGATTATCTCCTTTAATTATCATAATCACCTAATGATATAGGTATTGTCCCCGCCCCCCCACCTTAGAGATGGGGGGCCTGAAATGTAGAAAGACAAAGTAACTCAGCAAAGTCCAAAGAGTGATTCAGAGGTGAGGCTAAGGTCTGGCCCCTCGTCACCAGGCATATAGAACAGTGTAATCATTCCCCTGAGTTCCTCCCAAAGAAGCCGGGGTGTAGATTAGTCATTGGCTACAGGTGTTTCCAAGCCACCAGGACAATAGTAACCAAATTGAATGCCATCTTCAGTTCTGAGAATTCCACAGGATGGTGATTTTTTAATAGGACCCTCCTCACTTAATTATGGATGGACAGATGAAGAAACATGATAGTTGAATGGTGAGAGGCAATTAAATGTCACATTTGTAATATTTAATCACTGGGTCGATTCAAACACTGACCTAACACTGCACCCATAGCACTGGATCAGGGTCTTGGAGGTCCCTTGCTTTGGCAAACATTAAAGCTTCAGTTGTTGGGTGGTGGGGAGCTCTGAGGGGAGGGGTACAAGGGAGGGTCCTGGTTCTGGGCTGGTGGTGGGGGGCCAGGGGGCATAGGGTAGTGGCTTTTTGCCAACTAGTATAGATGCATTTTAGTATTTCAGGAATATGGAAATACTAGTGTGAACTGGCTGTGTGCACACCCTGGGAGCCACAACTGGCCAACCCCAGTGAGGCATCCGTTTCCAGTGGTGTTTTCCAAGGACCTCCTAAGGCTGCTGAGACTTACCATGAATTCAAAAACTATGGAGTTGGATTTAGGTTCTGCCAGGTACACTTTTTGCTCTATTCCTGTAACACTAGAGGGCAGTAACTACCTTGAAGATGCATTATACTCCAGGGTTGGTTAGCCTTTCCTCCCAGTCTCCGTCAAGTGGAATGAGACAGCCTTTGCAAAACATTGCTTATTTCCCCTCTGTTCTTTAGGATGCATGCAAATGTAGACATGATTTCAGAACACATTTTCTCGAGAGCCCAGGGTGTTTTTCAACCATGTATAATATACTCCAGCCTCACACAGAAGGACTTTCTTAATCTTGGTGGGGGAATTATCTAGATCAGATTCCGCTAACATTTATTAAATGCTCCTGTGGAAACCCCTAGAACCATCCTAGCAGATGGCTGGCATTTAACCCGTGCTTATTTCAGGGGTCCTTCCCCATTTGCAGCTGCTGGGGTTTTATATGGGCAAAACCTCTGGGTGTGCCTGGGAATTTGTGAAGGTAAATGTTATAAATGAGAATGCAGAAGTGAGTGGTGCTTTCTCTATTCATAATGTATCTACTCAAAAATTGAACTCTTCCGTGTATGGGAGGTGGCCCCGACATTAACCCATATTTAAACACATATAGGCATTGCCCCAACTGAGCTCGTGGGAGCACATCTTTCCAGCACAACTGATCCATGGAAAGGTGGTCAGATACACTAGGAGAAGTTCAGTTTGGGAGCCCAGAGGTTCTTGGTTCTAGTCCTAACTTATGTGATGGAGGGAAAGGCTGTGAGGTTCTGGGCTGGGTGCTTAATCCCAATCTCCTCATCTTTAAAATAGAAGAGGTGGAGAGGCCCCTGGGTGGCTCAGTCAATTGAGCGTCCGACTTCGGCTCAGGTCATGATCCCAAGGTTCATGAGTTGGAGCCCCACACTGGGCTCTCTGCTGTCGGCCCAGAGCCCACATCGGATCCTCTGTCCACCCCCCCCCCCCCGCTCTCTTTCTCTCTCTTAAAAATAAACATTAAAAATTTAAAAAAAATGGAAGAGGTGGCGAAATGACTGTAACGTCCTTCCAAGTTTTGACTCTTTACAGTGAGAACAATGTCCTCTAGGGAATGCTTACAAAGCAAAGCACAGAAATAGAATTTTCTGAGGGTAACTCTTGGTAGGATGTGAGGAAGAAAATGCATGTACTGTTAGATATGTTTCATTTTGAGACACTTCGTGGGATGTGCTTTGCTTGCTCCTCACGGTGGCTTCTGCTGAAGGAAGAAGCAGCAGGTGACCTGTAAGTGTCATGTGGAGGGAAATCTGAAATCTGGACTTAGGACTCACTTAAAGAGAAAAGGAAAATGAAGATTCTATGAAGAAAACGGAGCTTAGTTTTATGTTCAGATGTTAACTGAGATGTTTACAAAATAGCGACAGGAAACTTCATTTGGCCACATCAACAGAAGCTATAAAAGAAGGCAATCAAAGAGGCCAGAACTTGAGAGAGAAAGAGAAAGAGGGAGAGGGAGGGAGGGAGAGAGAGAGAAACAGAGAGAGATTTGCAGCTAGAAAGTGCCAGGGTTCATATCCTGGTTCTGTCATTTACTAGATGGGTAAGCTTGGGCAAGTGAGAGACCTCTCTGAGCCTTCTTTTTCTCCTCCAATGTCTGTAAATGTGAGCTGCCTCTCCCTTTTGCTTTTCTTTGAATCTGTAGTTCTAAGGAGGAAAAAAAGCGCTTTCTGTTTCATCTATTTAATACAAATAATTCTCTCTGAAACCAAATGGGTAGAAAAAGTACCAGGAAATGTATAGAAAAGTCACAGTACACTAAATCTGTCCTGAAGAAACCATGCCGTTTGTAGAACATTCCACCGCTAAAGATGAGCACACAGAGAAAAGAGACCAGAAAAGACAGATGGGGAAGGATCTGGAAATGTGTCTGAGTGTGTGTGAGTCCTGGTGTGTATCATGAAACGGACCTTCCTGGCATAAGCTTGCAGAGCAGAATCCTTTTCAGCTGGAGAAGAACAGAGATGGTCATGTGCATCAGGCCTGTTAAAGAAGGGTGGGGAAGACAATGTCATCTCAGAGATCAGTCACCAGCCACTCCCCCAACCTGAATGGGAGCCCTGTCGGGGAGCCTGCTGTGGGGCTATGAATAGCAATACTAGCAATGGTACCAGTGGGAAAGGCTTTGTGGAGGGCACCGTATATCAAAGTGGGGAAGCCAAGCTGGCAGAGGAACTTGAGGAAAGCGCTTATATGCAAATGCGTGGCACCTCTTGTGGACTTCCAGAAAGAACCAGGTGAAACTTTTAAATGGGATTGGAAATCCTTTGTTACCAGCCCAGAGGAAATCTTAAGAGACCTAGCTGATTACTGTAAACATGACCCACTTTACGGGAAACTTAGACACGTAGGCCATGCACCCTGTGAAGAATGACTGAGAGAAGTTCAGGTTTCTCACATAGAAAAGAAGTATAAGAAGATGGAGTGGAGTTTAGCAGAAACACTCTGGTGTTAGGGTTTCATGGAGTCCAAATGCAATGCCTGAGACACCAACAGGAATGCATCTGAATTGCATGTTTTCGTGATTTGATCGTACATATTTTTCTTTTTTGGCCTGCCTCATATTAAAGAACTTTGACTTCATAATTTTGCTAAAGGAATTTTGGCAAGCAAAATAATAGACTCTCTGCAATTTACATAATCTTGCTTTAAAAAAAATCAATATTGCTTCTGCATGAAGTTCTCCAATGTAATTTACACTACATATAGGATTTTCCCTGGAGAAACCTAGTCTAAAGGAAAGAGGATCAAGAAGAGAGACAGAATGAATTAGGTGATGGACACAGAAAGAGCACAGAAGGCGAGGAGGAGGCCAGGACATGGAAAGAGGCCAGGTCAGAAGGGACAGCAGGTGGTGCACACAGAAGCAAGAAAGAGGTCATCTGAAAAATTCTAAGAAGACAGAAGGAGAATGTGTTCGGAAATTCTGATTCCTCCAACAGGGGGGAACCTGAAAAGGTGAGAAGCAAAGATTATAGGCTCCGGTCAGCACTGTGCATTCCAATAGGTCAGAGGGAGATGGGATTCATGTTTAAGGATGCAGACAGTTTCAGCGGGATGTACATGTAGCACAGTACAGTAGTTGGAGAAGATTCTAAAGAAGGCACTGGGAAGCTGCATCCCTGGGTCAGAAATGGACAGTCAGGTCTTTAGTAGCACATGCCCAAGGAGTGCCCAAGGATTCCAGAACAGTGTCTGCCTATTCTCTGTCCTGGTTGTGGATGCCTCTGGGGCACCATTTTGAATGGTGCCCCTTGGCTTTGCCCCTTCTTTCAACTGATGCTACTGTGGCAATCCATCCGTACAGTTTCCTCCATTTCTGACACCACAGCATGGCACAGCTGAAGAACTGCTCAGTACGCACCAATGCTCAGCTCTGAAAATGGAGGGGAGTCCATGCCCTGTAGGAGATAGCCCTAGACTATCATGGGAAAGGACCCTAGGATAAATGCTTTCCAAAAGCCCGGGAAGATGGTTCAGAGACCCATTTCATGACTTCTCAGGTGATCGTGTGTGAGTAAGTGGCCCAGGAATGAGGGCCAGTTAGAGCCTGCAAATGCTTCTTTGTATAGGTTTCCTTAGTCTCCTTTCCCTTCCCTGTCCCTCTGTCCTGCTCACTGGAATCATCCTCCCAGATAAACTCCTCTGACATCAACCTTTATTTCCGGCTCCACTCCAGGCTGACACAGGCTAGGAAAATAATAGACTGAGTGAGAAGGAGCTAAGCCTCCCTGGGAAGGCTTCTTGTACATAACCTATCACCTTGCAGGGCAGGGGTAGGAGGGGCTTCAGAGCAAACAGTGAGGACACCTTCCCACTCCTTTGCTTTGGAGGGTACAGCTTGGGCCGGGTTTCTCCCTGGTTAAGGACACTCCTGTTTCAGTTCCTCTGCTCTTCAGAGATCATGTCACAGAAAACACATAGTTTCAGACTTAAAATCCCATACACTTCTCCAGACCAAAGATTCTCAGTTTCCACAAAGCTTAGTTTTAAGATAGGATTTCCAGATCTGCTCACGGATTTGGTCTCTGGCCCATGCATGCAGACCTAGTCATCAACGTTCCCCCCAAATTGGTCTCCTGAACCCTGGACATCCCTCCAGCTGTGACCTGACCAAAGCAATTGCAGGGGGATTCTTGCTTCTTGTCACTGAGACTTAGTTCTTGGTCACATAATTGGGACCCAGATAGTAGAATGCAGATCTTGGCTTTCAGAGAATTCAATTACAGTGTTGGAAGCACTAATTACCTGCTTTAAAAACCAACATTATTAGCCAAGAATAATTATTACTCCAAGGAAAGTGAAAACAATCAGGAAGGCCACTTTCAATAAAGACACCTTCAATTTCAGCTTTCCTCCTTAGCAGAGGAGGGAGCACCATTCCCCATCCTCCTCCTATTAAAAAGGAAATCCTCAACAGCAAGCAATCTGCTACTGAATTCCATTTATATTTTGTACCTTCAGTGTGAATAGTAATTAGACATAGTGACAAAAACACAACATGTGGCTCATACAACTTTTGGAATTTGTTATTTTAAACTCATTTTCAGGGTATAAATGACTTTTGGAGTTGGAGTTGTGGTTGGTGGGTAAAGCATGTGAAGTGTGTGTGTGTGTGCGTGCGTGCGTGTGTGTAGGGGGTGGGTATCCTAGTGAGGCTTCGTGGTTACCATGACTACACCATGAAACTCCCCTGGCAACTTGAACAGTGTATGGGCAAAAGGAGGGTCTGAAAAATCATACAAATGAAATCAGAGGGGGTTACAAATTCCCAAATTGGAAAACTATATTTCCTTAAATATCACTACCATCTGGGCACATTCTCTTTTAAGATTCTGTACTCCAGATGCATTTTTGTCAAACAAAGCAGAGTTATCTTTAGTAATAGAACATTGAAGGAGCAGTGACTGAATGTAACAATTCTAAGGAAATCTGGGAATCGACTCCACAGTGCTGCTTGATTTCACCGGCATTGTCGGGGGTCTCTGTGCCGCATAAATAAACTATCCCCTCAAGGGAAGCACCCTTGTTGAACTAGGGAGGGTGAAGTGGACAACATGACAATTCTTGTCATCTTTTCTTCAAAAATTTTTAAGTATTTTTTTAAATTTATTTTTGAGAGAGAGACAGAGTGTGAGCAGAGAAAGAGGGAGACATAGAATCCAAAGCAGGTTCTAGGCTCTGAGCTGTCAGCACAGAGCCCGACATGGGACTTGAACCCACAAACCGTGAGATCATGACCTGAGCTGAAGTCAGATGCTTAACCAACTGAGCCACATGGGCATCCCTCTCACCATCCTGTCTTAATCTACACCTGCCACATCTCTAGTGGGGCTGCCTGGGCTCCCAAGCACACCATGGCACTGGGGAGAGAGAACATAAGGAAGGAGGGTAAGGATGAACCACTGACTTTGGGCCTCAGGTTCTACATCCACAAATAATCAGGTTTGGAGTAAAAAGTCTTCCAGATGTTTTACTTTTCACTTTACATTTTCATTGCTTACACATGTAATGTAAGGTCAGTGGGTGGAACAGAGACTTCTGTTCTGGAATGATAGCATGAGGTCCTCTCTTGATCCACTCACCAGTGAGACTGGAGAAAATGCTTTAAAAACCCAACCATTAAGAACCTCTGGATGGGGCGCCTGGGTGGCTCAGTCGGTTAGCGTCCGACTTTGGCTCAGGTCATGATCTTGCGGTCTGTGAGTTCGAGCCCCGCATCGGGCTCTGTGCTGACAGCTCAGAGCCTGGAGCCTGCTTCGCATTCTGTGTCTCCCTCTCTCTCTGCCTCTCCCCCACTCATGCTCTGTCTCTGTCTCTCTCTCTTTCTCTCTGTCAAAGATAAATAAACATTAAAAAAAATTTAAAAAAAAGAACCTCTGGAAATGGTCCCATTTGCAAATGACAAGTGAAAAAACATGGATTCAAAAAAATCTATGCAAATTAGGTAAAGGGTGGAGCTTGTAGAATCTGAATCAAGACACTTCCTTTATCACCCACTCCTGCTCAGCAAAGAGGAGACTCCACTCCAGGCTGCTGTGGCCAAGAACACCGGGCTCCCTTGTCCCTCCTTCCAGTTGGAGGAATTTCTTCCCAGGAAAGCCCTCTTATCTTGCCCCAAATTATCTGCTGCTGAGGCAAAGATGCAGGTTAGTGGGCGTGGGAGGTGGGGACTCCCTTCTTCTGCCCAGCCCCCACGTGAGGGACAATGTTCTACCTTAGGCATCGTGTGCAGTCAATGTTGGGGTCTTGTTGCCTTTGGCAGGGCTTGTGAGGTGGTGGTTCCATACCAGCAAAGGCAAAGCAAGAGTACTTTAGGTTGTATTTCCTTCTCAACCCTCAACAAAGTGCTCAGGAAGTAGACCAGAGTGTTCCTCACAGCAAAGCTTGCCCTAGCCTCCAGCTCCGGAGATATCACTCAGAGATTTTGCCTAGGAGATTAGCAGACCATAAGACAGAGAGCTTCTAATCTCGTCAATTCAGCGTGGAGAAGTTCAAATCTCAGGGAGAGTGAAGGTTGTGGTAAAAGGTAATTAATTGGGTAGGGACTCATAAATTTAATGAAGATACGGCCCAGGCTATAGGCAGGCTAGTTTTCAGGAGAGAACTGGGGAAGGAGTTGGTAGGAGCTGGTAGGAGCTCTTCTGGGCTCAGAACAAATATCAGACACAGATTCACAGCAACCGTTCCTCAAAGGAGCCACAATCTGGATTACGGTATAGAGCAATTTATGTCCCCGGGAGAATTGTTGAAAACAGTAGACAAGGAGTAGAGTTTAACAGCTCTGGTTAAGTCAGAGGAAGAGACAAAGAGAACCCAACCAATACCTTCATTATCCCCAAATCTGCACCTTCTGAAGAGCAACACCAGAAGCTTAACACTGTGTGCGTGTGCGTGCGTGCGTGCGTGAGTGTGTGTGTGTGTGTGTGTGTGTGTGTGTGTGTGTGTGTGTGTTGGGGGCGGGGAGGGAGGTGTGGATTGGAATAGACTTCACTAAAATCTGGTCAGGCACCCCAAAATACCAGTGACAAAATACCAGTACCCAAAGTTGCTACAATATTTAATCTCCAATGTTCGGTTACCAACAAAAAATTATGAGGCCTATAAAGAAATGGGAAAGTGTAACCTACACATGAGGGAAACAAAGAAGACAATAGAAACTGCTTGTGGGAATGACCAGATGTCAGATTTAACAACCAGAGGCTTCAAAGTAGTCTTTGTAAATATGTTCACAGAATTGAAGGAAGCCATGATTAAAGAAGAAACAGAAGGCAGTGTCACATCAAATAGAGAATATTCACAAAGAAATAAAAATTATAACATACAGCCGAGTGGAAATTCCGGAGTTGAAAAAATACATAGCTGACATAAAAATTTGCTACAGGGGCTCACCAGTTGATTTGAAACAGCAAACCCAAGAATTCCCAAACCTGTAGATTAAAAAAGAATGTGCAAGATGAGAAATAGAAAAAAAGTGAATGAAAATGAACAGTATCTCAGAGAAACGTGGGAGACCATCAATCGTACCAATTTATGCATAATGGGCGAACAGGAGAGGAAAGAGAGAGAGAGGAGAAAACATTCAAAGAAATAGTGGCTTACAAGTTATTTAAGATTGCTGTAGCAAGTGAAGCAATATGAAGATGTATAAAGTAAATGCTGACAATCTTTCACTCACAACTGTGTTCCTGACCCTCCCCCCCAGGCAGGCAGTACAACTGCTTGGTGTGTATCCTTCTAGACTTTTTTACATGCTCATGCAAAAATAAGCAAACCTACGTATTTAGCTTTTTAATATATAATATAGAGGGATAATATTCCATTGTTTGATGCATCACGATTTATGTAGCTATTTCCCTATTCAACCATTGCCTTGTTAGATCTTTAAAAACTGTGATTCTGTTTATCTAATAGCAGTCATCTCCATGTAAAATTTATTCCCAACCACATCTAGCCCAATTTTAGAAGTTCAGGGAAATACCTGTGCTAGAATAGTTGCAGTAGAATTCATTGTCCTATGAATACTTACGCATGGGAGGTCACAGTGGGAAAAGAAAAAGATGACAAAGATGAACTTGATCAGTATTCCATTTGGTTCAGCCCAATTTCCCATGTATCAAGTGTGATTTTAGTAGAAGTTTAGACTGTGTGTTAGTATGGCACAGAAAAAAAAGGCTACGGATTTGGAGTGAGTGGCTGAGTTTGAATTCAAGTTAGTCACCATTTCAGTTGACAACGGCCATGATAATGTTAGATAATGACCAATTGCAAAATCCCAGTAGTGCACAACAGTGAGGACTAATGAAGGTTGGGGGTGCGGGGGATAGACTGATCAAGCCTTGGCTCAGTTGGGGTGCCTTGCTTCATGTGTCTGGCAAGAAAACTAGGCTGATGATGGCAGAGGTGCAAGAGAATACCCGCAACTATGGTAATCTTTCTGCACTTTTGCAGCCTCTGCTTACATCCTGTCTGCTAACCTCCCATCAGCCAAACAAGTCACGTAGCTGAACCCAGAGTCACCAGAGCACTGCAAGCTTACGTACATGGTGACGCAAAGGGACGCATGATCCTGTTATTGGGGATGAAGTAAAGATTTGGAACCATCGCTCGGTCTATTATAGTCATTTGTGAGCAAGTTACTTTGTGTTATCTGAAAGAAGGAGATAATAGTATGCACCTTTGTAATTTTGTTTTGAGCGTTAGTTGCAATATTGTAGGTACATCCCTTGGCATGTAGTACATAATCAATGGCTATTAACTTCCTTGCTTTATAACAGCTACATTGGAATATATGACGGTTTTATGTTCAAAATCTTAAACCATGTTGATCAAATTGAAAAAATTTGAAAAGCACAGGCCATAAGTTAAAAAAATGCTTTTCTCACACACTAGTACAATAATGACTTCCACATTATGTGTTAAATACCACGTGCACACATACTTGTGCACACATACTTTTGCATATTTGCATCCTGAGTATATGGGCCATTCTGAATTTTGCTATTTAAAATCTTCTCACATCAAAACACTGTGTTACAGGGGCTCAGTTGGTTAAGTGTCTGACTTCGGCTCAGGTCATGATCTCACAGTTTGTGGGTTTGAGCCCCGCATCAGGCTCTGTGATGACAGCTTGGAGCCTGGAGCCTGCTTTGGATTCTGTATCTCCCTCTCTCTCTGCCCTTCCTCAACTTTCACGTGTGCATGCTCTCTCTCTCTCTTTCTCTCTCTCTCTCTCCCAGAAATAAATAAACATTAAACAAAACAAAACAAAACATTGTTTTATACTTCTTACACTGTTTTCCCTCATAATCTCTTTCTGAGGCTTTGTGATAGTTTATCATTTGGCTGGACCATATGAGGCAAACTATTTCATGGAGAGGTTTTGAGGCCTCTAGCCTGAGCATCAATTACCTGGGCTGGTGTCCTTTTGGTTTCAGAGTGTTGGTACCTGCTGAGTGATGGAAGGGAAGGTCTTGGGGCATGGGGGTTCTTGAGCTCCTATAAATCCTCTCTTCCCTGAGAAGACAAGCAAGCATGCAGGAAAAGTAATAAAGTCCTCAATGTTATATTAGTGTGACTGTGCCCGAGGGAGGAAAAACAAAGCCATCTGCAGGTGCTGTCAATGACAATGACACATAGCACCCAGCTCCAGCCCCACAGAGCTGATTTTGTGGTCTAAGATATTTTAGCCGGATGTAGGGCTAGATCTGTGGTTTTGTAAATCCAATGAAGGAGCCATATTGGCTCATTTGTTAAATTTGAAAGCGGTAAGTGAAGTGGACCTAGAATTGGTTTAATAAGCAAGTGGCTAAACAGGTGTGGCGAGTGGCAGGTGAACCCCATTCCCTGGGCAGGTTCAGTACAATTGGGGAAGGTTTGGGCAGCAAGTCACTGCTCTTTTGAGGGGACTCATGTGACAAGCCACTGTTGCTAGGGCTTGTCCATTACCAGCTTCCAGAGGCTCCATGTCAAATTAGGGATTCCGTTTATGTAGGAAAAGGGATTTTGTTTGGGGTTGTCTGATAAACATTTTCTTGTGAATTGCCTTGTGGAGGTGAGACTGGCTCCCTGAGGGTCCCGAACCCCACCATGTCATAAGCAGCAGCTCTCTAGAGGTGATTACATCGAGGAACTTCACAGGGTACTCTGAGTATTCATCCTATTTCCCGTAAGCATCTTTCGATTTCCCTGTGGAGCATTTCTTCTGTTTTTGTGCCTCAATTTACATGCCCAGCAATGGATCCCCGAGTTAATGGATAAATGACCTGATGTTTATATAACTATATCAAGTGTTACCTAAATGTGGCCATTATTGAGACCTTAATGAATTAAGTGAGATAATTAAATGAGATAGAGCCAGTTAACGTTCTAAGCATATAAAGGCATTGAATTGTAGATACTATCACTATTACTACAAGATGTTTGAGTTTTATCTCCTTGTAGGTAAGATGTCTCAATGTTAACAGGGGCCTCCTGCAGATAGAGACTGAATCTGCCTTTTTCTCCATTTGAGTTTGGCTCTACAGAGGCAAGTGTCCTGAGGTCACATAAGTTTGAGAAATGCTGCATGGTTTTGTGTGTGTGTGTGTGTGTGTGTGTGTGTGTGTGTATTTCTAATACACATTCAGACCATAGAGCTCATGTGCCTGAAAAACACACTTTGGAAATATTTTCTCACAACCTATGGAAGGAGAGTGAAAATTTCAGATGGGGAGAATCATCGGGGGAATTAGAATTCTGATCTCTTCTCAAACAATGCTAATTCAGAAGCTGTCCTTGTCGCCTCCAAGGAAAATGCAGGGGATTTATTAACATCTCCTCTGTGCCAGGCATTGATCCTGGCACTTCAGATACAGTATTACTAATAAAAGTATACTAATAGCTACCATTTATTGACCACCTAGAATGTGCCAGGCATTTCGTATAAGCGATCTTTACTACCCTTAACGTTTTTTGAAGAGTAGGTGGTATCATCCCCAGCTTAAAGATGGGGAGATGGAGGTTCCCAGGGCAAGTATGTGGAGCTAAGGTTCAAGTACAGGTTTGAAGGCTTCATAGCTTCTCTTTGTGAAACCCTGATAGAATTTGGCATTTCCAGCAGCACTTAAGGAAGACTAGGGAAGGAAAGAGGAAAAGAAATAATCATAACAGCAGATGTTCACGTTCCTTCTACAGTTTAGAAAATGTTCCCCAACGCAGTTTCCCATTGGATTCCAAGCATGCCCGATCGGGGCCCAACCTCCCTTTCCAGCCTCCATATGCACAGTGCTGCCTGCGGGAGGCTCCATCCACGGAGCCCACGTGTCATCTCTCAACTCACATGGTTCTTGTGACTTCCTGCCTCTTCTCACAATGATTCCTGGTCGCGGCTGACTTGATGGACCTTCCAAGCTCCAGTCTGCCTTCCCTGAGCACCTTGCCCAAGTCCTCCAGGCAGAATCAACCAAGCTGCTTTCTTTGTGCCATAGGATTTTATTGAAACCCATTTATTGCAGTTATCAGATTGAATCATAGATCCTGGTTGACAGAATGAATGGGTTAGGATGTAGCAGCTCTCTCAGGCAGGCATTCATTCTTTCTTGCTTTTTGTTTTTGAGGTTTATTTATTTGTAGCAAGTTGAGGAGGGGGGTAGAGAGAGAAAGAGAGAGAATCTCAAGCAGGCTCCACACTGAGTGTGGAGCCCAACACGGGGCTCAATCACATGGCTCTGGGATCATGACCTAAGTTGAAACCAAGTGTGGGACACTCAACCAACTGAGCCACCCAGGCACCCCCTCCTGTGTTTTCTTGAAATATTCCCTCTGCAGGCTGGTTTAACTTTAAGGTCTTCAATCGGATGGAACAACAAGATAGAACAAATCAGCCAGAGGAGGTGGGATGCGGGTTTTCCCTTTGGATTGGAATCTAAAGCCGTATTACCAACAGCCATAGTATTCACTGTAGCCATGGCTTGCATGGCAAGTCTCCCTGATTTTTTTTTTTTTTTTGTAAATTTACTTTGGAGATAATGAGGAAACCCTTAAAGCCAGATTATAGTTTGTCTGTTCTAGGAAGTGCCTGTTAAAGCAGCATCTAACACTATTCTGGACAATGGAGAAAATAGCACTTTAGGTATGCAAAGCGATGGCCCATGGCCTCTTTTGGGTGCATCTCCAAGCCTGGCCCATGGATCTTTCTCCTCCATTACCACTTAGCCCCCTGGAGGCTTGTCTTCTGATTGGTTGGTTGGGACTGCAGAAATGTAGCTTAGACTTCTCAAGAAGAGCCAAAAAAAAGCGTGGTCTTTTTTATTCATCTTTTTTTCCTTTGTCTTAGACTTTCTTTTTTTTTTTTTTTGAGATCAAGGTTGTCTATTACGGTCTGGCTCCCTCACATGAGAGGGTGGGCCTTGAATGTGCTACATTCACTGAAGGCTGAGATACCATTTTATCCTGAAGCCAAAATCTCAGAGCTGAACCAGAGAATGAAACTGGTTGTGCCTGGGCTCACCTGTTTCATTAATTCTTCTTACTGACTGTAGACCTCATGTAAGATTTAGACTTTGACCTTCCTCAATTTTACCCAAAATAAATATTATATATATATTATATTATATCTCAGATGAATACTTTTATGGCCATATATTTTTTTACGTATCATTTTAAAACCTAAGTTACTAGAGAATTCTGGGGATGGCTTCAATTATAACTAAATTAATGGTGACCTTCAGACTGGTCGCCTTGGGCGGACATACCATTAATCAGGATCATTTAAGTATAAGTGGAAGACAATCACTCTAGCTGAATTAGACAAAAGAGGGATTTATTTTAAGGACACTGGGATGTCCCACAGAATCTGGGAACACAAATATGACCAGTTCCTGGGATCAGAAACAGAGATGCTCTCAGGGTTCAATTTCTATTTCCATCAGAAACAGAGATGCTCTCAGGATTCAATTTCTGTTTCTTTTATCTCTGATTCTCTCTACATATCCCTTTCATTCTTCCCCTTTTTTATGTATAAGTGGTCCTTCTATTTACTTCCATCACAGGAAGCTAGAATATAAACCCAGCATGCACGTCCTATCCTACAGTAAACCATTCAAGGACTGACTGACTTTCTTTTTCCTTGGTTCTAGTTCCAAGACGCCCACGCCAGCCCTCTGGTTGGCTTAACTCGGGAGAGGTGCCTGACTCACAGGGGTCTCCTGGTAACCATCTGGATGGAGTTGTCAGATGCGGTAGGTGGGTGTCAGAAGAAGGGCGAAGGTGTTGGGAAAATGAAAAATAAGCATGAAAACCAGCAACCTGTCAATGTATTTGTGAGCAAACACTGAATTCATTAGTTCTGCGAAGTCAAGTCAATCCATTTTCCTAGGAAGTGAGCAGTTGTGGATTTTTAACTCTATGAGGTATATGCCTCTATATTTATTTAAATATATCTATTCTCAATGTAGAGCTTGGAATGAAACCTATGTATTCAAACTGGAGAGAGAGGACATATTCAAATTAATAAAGAATAATGCAGCACAGATAGGATATAACGACTGTTTTTAAAGCAAATATCTTAGAATTTGGAGAGATTTAAGAACGGCATGAACCAGTATCATTACTTTGCTTTTATTGCCATGCAAATCTGTTTTATTTTAAGTTTATTTATTTATTTTGAGAGAGAGAAAGAGAGAGTGGGAGGGGCGCAGAGGAGAAAGGGAGAGAGAGAATCCCAAGCAGGCTCCACACTGTCAGCACAGAGCCGCCTGTGGGGCTCGCACTCGTGAACCATGAGATCATGACCTAAGCTGAAACCAAGAGTCAGACACTTAACCGACTGAGCCACCCAGGCGCCCCTCCATGAACATCAATGTTTTCTGAGCTATCCATAAGGTGACCATTTTTTAGGGAAGACTGTATTCATAACTATATTTGTATGGTGCTTACTATGCTTACTTTGCATATGCTTACTATGTACTTACTAGAATGTGAATAATCATAGAGATCATCTAGCCTTGTTCAACCTGCTCACTTTACAGATGGGAAAAAAATTGAAAAAAACCCCACAACACCTTGACAACCAGAATCCTCAAGAGCCCACAGTTATTTAGTGCCAGGTCCTAGTTTTCAGAATACACTGGAATGTTGCATTGTATTACTTTCCATTGCATTATGTCAATATCCACTTCATTCCAGCTCTCTCATTTCAAGGTAGGTGTAATGATATTTCTCTTCCTACCCAAAATAGAAGTTGTTGTGGATAAAGTGAACACAAATTGAAAAGCATTGTTATAGATTAAAATGTTACAGAATATTCAATGCTATTATCTTCATCATTGATTTTAGCATAAGATCTATCCTCTTGTATGTGGCTTCAGCCAGAGATTTTAATGCTAGGAGAGTCCTTAGAGGTCATTTCTTCAAGCCTCTCATTTTACAGATGAGGACACAGAGCCCAGGGAGGCCTCTGTGGCTTGAAGAAGGTCACATATAATCAAAAAAAAAATCTTCAATATTGGACTTCTCTAAGGATAAACATCTTGTGGAGCAGCTCCCTTGAAATGCCTGCGCAAAATCAAGCTGAGGCTGTTGTCTATTTCACATATAATTTCCCCTCTGGTATTTGACATTACACACGAAAGCACAAGGCCAGATGCTTAACTGCTTCTAAATGGAGGCTGTGAAATGATAAGCAACTTTTTGCCATCTTTTCTGTGGGTCATTGTGTCTTCTCCAAAGTCATTGTATTTTTGTTGTTTGTTAGCTTATTTCCAAACTGGGAATTATGAAAACGATCTCTTAAGGCATTAGAATGACTTATGGCAAACTATAATACAGCATTTCTAGATTTTTCAGGCATTGTACTCTACCTTACATTTCCATTTGGTATGCAATTAAATGACCATAACTGGTATATTCCAGTCAACTCTTAGCACAACAAAAAGCTGTAAATAGAAAGAAAAAGACAATTCCTAGCCAGATACTCCTTGATGGTTTGATTTTGTCTCCTTTACAAGTACAATTTTTTCTTCTCAGCTAATAAATGGCATTCAGGATCACTGCAGAAAAATTGGAAAATATTTTAAAATGTAGTAAAAAGAAAAAAAATACCCATGATTTCACCATTCAGAAAAAATCTCCTTTGTTATTTCAATGCATTTCATACTCTTTCCCTTTTTAAAAAATTTTTATGGTGATAAAAGTATATAAAACATATGTGTATGCCTTGACATATAGTTATAAAATTTAATGAGTATTACTAAATTGAAAATTTATTTTAACACCTATTATCTGTCATTCGGGTCAGGAAATACATTTTAAGCACCCCAGAAAATATGTATGGCTCTTGCGATTGCAACCTTCTTTTTGTATAATCACTATATTTCTGTAGCTTCTCTGTATAGTTTTAGTACCTATACAGGTGTCCCTACACTACACATTAATTGTAACACTTGTTGCAAAGAATGAACCAATATCAATCCATTATTATTAACTAAAGTCTATAGCTGTTGTTGTTTGTTTTTTATTGGAGAAAGAGAGAGAGAGCATGAGCAGGAGAGGGGAAGAGAGACAGAAAGAGAGAAAATCTTAAGCAGGCTCCACACTGACACGGAGGTCGATTCCATGACTCTGGGATCATGACCTGAGCTGAAATCAAGAGTCAAGACACTCACCACGCACCCCTAAAGTCTATAGTTTATTCAGATTTCCTTAGTTTTCATCTACTGCCCTTCTTCTGTTCCAGGATCCCATCTGTGACACCCCAATACATTTCGTTGTCATGCTTCCTCAAGCTTCTCTTGGCTGTGACAGTTGTTTAGACTTCCTTGTTTTTGGTGACCTTAACAGTTTTGAGGAGTACTGGCCAGGTATTTTGTAGGGCATCCTCTCCTGGAATTTAAAAAAAAAATTTTTTTCTCATGATTAGACTGGAGTTTTGGGCTTTGGGAGGGAAGATTGCAGAGACACAGTGGCACAGTCATCACATCATCTAAAAGGTATATATACAAATCATCTAAAAGGTGATTTGTGACTATTGATGTTGACCTTGGTCACCTGGCTAACTAAGGCAGTATTCATTGTCCCACTGCAAGGTTACTCTTTCCCCCTTCTTTCCATACTGTCCTCTTTGGAAGGAATTTACTATGAGCGGTTCACACCTAAGCAGTGGAGAGCTGAGTAGCTACATACATTATTTGGAATTCTTCTGCACAGAATTGTCTCTTATTTTCCATGTATTAATTTACTCAATTATGTATTTATGTCAGTATTGACTCATGGATATTTATTTTGCATTTTGGGCTATAATCCATACTTTATTGTTCAAATTATGGCATCTTTGGCCATTGGGAGCTCTGTCAGTTGTGTCCTGTGTCTTCCTGCCATACTCTTTTCAGTGTGTGTGTGTGTGTGTGTGTGTGTGTGTGTGTGTGTGAACACTTCCTTACTTCTGGCCAGTACAAGATATTCTGGGTTCATCTTATATATTTCCTTTGCTGATCTTAGAATCAATCACATTTCCAAAGAGCCTTGGTTCCTTTCATTGGAGAATGATTTTAAGAATGAAAATCTGGGCTCTGGATGTGCTTGTTGCTAATGGGGTATCATTTCTTTTATTTCCGCTTCACTGACAGAGCAAAGAGATATGTGCGTATACATTAGCTGGTGTACACATATTTATAAATATTGCTGTTATGTAAACAAATGTATCTGTATTAAGCTGAGCATGAGTTTTTACCGATGTCTCCAACTTTCATTCGTTACCTCATGGATCATTCCAGCTTCTTCCCTTGCTTATCTGTAAAGTTGGACTCCAACAGTGAGAAAACCAGTTTCTAGTATCCACCACCCGCTTACTTAATTGTTCAATTTCTGTTTATATGCATAGAAATATGAGAATTGTTGCTCTAGATATTATATTTTCCTTCTATTATTTTTCCATGGCTGTGTTAGTAGTCACCACAGAAATTACAACATGTACACCTAACTTATTAAAAATTAAAGTTTAATAAAACTCTTTACCCTCTTCCTTGAGAGACCTTAGAATACTTCAATTTCAGTTACCCCTCCCTTTATCTTATTGTTATATGGTATTTTACTCTCTAGGGATGTGCTTTTCTGTGCTGTGCATATGCATATATGTGTGACATTATTTATGTGTGTATATGTGACTAGACATTAAGGTAAGTGTCCACTTACCTACATACTTATCACTTTCTTTGCTCTTCATTCGCTCCAACATCTCAGCTTTCCATCTGGGGTCACTTTCCTTTTGTTTGAACTATATTCTTTGTCAGTGAGATGTTTGATCATGAATTTGGTTTTGGTGTTTGAAGACTGTTTCACCCTCATTCTCAAAAGATAATTTTGCCCAGTGTAGGATTTTAAATTTACATGAATTTTCTTTCAGTACATTGGGATTTCATGGTTGATGTTGAAGTCATATATCTATCCATTGCTAAACTTTGAGAGTAATCTACTTTATTTCCCTTTTATTCTTTCTTTTCTTTCTTTCTCTTCTTTCTTTCTTTCTCCCCTCCCTCCCTCCTTCTTTCTCTCTTTCCTTCCTTCCTTCCTCCCTCCCTCTTTCTTTCTTTCTTTCTTTCTTTCTTTCTGTCACTTTGTCATTTGTCACAGTTTGGCAATAATGCATATAGATATTATTTTCTTTTTTTATTTATCCTGCTTGGGTTTTCTGAACCTGAGTTTGTGGGTTCATTTCATTCATCAATTCTGGAAAATTATCACATATTATCTCTTCAAATATTGCCTCTGTTCCATTTTCTTTCTTCTCCTTCTGAAACTTATAGTCACCAGTATTTCTGTCTCTGGGCTGTATGTGGATGCTATTGTCTGAATGCTTATGTTCTCCCCAAATTCATATGCTGAAATCCTAACCCCATAATGATGGTACGAGGAGGTGGGGTCTTTGAGAGGTGATTGGGTCATAAGGGTAAACCTTTATGATTGGGATCAGTGCACTTATTAATGAGAATCCAGAGAGTTATCTCACTCTTTCTGTGTGTGAGGGCGCAACAAAAAGATGCTGTGTATGAACCAGGAAGTAGGTACTGGACCTGCTGGTACTGTGACCTTAGACTTTCGAGCTTCCAGAACTGTGAGAAATAAATTCCAGTTGTTTATGAGCTGCCCAGTCTGTGGTATTCTGTTAAAACAGCCCCAGTGACTTAGACACTGGAAAACATCATCTTCTTTCCTGGTCTCCTTTTAGTTATGTCTAATCTGCTGTCCAATACAACTGTGGAGCTCTTAGTTCCTTCTACTGTATATTTTATATCCAGAAGTTCTGGGTTTTTTTTTCAAATCTACTGTATCATTTCTTACAGTTTTCTGTTACCACTGAATATTTTCAAGCTTGCTTTTTATTTCTGTAGACGTCATGGTTATTTTATAATCAGTGTGCAATTCTATTCCTTTTGTTCATTTTCTTTCATGTTGCCTTGCTTCCTTGTATAGCTGGTTATCTTTGCCAGCCTCCTGGTCATTGCACTGTAAAAATATTTGTTCAGATTCCTTGAGGTCAGAGATAAATGGGCCTTACTCCAGAGTGCCTTAGAAGCTTGAGGTTTCCTGGCCTGCATTAGGCTATACATGTCTGTGGACGGGAGGTTAGCAGATGGGTTTTGATCTGGTTTGCCCCTACCCTTAAGGGTCATGTTTATAGAAGGAAAGAACTCCTGTAATAATCCCAAACTCAGGCAGGTCTTGGGCCTGAACTTCTGCCCTCATGCTCTGCGAAGCCTTAGGACCAGAGGGTAAGAAGTTGGTACTGACAACCTTAGAGCAAGTGCTACATTCATTATATTTGTGATTATTCATTGTGTGATATTCTGCATCCTGATTTTTTCTCTTAACATTATGTTTTCCATATAATCCAACCTGATATTTATCTTTTAACAAAATAATGTAATTCTTTTTTAGAGTTATCAAAAGCTGCTTTAAAAAAAAGTTTATTCTGAGAGAGGGAGAAAGAGCTTGGGAGGGGCAGAGAGAGGGGAAAAGAGAGAGAATCCTAAGCATACTCCACACTGTCAGTGCAGAGCCTGATGTGGAGCTCTAACCCATGACCTGTGAGATCAAGACCTAAGCTGAAACCAAGAGTTAGGTGCTTAACTGACTGAGCCACCTGGGTGTCCCAAAAACTGCTTAAAAAAAAATCTTCACAGGATTTCCACCATATTAAGAACTTAAACAAATTTTTCCAGCGAAATTTATTACCAGTAAATTCTGACTACCTTTTAGATCTTTTATACTGGAGAAATAAAAATATTGAAGATCATAAAATTTCGATCTAACACTAGAGAACAGAGAACTGAATTTGATAATATATCAGGTGCATAACAATAATAATGAAAACCTCAATAATATGTCAATTCCAGGTAAGGCTAGTGAAGAAGAGAGTTAGAGGGAAAGAGTGTTAAGATCTGCCCGTGACCGTAGCTGAGCTTTGATCCCTGGACCACTCCTTGTTCCTCCAGCTAGGGACCACTACTTACTTTTTCTTGCATGCTGAAAGCTGGCCATTGTCCAGGAATGATTCCTGCTCTAATAAGAAGCATAAAAGCCCCCTGGCTGACCCTCCTGTACTTCTGGAAGGAGTGTAAATTGCTACAGCTATTCTGAAGACCAATCCAACAATATTCAGTGCAGTTAAGTAATTGTTTGCCTCGTAACTCAACAATTTCATTTGTGAGTAGTGTATCCAGAGAACCTCGCCCATGGGTGGATGATGAGAATCTATGAGAATATGCGTAGAATGAAAAATTGGAGGCAGCGGCACTGTTTATCCCTAAAAGAAGGGGTATGTAAAATACAACGTGTGTATATGACACAATGCCATATAGCAGCCAGAAGGATGAAACGGATCTACAAATAGCAATGTCTCAAACACATAATGTTAAATGAAAAAAAAAGGAAATAGAATGAGATCGTAGAATGAGGTCTGTTGCTACTAACAAACCACCCCGAATTTATTGGCTTATAACAACTGTTTATTAGCTCATGAGGCTATGCGTCCACATTTGGGGTTGGGATGTGCAGGGCATTTCTGCTGGTCTCTTCTGGGCTCATCATTCTCCTGTAGTTGGTTGGCAATTGGAACAATTGTTACAAGGTTGTCTTAGATGGCTTTACCTGCCCATCTTGGCACTGATGTTGGCTTCTTCTGTCTCAGAGGGCCTCATGTTTGCAACAACTTGTGGGCTAGCCTGGGCTTTCTCACATAGTAGCAGGAGAGTTGCCAGAGCAAGAGAGGTCAGGCCCCAAAGGACAAGCTGTTATTAAGCCTTTGCTTGATCATGTGCAAGTTATGTGCCACACCTGGGGTCACAAATGAAGAGGGTACATGACAGCATGGATCCAAGGAGGTGGGTGGTTCACTGGATGCCAGAGCAGCAACAATCTGCCACAATAGAATACTAATTGTTGTAGGCCGAATGGTGTTCCCCCACAAATTCATATGTTGAAGACTTAACACCAGGACCTTGGGATGTAACCATATTTAGAGACAAAGTCTTAAAAAAGGTAATTAAGTTAAAATGAAGTTTTCAGCCTGGGCCCCAGTACTATCTGACTGATGTCCTTACAAGAAGAGGAAATTGAGATACCACATTCGTGCTCACACAGAGGAGAGACAACGTGAGGCTGCAGTGAGAGACAGCCATTGGTAAGCCAAAGGCGGAGGCCTGAGAAGAAATCAACCCTGCTGACATCTTGATCTTAGACTCTAGCCTCTAAAACTGTGAAAAACTTCTGTTGGTCAAGCTACCCCATCTGTGGTGTTTTGTCATGGCAGCCCGAGCTAACTCATATGGTGGTATTCATCTAAATGTAAAGGGTTCACCCGCAAGCCATGATTGTGTTTTCCACAGATACAAAGGGAGTTGACTAAACACGTGTGCAGATCAGGAGTACGTGTATTACATTCCGGAGTGGAGGTGTCTGTGAGGGAAAGAGAATGGTATTGGGGCAGGAAATAAGGTGAAAAACAATCTAAAAAGAGAGCCATGCATGGATGGGTGATCATAGTGTGCCATGTGTTTGAGAAGGTGATCATTTCAAATCTGTACCTGAACTTAAAAAATGGAATAAAGTAAAATAAAAAGATAGTCTCTCCTGGTTGAGGCAGAGTGGGCTTTCTTAGCAGGGATAACACCAATTTTAAAAACCTAATATTATTGAATTCTACTATATGAGAGGTTGTCTTACATCATTAAATCTTCTACATGAAGGCAACATTGCTCTCATTTAGATGAGAGGAAACTGAGGCAAAGAGAATTTAAGTAAGCTGTCCATAGATACACCATGAGTAGTGGTGGGCAGGGGGTTGAACTCCAGTCAGTGTGATTCCCACCCTGAGCCTTGGCAGTTCCCATTGGATCATCCATAACTTAGCATCTGTGTCTCTTCAGCTTCTTCGGCCCTTTCCTCATGTCTAGAGTTGGATTCCTTCCTTTCTCTCAGGTGTTTGTCTTCTTTCCGAGTCACTGGTCTCCCGTCACCTGCCTTGCTCTCTGATGCTACTGTCTGGCCCTGATGTGCAGGCTGGCTCTCTCCTGGTTCACCAACACACTTGCACCTCACCAGGGTGCCTCCAGCATTGCATCCCCAAGGTCAGGGTGCTGGAGGCAGAGAGAAAGAACACAGGCAGCAGTAGGCAGAAAGAAGCATAGGATCAGGCTTTATTTAACTCTTTCGGCTGTGATTGTGGGCACTTTGAAATATGGGTGACCAAGTTCCATCTTCAGAGATTCTGATATAACTAGTGGGGGGTGCAATCTTGGCAACAAACATTTTCAGAAAGCTTGCCAGGTGACTGCAGTATACAGTCAAGGTTGAGAATTACTGGTTGGAAGTTTGAATTTTAGTGCTAAATGGATACTTTTTATTTTTTTTAATTGATAATTTATATTTAAATGTTTATGATTTTTAAATGTTTATTTATTTTTGAGAGAGACAGAAAAAGAGAGCCTGGGGAGGGGCAGAGAGATGGGGGGAACAGAGGATCTGAAGCAGGCTCTGTGCTGACAGCAGAGAGCCCGATGCAGGGTTCAGACTCACTCACTGTGAGATCATGAGCTGAGCCGAAGTCAGACACTTAACAGACTGAACCGCCCAGGTGCCCACAAACTATAAGATATTTAAGTGCACAATGTGATGATTTGATATATGTACACATTGTCAAAGGATTCCTCCCACTGAGTTAATTAATACTTCCATTACCTCACATATTTACCCCTCCCCCTTTTCTTTTTTTGGTAAGAATGTTGGAATTTTAGTAAATTTCAATGATACAATACAGTGTTATCAACTATAGCCTAATGTTATTCATTAGATCCTCAGGCCTGAATCATTTTTTGACTGAAAGCTTGTACCTTTTTACCAGCGTCTCCCTCGCCAGCCTCCTAACCATCCCCTTATGATGGTGAGTGGGAGCAGATTGTTAAGTACGGAAGAATTTTCCAAGCTGATTGGTGGTAGGTTAAATTAGCCACAGTGAGAGTATTTATACCACAGAAAGGGGCAAATGTGACAAATCAGGGCTTGTTTTTTAGAGAGTTGGTTGACCAGAATGCCGGTGGATGCAATTTGCATGAGTTATGAAACTTCATGTATATAAAAGGCTCAATGCTGTATGACGCAGTGCAAGTGTCCATGCTATGGAGTCAGAAATGGGAGCTCAAGTCAAACAGTTTACAACCTTATAGCCAAGTGATGAAGGGAAAATTATTTTGTCCTACCTGGGCTTTGATTTTCCTAGCTTTTAAGTAGGAATCATCATGCCTACCTCACTGGAGTATTATGAGGAGGAAAACTCTAATATGAATGAATTTAGCATTGTGTACAAAATAGATGCTTGAAAGATACCGGTTGAATTTGCCCAAGGAACAAAGCATAGCTAACAAACCCATCCATAATGCTTTCAGAAAATGCAAATGATAGGACTACTTACAAATGTTTAGTGTATATCTAATATTATATTTTTCAATCATCAGGCTCCTTCACTCACAACAACCTTTTGAGGTAGATGCTGTGCTTTGCCATCATTTTATTTTATTTTTATTGTTTTTAGAGAGAAAGGGCATGCAAGCAGGGGATAAGGTCAGAGGGAGAGAGAAATAATCTTAAGAAACCTCCACCCTCAGTGAAGATCCTGACGCGAGGCTTGATCTCGCAACCTTGGGATCATGACCTGAGCTGAAATCAAGAGTCAGATGCTCAACTGACTGAGCAGCACAGATGGCCCAGAGCTTTTTTTTTTTTTTGACAGGGCTTGGATCTGTCAGGGTACAGAGCCACTCCTGTTAACCATTATGTGCTACTGGTAAATGATGCTAAATGCCAAATAATGATAATGCATGAAATAAAGATGATCACGTGTGCTAAGTGTGTCTGCCTCATTCAATTAGGCATGACATCATCTGGAAAACAGCACCCTTTGCATCAATTAACATGGAGTCACAGCTTTGTAGATTCCTCAGGGGCTGCCTGAGATCTTCGCCAGAAAGCATGCCATAAATTGTGGTCATGTTTTACACAGTGCAGCCACTCTCTAGGATCCTGTGGGGATTAGAGTCTTACCGGAAGAGGTTCTTACTGTCTTCAGCTAAACCAGCTTGAAGCCCTTCCCCGCCCAACCCTGTTCTCTTTCCAAGATCCTATTAACAAACCTTCGATATGGTGCTGATAACAGCTTGCCCCTGCGTGACTGGCCTCTCCTCCTTCTTTGGAGCCTGGACCAGCTCCTTTAAAGAATATAAAAGAAAGTCACTCATTTCATCCTGATCTTGCTTAATCAATTCTGCCGTTTCTGGGCCATTAGAAGGTCTACAATTTCTTCAACTCTCCACACTGCATTTCGATTAAGGGCAGAGATATTTTTCCTCCTCTGGAGTTTTCCTTCCTGTCTGGTGTCCTGCAGAACAGAGGCAATGTAAGAAGCTTCCTCTCTTGTTTTCATGGAAAAGAAACCTAGGAAAAGGATTTTGTTTCCCTACCATTTATTTATTTTTTATTCACCAGCCACACTTATTCCTCTTAGAGAAGCATCTTCCTCTTTTCTTCTTTTCCCTCTCTTCCTCCCTCCTTCCTTTCCTCCTGCCTTCTCTCTCTCTTTTTTCTCACTTTTATACAGTGACTTCTATAATAGATTATGTTCTGCATAATTTCACCTCTGAGGAATTGCCAAAATAGTGCTCTGAATCTCCTGAGAGTGAAAACAACCAAAATAATCTGTTTCTACAGTCGAGTTGATCAGATTTTGAGAGGAAATTTGAAGTCTGGATTTGAGAATTTCACTTTAAGGGGCGCCTGGGTGGCGCAGTCGGTTAAGCGTCCAACTTCAGCCAGGTCATGATCTTGCGGTCCGTGAGTTCGAGCCCCGCGTCAGGCTCTGGGCTGATGGCTCAGAGCCTGGAGCCTGTTTCCGATTCTGTGTCTCCCTCTCTCTCTGCCCCTCCCCCGTTCATGCTCTGTCTCTCTCTGTCCCAAAAATAAATAAACGTTGAAAAAAAATTTTTTAAAAAAATAAAATATTTTGCATCAGCTCCTAACTAGTGAATAGTGAATTATCCTTTCTATGGATAACCCAGATGGTTGTTGGAGATCTTTCTTTGTTGCATCTTTCTGTGCATGTGTGTGCATGTGTACGTGTGTGTGTGTGTGTGTGTGTGTGTGTGTGTGTGTGTGTAGGGTGGAAAGAGTGGAAAGATGCACCTCTGGGGAGGTTCTGAAGACTGATTTAAAATGACTGAGAAGTGCTTGAAGAACTACAAGCTGATTCTGATTAGAATCACATTTTAGGGAGATTTTGGAAAGAGACTAGTGCACCCCATTCAGATTAGAGAGGGGGGCAGACCCTAAAACTCTCCAGTTACAGAAGGATGAATGTGAGCTTTGGTGTGGGGTGAGCATGTGGCTGGGCATATGTGGGCATGCACGGTAATGTTTGTCATTCCTCAAAGATGACACCATATCTCTTTGCCTGAGGCTTTCTTTGTCATTGCTAAGCGAAGCCTGTTTCATGTGCGAATTCATGGCATATGAGGAATAACCCGTGATCTGACTCTTTTTTTTTTCCATTAGCAAGTTTTGTTATAATAAATTCTAGGTTAAGAGTCTGGGCATTAAATAACCTAGAATCCTAGTTTTATCTTTGCTGCCTGGGCAAAGAGAGACAAATTCTTAACCTCATGAGCCTCAACCTTCAATTGGAAAATGGAATTGATCAATATCTACCTACAGAGGCTGGATGAGATAATGCCTGGAGAGCCCCTTGTGCAAGTCACAGGCATGAAATAAGAGCCCAACAAATGTGAGTTATTTTAATTGTTTTTACCTACTCATTTTATTAAGATACATTAGATTTCTTAAAGTATTTGCTCAAGTATCTTTTCTGAGAGCTTTTTTTTCATGGCTTTTCAAGGTAGAGCTTAGGCAATGGTTATTTCATGTCTCAGTTGAAGTTCAAAACACGTTGTTGGTAATTTATCTTTTTTTTTTTTAAATCTGTCACTTCCAGTCCACTGGATCCTTTTGACCAAAAGGCGTGCTATGAATATTGTTAATCTTGGTACATGACTAACGAGTATTGAGGCCAGTACCTGCACATACTGCCAAGTACCTGTCTCTGTTTATTCATCAGGTACTTATTGAGTGCCAGATGTGCTAGGGGCTAGGCATGCAATGGTATGCAGTCCCTATCTTCAGAAAGCTCACAGGCTCGTGAGGAATATGGATAAAGAGTAAAGTAACACATATTGTGTTAAAAAGGGAAGTTCAGCTATACTTTTTATACTTAGAAGAGGCTGAGCCAACTTCTTTGACATCCGAAGAATCTTAAGGCAGAAAGTGGAGAAAGGTTTGTGGGAGGTGGGAGGGTGCAGGGGGAACTGTCCAGCAGAGCTTCAGCTGAAATCACATCCAAGGTGACTATGTACAATGTAGAGGGCCTTGACCATCTATCTACCCATTGGGATAAAAAAAAAATGCTTTGCCCTAAACCTCATGGGAAATTTGCCAGCATTCAAGACATCTTAAGAGCTATGAAAACCACTTCAGAAATTCCTGAATTTTCCCACAGTTACACACCATCAGGGTTCAGTTGGCTTCCTTCTGCAACTACCCAACAATCATAGTTGAGAAACAAACCACTAGTTTTAAAAAATGTGTAATATATTCACTGAGTGTGTGTGTGTGATTTAATTTTTTTTCAGAATAAATTCTAGCATTTTTTGAAACTAAAACTTGTTTCATATTCTCTCAAAGCCTGACTCATCTCTTAGCATGCCTTGTCAAATCATCAACCCCCTGAGGAAGCAGCTGATATTGCTTCCTGAAAAACTAACCATTCTTTTCTTAGCAGGAGGACACGTAGTCTAAGTGAAGGAGAAGAAGAGAATGCATATCAATTCCCCACAGCATGCATAGTATTTGAAAAATAATGCAATGGCCACAGTTTCCTCTTGGGGATGTGTTGGGGGTGGGGAGAGTGTGACTCTGACAATCTCTAATGGTTAGATTCAGAGAAGGTTGGGCATAATATTCACTTCCTCAAATGGTTATTATTATTTTTTTTTAATTTTTTTTTTTAATGTTTATTTATTTTTGGGACAGAGAGAGACAGAGCATGAATGGGGGAGGGGCAGAGAGAGAGGGAGACTCAGAATCGGAAACAGGCTCCGGGCTCTGAGCCATCAGCCCAGAGCCTGACGCGGGGCTCGAACTCACGGACCGCAAGATCGAGACCTGGCTGAAGTCGGACGCTCAACCGACTGCGCCACCCAGGCGCCCCTCAAATGGTTATTTTTGAAAGAATGGCTACCACTCTACATACTAACCGTCTCTTCAAACTACATTATCCATAAAGATTATTATTCTTTTGTATAATGGAAAGTGCGTGTACTTTAGAGGCAGAAACAGCTGGGTCCAAATTCTGGCTCTGCTGAATACAAAGTCTGTGACCTCAGGATAAACATTTATTCTTTCTGAGACTCCATTTCCTCATCCTTGAGGGAGAGAAATAATACTTCTTTCACAGCTTTCTTTTGCAAAGATTAGATGATGTGATATCTGTTAAACTGAGTGAAGAGTCAATATTCAATGATGTTTGTTCCTTCCCTATTTCCTTAGTCAAAGGAGCAGGAAGCAGTGTCTGGCTCACACTGTAAGCAGAGACCCACATTCCTCAAGGAGGATATCTTTCACCTATAGTACAGACATCATTGTTGAATTTCCAGAGCCCTGAGAAGCAGCCATGAATTAATTTTATTTACTTATTGGATTTTTAAATTACTTTACCTAATTAGGTTTATTTTATTTATCATTCACTTATTAGATTTTTCTCAGTCAAGATTTCCATGGACTATCCTCCTCTAAAGTAAATAGAATATAGAGCTTATTCAGAACAGACTTTTATAAGATTCACCCAGAAGGAAAAGGAACCAGGAATATGAGCATGAAATTAATGGAAGATTAAAACCTAGTGGTCAATAAACACATAAGAAGATCCTCAATCTTAATCATGTAAGTGAAAATAAATATTACAAAACATCAATTCAGATCCATCCACCTGCCAAAAAGTGTAAGATCATCAGTACTAAGAGACGGTGAGGTGGCAAAACAATGGAGATCCTCACACACTGCTAGTGGCTTTGCAAATGAGTAAAACGACTTTGGAGAGTGATTCGACAATATGTAGTCATGTTGAAAGTACACGCAGCCTTTGACCAAGTGATTGCCTTTGTAGGTGAGTACTCAGGAGCAGTTGTCACACGTGTCCGTGGAGATGTGTGAGCATGGTTGTTAACCGCACAAAGGAAGGAAGGGGCAATCGAACGGTCCGGCAATAAATCTGGATCAGATATATTTTAGTGTTTTCCTAAGCTTGTTAAAATGAGTTAAACATACATACGGGCATGAAAATATCTCCAAGATGTACCACATCGTTAAAAATGTACCACAACCATTTCACATGTGCACATGGAGACAAGGACGAGGATGTGTGTTGGTGTTTACTACTACACTAGTGACAAGTTGAAAACAAGTTAAATACCCATCCGCAGGGGACGTGGTAACTAATTGTGGTGGATTCATAAAATGGATGATTACATGGCAGCTAGATTAAACTAGAGGGGTTGTATCGATATGGGTGAATAGCAAATGCAGAAGGAAGTATGTGTATCTTTTAGAAGTTAAATGCATGCAAAATTACACTACGTATTATTTAGTAGTACAGTTGACCCTTGCCCAATGCATGGGTTAGGGGCATTGATGCCCCCAGAGTCAAAAACCCATGAATAACTTAAGACTCCCTTAAAAACATAATTAGTAGCCCCTTGTTGACTGGAAGCCCTAATGGTAACATGAACATGTTAATGGTAGCATATATTTTTGTGTGTTACATGTCTTATATATTGGATTATTACAATTAAGCTAGAGAAAAAATACTAAGAACATCATAAGGAAGAGAAAAGTACATTTATAGTACTGTGTGTATATTTACTGAAAAATTATCTGCCTGTGGGCAGGCCAAGCTGGATGCACTGGACAAAGTGGGGTGGTGGATGGCAGGGGGCCCAGGATGGAGAGTTTCCTGAGCGTGGAGACCCTGGTCCAGTAGGAAGCCTGGGTGGAGGGGGAGGGGTGCGCAGGCAAGCGGCAACAGGACCCAGAGGTGCACCATCTACCTGTGGCCATGGACAGCTGTGGTCAATCGTGAGTGTGCTGGGCTCCAGGAGATGGAGGGGTTGGGGTGCAGTAGCAGGGAGGAGGGTTACAAGCCTGATCCAGGAAGGGTCTGTGCCCCTGAGCCTGGCCTGGAGCACTACGGGGAGGGAGGGCAGGAGCGCTGGGGCTTCGAGGCTCCCTGCACAGCATCACCCCTGCCCTCTGGATACTCTGCTTCAGCCCAGCGTCCTGCCCACCAGTCCCCATGCTTGACCCCACCAGCCTGTCTGCACATGGTGGGGGGGGGGGGGCTGTAACTCTTTCTGGTATCAGCCCCGGGGCTGCTGATGGCCTTGAAGGGGGGTTCGGGGGGGCTCCCTCCACCCCACCCCCCAGGGTGCTCAGAGGGCAGCAGGCACAATCTCTGCTTAAAGACACAGCCTTCCATTCTGTCCCTTGGAGACTGGGTGAGCAGCTGTGAATAAATGCCTTGTGCCTTTTGCTGTCATTTCTTAAAAAAGAAAAAAAATCCACCTATAAGTGGATCCATTCAGTTCAAGGGCCAACTGTATATACGTATATAAATAAAGTACAGATGAACCTATGGGAAAAATACGCACTAAACTTGAAGTGTCATGGGGGATGTGGAGAGAGAAGAGAATCTAATGGGCAGGGACAGGGCTGTTTCATGTATCTGAAATATTTCAAATGACAAATGGAAAATAAAGGTCCTAGTGGAAGGGACATTGCCTCCACTAATTTAAACAGTATTTTAAAATAATAATAAAAAACCTTGTGTCCTGTTTACCTTCCATTAGCTACAAGATCTAGAGGAGAGATGCCTAACCTTGCATTTCTACACTTTGGGCTTTTCCGAGTTCATGATGTGAGCTTAGCATCTCTGTGTCTGTTTCAGTCCTGAGCAGGATTCAGAGGCAAGACAGGGAAATAGGACAAGCCTGTCTGGAGACGGAGGCTCCAACCAGATGCCAGCACTCGCACCTCTCCTCTCTGCTCTGCCCACTCATTTCCCCACCAGCCCCTTTGTCCCCCTCTGCAGCCCCCAATCTCCCCATGGCTTCTTGGGCTCCAGGATCCCTCCTGAAGACTAGGGAATCAACAAGTTTTATCACCATATTCAGTCCCCGTGAACATTGCTGAGTGGTGTCCAATTCTTTGAAATTTTACAGCAGTCCTTGTCAGTGTGATGAATGAGCCTTCTCACCATGTGCTTTGTTATAAGCTGCTGTGGATCCCAACTCTTATCTCCGTGGTTGGGAGATGAGGTGGGGAAATGCTTTATGGGATTGTTCACAGCCCTTCATGAAATGTCAAAGAAAGTTGTTTTTAATGAACAGAGACTTTCTCCTACACTGCAGAATATGCACCACTCCTGGAATTAGCCCTGCTATGGGAAGTTTTCCTCTTCTCTTCAGGGATTTCTTCCCACTGGGAAAAGGGACAGAATACCAAACAGGACACCAGATAGGGACTGCTTTTGCTTCCCTGATAGTCTAAACGCTAATGTTTGCTTTGGGTGCATCCCACTCTGTTGACATGCTGCCCATGGCTGAGCACATGTTGAAGCAGAAAGAGGGATGGCCGCATAAATGGGTGCAGGAGGGACCCTGCAGGGGTTAACTAACTCTCCAGGAGGGTCCAGCCCAGGACCAGAAATTTCTTTTTCACCTGGAAAATAAGGCATGATTCTAGGCATGGGATCCTGGCTGAGACTCTTTTGAGATTTAAAAAGCACGGTGTGATTTGGTGAATTTTCTTTGCCTTTAAAGAGAGAATACAGGAGGCCAGATGGGGGGATCTGTGTCAGATGGGGCTGGACATAGCTCTCTAGCCTCTTACCTCCCACTGGGGAGACCAAGGAGGATTCTAGGTTCTGGACTCCTTTTCTTTCCGGCTAGTACAATTTTGTTTGCGTATTAAAACTGAGAGGAAAGCTATCAGGAAGAAGAAAAAACCCTGCTGAGCATGATTTATCGGTTTGCTTGATGTAGTGATCCTGCTGTGAAATTAGTTTAACTCTGTGAGGTCTGGCCATTCAAATGCAGGACTCTTGGCTTTATGATTCAATCAGCTGCCTAAACATCTAGAATAAAATGAAGAGCAGAGCAGGAAAAAAAAACCCTCTACTAATAACTACATAATAAGCCTAGTGTAATGAATATGTTCTTCCATTCACCCTTTAAATAAGCATGGACATTCCATGCTTGTAGGAAGGCTGGGCTGTTCCCAGGGCAGAAGAATTCAGCCAGGGGAATTGAGGGCAAGATGGTTGAACTTGCAGCCTGAACTTCTTAACTGAACAATGATCTAAACCCAACTTTAAAAGCAAGAGCAAGAACTGTGACCACAGGGAGGTCACATGGCTTAACTGCCACGTGGTTTGCCATTAGTGACTGACATTCGACTCATGTGCATAGTCATGGGCGTGCCAGCTGGCTTCTGTTCTTATCTACTGAGTGTCCATTCTTATTTGTTAGCTACCAATTCATGTAGCTTGCTAAACACGGTTAATTATCACCATGATTCCTCTGTTCCATGGACATGTCATTACTTATTTGATGGGTTCCATATTGATTGACGCTTATTTTCCTCCCAATTTGCTTGCCATTACAAATGTTGCTTCAATAAATACTGGACATAGGACATTTCACACATGAGCAAGAGCATTCATACGGCAAATCTCTAGAATCTGAACTTCCTGATCAAGCGGCACGTGCATTTTTCATTTGGAGACATTGCTAAATTGCTCTCCATAGAAGTTGCCCAAGAGTCATATGGTGAAAGGAGCAGACAGGGGTTATGATATGTATCTGTGTGTAGCAGACCCTTTTGCTGTTGCTTGTCACATCCTGGTGGGTCTACCTCTAATCGTTGCTGCGGCTGAATTAGAAAGGCGTGCATCTGCTTGTATGGGCGGCTACTGCATCCCAGCTGAAGTGCACCAAGCCTCTTTCCACTTCCCACTATAGGGCATTCTTCTAGACAGCTGGAGGTGGCTCGGCCAGTGCACAGTAGTAGCCTGGAAGAGGGGTTGGGGGCAGTCAACACGACAAGCCGAGGTCAATACTCCCAGAAGCTAGACCACTTTGGCACTAGGGGATGGCCACAGAGATGAGGAGATCCCCTCTCAGACTGGGAAGAACTTCAGCCCATTCCTAACCTTGTTCTTGCTTTGGCATCGAGGCTTTGACCCAAGACGATCAGTAAACGGCCCCACCTTGACTTCAGTGGAGAGCTTTTGTCCTTCTAGGATGTTACTGCCAGTTGGTGGAGCCCCTGCTCTGGCAGGGAGCATGCCATAGGGCGAGAGTTTCTCGTCACACTGAGGTTGCATGTCTTACGTGAACGTGTGCAGGCGTGTGTACTTGTGTTTGCTTCTGAGATTTTTGAGGACAGTGCAGATATAACTGCTTTGGTTGGTTTGCCCGTGATTTTAGATTATCTTCATGTCAACTTGCCCCTTACAGGGTGGGTGCTGGCTGGAGACGTGTTTCAGTTTCCTAAAGAGACTTCTGGTCGGGCATGAAGGAGTAAGCCACCCGACTGAGGTCACTGTCAGTCCTCAAAGGCCATGTGACCAATAGAAAGAGATGACAGAGGGAAGATGACCCTGAAGAAAGCAAAGATGTGCTGTGTGCTCTGATGATTTATGTATCTCTTGTAGTCCCCTTTGTGGGAAGTAGTAACTAAAGACACTTGGGGCAGGGTGTGTTCCCTGGGGAAGAGAGGAGAGCCAGTTGTCCCTAAGGATGGTACCTAACACTTGTATAGCACACTCAAGGATTTTCACAAGTATATGTCTGCGCGTCTCAATAATCCTTTAGAGTGAGTAGGATTAGCTCCATTGTACAAATAAGGACACAGGATCAGAAAGGTTACTTGTCTTCTTGGAGTTGCCAGAGCCCATCAGTGACCTGGGTGCAGACTCACGCTTCGTGATGCCAAGTGAGAATTCCATCAGATCAGTCCCACCCTCCTCCAATGGGTGTGGCTCTAAATGGAGGCAAGAAAGAAGCATTAGTAAGAAACTATAGCCACATTTAGAATTAATCTGAACCTCCAGCATGCTGCCCTCAAATAAAGCTTACAAATATTCTACTGAATGCTTATGTGTAACTGAAAAAAAAAAACCAACAAAACAAACAAACAAAGAAAAACAAAAACCAAAAAACAAACCCTAGGTGATAGTGATTATATTTTGGTCAGTAACAATAAGACCCTTCCATTTTCTTCTCTCTTGTGTGCTCTCTCAAATTCTGTGTTCTGACTGGTGCTGTGTCTCTTGTTTCTACCAAAGATTTAATTGAAATGAAACGGTAGATTCATTTATAGCATTGATTCTGCCTATGGAAATAGGCAAGTAATATCACTCCACTTCTTGGTAAAGTAGGGGTCTCATCCTCTGTGAGACTAAGGGAAAGATTTACTCTGAAAATGCATTTATCGTGCTCAACAGAGCACCAGAGAAGAGATAGTAACTATTATTAATTATAACTCTTCCTAGTCCAATTTTATTTTATTTTTTTTTAGGTTAGAAGTAATTTCTATATATTTATTATATATCTACAGATACAGATGTAGATTGCACATACACATATATTTGGAAAGAACTCGTTGGAGTACTAATATGTAATAGAGTGTCTGGCTGAAGGCTGTATAGGCTATTCCTAGTCCAATTTTAAATTAGTTGTGATTTCAAGTACTTCGCTAGGTCTCAACTTTCTGTGGCTAGCTGCTGATGCACCTGCCCTAACTCCCAGGTTCCACGAACATGATTCCTAAAGGGTCTGACGCCAGGGTTTTGGAATGTAAGCACTGCCCACTCCTTTCTCTTTCTCAGAATTTGTCTTTGCTTTTTCCCCATGACTACTGGCATATTTAAGACAAACTCATAAAACAGGGCAAAGCACTCTTGCTTCAAAAGTGCTGTAAGTGTAAAATAATAATGCCAGGCTTGTCTTTGCAACCTCATCAGATACTCTGCAAAGCCAAATATCTGCTTATTCAGGCCCAGCCCTCCACTGAGAAGCAATAGAGTTAAGCCCTGAGCCCACATCTCTGGGCCCATTCAGTCCCGGAAGAGAAACCACCCCCCCCCTCACCCCGCTGTGATCCCTGGGGGCAGACAGTTCTTAATTGATTCTAATGAACACAGAACCGTCAGCCCCGGCTCCTCCCTGAGATGTGGCCCAGGGGGTTAACCTCCCATGTCCTGGTTAATGGGTTTCCTCCCCAGGCTGAATTAAGCCTCAATTTTTATTTTTGATTGAATCTGTCTTTGCTGACAGATGTTTTCTGGGCAACCCGGAAAGTCCTCAGCATGTGATAATGTGATGGAAGCTATAATGAATCCATAACTCCTCTGCTGGAATTATTTTCTGGAGCCTTTGAGAGATCAGGGCTGCACTGTCACAAGGGAAGGCACTGGGCTGGTGGTAAACCATTGGCAGGATGACTCTTTGGAAGTGTTGCCTAAACCTGCTCCAAGCACATCCTGCTCCTTTTCAGAGGCAGCATGGGGGCTGCAAGGCCAGGGTAGGTCATCTTGGATTTAAGTCCTCCTGCTGCCACTTGCCAGCATTGCGTGTCTTGCCATGGAGATCGTGTTAACAACGCAAGACTCGTTGCTAACAGCTATGATTCTTTTACATCCTCATTACTCAGAATGCGGTCCTCAGACCAGCATCTCCTGGCAGCTTTGCTAGAAATACAGAATCTCAGGCCATATTCCAGAGTCTGCATTTTACTAAAATCTCTACATCATTTGCTCACTCATGAAAGTTTGAGAAGCGCTTGTAATCAGCTCATTCGGTTCTCATTATAATCCTGGGTATTTCGGGAAGGTGTGGCCAGCTCTGCTTCTTTCTCACCCCCACTGCAAAGACTTGGTGACATTTGTTCCTGGTAGTGTAGCTAGGCCACGGGGCAACACGCTGATAGGCCAGCATCCTGTTTCCTTTCTCTTGACAAGCATCTTAGATTTTCATAGGGCATAGAGGGGATGAATTCGGGATTTTCACCCTTTATTTCCATTTCTCAAGAGAGTTGTATAAATGATCCAGTCTCTAGAGGACTAGAAGCTTCACAATTTATTTGCTTTGGAAAAAGAAGGGGCTCTGATTCATAAATACATTTTTTAAAAGGATGAGCATATTTACTGCTAACAACCAGTTTCTATGGTTTTGGTTTCTCAGTAATAAGGATGATAAATCATAAAGGACAGGAGCAGGGTAGAAGTATTTAAAGAAGAGAGAAACATAGGATTGGGACTGAATAAACAAGAATATATTTAAGTACCATGATCCTATCATTTCGGGATCCAATTTTCCAACAGATGTAACTGAGATCTTATTATGTGTTCCTCAGAGGACACATCAGATATAGAGCATGTGACATCCACACTTTCTATTCAACCTTATCTCGGGCTTTAGACATGAGTATACCATGAGGAAATTGCTTGGGGACAAGATGGAAAGCTTCTAGGGCATCTAGCTGGGTGAAGGCCATGGAGAATCAGATTACTGAAGCAACACCTTTCATTTGATTAATGTCTCTGAGAAGGACTTTGGGAAACAGCTGAAAAATGGATTTGTGACTACATTTTAGGAAGAAAACCCTGGAATCCAGGAGAGGAAAGAAGAATGTGCACATACCTCAGAGAAACTACTGCCCACAATGAAAAGTATGTTAGTTATTTATTGCTTCATAGCAAATTACTTCAAAGCTAAGTGATTTAAAAGGTTTTTTCTTACATTTATTTATTTTTGAGAGACGGAGCACAAGATGGGGAGGGGCAGAGAGAGAAGGAGACATAGAGTCCAAAGCAGGCTCCAGGCTCCGAGTCCGATGCAGGGCTCGAACTCACAATCTGTGAGATCATGACCTGAAGTCGGATGCTTAACCAACTGAGCCACCCAGGCACCCCCAAAGCTCAGTGATTTAGATGGCAACAAACATTTATTTTCTCACACAACCTCTGTGTGTCAGGAATTCAGGAGCGATTGGGCTGGGTGGTTCTGTCTCAGGGTCTCTTATGAGATCACAGTTAAGATATTGGCAGGGGCTGCAGTCATTTAAAGACTTGAATGAGGCTGGAGTATCCATTTCTAAAAAGGTCTAGTCACACGACTGGGAAGTTGGTGCTGCCTCTTGGCAGAATGTTTCTGCTCCTTGCCATGTGGACTTCTCCAAAGGGCTCCTGAGTGTCCTCACAGCATGGTGACTGGCTTCCCTCAGAGAAAATGATTCATGGAAGCAAGATGCAAATCACCATGTCTTTTATGACCTAGCATCAGAAATACACATTGTTATTTCCTCAATATCCTATTAGTTCTACAAGTCCTCCCTCTTCGGTGTGGGAGGAGATGATACTATAGTGTAAATACTAGTAGCTAGGGATCACTGGAGGCCATCTTTGAGGCTGGTTACCACCGAAGAGAAAATATAACTATTTAGGGACCAAGGGGGAAGTGTTCTCCCTGGATTCCTAACTTTCTCATGAATTATATGATCTTAGATGATTTGTAATGTCTTAGTCTCAATTTCTTAATTTCTAAAGATGCTATAGGCTCTTGAAATGATGGAAAACCAGGGACTTACAGAGTGAGGACCTCAGTTCAAATTGCAGTCCATTCTCCCTTGCTGGAAGGTCTAAAGCAAGCCACTTACAGCTCTGAAGAATGGATTTCTGATCTCAAGTGAGGACAGTCCTGAGGGTTATAACAGATAATGGATGTGGACATATCCTGTAAATCTAAGGTCTATGAACTTGTGAGGTAGTGTTTTATTTCCTCATGGGCAAGCTGAAGTATAGGAAGCCAGACGGCAGTTTCATTACCATACAGAATAAAATTACACTACTCTGCAATGCATTATGAGCCTCCAAACAGCCTCTTCTATCTGCCAGCCTAGGGTGGAAGCTTTTGAACTATGTCAGGTGGTTATTATAATACAAACTAAAAGCCATATCATTTCATATGTGTATTTTACAATTTATAAATAGCTTTTACTGACAGTATGTTATTTGGGCATTCGTTGTTGTTGTTGTTGTTGTTGTTGTTGTTGTTGTTGCCAACGTAAAATAAGTTGTTTATGAAAGTTCTTTTGAAACTAGTAATATTTAGACATGTGAATGTCTACTATTCATGCTGGCTGTTACTTTTATGATTGATTATCATCCTCTCCCTTTAAATAGGCAAAGCCAGCCACTTAGGTCCCATCATTATTTTCTATCACATGAGAAATGTGCATCTCAGAAAAACTAAGTGGATTATCTAAGGTCACAGAGCTACTTAGGATGAATCTGTGGAGATATGTCTTATATCTGTGGTTATCTTTTATTTTTAAGAATGCTGTTCGTAGAATGCTTGTGTGGCTCAATCAGTTGAGTGTCAGACTCTTGATTTTGGCTCAGGTCATAATCTCAGGATTGTGGGATTGAGCCCTGTGTTGGGCTCCATACTGAGCACAGAGCCTGCTTAAGATTCTCTCTCTCCCTCTCTCTTTGCCCCTCCCCTACTTGTGCTCTCTCTCTGTCTCTCTTTAAATGTTTATTTATTTATTTTGAGAGGGAGAGAGAGAAAAATGGGAGAGAAAATGTGCAAGTAGGTCAGGGGCAGAGAGAGAAGGAGAGAGAATCCTAAGCAGGGTCCTCATTGTCGGCATGGAGCCCGGCACAGGGGTCAATCTCACGAACTGTGAGATCATGACCTGAGCTATAATCAAGATTTAGATGTTTAACTGACTGAGCCATCCAGGCTCCCCACTCTCTCTCTTAAAAAAAAAATCCTCTTCTCGACTACTGAGATGAAAAAAGGCAATAAAAGGAATCATAACTATTATTATTAAATTTTATAAACACATAGTATGGTCTTTCTTCATGACAAGTGCTGGAGTCATAAAGAGGAAGAAACCATGGTTTGCGGCTCACTTCCTGGTGGACATGGCAGATACAGTCAGGTTAGATGTACATGTGAGTCATTTCAAGGTAGTAGGATACATCTCTTTGCAGAAGTTCATTAAAAGTATGTGCCTTGGTGGAAACATTGGTGGACAAAATAGTCTTCTGCTCAAGGATATGAAGAGAAGGGGAGTGGTGCTTTGGGCTGGACTTTGAGTGCAGTGAGGGAGCTTCTAGGTCAGTGAAGGTGAAAGGCATTGTGGCAAAGTGGGGAGCTTGGCAGCAGCTTGTTTCAAAAGAGAGGGGGGACTGGGGCTAGATTTGAATGGCCCTGAAGGCATATCACAGCTATTTTGGGTTTAGTTCTATACATGGTGGAGAACTACTGGCATATTAAAAGATGTTTTCCTCAGGGGCACCTTGGTGGCTGAGTCAGTTGAGTGTCCGACTCTTGATTTCCGCTCAGGTCATGATCTCACAGTTCGTGAGATCCAGCCCCATGTCAGGCTCTGTACTGACAGCCTGGAACCTGCTTGGGATTCTCCCTCCTTCCCTCCCTCTCTCTCTGCCCTTCCCCTGCTTGTCCTCTCTCTCTCTCTCTCTCTCTCTCTCTCTCTCTCTCTCTCTCTCAATAAATAAATAAAATTTAAAAAAAGATCTTTTCTTGATTATAAAAGTACAGAGAAGGCTTTTGGACAGGGTGATGGCGTGAAGAGAGTTATGAAAAATGTGTTATAAAAAGGGCAAGAATGAAAGCAGTAAGCTCATAGTTGATGAAGTGGGTCAGACTGGAATGAAAGAGAGTTTTGTCTTGATCTGTACTTAAGGATAAATGAATCTGTAGCCTTTGAGCAGTAGCTCAAAGGGGTCAAGAAGCCTTTTACATAAAGGGCTAGATGGCCAATATTTTAGACTTTCCTGGCCATACGGTCTCTGTGGCAAATACTCGACTCTGCAATTGTGGGAAAGCAGCCATAGACAATATGTAAATGATTGCATTTGGCTGTGGTCCAATAAAACTTTATTTATGGATGATAAATTTGAATTTTATATAATTTTCCATAATTTCATAGAATTTTCACATGCCATGACATATTATTCTTCTCTTGAATTTTTTCAACTATGTAAAAATGTGGAACCCATTCTTGGTTCCTGGGCCTTCCAAAAGCGGGCAATGGAATGCATTTCACCCACAGGCCATAGTTTGCCCACTCATGGTAGCCTATTGCAATTCCATTGCCATATTTACCTGTGTGGTCTTGGAACATGCAGGCGTGCCAGTCATAGTAAATGCAAACTTCACAGGGCAACCTCCGTCTCCAGGTCACATTTGGAGTTGAAACACACCCATAGATAGTAGAACTGAAGCACAAGAGAGCGGAGGATGCATGTCTGTTGGGGCCATCTTCCCCACAGGTTGCTGAGATTCTGTGGGCAGGTTGGGGGAATCCTTGAATTTCTAACTCAGACTTTCTTCATGTGCCTCTGCACTGGTTGTCCCAGGCTGGGGTCTGGTGACTGCAGTCAGGCCAATGGATGGAATAGCTGGGCTCAGAAGACAGAAAAACATGCCTGCAAATTAGGCGGTGATGGGAGAGCTGGGTGAAGGGAAGACATGTCAATCTGGCACATTTAGTGCGGCAATGTAAGGTCCAGTCTTGCTTTGGAAAATGTCTACTCAAGTCCTTTGCCCTATTTTTTTTTTTTTTAAGAGAGAAAGAGAGCATGTGAGTGGAGGAGAGGGGCAAAGGGAGACAGAATCTAAGTAGGCTCCAAGCTCAGTGTAGAGCCTGAGACAGGGCTTGACCCCACAACTCTGGGATCATGACCTGAGCTGAAATCAAGAGTCGCACGCTCAACCCACTGAACCACCCAGACACCCTCTTTGCCTCACTTTTAAATCAGCTTATTTGTTTTGATGCTATGGAGTTGTAGGATGTCCTTATGTATTTTGGATACTAATTCCTTCTCATGTTTGAAAATATTTTCTCCCTTCTGTAGTTTGCCTTTTCACTCTATAGATTGCTTTCTGCTGTGTCGAAGCTTTTTAGTTTTATGGAGTCCTGCTTGTCTAATTTGGGATTTATTTCTTGTGCATTTATTTCCTGTGTCAAATCTGAGAAACCATTGCCAAGTCCAAGGTCATGGAGCTTCTCCTCCATGTGTTCCTCTAGGAGTTTTATACTCTTGGGTCTTATGTTCAGATCCATGATCCGATATATTTTTGTCCATTAATGTTAATAAGTATTCATGGAAATATACATAGTACTTGCATTATCTCATTGATCATACTCATAATCATGTTTCCTGTGAGAAGAAGCAAAACCAAAAGGGATACAACGTTCCATTTCGAATTGCTCAACTAATCAATGGTAGATGTTGGGACCCGCCCCCGGATCATTTGACTCCAAATGCTATTATCTTTCACCCACCCTACCTGATCCTTTATATGGTACGTTTTGAAAGGAGTTGAAGGGGGCATGAGGAGAGAAGGGAGGGCTAATGGAACACCCAACTCTGCCTTCTTCTCCTTTTTTAAATATTTATTTATTTATTTTGAGAGAGAGAAAGAGAGAGTGAGCCCAGAGGAGGGACAGAGAGAGAGGGAGAGAGAGAGAGAATCCCAAGCAGGCTCGGCATTGTCAGCATGGAGCCTGAGGTGGGGCTCAGTCCCATGACCCTAGGATCATGACCTGAGCTGAATCAAGAATCAGATGCTTACCTGGCTGAGCCACCTAGGTGCCCCGAGTCTGACTTCTGAACAAAACATAGCAGGGATGTACTTGTTCAGTTTCCTAAGGAGAGTGATCAGCTTTCTTGGTCTATTTTTTCCTCCCTGAGTACCCTGCTCCCCACCCTTGTCTCTCTTCCCCATCCCTCTTGCTACCCACCGCCAGCAGTTGCCAGCAATTATTACTACGTCCAGGCTAAGGGACATAAAAGCAAATGATATCTTAGCATATCTGATTTTAAAACCCAACAACCTAAGTATTTGAACTTCAGTCACATGTGGCCAATGCAGATTCTGTTTTTCATCAATTATATTTTCATCAAAGAGGGAAGGACAGAACTAAGGGGACAACACGTTTATTTCAGTGTGTGCTATCGGAACTCCCTGGTTGGCCTTTATCTAGCATGGTGAAATAATAAATGAGGAGCAATCATGAAAAATATCCAGTTTTACGCTTCTATCTAAATCAGGCATGTCCTTTCCAAGACTGTCAGCGAGCATTTCAATGAAGAATCCTCTTCTAGGCTTTGTGACAGGATGGATAGCTTTCTGAACAAATGGCCTGGGTCTCCCCCTATAAGATGGCTAGACTAAGAATGGTATCCTAGAAGCCAAAGCTGCTTGCTGTGTTTTCTCAGAACGTGCAGAATTGGGTGATTTCCTCCCTACCTCCCTCTTTCTGTCTTCAGCCACACCTGGTCCATACAGTCCAATTCCACACCTTTTATCCTCCTTATGAAACATGAAGCACGGGCCCCACTGCTTTCCCGTGACAGTGCCTCGCAGGGTGTTGTCCTGTATGCTATCTCTTGCCACTCCTTATCCAGTTTCAGGTGGGGGTCATCTATATTTATAAGTAGTCTAGATTTTCATGGCAATTCTGAAGACAGAAGGAGGATGGAGGTATATTATGTACCCTGGGGCCAATTTCTCAGATCCCTGTGGACATACTCTCTTTTTCCAGCCCTTCTCTCTTGTCACCTCCTCCCCCTACTTTCTCCGATGCTCCCCTCCGTGCCTCTAATCCTTGGTCCTTCCTTCCCACTTCTGAATCATCTTCCAGGTCTTTTAACCTCTCAACCCTGTGTGACAAGCCATATGTCTCCATCCTGCTTTTACTTCCAAGATCTTCCAGATGCAGGGATCCATTCTCCGTAGAGAGCTGTGCGGGATTTTAATGACAAAAATTTGTTATGTTGTGTTTAGAAGACCAGATTTCTTATCTTTGTCTTATCCATTTACAAACTGTGTGAGATTATGCAAAATACTTTATGTCTTGAAACAAGTTTCCTTTCTGTAGAATGAAACTAACATCTGTTCTGCTATCTGGAGGATCATCAAAATATAAAATCATCATAGCAAATATGTGTGGAGCACCGACCGTGTCCCAGGCACCATGCTGAATGTTTTAGGCATGTGGTCCCACTTATCTTATGATGTTGGAACTATTATCACCCCCGTCTCACAGATTACTAAATTAAGTGTCTGAGCTGCTAAGTAACTTGTCCAAGGTTTTCTAGCAGGTAAGGAGCAGAGCCAAGATTGAAATTTGAGACAGGAACCTCAGTACTCCAAAGGGACCATTACAAGAATCTGTGGTGGCACCTGGCCCAGACAAGGGCTCATACCCATTTGCTCACTGAATGGGGGAACTAGATTACATACTTTTCTTGTAGGATAATGGGAGGTATGGTGTGATTTTCCAAAAAAATCAGGATAACTTGAAATTACTCACTTTACTAGCTTTATTGGTAAGTCACGTTGCTGCCATGTATCTAATACGTCCCGTAGAAGCACGCCCGTCTAGTATGGTGGCTGTGGAAAGAGACCAGGATTTAGGAACTGGCCAAGCAACTTAAACTTTCTAAGCCTCCGTTTTCATCTGTATTTTTTATAATTCTAATTTATAAAAGCATCCATGTTATAGGTTGCTGTAAAGGTTCAATGAGATCATGCCTGCGGAATGTTTAACACGTAGCTTGGCATATACTAATCATTCAGCTCATGTTGTCTGTTAATGGCAACCACAATCATGGTGAAGTAGTAATGAATTGATAACGTATCAGCATGAGAGTTCCTCTGAGTTTTGATTTTGCCCCCGCTCCTCTGTTTGGTGGCTGTGCGATTTTTATGGTCCCTATTGAGTGGTTTGACATTGGCAGAGGTCGAAGGGGGGATTCTGATACACATACAGAACGGGAAGCCAGAGACTTGTATTTAAATCATTTCTGTTACTCACTTGTTTTGTAAGCTTGAGCAAGTTACTTTTTCTAAATTAATCTTACATGTAAAAATAACCATGAAAACACCTGCCCTTCCTCCCCACCCCCTACCTACAGTGTGAGGTTTGGCTGATACAGTGATTGTGACGGTGCTTTATGAACTCTAAGTGCTGTGTAGGTGTTATTTTTTTTCCCCTCCCTTCCATCTGAGAGCAGTGCTTTTCAGCTCCCCTTAAATGACCCAACACTTTGCCCTTGGTTAATAAACACATTTGTGCACGAGCATTTGGCTAATAATGGGAACTACCTTTGCAATACATGTTTTCCCTTCAACAGCAAAGTGGGCCATTGTGAGCTAAACTGTAGCTGTGACATTTACAATAATAAGTTTATAAGAGCAATTGCTACCTTGCCTATTTTGCTAGTATTGCATAATAGAGACGATTTAGGATGATTAGATCTGCAAACTGACAGTTTGAAGGAATGGTCAGAGAGGAGAGTGAAGAGAAATGAGTGCCTGAGATCCTGAATTTGCAATCAGATCGAGAAAGAATAACCTCTGAGAAGAGCTACCATTTATTTCAGGGTGTGCCATATACCAGTCACTTTCTAGGAACCTTCTCTAAGCCTTCTGACAACGTTGTGATTTATGTATGCAATATTGTGATTTATAAGAAATATATTTTTGGTCATTCAAATGATCAAAATATAATATTCCTTATGTATTTGGTTCTTGTCCAGGGTTTCTAGCTTATAGCTCCTAAACCCCTTGAAATTTCCTGTGATAAGGGCAACAAAGTTACCTTTTTTATGTTAATGAGGTGACTTTTGGAAAGGTTGGGGGTTGGGGCTGGTTGCCAGGAGAACCAAGGATGTGACTGGAGGGGTGGAACTTTCAGTTTTACCCCCAGATGGGGCGGTGAGGGTGGGGAATGGGAAAGGGACTGGAGATTGAATCAGCCAATGACCAATGACTTAGTCGTGACTATGTAATGAAGCCCGCATGAAAACCCGAAGGACCAGGTTAGGAGAGCTTCCAGGTTGGTGAACATGGAAGGAGGGGGGTTTGGAGAGAGTGGTGTCCTGGAGAGGGCATGGGAGCTCCGCCCTCTTTCCTCACACCTCACCCTGTGCATCTTTTCATGTGGCTGTTGATTCATATTCTTTATCATATCCTTTAATAAACTGCAAACCTAGGTAAATGGTGTTTCCCTGAGTTCTGTGAGCCACTCTAGCATATGAGTCGAACCTGGGGAAGAGATTGTTGGAACCTCCAATCTGCAGCTGGTAGGTCAGAAGCCCAGGTAAAACCTGGGGCTTGCAACGGGAGTCTGAAGTGGGGTTGGGGGGAGTCTTGTAGGACTGAACCCTTGACCTGTGGGATCTGATGCTATCTCTGGGTAGATGGTGTTAGAATTCAGGTGAATCCTTGGATACCCTGCTGGTGTCCGAGAATTGCTTGGGGTTATATGTGTGGGAACTCCCACCTCCCTTTCCACCATGTTGGATTGGGTAAGAAAACCTAAAAGACGGCATTACCATTCTTGTTTTATGGATGAGGAAACTGAGGCTCAGATGTTTAGGTCATCCGTCTGCCTCCTTTGAATCTTAGTTCTCAGAATATGGACCACCACTTAACTGGTTTCACAAGCCAAAGTGCTCTGAGTTGGCATTGATGTACTCCTTTCTCTTACTTCCCTGATCCAATGTATCATGACAACCTAAATGATTTTAGTTCTTAAGTATCCCCTAGATTCTGTTCACTCTTTCTATTCATGTCATCACTAGCTCTTGTATGAATCACGGCACTGGCCTTCTACCTGGGTACCAGTGTCCTTGCTGTCCTCTGATGTGTTCACGCTTGGGACTGATCATGTCCTACAGCCCCATGCCACTCAGAAGGAGGGCAAACCTCTTAACCGTGGTCACAGGTGCCTCTCCATTGTTCAGACCTCTCCATGGGCCCCTCTTCTCTGCTTCGTACTGTGCACACTCACTCTCCCAGGCTGGACATGGTCCATCCCAGCACTGTGCCCTTGCCTGGGATGCTGGCTCTTCCTCATTTTGCCCTCTTATCCTTCTCATCTCTGCTCCAGCATTCCCCCTAAGGCAAGCTTTCTCTGACCTTTGCAAGAAAGACACATCCTCCTGGTGGACGCCCTCACAGTTCCAGGGAACCTTCCTTCCCAACACTTATAACAGTTGCTATAACTTGGGTAACAGGTATGCTGGTGTCTGTCTCTGCCTCCAAAGTGTAAAGCCAGGAAGGCAGGGCTGGTATCTGAGTTCCTAGAGCCTAGCATGCTAAGGGAGATATTGCTGAGTTTGTGGGTGACTTGGTCAAGGCATCGCAGCTAGGAAGTGACAGACTGGGGATTTAAACTCATTTCTTTCTGACTCTAAAGACTTTGCACTTAATACCATTCACTTTAGGGCAGTGTCATTCTAGCAGTAGGACTGATAAGTATACTTTATACTAAGATCAAACATATTTTGGTTCCATCAGATAAAGTTTGATAAAAATGGATTATTAAGAACAGATTTGATAAGCTGAGCTGCCTGCCCAAGGTTTGGGGATTTTGCATCAAAGAGAAATGTAATGAAAATGGATCAACCTGGGCTGATGGGAGGGGGTGGGGGCTGGAGGGTGAAGGAGAGTGGCTCCTTCTATAGTGCCCTTGACCCTTGCCTTTTCTGCATCCTACGTGGAGCTCCCTACCCTGAGTGCAGTGAGATAATGATGAATGATCTCTGTTGGATTGTGTGTGTTGGCTTATGTATGAGTGAAGCAGTTTCTTTGAATCAATGAAGTTGCGCAATTGAGGAATTGGTAGAAAATTTCCAAGTATGCCATCATACTTTGTCTTAAGCACCACCCCCCTGCCCCAGAAACCACATCATCTTGAACTTACTTTTATTTACTGGTACTGATGGCTACGGGATGGAGGAGAGGGAGAGAGGAGCCAACACTTAGCTCCTGGTTTCAGTTCTGCTACAAATGAGCAAATGGAATTTGATCAATCCCCTTATAACCTCTCTGGGCCTCAGTTTCCTCATCTGAAAAACCAGAGTGAATAAGCAGGCCTGAGTTCCTTTCAAATCGGACACTCCATTCTCTGTCTTCCTACTGTTGAAATACTTAAGGAAACCATTGTTCTCTCACTCTCTCCTTCGGACATTATGACTTCTGTGTTGTCTTTTGGTGTCATCGCCCACCTAAATGACCCCTCACGGAAATGAAATCTTTAATCATTTCCACCGGGTAAGTGCAAAGGCTGAAGGGAAGCACTAGCTGTCAATAGCTCTGCGGATGGCAAATTAATTCAGGGAGATAGGATCCATGCAAACACGTGCTTAGACAGCCATAATTTGCCTTTCATTTTCCTTTGCAACTTAGAAGAAAGTGAATAATTTCCAATGAGCCTCTCATTTGAACATATTGAAAAAACATGTCATTAGCAAAAGGAGCATTTAGTTGCTTGATTACCATATTTCTCCAAGTATGAGGGACAGTCATTTTTTCAGCTGGAGATAATTAGCTGAGCAGAAAGATGCAAAATCTCGGGGGCAGCAAAATCCTTGTATGTCTTCTATGGGTGTGGAGACAGCAAAGTGAAAAAAGGGAGAGCTTGAGGCCATTAAACACCTAGGGATGTGGTCAGCCGTATCTCCTATGGATAGCCAGATAGAAGTCTCTAAAACTGTGGATGGAAATATGTTTATAGGGTCTCATTAACCCAAGAAAAGTGCAAAACAGAAAGGACTAAAAACAATGTAAATTTTTAAAATTCAGTGTTTGATTTGCTTATCTGCTTCTGATGCTTTCTTGTCATCACAGTTACATTTTCCTTCTTCCTGTCTATGGCCACCTGGCTTATGAGCTACAAGGGTGACCTGGGCAAGTTGCTTCAATTCTCTATATTTTGAGTTTATACACTTTGGGGAAATAATCCTGGATTTTCATATCTGAGATAATATTGTTCAGATCTAAGATCATTGGTTACATACGGGCTTTGGAAAACTCACCACCCACCATGGCTGAGGGCAACTGTTTCTTGGGGTTTGCCTGGTACCAACAGGGTGGACTGGAGAGCAGTGTCAGAGGAGGGGATGTTAGGATTTTCATAGATTCTTTTTTTTTCTCCAGAAAGAAAACATTGCACTTGTATTTGAAGACACCTCTCTGGACAGGCATATGGAAATCCTAAGGTTGTCAGAGCTTTGTGCTTATTCTAGAGTAGCGCTTTAAGATTTTGGGCAGTGCCATGGTTTTCCATTACAGATTTTAGGCAACAGGCTGGTCATGGCATCCCTAACATGCAAGAATCTTGTCAATGACGGGGCATGGAAGACTGGGATCACATCTTCTTTCCCTTCAGGCTGGGCAGTCCCAGGAGGGCAATGTGAAAAATTTAATTGGAACATATATCAGTGGTAATAAGGAATCAATCTCTTAAAGGTTTCCTAGGAGAGTCCCTGACGATTTATAAAAGAAACAGCATTGATTAAATGACTCTGATGCGTCCTTCTCCATGGAGACAACTCAGGTCAGTAGGCTACTTAGGACCTCATGTTCCCCTTTGCCAATAACCCCCACTCATAGAATTTATTTAGGGAGTAGCTCATGCTATTTAACTCAATATTTTGATTAGCAGGGCTAGCATTCATGGAATATCAATATAAATTGCACTATCATACCAGACTTCATTTAACAATTATCTGCTCTAATTCAATTTTTCTTTAAGAACAGAATTTTTTTTTATAACTAAGTTTATCATTAGGACCGTGAACATTTTACAGTGCTGGAAAAACCTATTTGAATTTCTTTTCATTTAAAACCTGTAGCCTTTTATATAAGCCAATGTTCATAAATATTGTACTTTCCCACTCTAGAAAAATTGGTGTTTAGAGCAAAGTATGAACAAAAAGCCATCTGTTACCCCAACTCCAAAGATTAAACAATACTGTTAATCTCTTAGTCTAATTCTGGTCCTTTTTGCTGCACCTGTATTTCATATAGTTTCATCACATGTCACAAAAATTGTATATATATTACATAAAAAAATTTTTTTAATGTTCATTTATTTTTGAGAGAGAGAGACACACACAGAGTGCAAGCTGTGGAGGGCAGAGAGAGAGGGAGACACAGAGTCGGAAGCTGGCTCCAGGCTCTGAGCTGACAGCAGAGAGCCTGATGCCATATCATGGCATGAACCATGAGATCATGACCTAAGCCAAAGTCAGATGCTTAACTGACTGAGCCACCCAGGTGTCCCTATATTACATTAAAATAACACATTTGATTATTATAAATGAAATACATGTTTCATATGTACAAATAGAACACATAAAAAAACATAAAAAGGAAAACTAAGGTCACTTAGAATCTTCCCAGATAATCACCATTAAAATTTTGGTGTATTTTCTCAGAATATTCTTTTCTAGGCCTTTTCTCTTTTTTCTTCCCATTAAATTCTTCAAAAATACAGAAAAGACAGAGACTAAGATAACCGACACCCATGTATCCAACATCAAAGTATCAAAAATATGAATATTTTTCTACATATTGTTCAGATTCTTTTATTTATTTATTTTTTGTTATCCAGTGTCCCTCTTCTTCCCCCCCCCCCTTTTTTTTGGCAAAATGGAACATTACAGATACAGCTGATGCTCCCTGTGCTCATTTTTATCTTTTCAAGATTTATCCATATTGAAATGTGAAACTCTAGTCTATTTAATTTCACTGCTGACTAAGATTCTACCAAATGGACATATCTACACTATTGCCATATGCGTTCCCATGTAGGTCTCTTGAAAAGCATCTCTTAACATGTGTGGCATTGCTAATATGTGGGGCAGGCTTGTGTCCAACTTTACCAGACATTGACAAATTGTTTAAAGTGGTCGTAATAATTTGTATTCCCATAAGCGACGTTGGACAGCTCGTTTTGTTTTTGGCTTCACTTGGTATTGCTAAGCTTTAAAGTGTTTGCTAATCTTAAGAGCGTAAAATGGCTTCTTTTTCATTGTATGTTGCCTATACCTTATTATTGGTGATACATGTGACTTTTATTTGTAAGTCACAACTGGTGTGGATTTGCTTTTCAGTTCAACTCATTTATTGAGTACTCATCAAGTTCAGGATTTTCTGAGGTTGCTAAGCAGGGCTGCTGCCAAGCCTGGCCACTCGGATCTACCTTCTCCAGCCCTCCACCGCCATCAGTATTGCTGTCTTCTGGTTCTAGAGTTCTCCTTCTTCCCCTTCTCCTCTCTGGGAAGGTTCTGGCTATAGAAATCAGCTGCAGTAACAGGAAGGATTCTATTAAAGCAACTCTCATCATCTTCTTACCTACTAATCATGCTGACCATAAAATATACTTAAATTAATTATACATGTTATACATGAAACCAGAGCATATACATGCAATACCAGAGCATATGGAAAGTGCATATCCTCTTACAATCTTGTCCCCCTTATCCAATAAATAACCACTTGTAGATAACCTGTGCTTTTTCCTTCCTATTTGTGTTTATGCACCAATACAATGAATGTTATTGAACATGTCTCTTGGGTTCATAAAAATTTTTTAACTTAATATGATCTGTCTCCATCTGTGCAGTATTCTATAGTATGGAAGCACCATAACTAACCAAATTCTGCTAATTATGGGCTAAATTTAGGCTGCTTCCAGTTTTCCATTTGTAAACAATGTTGGGGAAAACATTCCTGCAAATGTCTTTGGACATCTTTGGACATTTGCCTCAGGAGAAAATTTCTAGAAGTGCTATTTACATACCAATTTTTTGAGTTCCTGATAAATTGGTGACTTCTCGGTAGGTTTTGGACGTAGTACGTCGATTCTGTGAACTTTATGTTTTGTGTAAAATGGTGGAAGTAATAGTAACTGCCTGATAGGGTAGTTGTTTTTTTTTTTTTTAAGTTTACTTATTTATTTTGAGAGAGAGAGAGAGAGTGAGAATGTGCACATGCAACCAGGGGAGAGGCAGTGAGAGAGAGAAAGGGATAGAGAGAATCCCAAGCAGGCTGTGTACTGTCATCACAGAGCCCAACTTGGGGCTTGATGCCATAAACAGTGAAATCATGACCTGAGCCAAAATCAAGAATTGCCCACTTAACCAACTGAGCCACCCAGGAGCCCCAATGATAAGGTAGTTTTGAGGACTGAATGAGATAATGTATATAAAGTTTGTACACAGAGTTTGGACCATAGTAGAGGTTCAATCAATGTCTGTTTTTCACCTCGTTCTCAGCAAAAAGGAAGTATCAAAAACGGAAATGAAACACATTTCCACTCATATCAGATTTTGGTCTAGAGCTGGAATTGTTCTCCAATATCTCTAACAGATTCCTATGGAAAGAAAGATATATTGTCCATTCAGAATGTAAAAAGAAGGGTAATAGAGGGAAAAATTCTTCAGTCATCTTTGTGAAAAGCCATCATGTGGACTGTATTTCTCAAATGGTAAAGTGAGGCAGAAAGGCAGCTCTTGATAATTCTTGCTTTCTTGCCATCAGTTTCCCACTGCTTTTATTCTCTTGTCTGGGAATAATTGTAATGATTGTAACAATTATAAAAAATAACAAAAACAGTTATTCCAGAATTCCAGAATTTCTGGAATGCATTGACTCTAGTAAGGAGGAAACAGATGGTTAATTTTTCCCTTTATCCTTCAAAGTTGCTCTGGGGTTCATTCTTATCCATCCTTTAGATAAAGAATTTGGCATCCTATGTATTTTTTTAAAGAACTTTAGGGTTTAAGGAATCCTATCCCATTTAATTTCAAAATTTTAAAATCTCATCCAATTTAAAACCTATTCTTCCTTGCATATTTTAATGTTTAGAAAAATCAATGAGAAATGCTAAAATTCAATGGATAATTTTAAGTGGCATCATAAAAACTATGTAAATATTCCAAAAGAAGTCAGAAAAAAGGAACAGGGACAAAAAGCTGAGAGGACAAACAGAAAACCAACAAAATTGCAAAGCAAATAATGAAATGATGGACCTAAATCCAATCACATCATTCAGTCACCAGTAAGTCAATATTTAATAACATTAAATGTTAATAAGCTACATACTCCAATTAATATGTAAAGATTGCTACTTGGTTAAAAAAAAACAACAAAGCTCAAAGACCCAATTATAGGCTGTCTATAAGAGATTCACTTCAAATATAAAACTATAGATAGATTTAAATAAATATACTTTAAAAATATACTATGTAAACAAAATGATAGAAGTAGCTGGAGTAGCTATATTAATATTGGATAATATGTGTTATAAGTCAAAAAGAAAAAGAAGGATCTTTCCTGATAATAAAAGAATCAATTCACCAGGAAGCACAAACATTAAAAAAATATGTAAGTACCTAATAACAGAGCTTTAATCTACATGAAGCAAAATAAGTAGTAATAGATAATCCACAATTTTTATTGGTAATTTGAATACCCATCTCTCAAGCAATTGATAGATCAACTAGACAAAATTTAGCCAAGCTAATTTATAGAAGACTATACCCAACAACCACAGAATACACATATTTTTCAAGTGTATATTGTATTCACCAGCATATGGTAAATCACAGTCTGGGTCATTAAAAAAAATTCAACAGTTTAAATCAAATTGAAACCACACACAGTATGTTCCCTGACCACAATAAAATTAAAATAGAAATCAGCAATAAGATATGTAGGAAAGTTTCGACTATTTGGAGATTAGACATAATCCACAGAGCAAAGAGAAAAATCACAGGAGAAAATAGAAAACATTGTATATGAATAGCAATAAAAATAAAACATATCAATATTTGTAGAATACAGCTGTAGGAGTGCTTAGAGGGAAAGTTATAGCTCTATATGCTAATATCAGGAAAAGGGAAGGATCTCAACTCAATGGCCTGAAGAATATAGGGGAAACAAAAAAAGGCAAAGAAAACCCAAAGGAAATAGTATAAAGGAAATTATAAAGATAAAAGTGCAGAGATTGGATAAATGAAAACAGAAAAGAGAGAAAACTAACAAAACAAAAGCTGGCTCTTTGAGAAGATTGTAATTAATAAACCACTAGCTACTCTGATCATGAAAAAAAGAGGAGAAAACACTAGTTCTCAATATCAGAAGCGAAAGAGGGATTATCACTACAGATCCTATAGACATGAGGAAGATTAGAAAATATCAGGAACAACTTTAGAAGTTGAGGCCCTGCCTTTCCACTCTGGCTGCTGCTCATAAACCGATTTCCAGCAACAGGTGCTTTGGAGGATTGCAGAAAGTTTTTGAACATGACAGTGTTGAACTGAACTGCAAAATGAAATTTGCTATCTACTTACCACCAAAGGCAGAAACTGGAAAATGCCTTGCACTGTATTGGCTGTCTGGTTTCACTGGCACAGAACAAAATGTTATATCAAACTCTGGTTCTCATCAAGCTGCCTCAGAATATAGCCTTGTAATCACTCCAGATACCAGCCCTCATGGCTGCAATATTAAAGGAGGAGATGAGAACTGGGACTTTGGCACAGGTGCAGGGTTTTATGTGGATGCCATAAAGATCCTTGGAAAACTAACTACAGAATGTACTCTTATGTAACTGAAGAGCTTCTCCAACTCATAAATGCCCATTTTCCGGTGGACCTCCAAAGGATGCCTATTTTTGGCCACTCCATGGGAGGCCACAGAGCTTTGATTTGTGCTTTGAAGAATCCTGGAAAATACAAATCTGTATCAGCATTTGCTCCAATTTGTAACCCAGTGCTCTGTCCTTGGGGCAAAAAAAAAAAAAACAAAACCCCTTTAGTGGATATTTGGGAACAGATCAAAGTAAATGGAAAGTTTATGATGCTACCCATCTTGTGAAATCCTATCTGGGTTCTCAGCTGGACATACTAATTGATCAAGGAAAAGATGACCAGTTCCTTTCAGGTGGACAGTTACTACCTGGCAACTTTATAGCTGCCAGTACAGAAAAGAATTTCCCCTGTTTTTAGATTACAAGAGGGTTATGTAGAGTAGATTACAGCTACTACTTCATTGCAACCTTCATTACTGATCACATCAGACATCATGCAAAATACCTGAATGCATGAAAAACTTCAGATAAGAGAATTTGTTCAGGATTATAAAATTGTAATAAACAGTACTGCAGGGAAAGAGGATTTCAAGACATTGGATTTCAGAGTGCTAAAAATACATCATTCCATAGTTGAATCACTTTCTGAGTAAATATATAAAACCAGGAGAAAAAAAAAGAGACTATTATGAACAACTTTAAGGGGACAAATTCAACAGTGTGGATGAAATGAACACTTTTTTTTTTTTTGAAAATACAGCTTATAACAAGTGACACAGGATCTAGCAGAAAAATTGGTAAAAGCTTCTGCTAATCTAAAGATACATTAAGTCAGTGAATATGCAAGCCACAGACTGGGAGATTTATAAATGCATTTTGTGGGGCGCCTGGGTGGCTCAGTCGGTTGGGCGGCCGACTTTGGCTCAGGTCATGATCTCTCGGTCCGTGGGTTCAAGCCCCGCGTCGGGCTCTGTGCTGATGGCTCAGAGCCTGGAGCCTGTTTCGGATTCTGTGTCTCCCTCTTTCTCTGACCCTCCCCCGTTCATGCTCTGTCTCTCTCTGTCTCAAAAATAAATAAATGTTAAAAAAAAATAAAAAAAAATAAAAACTAAATGCATTTTCTGACCAAAGACAAGATTTGAAGGTATATAAAGATTTTTTTACAACCTGACCATAAAAAGATTAAAGAACAGCAGCAACAAAAACAAACATCCGGGAGAAGGAAAGATTTCAGGATACACTTCACAAGGATGATACACAGATGGGAAAAAGTACCCGGCATGATTACTCATCAAGGAAACACAAATTAAACCACAACAAGGTACCCAAAATGGGTGTTTGGGAAGATTAAGCAGTAGTGTTGGTAAGAATGTGGAGTGACCAAAACTCTCCCATATTGCTGGTAGGAATACAAAGTACAATGACTTTGGAAAATTTCTGGAGTTTCCTTATAAAAGTAAACACACACTTACTCTATACATCCAGTAACTTCACTGGTAAGTATTTACTCAAGGTTAAGGAAAATGTATATTTAAAAAAACAAACTTGGTAGGGGTGCCTGGGCGGCTCAGTCGGTTGGGCGTCCGACTTCAGCCGAGGTCATGATCTCACGGCTCGTGGGTTCAAGCCCCACATTAGGCTCTGTACTGACAGCTCAGAGCCTGGAGACTGCTTCAGATTCTGTCTCTCTCTTTCTCTCTCTCTCTCTCTCTCTCTCTCTCTCTCTGTTCATCTCCTGCTTATGCTCTGTCCCTTTCAAAAATAAATAAATGTTAAAAAAATTTTTAAAAACAAACCTGGTAGGAGAACATAATAGCTTTATTTATACAGCCAAAGACTGGACACAGTTCTGATGTCTATAAACATGAGAATGCATAAGCAAATATATTAATTCATTTGTGGAATAGTACCCAGTAATACAAGCAAAAGAACTCTTGACATGTACAGCAATAGGGTTGAATATCAAAAACATTTTGCTGAAATGAAGAGTCATTACTATATAATTTTTTAACTAAATGATTTAATTTACATGGACTTCTAAAATTTGGCAAACCCAATCTATCCTTGGCTTGAAAAAAATCTAAGAGTATATGGGTGGCAATTGCCTGAGGAAGGACATAAAGGGACTTTAGGGGTTATGGTAATGTTCTGTATTTGATAAGAATTTTAGGTTATACATATTATACTTTGTCAAAACTCAGCGAATACATACTTAAGATTTGTAATTTCATCATATGTAAACTTTTTATCAAAAACTGTACTGAATTCCAGTTAATGCATGCTGAGCTGTTTAGGCCATGTATATTGATGTCTGCAACTGACTTTGAAATGCATAAAAACCAATATGGAGTAATGAACGGCTAGAAAGATGGATAGATATGTGATACAGCAAGGATCTAGGTGGTGGGCATACAGGTGTTCTCTAACATTTTTTTCAACCTTTGCTGTGTGTCTGAACACTTTCATAAAAAAATAAAGGCCCCAAACCTCTTCATCCCTCCCCCTCTTTGTGACAGCCTCAGCCTGAGAAATCTGCAGTGGGGAAAGGGGAGGAAGGCAGTGCGTTTGGTGTCTGTCTGTCTGTCCACCTCATATAGCCTCTTAGTAATGGCTTCAGGCTTTTCTAGGGTTGACTAAGAGGAGAGGAGACAGGAGAAACAAGAGGGTCGTACTGAATAGGTCAGTTGCACTTGTCATCCTCTTCTCAGGGGACCTGTTTGTGGGTTCCACAGAGATTTCTCTAGTAGGAATCTCTGGCTGCAGTTTGCTAACTTAGGCAATATCGTCTGGATGGCCACTTCGAACGCCCCTACGATCTACGATCTCTGGTGGCCTCTTCCCACAGAGATTGCCTCACCCCCGGGAGGAAGGTTTTGGGGGCAGTCTCTTTTAATCTCTCTGGCTGGTTCTCTATTGTGGAGTCCATATTTGGCCTTGGGAAAACACACGCGCACCTTTGTCCAGCCTAACTTGAAGTATGGGCCCCTCCCAATTCAGTTATTTCTTCTTTCTGTCCCCTTCCTCCAGTCCAACCTTCTTGCCCTTGGACTTGATTCAGATGTGAATGGCAATCCCTGAGTTCTTCCAACTTCAGGAGCACTTGTCGGTCTCTGAGTGGGTGTGTGAGGTTCCTTTTCACAAGCTCACTTGCCTTAAAATGAGGGGAGAGCGTTTCCCAGCCTATGGGAGCGGTGTGAGGAGAAGGCACATACAGCATATACCCCTTTTAGAGAAGTCCTCCATCTAGCCCCCCAGGGACATTTTAGTCTTTTTAAATAAAGCTTGGGAGTGAATAATAGTCTACACTTGTAAAACTGCCTCTTGACTTTACCCTTTGCAAGTTTTGCCTAGAAGGTCTAGTACCTGACTTTAAACCAGAGGGTTCTTGACAACTGTTGTTTGGTACTTAAGCTTTGGCTCCAATGCAAAACTTGGGGAAGATAGAAAGTTTCCATTATCCTGTAACAACAGCTCATCTGTTTCCCTTCGCTGTCTCCTGTGTAGGAGAATATTTATGAGGTACAGATGTTTGCAGGAAAGGACCCTAATGCGGAAAGGAGTCTCACAGAACTAATCCCACCTCTTTTCCTCACAGAAGAAACTCAGAGATATCAAGCTTTGCCTGGGGAAACACAACTAGGTAACAGGAGAGATTAACTAATTTCTGGTTCACTGCTCAGAAATCGGCTTTCATAGTTTCCCTCTGCCAGGGAGATAAGAATTAAAGGCAGCAATTTTCTTCCCATTTCTGAGCCTGGGCTCCACTGCTCCACATCTTTGGCTGTGAGTGGCTGAGAGCACAGTACCGTCTCTAACGGCCCTGGCGGGACCCCCAGGCCACCTGAAACCCTCTGCACTATGCATCGCTCAAGCTGTTGCCCCTAGAAAAGACAACTGGCCCGAAGGGCGTCTTTTGGCTTTGTGAGTCAGCTGAAAGGAGACCTGGGGCTCTGAACTAGGACCGAAGATAAAGTAGAGGAGTGGAGCCTTGGAATTTCTCTGATTATCTTTTGAATAACTCTGTTTGTGGCTGACCATGAACTCTGTGCCTCCCTTCTATGTTGGAATGCTTTTTATTGTCTGTATTTTAGGATGGGCCCCTTTGCTCCTGGCCTTTCTTCCGGAGGGCAGGGCAGAACTGGTACTTGCTCTCCAGGGGTGGGAGCTGGTGGAGTCAGGTGGTAAGGGAGTGACTGAAGGCCGAGTAGCGATTTAAGCAAAGGCCTTAATGCTTTGGTCTGAACCTTGTGTTAATCTTGCTCACCAGGGCTGTGGTTGTCTTAGGGTCCTCCGTCTAGTGTGGCCTCAGAGGGAAAGAAACTAGATTATTCTCTCCAGCACTCCTTGTGTGTGGACTCTAGGCTAGGAATTTTCAGGTCATGATTTCACTTCAGACTCATGAGAGCCTTGGAACTCTATTTCCCTTTCACAGATGAGAAAGGAGTTAAGTACTTATCCAAGAGTCACACAAGTCAGAGGTAGAGGGGTCAAGTCTTTTTTTTTTTAAAAAATTTTTTTTTTCAATGTTTATTTATTTTTGGGACAGAGAGAGACAGAGCATGAACGGGGGAGGGGCAGAGAGAGAGGGAGACACAGAATCGGAAGCAGGCTCCAGGCTCCGAGCCATCAGCCCAGAGCCCGACGCGGGGCTCGAACTCACAGACCGCGAGATCGTGACCTGGCTGAAGTCGGACGCTTAACCGACTGCGCCACCCAGGCGCCCCGAGGGGTCAAGTCTTTTAAGGAATTCATGAGAACTCCCCACAGGAATCCAGAGACAAAAACTATAGCATTGATCTCATATTAAAGTAATCAAATTGACATTTAATGGAAAGCAATGGATTGCCTCCTGTAACCCCAGGAAGAGCCACTTGACTATAGCTAATCAGTGATATAAATGCCTCTGTCAAAGGAATATGTGATGAGAATTCACAGGCAGCAACGGAACATGGGAATGTGGGAAAGAGAGGAATTAGACTCAGAGGGTATTGAAGAATTCTCCTGGTGCACCCCAACCCTGGCATTGGGGTCGGGGAGTCAGAGAGATGTTGGTCAAAGGGCACAAACTTACAACTCGAAGTTGAATACTTTCTGGAGATCTAATGTACAGCATAGTGATTGTAGTCAACAATATTCTATACTTCAAAGTTGCTAAGCCACTAGATCTTATGTGTTCTCACCCCAAAAAATAAATGATAATTATATGATGCGGTAGAATGGTTAATTAACGCTACAGTGGTAATCATCTTGCAATATATAAATACTCAAATGAACAAGTGGTATGCCTTAAACTTCCACAATGTTTTATGTCAGTTATATCTCAGTTAAAAAATATTATCAGGCAAGCCCAGAACAATGAAAATAAATACATCTCTTTTTCTGGAAAAAAGTATGAATACAAAACCTAGTCTGTTGGTTTATACCACTCTGCCACAGGGAAGGCCACTACATCTTGTTAGAGATATCAGTGTCAAAACTTTAAATTTTGGTGAGGATTGATTTTTTTCTTTTTTTTTAATACATTTTTTAAATGTTTATTTATTATTTAAAAATTTTTTAAATGTTTATTTATTTTTGAGACAGAGAGAGACAGAGCATGAACAGGGGAGGGGCAGAGAGAGAAGGAGACATAGAATCTGAAGCAGGCTCCAGGCTCAGAGCTGTCAGCACAGAACCTGACGTGGGGCTTGAACTCACAGACCGTGAGATCATGACCTGAGCCGAAGTTGGATGCTTAACAGACTGAGACACCCAGGAGCCCCTAATGTTTTTTTTTTATTTTTGAGAGAGTGAGAGACAGAGAGAGACAGAGAGTGAGAGCACAGGGACAGAGAGAGACAGAGACAGAATCTGAAGCAGGCTCCAGGCTCCGAGCTGTCAGCACAGAGCCTGATGCGGGGCTCAAATCCACGAACTGCCAGATCATGACCTGAGCTGAAGTCAGATGCTTTAACTGACTGAGCCACCCAGGTGCCCTGAGAAGAACTGATTTTTTTAAAAATGTTTATTTACTTTTGAGAGAAAGAGAGAGAAAGAAAGAGAGAGAGAGAACTTGAGCACGAGTGGGAGAGGGGCAGAGAGAGAGGGAGACAGAGAATCCCAAGTAGACTCTCTGCTGTCAGTGCAGGGGCTCAAGCTTACAAACTATGAGATCATGACTTGAGCCAAAACCAAGAGTTGGTCGCCTAATTTACTGAGCCACCCAGGTGTCCTGAGAAGAATTAAGATTGTCTTCTTGTAACAGGATTGCTTCAGGTGAGAAAGAAACAGTGTATGGAGTTCTTTTTGAGAGAAGGCATTTCTGGAGCTTCTGAGGGAACTCTGGGGACATTCTCCAATAGATCTCTACTGGACATACTTCTCTGCCAGACAAGGGCATGCGAGAAGGGTATCGCATCCCTTCCAAAGCCATCCCTCTGCTGATGTGATGAGGGGGAGAGGGGTTGGGTGGTGGCAATCTCTTTATCCCTAGCAGTCGCTCAGTCCCAGTTATTACATCCGCACCTGTCAACCACTAGTCAGCCACTTGGTCTTTGTGGATTTCCTCACGGGTATGAATTGTGCGACATGTAAATAGCTGTCTCTTCCTTTCCCTTCCATTGCCAAGACTGTGCTTCTTGCTCCCTATCCTTAATCAACTATCTAGTGTCAACACGTGTTGAAATGACTTGTAATGCAAATGATTGGCAAAGGCTAGTCTGGTGGCTAATGGTGGGGGCTAGGGAAGAGCAGGTGACACAGAGTCCTCATATGCTCTTCCGAAGAAGAGAGCCCTGGGCAGTGTTAGAAGGATGAAAATTATGCTTTGATGTCTCCTTCTGATTTGTGATGTTGATCTCTCTCATTGTCCCCTGACGCCTTCTCATCCTTTTTGGTTCCAACAAAAACTACTTCCTTTTTCTTTACGTAGAAGTTTGCTATTTCTGGGTTGGATGTATCCTAAATCTGGAGATTTTAAAATATTGACTTGAACTTAGAACTTTTCACATGGATATTGTTTAAAGGGTCAAGTGGTTCTATAAGGCTTATGCTAAATCCTCGCATCCTCCTGCCTCCGCTGTTCTGTGCTCTTCAGAGATAGTCGCTTTCAATTCTTATAGTTACTTGTTTTGGTAGCTTTCATATCTCTAAATAATATGTGTATCCTGTTACTCTTCCATTCTGCGGGATTTGAGCCTGCTGTAATTTCTCTTTTCACTTTTCTTTCTATGGGCACATTTCTTTTCCTCCCCTTCACCCCATCCTCCCAAATAGTTGTATCATCTTGGTGATATTGATATTCAGCATTTACATTTTTATGACTTGAAATAAAGGCTATTCACAGCATATATACACTATGATGCATTTTCCTTTCTGGCGTAATACTTGCTTTCTCCGAAGTTAATGATTGCTTTCTGAGTTGTTTCGGTTTTCTATGTAGCTAAGTCATCCTTAAGCTCTCCCTGTTGGTTATTTCTCCTCTAGTTACCTTAAAGCGCACCAAACACTCTGTGATTTTATCTGCTTCGAGTCTTTTCTACTAGAGCTTGTTTCTTGCTCTAACATGGAGTGGTTGCTCTCTGGCCAGCCTGTGCTGTTATCAACCTGGAGTCTCACTTTACCATCAACATGAAAATTGCTTTACCCTTTTTTTAAAAAATATTTTTAATGTTTATTTATTTTTGAGAGACAGAGAGAGACAGAGCACGAGCAGGGAAGGGACAGAGACACACACACACACACACACACACACACACACACAGACCCTGAAGCAGGCTCCAGGCTCTGAGCTGTCAGCACAGAGCCCCATGCGGGGTTCAAACCCACGAACTGTGAGATCATGACCTGAGCCGAAGTCTGACGCTCAACTGATTGAGCCACCCAGGTGCCCCGCTTTACCTTTTCTTTTTTACTGGGTTGAACCCCTATTTCTTAGATTCTGTACCTTTCTTAGTTTTTTTTAAAACTCTCTCATTTTGATGCCACACATCTTTCTGACAAGGTACATATTGTGGTTGATAGGGTATAGCATTCTTTGTTGAAAATATTTTTTCCCTTCAGATTCGGAACATATTCCATTATTTTCTAGTTTCTTCCATTCTTTTCTAGTGTTGCTTTTGGGAAGGCTGAAATCACACTGATTCTTGATCCTTTGTAAATCAATTTTTTTTTTCTTTTTGGGAACTGTTAGAATATTCTCTTTGTTCTATCTTCCAAATTTTTGAGATGGTGTGCCTTGGTGTGTGTTTATTTTCATCTGCTTTAATTTGGGCAGTTTTGCCTTTCAACTATGGGAACTTTCCTCTTCCTCCTCCCCCTCCTCCTCCTCCTCCTCCTCCTGCTGCTGCTGCTTCTTCTTCTTCTTCTTCTTCTTCTTCTTCTTCTTCTTCTCTCCTCCTCTCCTCTTCCTCCATGTCTATTCTTTTTCTCTCTGTTTATCTCTTTCTCTCTCTCTGGAATTCTGATTATTTTGGTATTGAGCCTCTTCTAATCTTCTTGCTTTCTAAAAATTTCTCCAACTCTTTTTCTTTTTGCTTTATTTCTGGGGGAAATAGAGCGAAACTCATTACCCTCAACTTTGTCTTCTTACTCTTCTAATGAGAATTTTAAAAGGTTCTGTTCTCATAATTTTTAAAGAACTATCTTTTTTCTGGACTGAGTTCTTGTTTCATGAAAATAATAGTCTGTTTTTATCTGTTTGAGCACACTCAGGATGGGGTTTTTTTTCATTAAAATTTTTTCCAAGATGTTTTATTTAATTTTGAAAGAGAGAGAGACAGAGCGTGAGTGGGAAAGGGGTGGAGAGAGAAGGAGACACAGAATCCGAAGTAGGCTCCAGGCTCTGAGCTGTCAACACAGAGACCTATGTGGGGCTCAAACTCATGAACTGCAAGATCATAACTTGAGCCAAAGTTGGACACTTAACCAACTGAGCCAACCGGGCACCCCAGGATGGGTTTTTGAAGGTTTCACCTCTTCACACAGTTGCTTTTATTTGTCTGTTTGCTCTGCCTTTCATGTTAGGAGTTTTCCTCAGATGTCTAGTGACCCTTAGCTGCCTGTTTCTATTAATAAATGGAGCCCTTAAAAGCCATTAGAAGCTGTGTTTGTGGGCTTCCTTGGAAGTGATCTGACTGTCAGTTTTCTGGCACCTGCCTACCTCCCCACCCAATACCAGCATCTTTAGACTTTGTTCACTTGGGCAGGTAAGAATCTCTCCAGAGAAGAATCTTCTTGTCTCCTGCCTGTGTGTCTGCTAGCCTTTTTACAACCAAATGAGAGGAAAAGTGGAAGATCTTATATTCACTATGTAAATGATCATGTATTTCTAGCGTTTTCAGCACTCAATGTATGGAAAGCTCCTGCCCAGAGACACTGCATTTTACCCTGAGACAAGAAACTTCCAGAATGCTTTCACCTTAGGGAGTAGGTAGAAGATCTGGGTTCTACCTGATACTTAAACAGATTTCAGCCCTGTCTTTGTCCTTCAACCTTTGCATCCAGAGGTAAATTATGCTACCAATTCTCGAGCATTTGGGGGATTCTGGCTGCTTTTCCATTATTGGCTTAGGGTTCTAGATTCCTGGTTCTATGCCAAGTAACACTTACTTATACCTTCTGCTTTCCAGTTTCCTAAATGCTGTAGGTATTGTATTTTCTCTCCTTCTTATCCTTATGGTTTATTTTTTTAAAAGATCCTCTCAGTTTTACTTTAATGTGATGTAATGAAGGAGTGAAGATGTCTGTATTTATTCAGTCATCCCTCTTAGCTGGTCTGTATTTTTCTGTTAGAGTAAGATCTTAACTATTCAATGTTTCGATTACTTAGAATTCTATTTATGCATTCTGTTTTGATGAGGTAAGAGAGAGAGAGAGACTGAGAGAATGAGGGGGGCATGATATTGTAATAAACAAACCCATTGGTCTATGTTTTTTGGATTCAGTATGAATTCAGTCCTGTTTCCTGTTTAAAAAGAAACAATGCTCAGAAAATGACCCTGAATCAGTCTTAGGACAATGGGGAAGATTCAACTGTATTCAGTTCATCGTTCCTAGGCCAAAAGGAGGAATATTATAAAACACATTTTTAAACTAGTTTTCACAAGTGATGTTTTCTGATTAACCCTCCAATAACTGGAATATAACTGGAAGATAGCCCATGCATCTTTGGCTACATCAGACATCATTGTGATTTTCTCTGTCAGTGACTTTATTGATGTCTTTTCCATTGACGTCTTTCCTCTTCAGCTTAACATCAAAAAGAGAAAATGATGATGCAGAATAGCTGAAATAAAAGGAACAGATTACCCATAACCTGCCCCCTCTCCCTCCCACCTAAAACCAACCATTGGTAACATTTTGCTGTATTCTCTCTTTATACTTTTTTTGTTCTAGGCACTTTTTTTAAAAAAAGGTATTTTTGATCACAGAATTGTCTTAGATGAAGAATAAGTTGTCAGAGAGGACCACCCACTCTCCTCATACTATAGCTTTCCCAGCTGAAGGTGATTGACTTGGGAACCCCATATCTTAACTGTAGAGTGTTGACATTATGTCTTCGGTTTGGTTACTCTGTGGTTCTCTCTCCCTAGAACCTTGTCGTTCATTCCCTTCCTACTTCACACACACACACACACACACACACACACACACACACACACACACAATGGGTCAGAGTAGTCCATGCAGGAAAACAATACTATCACTTTCCAGAAGGAGGGACAGCTACACTTTTACAAATGACAAAGGTGGCTCTGTTTATGGAGGGCTTTTTCTATTAGACTTGGCAAGAAGTTGAAAGGTTTTTCTCCCTGTATCCAGTGGGAGTGTGTGTGTGTGTGTGTGTGTGTGTGTGTGTGTGTGTGAGAGAGAGAGAGAGAGAGAGAGAGAGAGAGAGAGCAAGAAAGGAGGGGAAGAGAGGAGAGAGAAAGGAGAGATAGAGAGGGATTGGGAGCGAGAAGAGAGAGAGATTAAAGAACAAATACATTATTGAGGGAAGCGTGTCCTGACTGAATGGGCAACAGGCAGCTGCAGAGATGAGATAGGAACTTGGAAGGCTTCACGGCACCAAGACTGTCAGAACTGCTCCTGGGGTCTGAAAAACGACAGCAGAATTCAGCGTTCCTCTGACAACCACTCAGAAAATAGAATGTGAGGAAGTAGGAGGAGGGGAAGATGTGGGGCAAGCCATCAGAATACTTCCTCCTTCTCTATGGATGACCGTGAAATGTTGGCCGCTTAAGGGCAAGGTGTGAGGCCGTTTGGACAGGTGGTAATGCTGCTGCCAAACCACATAGCCCATGCTTTCATAGTGAAGTTTGTTAGCTTAAATAGTTGGGGAGATTGCCCCTTAAGGCACCCAGCCCCCACTTATCCTAGACTCATATCTCAGTCTTCTCAACCAATCCTTCCCAACGGATTGTCTCTTCCAGGGGTCAGCAGCTATCTTCCTGTAAAGGCCAGATAGTTAATATTTGAGGCTCGGTGGCCCATATGGTCTCTGTCGCAATTATTCAACTCTGCTGTTGTAGTGTGAAAGCAGCCGTAGAAATGCGTAAATGAGAGACTGTGGCTGACTTCCAATATAATGTTATTTATGGACACTGAAAAGTGAATTTCATTTAATTTTTACATGTCACAAAATACCATCATTCTTTTGAATTTTTCCAACCCTTTAAAAAGGTAAAAAAGCATTCTTAGCTCATGGGCTGGATAAAAACAGGCCACAGGTTGGATTTGGCCCATGGGCCACAGTTGGCCTACCCCTGGGCTCTATCCAAATCAGGGCATCGTGGAGGCAGACAGAAGGGCTCTCCGAGTGATTCCCCTCCTCCCCTTCCCTCCTTCTCTTCCCTTTTGCTCATCTTTCCATTGTTCTGATTTAGAAATAGGAACTTTAAGCAGAGGGAAGTGAAGGGTTTCTTCTTCCATTGGTGAAGCTTCTTAGGATTGCTCTGGGCCCAAAGCTTACTTCTCTTTTAACTTCTCATTCTAGAATTCTTGAATACACAATTAGTTAGTTTATACTAATTAGTGTGCCTTGCACAACGGGGCTGTAGAGATAAGCCAGGTCCAACGCTGTCCTCTAGGGCTTACTTTTTCAGGGTATGATTGTGACTAATCCATACAAACCTACTTATGTGTAGTCTCACCCTTAAAAACGAAATCCAGGCATATAAGTTATAATCACATTTAAAGTTTGGGAGGAAACCCATCCTTGGAGCAAGCAGGCAAAGGGAATAAAAAGCAAATATCTAAGTCACCCTTCTTACCTGTGCAGCACTGTTTAAAATAACAAGACTATTATTTTAAACGGGCACACAAGAAATTCTGCCTCCACATGAGTATAGTTTCTAACAAATGACCCACCCTCTGCTTCCAGATATTTCTGGAAGAGTCCTTACTGCTTGGGTTACCTCCTTCTGGAAAGGGCTTCTGGTCAAGTCTGGTTCAAGTCTCTATCCTTGTGGTTGGATGTTTGTTTTTGAAAATTATATATATATGTGTGTATATATATATATACACATATATATACACATATACACGTATATATGTATATATGTGTATATATATGTATATACATATATGTGTGTATATATATACATATATATACACATATATATACACATATATATGTGTATATATATGTATATATGTGTATATATATATATACATATATATACACATATATATACACATATATATGTGTATATATATATGTGTATATATATAGATATATTTTGTTTTGTGAAGTCATGTGTTGCAGATTAGCTAAAGCATCTTGCTGGGTGATAATGTTTGAGTAAAAAACTTCATGAAAAAGCCCACAGTGATGAGTTGTCATAACTATTTTTTGTCATTTACTATTTTTCTTGCACCTGTACCCACCCATAATGGTAATGTCATGGCAAAGACACCCCACCCCAAGCACTGGGTTGAGGCAGAGGACTGTAAGAGCACAGACTTTAGAGTGGGAAGGTCAGTTCACATCCACCCTTGCCATGTAGTAGCTATATATGATGTCAGAGAAGATTCTTTACCTCTTTGAGACTCAGTTTTCCTATCTGTAAAGTGGGGCTAGAAATAGTTCCTTTCCACTATTGTAAGGATTAGAGACAATGTATGTAAAATGCTCTGAGCATGGTAGGTGTTCAATGTATATTAGATACTTTTATTTGGCCAGTTTACTGTAAAGGAGAGTTTACATGAGTCAGAATTTTTTTCAAAATAGGCCTTTTTTTGAGACGGATTCTGAAGCAGTGTTAAATAAATGAATCAAGATATTTTTCACTTCTGTTTTTGAATATGTGCCTTCTTGGTTTTTTTCCACAGAAAAATTTGACACCTCGCTTCTGAATCACACTAGAAATGCCATGTTTCATTGCTGGCTACTATTTTCCTTAGAAAAGAAAGTGTTATTTGTCCAGCTTCTTCTGAAAGATCAGCTAAATGTCACATTATCTCGCTTCTACTAATCTTTCAAAAATGCTCATCGCAACGGTAATAACAATTTCTTCATGCTCAGATTATTTAAGAAGTATGTCTCCTAATATGGTGCTATTGAATTTTTATTTAATACGTCCAGGTGTGTTTTTCTACATAAAAATATAGATTCATTATAAAACATCTGGAAAACATAGCAACGTAGGTTTAAATTTTTTTTCCCTAGTCTTAGGACACAAAGCATTGTTATATCCTTGCTGCCATTTGGTATATGTTGTTCTTTCTTTTTAATGTTTATTTATTTTTGAGAGAGAGAGAGAGAGAGAGAGAGAGAGAGCACAAATGGAGGAGGAGCAGAGAGAGAGGGAGACACAGAATCTGAAGTAGGTTCCAGGCTCTGAGCTGTCAGCACAGAGCCCGTCATGGGGCTCGAACTCATGAACTGTGAGATCATGATCTGAGCTGAAGCCAGATGTTTAACCAACTGAGCTACCCAGGTGCTCCAGTATATGTTGTTGTGACCCATTTTCTATTTTTGTTATACCTGTACCCACCCATAGTGGTAATAACGTGGTGTATGTGAATGTGTATATATGCATGTATACAATCCATAAATATTTCTCTTTGAAATGATTTCTGTTTGTTGTGGGTCATAATAATTTAGAGTCATCATAGGGAAGTTGAAAAATACTGAGCACTGTAAAGGAGATATGGAAAACATCCCATAATTCCATCATACATACATCATTTCTTTGACATTTTTTTCTACTGCATTTTTAGGGTGTTGAGATACTACTATATTCCAATTCTTTTTTTTTTAACGTTTATTCATTTTTGAGAGACAGAGACAGAGAGTGAGTGGGGGAGGGGCAGAGAGAGAGGGAGATAGAGAATCTGAAGCAGGCTCCAGCCTCTGAGCTGTCAGCACAGAGCCTGACGTGGGGCTCGAACTCAGGATGCGAGATCATGACTTGAGCCGAAGTCAGATGCCCAACTGACTGAGCCACCCAGGCACCCCCAGAATGACCAGCTTTTAATGCTTTTCTTTTAACCTGTGTACTTTATCAGGGATCCTCTGGCTTCCTGGTTTAGGCAAGGAGCCATTCTGGGCCAAATAAACAATGTGACCATGAGAAGCCCCAGCTAAAGGACTGCCCCCAGTTGGATCATCCCACTCCACTAGAGAGAGAAGGTTCTTTCCTCTGTCCCACCAGGGCTTCTGAATGTTTTCACTTCAATGTAACTTAAATCCCTTTTCCTTCTATTTTCTTTAATAGAGATTGAACCTGATACAGCACAAAGTTCTAGGAAACCCATTATTTCTGCTCTGAAGCAGTGAGAGTGCCCGGGGCTCAGAAAGGAGAGAACCCTAGAAAGGGGCAGCAAAAGTTTAGCAAGACCCCTGTCTGGGCCAGGGCTCCAAGGCCCTGCTGGGATCACAGACAGAGCACTTGCATATTCTACTTCTTAAATATAGTTAAGCCAAAGCCCTACAAGCCAAAGTAAGTGATTTGGAAAAGGATTTGGTGACAAATATTTTGTGCCAGGGCCCAGTAGTATATTGGCCCTTTCCATTTCAAAGAGATCATGGACAAAGATACAGGTTATTCAACATGGGTTTTGTTTTTTTAAAAAAAAAATTTTTTTAACGTTTATTTATTTTTGAGACAGAGAGAGACAGAGCATGAATGGGGGAGGGTCAGAGAGAGGGAGACACAGAATCTGAAACAGGCTCCAGGCTCTGAGCTGTCAGCACAGAGCCCGACGTGGGGCTCGAACTCACAGACCACGAGATCATGAACTGAGCCGAAGTCGGCCGCTTAACTGACTGAGCCACCCAGGCGCCCCTCAACATGGGTTTTGAAGACAAATTCCTGGACACAAAAATAGACAATTGTGTTTCTGTCAACGGCTCAGTTTGGAAATAAAAATAGACTTTAATTTTTAGAGCAGTTTTAGGTTCATAGCAAAATTGAGAGGAACGTACACAGAGTTCCCATATACCTCCTGCCCGTATCACCAACCTCCCTGCCAGAGGTACATTTGTTACAACTGATGAAGCTGCATTGACTCATCATGCCCCCCAAAGTCCAGAATTCACATTAGGGTTCCCTCTTGGTGTTCTATTTGCTATGGGTGTGAATAAATGCATAGTGACATATATCCACCATTATGCTGTCACATAGAGTAGTTTCACTGTGCTAAAAATCCTCTGTGCTCCCCAGTCTTACCTCTCATCTGTAAATCGAACCTTGGCAACTAGTGATCTTCTTACTGTTTCTATAAGGCTTTGCCTTTTCCAGAATATCATGTAATTGCAATCATACAGCATGTAGCCTTTTCTTATTGGCTTCTCTCACTTAGTAACATGCATTTGAGTTTCCTCCATGTTTTTTCATGGCTTGATAGCTCGTTTCTTTTTAGCACTGAATAGTATTCCATTATCTGGGTGTACCATGGTTTATCCACTCAGCTCTGGAAGGACATCTTGGTTGTTTCCAGGCTTTGGCAATTATGAATAAACATGCTATATTCTTGTGCAGGTTGTTTTGTGTGTGTGTGTGTGTGTGTGTGTGTACATAAGTTTTTAGCTCTTTGGGATAAATTACAAGGAGTGTGATTTTTGGATTATACCATAAGACTATGTTTCGTTTTCTAAGAAACTGCCAAAATGTTTTCCAAAGCAGCTGTATTATTTTGTGTTCCCACCAGCCATGAATGAGAGTTCTATTGTTTCAAATCCTCCTTAGCACTTGGTGTTGACAGCATTTGGGATTTTAGTCATTCTGATAGGTGTATTGTAGTATCCCATTTTAATTTGCAATTCCCTAATGACATTTGTCATTGAGCATCTTTTCATATGTGTATTGGGCGTCAGTGTATCTTCTTTGATGAGATGTCTTATCAGGTCTTTTGCCAATCTGGGGGGTTGTTCATTTTGTTATTGTTGAGTTTTAAGAGTTCTTTGTAAATTTGGGGTATCAGTCCTTTTGCAAATATTTTCTTCCAGTATGTGGTTTGTCTTATTCTCTTGACAATGTCTTTCCCAGAGCAGAAGTTTTAATGAACTTATTAATTATTTCTTTCATGGATCATGCTTTTGGTGTTGTATCTAAAATGTCAGCACTATACCCACAGTCATCTGATCATGTTCTATCTTATCTTCGAGGAGATTGATGGTTCGGAATTACATATTTAAATCTCTGATTCATTTGGGTTAATTTTTGTGAAGGATGTAAGGTCTGTGTCTACTTTATTTATGTATTTATTTATTTCGCATTTGGATGTCAGTTATTCCAGCACCATTTGTTGAAGACGCTACCTTTTCACCATTGTATTGCCTTTGCTCCTTTGTCAAGATATATTTGTGTGAAGTCTATTTCTGGGCTTTCTATTCTGTTCCATTGGTCTATTTGTCTCTCTTTTTTTATTTTATTTTATTTTATTTTATTTTATTTTATTTTAATTTTTTTTTCAACGTTTATTTATTTTTGGGACAGAGAGAGACAGAGCATGAACGGGGGAGGGGCAGAGAGAGAGGGAGACGCAGAATCGGAAACAGGCTCCAGGCTCTGAGCCATCAGCCCAGAGCCCGACACGGGGCTCGAACTCACAGACTGCGAGATTGTGACCTGGCTGAAGTCGGACGCTTAACCGACTGCGCCACCCAGGCGCCCCTGGTCTATTTGTCTCTTATTTTGCCAGTATCACACTGTCTTGATTACTATAACTTTATAGTAAGTTTTCAAGTCAAGTAGCATTAGTCCTCCAACTCTATTCTTCTCCTCCAACATTGTTTGGGCTATTCTGGGTCTTGCTTCCCCTTATAGTTTATTGAGCTCTTTGATTTCTTTCATTAGAGGGTTGTATCATATAAATAGATTTTGTTTTCTACTCTGTTAGATTTATACTTAAGTATTTAATTTTATTTTGGGTGCTAATATAAACAGCATTGTGCTTTTAATTTCAAATTACACTTGCTCATTGCTGGTACTTAAGAAAATGACTGATTTTGTATTCTGAAACTTTATGATAATAGCTTATTAGTTCCAGAAGTTATTTGTTGTTGATGATGACTCTTTTGCATTTTCTACGTAAACAATCTTGTAATCTATGTACAATGACAGTTTTGTTTCTTCCTTTCCAATCTGTATAGTTTTAGTTCCTTTCCTTGTCTTGTTGCATTAGCTAGAAATTCCATTATGCTGTTGAAAATGAGTGGTGAGAGGGCATATCCTTGCCTCGTTCCTGATATCATCAGGAAAGCTTCTAGTTTCTCACCATTAAGTATTGATGTCAGCTTTATGTTTTTATAGATGTTCTTTACCATCTTTATAAACTTTGAGAAATTTTCCCTTTACTCTTATTTGCTGAGTGTTTTTATCATGAAGGGGTGTTGGGTTTTGTCAAGTTATTTTTGTGCATCTATTAATATAATTAATTTTTTAAAAATTTAACATTTATTTTTGAGATACAGAGAGAGACTGAGGATGAGTGGGAGAGGGGCAGACAGAGAGAGGTAGACACAGAATCTGAAGCAGGTTCCAGGCTCTGTGCTGTCATCACAGAGTCTGACGCAGGGCTCGAACCCACGGACTGTGATCTCATGACCTGAGATGCAGTCAGATGCTCAACCAACTGAGCCACCCGGTATCCCTAATGATGTAATTTTTCTTTATTAGCTTGTTAATGTGATGGATTACATAACTAAGTTTTGGATGTCAAACCAACCTTGCATACGTGGGATAAATCCCACTTGGTTGTGGTGTATAGTTCTTTTTATACATTCAGTTTGCTAATATTTTGTTGAGAATCTTTGCATCTATGTTTGTGAGAAATATCAGTCTCTAGTTTTCTTTTTTTGTAATGTCTGTTTCTGGTTTTGGTGTTAGGGCAATACTGGCCTCATAGAATAAGTTGGGAAGTATTCCCTCTGCTTCTATTTTCTGAAAGTGATTTTAAAGAATTGGTATAATTTCTACCTTAAATATTTGGTAAGTTTCACCAGTGAATTATTTGAGAAAGAGCTCAGTTTTGATAGAAGAAAAACAAAAGGATATTTGAAATAGTAATCTTTTCAGCATAGTTTCCAAACCTCATGAATGACTCTTCTATTTTTATTAAGTATGGTTAAAAGAAAAGAACCATTCATTTTTAGAAAAGGCCATCAGAAGTTGCAAGGGAGTCCATCTGAAAGTGGGTTAAAATATAAGGCTCAAGAAAAAAAAAATCAATTTCCTGGTAGTGGGAAAAGAGTAGACATAGAAGAAGAATTGGATTTTGGAACCTCTGCAGGAATAAACTTTGCAGAACCCTCCTCACTACCCAACCCACCTGAATTTCCAAGTCCCAGAAATCTTTTTCATGCATACTCCATTTTAGGGTAATAAATTATGACCATTTATTATTGGCCAGTATGTCCCTTTAATTAATTAATTTTTTCATGGAGGGTATACATATGTAAGACTTTTTGCAACTTTCTATATGAGATTCCTGGTGTGGAGTGAAGGCAATATAGCAAACATAGATCTTGCTAGTTAATAGTATCTCCATCTCTCCCAAGTCAGAGAGACTATTTTGGATATCTCACTCTCTTTGGGGGGAAATGCTGTCTTTTAGATTCCATCCCATCCCTCCCTTGCATATCTTTGAGATAACTGGGGACAAGGGACTTTGGATCCATGTGATGTGTTATTCTAAATCTGCCCTGGTCTCTGCTATAGAGGGATGGGTGGGTCAGGTTTGGTTCAACATAGACTGGTGTTCACTGGAGAATGAGAGGCCTCATCTGACCTTTTGGGGCATGGTGTACTGGTGCCCACTACTGAAGTTCTGGTCATTTGTCTCTGTTTTTGATGTCCCTACAAAAAGTGACCTGAAGACTCTGTCACCTGTTGGCACCTCCTCTTTTACTCTCTATGACATACAGAGACTTCTGCCTCTCTATGCTACCCTGGGGGAATATACCCTTGTTCTCGAGGTGCCATCTTGCTCAGGCAACCAGCTGAATGCCAATCTTCCAAATGAAGCCTTATAATCTGCTAGTCTGTGTCTGGGAAAGTGAAGAAAAAGTCCCAGTAAAATCTCCCAAATTACTTGGTTATCAAGACAGCATCGTCTGGGATTTTGTTCTAGTCAGTGGATCAGATCAATCTATTTGCTCATGTGCTTACCCTTCTCTTCTCTTTTCAAAACTCTCCACCTTCCTGTCCCAGACCATCCACACTTTCTCTCCAGACAACTTGAACTTTTCTTTATTATGTGCTGAGTTCCTTAGCTTTATTTTACAGTAAAATTCCATGAGTTCAATCTCAAAACTCAAATGAGTTCAGATCTCATTCCTATCTTGCATTTGATGTGATTAGTAAAGAGTGTTTTTCTCTTGCTTACTTGTTTTTTAATTTAGGAATTCCTTTAACTCTTGACAAAGGCCAACTTTCAATAAGAGCCCTGTTTGTTTCTAAGTAATTCTTGACCCCCTCCTCCAAACAGAAGACTGCTATGGGTGGGGAGCCATGTGGCAACAAGATTTCTGACATTTAAAAAGGCACCTGAAAAAATCTATAAAATATTATCCTATTATGGACCATTCCCAAGTATAATTGGTCGTTGGACATTTATTGACATCCTTAGGGATGCTGATGTTCTGTGGAAAACAGAAAGTGCGAGCTTCTGTAAAGTTTGAGAGCTTTGGTTGTGACACTGTTGGAGAGAGGAGATGGGTGGGGATCCCTGTGGCTGGTGTGACTCATATACTGTAAAGTTACAAAGTCAATTCAGGATCTTAAATGGAATCATTTATAAGTTCTTTCCTCAATATATTTGCATAGTACTTATCACTCCAGTGACTCAACTGTCTCAGGAGTGAACAGCCAGAGCAGAAAAGTATTTGGAGGAGAGGACAGAACATACTTCTCAAATTTCTCAACTTCCTCCAAAGAAGACAGTCTATTAGCAAGGTTTTGGCTTGATTTTCCAGACTTAATACTCCTAAAATAAGTAATTATTTTTACAGCTCAGTTGTTTTATCTCAGTTGCTAGGCTGGTGATGGTAAGAGCTGTCGCTCAGCTGTTTAGGACATAACATGCAATTTCTCTGAAAAGGCCATGGTCTTGCTTTTATTCAGTGATGAAATTTACTGCACCTTCTCTAATTGGTGTTTGTTTCTTGAAGGGAAGATATGTTCTTGTCCATTTTCCAGCCTCTCTTCCACCCTCAGTTGTTATTTTCTCTTAGTTTTGGTTTCACCATCTTCTTAAGAGGGTTCATTGAGTTGTTCAGGCATGAGCTCACCTTCAGCCCCTACCCTGGCAGGTCAGTCTTCCAAATCCACTCCCTTAGTTGGCTTCAGAGCTTCAGGGTGGGCCTGCCAATTCCAGAATGCTGTTCTGTCTACCTGATTTCTGTGGAATAACCGGTTTGGCTGCATTATGCAACATGACTGAGGATTGACGCTACATAGATATGTATTCATTTTCAGGTATAAACAAAGTCTGGTGACAAGTGGTTCATGTGCATGACAGCTTTGTGCCTACGTCCTTAGAGACCCAGACTCTTCTAGCTCACCACTCTACTCTCCCTAAATATGACCTAAATTTTTTAGTCTTTGGTACATCCTTCATTCCAGACTACAGTAAGAAGGAAGGGATGAACAAAGAGGTGAGGGTCCAGGGCACGTCCCAACTGTCACTTAAAGAAGGGGGCCTGGAAGCTGCCACATGACCTTTCTCTTAACATCCCATTGGCCAGAACTTAGTCATATGACCACACCAAGCCACAAGAAAGTCATGTGCCAAGTTGAAAATTGTCTTTTCATGGAAGAGGGGTGGAATTGATTTGGGGACACATTCAGCAGCTTCTGCTGCAGCCAAGAAATTCATTTTCCTTTGTGACTTATAATTTATTCTAAAGCTAGCTTTGAAAATATTTTCGATAAAGGCAGTATCTCCGAGGCAGGATTCTGGCTCACCTGGTTTGAAAAGGAATTACTTACTTGGGTATAATTTTTATTTGGATGTTCCTAAAATCTCTATTAATATTATTAGAATCATATTAAGATTATTATCTTCATTACCTTCTTTCCTAAACTGCCTATTTCATCGTTAGACATGTGACATTATTCTATGTTTTCAAAAGAGAAAAGTTATAAAACTCAACTTGCAGCCTTTTCATGAAATAATAATAATAGCTCTTCAATGGAAAATGGAATCTTAAAATATTTAGGTCTAAAATAATACCCTTGGAATGTGCCAGAGTTCAGAGCAAAGAATGAATAAATCGAGAGGGATTTAAAACATGGGTGTTCTGGTCAGTGGGTATTTCTGCTCTCCTTCCACGGCTTTGATAAGGAGCTCTCCCACAAACAAGACTCCCAGCTTGTCCACTTTAGTGGGCAACAGAGCTCCAAAACCGAAAATAGGACTCCTCTCTAGACTCCTTTATTGTTTCAGAACTGCCAACAATAAGACAAAGTTTCCCAAAACCAAGGTGCCACTGCAATTTATTGCTGCTGCAATTTGGGTCCATTGTAGAACCTGATGAGAATGAATGGATCCTCATTCGCTCAGTAACATTTTACTGAGGGCCCATGATGTACCAGACACTGTCCTGCAATTTGGAAAACAACAGCATGCAGTCATTTGCCATTTTGATTACACACCCATGCTCTGATGTTCCCCTGCTCTGCTGCAGGCAACATTTTTCAGGTTTCTTTGCCAAATGGCTCCTGGTTAGGTTGCAACCAATGGGAGGAAATCAGTGGGAGAGGAGCAGAAAGCCTGAGTATTTCTCATTCACTCTCTTCTGTTGATAACTGTTCTTATTCTGAGATATAGTCCCAGGTAGACCACATGGCTTGACCTGAGAATTGTGAACTGGGTGCTCTCTGATCTATTGAGACATGAGCTTGCCTGTGTGTAACAACACTACATCACCAATGGAAATAGTAAACATAAGATCAGGCTCTAGAAGTTCAAGTAGACACAGATAAGGTGTATGGGCAAGTGACTCAGATCCCCAGAGCATTTACTTCTGTGGCTTTGCCACCTCTACTTCCAGCAAGTCCTATGCCTAATGGAGAGTTTCCTAAGACTAGTTGATGGAGGAAGGAGAACGTGGAACTGGTGAATTGATGGTCTGCATGATACCCTGACAATAGCCAGAAGTGGACTGTTTCTGCTTTATAGCTCCTTTTACAAGTGATGAAGAGAATCCTCCGAGTGAGTAGAACTTCCTGCAATATCTGGTTACTTACTTCATAAGGAAGGAGATATGGCCATAAGTTTGTGTCTATGCTAATTCATGGTAGCAGCTTAGTGTTTGGCTGGTTAGTCAAGGACTGGAAATGAACCAGACTTCAATATTGATGACAAGGAAATCTGGAGAAGAGTAATGTGGATGGACTTCATGAAAAGGGCACAGAGTGTGAATATATTCGCCACATGAATATGGTCCCCATGGGGCGCCCACTGAGGTGGAAGTCCCCAGTAATCAGGAAAACAAGATGGCCTACTCTATGTGTATCAGTTGGCCTCTTCTTCAAAGCCACTTCAAAATGGCTACAGCAGCAATGAGAAAAGCCATTTATAAGATCAGATGAATGGACTTCCATTCACAAAGGCTGACCTGGCTGCTGCCACTAGTGAGTGCCCATGCGGGAACTGTAGGGTCAGTGCTGTGCAATATCATGCCAGGCTGTTGACACTGAACTCTTTCCATATCAAGGAGATATCCATCTTGGAAATTGATTTATCTTTCCTTCCCCCCGTGTTTCTGTCAAATGCTGCATTCATCATCATGGTATCCCATTTAGTCATGCTACTGACCAAGAATTCATTTTACAGTGAGAGAGGTTGACTTAGTCTCAGCATAGATTTCAGTGTTTTACTAAACAACCCTGTTTCCTGCAGGATAAAGCATATGTTCTGAGCAGTAGTAGAGGCCTGGTGTTCTTTCTGCCTTAGCCAGAATACACAGGTCTGGGAATAGAGGGGAGTGCAAACACTTCTTCTCACTATTACCTTAAATAGCCCACTTACAGTATTTTTTCCCCTGTATCAGCAACTATGGTTTAGAAGTCTGAATTCCCAAAGGAGGGATGCTTCTATCAGAGGACACTATAATGGTTCCATTGAACTGGGCATTGAAAATTGCACCCAGATATTTTTGGGCTCCTTGTGCTTCTGAACCAGCAGGCAAAGAAGAGAATCCAGATTTCACCCAGGAGACATTGGGTTGGGGCAATACAATGGGGGTAGGGAGGACTATGTTCGGAATCCTCAGAGATTTGTGGCTCCCTTTGTAGAAAGACGTGAGAGTGTCTCGCTTTGTATGAAGACCTGGATTTGCTGTCATGTGGAAGTTCGTCCTGGTACAAGGGTGAGAACAAATGCTGAGTAGCTGAAGTGACTACCCGAGTCATGTTTTTGCTGGTTTGCTTTCAGATTCAGTCCCTGTCCTTCTCAGGCCTTTTGCCAAGTATCTTCTAGTTAGACTTGGCCATGGTGGGGGGAGCCACTGGTGGAAGATTGGAAGGTAGTAGAAGGAGGAAGCAAGGATATTTCTCTATCCTTTCTCCCTATTTTGGGAGAATCCCTTCCCTTCAGGTAGTCTGGCTCCTGGGCTCAGGCAGCGTATCTTTTCCTTTCATCTTCCCAGCCCTGGGATGGGTGTGGCTTCCTGCTGGTACTAATTTCTGGTTTGCCTCCCCTCCTCCTGTTTGCCCTTTCAGCTCTTCTAACAACTTTGAGGCTGGTTCCTGTTTCAAATTCCCTCCATTGAACTACCTGGCGTGGCCTTCAATTTTCTCATGGCCCAGTGAGTGAGATACTGAAAAACAGACAATTACAAAGCAGTGTGATAACTGGTACTAAAGGGGTAAGCCTCTACTGGAGGCGCCAGGGAGAGATGCCCAATATCTTCTTTGGGATTAAGCAGAACAAACAAACAAATCCAAGAAAGGGACCTCACACCTGCCATGATGGCTAAAATTACCAGCTCAAGAAATAACCAATGTTGGCGAGGATGCAGGGAAAGGGGAACTCTTTTGCACTGCTGGTGGGAACTGGTGCAGCCACTCTGGAAAACACTGTGGAGGTTCCTCAAAAGATTAAAAATAAAACTACCTTACGACCCAGCAATTGCACTACTAGGTATTTATCCAAAGGATACAAAAATGCTGATTCAAAGGGGCACATGCACCCCAATGTTTATAGCAGCACTATCAACAATAGTCAAATTATGGAAAGAGACCAAATGTCCAATGACTGATAAGTGGATAAAGAAGATGTGGTATATATATTTATATAATGGAATATTACTTGGTGATCAAAAAGAATTAAATCTAACCATTTGCAACAATGTAGATAGAACTAGAGTATATTATGCTAAGTGAAATAAGTCAGTCAGAGAAAGACAAATATCACATGATTTCACTCATATGTGGAATTTAAGAAACAAAACAGACTAACATAGGGGGATGGAAGGAAAAACAAGATAAAAACAGAGAGGGAGGCAAACCATAAGAGACTCCTAAATACAGAGAACAAACTGAGAGTTGCTGGCAAGGTGTTGGATGGGGGATGGGCTAAATGGGCGATGGGCATTGAGGAGGGCCCTTGTTGGCATGAGCACCGGGTGTTATATGTAAGTGATGAATCGCTAAATTCTACTCCTGAAACCATTATTACACTATATGTTAGCTAACTTGGATTTAAATAAAAATTTTAAACAATTTAAAAAAAGGCTTCCTGGAAGTGATAACATCTAAACTAATCTCTAAAGAACTAATCAACCACTCGAGATGTGGGGAAGTGGGTTGCATGGGGCACAGGAGGGGAAGCTGGGTGATTGAGAGAAATGTCTAAAACCCGGAGGCTTCACCTTTCACCAGTGTACCGAATAAGACCCCCACTCTACTTTGCATAAAGCATAGAAATAATGTCATGACTTACCATTGCATGGTTTATATTTGGCCAGTAGAAAAATACAGTTTGAAGTCAGATTCAATAGATATTTTGTGTTCCTATTGACTAAAAAAAATATTTTTGCCCCATTCTCTTGAATAAAATACTGTTGAAGATTTGTGGGCTCTTGGCATAGCTGTGGATGTTCCTCATAGTTGCAAAATAGTATTTTGGGTGTAGCAGTAAAGGACATATTTTATTATGGACACTCCTCAGCCACAATAGACACACGCATACACACACACACACACATACACACACACAACTTTTTAGCAGGCAGTATCGATGAGAAGTTCTATTGTATTAGAGAAGGGGAAGATATCAAGGTTACTTGGAAGAAATCAAATGAGTTGAGAAAATTTTAGGGAAAATGCATACTTCCCTGAGACCTCGTGGGGAAAGACAAAATAAGGGAGTAGAAATGACAGAATGTTTACATTCTTGGGGAGACAAGAGTGAGGGAAGCCAAGCGTGTAGTTGGAGCTGGACCAGATCAAGCAGAAGTTCTAGCTGAGGCTGAACAGAGATTGCAGGCTGCCTGCTTACTTTGATAAGGACACACTTCTGCTAATGGTACTCAAATGAGAAACATCTCACAAAAATAATCAGAAGAGGCACAGTCCTGCATGAGCCAAGGTGCTCCACCCGGAGGAAGTCTGAGGAGGAATCGGGGAAGGATTGTGCTGTAGACAATGGATAAGATGATGACAGAAAATTCTCAGCTCTGTAGAAAGTAACTGGAACACCTGCTTGTGAATTTCTGGGCCCTTCTTCATGTTGTATTCTCTGCTAAATTTTGTCTCGGTCAGTGTGAAGAATAAACTCTGATTATTATGGTTATCACTTGCTGGATGTCTATTATTTCCCAGAAACTGTACCAGAAACTTGTATAAGTTGTGATTACATTTTTCAACCTGCTTATCAATTAGATATTATGATGATTATTTTATAGATGAAGGAAATGGGACTGGGAGCAATTAATAAATTGCCAAGGTCAGACAGGAAGTAGTAGAAATGAAACCCATATCAACCTAATTCCCAAGCCCTTGCTCTTTCAACTATGTGACCAGGTTGATCACACACACACACAAATTATTCTATTTGGTTAGGCTGTTTTACTACCTGTTTGATTTATCTGTGAGACAACCTAATCAAACAGGTAGGAATTTGTGGTTTAGAAAGAATTTGAGAAAGAAGGATTAAATGGAAATACTTGACACATGACTAATAATTAGATTATTCTGTCAGTATTTAAAATTTTTTTAAGTTTATTTATTTTGAGAGAGAGAGCATGAGCAGGGGAGAGGCAGAGAGAGGAGAGAGAGAATCCCAAGCAGGCTCCGCACCGTCAGCACAGAGCCCGATGTGGGGTTCAAACTCAAGAACCAAGAAATCATGACCTGAGCCAAAACCAAGAGTTGTCCACTTAAACAACTGAACCACCTAGGCACCTCAGTTCTGTCAGTGTTAACAAAATTTGTGTGGGGGGCACCTGGGTGGCTCAGTCGGCGAAGCATCCTACTCTTGATTTCAGCTCAGGTCATGATCTCATGGTTCATGGGAGCCCTTCATCCTAGTCTATTCTGACAGCATGGAGCCTGCTTCAGATTCTCTCTCCCCCTCTCTCTGCCCTTCTCCTGCTCACACGCATACTCTCTCTCTCTCTCTTTCTCTCTCTGTCTCTCTCTCAAAATAAATAAACATTAAAAAAGTGTGTGAGAATAAAATTAGTACTGACATAAAATGTCATTGTATAAAAGTGTTCAATTCTTCATATACAACATTGGAAACAGCCAATAAAGAAAGGATAAAGAAAAGATCTATTTGCCTAGAAAAATTTGGGATGGTGACAATCCACAGCCATTCCTGAGGTAATGTCCATCTTACCCCAGGCCTCTGGCCATGCTCACACGTTACCAAGGATGAAGATATCTGACCTCAAAAATGGTCTTTTATAGGCATTCAGAACATGTAAGATGCAGAGATCCAGGCCAGCAGACCTGAGTTGTATGGATGACAAGTCTTTCCAGAGAAAAGAATCAACCAGTGTCGACAGCAAAGGTTGCTAGTAGCTGATGCAATGCCTTGTAAACTGGCTCAGTAAGGGCCCAGACAACTCAGAAATAAAATATCGGGTTACTTCCCTGGGCCAGGAATCCTTGTTAGCTGAGTTTCTGGCTATAGGGAAGAGACGAGTCTGTAAGGAAGTCAGAAATGTCAGCTAGACCGTCACGATCAGTTTGAGCAACAAAGGCAAAAATCTACTGGCATTTCTTTGTTTACAACATGTCCACAAAGTATCTCAAAGTATCTCTAATCTTTAGTTGGATTTCTTGAACTTTCTTTCCCTTCAGAGGGTATGTAGTGGCAGAATACCAGGACAGAATTACTACAAATCGATGATACAAATGGAGAACCTGGATTCAGAAAAATGTGGTCTCATGACATTGTCCCTTGCTTGGTAGCTGGATATAAATTAGTCTGTTTCCAACTGTGGGAAGAGAGTGTATTAGTTATTATATATGGAATAATTACTTCTAGCTGTATGGAACCTTCTAGGGATGTGTGGGGAAAAGGGTATGGGTTCACACACATGCACACGTGCACACACACACACACACACACACACACACACACACACACACACCACAGGCAACTAAGGGATGGAATGTAGGAGACAAACTGGGACATTTGCCCAGCATCTAATGATTTCCCCAATGCCATGCCTGCATGATATACTCTGTCCCCTGGGCATGGCCATTTGTTCCAAGAATAGAGATACCTGACCCAGGTTGAGTCAATTAGATTCTCTCTCCTAGCAGTTTGAAAACCTGAATTGAGACACATGGAGATAGAAAGTGGTTGGAATTGCATAACGCAGGGCGATGCTGTACAAAGCAGGTCTCCAGTCTCCAGCCGCTGGAGGTCCCTGAACTTCTCTGTTTCAGTCTTCCCAAAGCTGAATAGTTTAGGTCTTTCTTTCTTCTAGAACTGTCTCCAAGGTCTTTATAATACATCCTTGGCTTGAAATAATTAAAAAAAAATTGGAAGAAATAGGGCAAGGCATCTGATCTTAAGCAGAACCGAGAGAGCTGATGATAATGTATTTGTTTAGAGGGCTGAGTTCCTGTATCACAGAAAGAAGAGAGGGCTGTACTCTAGGGAGGTGTGTATTTCACATGCAGCTAGTCCGATGGTATCCGGAAGTAGATTCTGCCCTTATCATCCATTGGTCATGGACCCCCTTCTTTTCCGAACATCAGTTCTTTAAACGTACCTCTTCTTTATATCACTGAGAATTGATTTTGGCTGTAACCAAAAGTAAAACAAAACAAAACAAAATGACCTGGAATAAAATAAAATAGCATCAGCAAGTAGGGGATTAAATTTTCTTTCAGAAGAAACATAAAGGGAGAGCTCAAGTGGCCGCTTGCTGATACTGTCAGAGCCTAGGCAGCTTCTGTCTTCCTGCTGCACTTACCCACCCCTGTGGCTCTCATTCCCGTGGTTACAAAAATGATTGTGGGGGCTCTAGCCATCGAGCCAGAATGACCGGCACAAGAAGGATGAAAGGCAAGACGCGGAACTACCAGATTTCTGCTGATTTCTCAATGGCTAGAACTCTGTTGTGTGGTCATTCTAGCTATAAGAAGCCTGGAAAATTAATTTCTTTTCTTTTTTAATAATTTTTTTAAATGTTTACTTCTCTATTTTTCAGAGAGAGGGAGGGAGAGAATCCCAAGCAGGCTCTGTGCTGTCAGCACAGAGCCCGATGTGGGGCTTGATCTCATGAACTGTGGTATCATGACCTGAGCTGAAATCAAGAGTCAGACACTTAACCAACTGAGCCATGCAGGTACCCCTGGAAAACCAATTTTTTAAAACAAAAACGAGTAAAAAAGAATGGGGTTGGAATGCATGCTGAGAGAAGCAACTAACTGTAACTTCCATGGCCTTCCAGAACAATTTTAATGCATCTTCTTGTGTATAATAATATTTAGAAATAAAACCCAAAGTCAGTGTCCAACCCAGTTTTCTGGGTTCCTGCACAGAAATTCAGTCACTCCCTGAAGCCTGTCCTTTCCCACACCTGTTGCCAATAGACCTTGTTCACAAATCTGTATCATGGATCCATTCAGCAATCCAGTGTGTGTTGGGTGGGGGGGAGAGAGACAGAGATTCCATTTTAAGATAGGCAATACACTTACATGGAACAGAGTCAAGATATACAAAAGTTTAGCTCTCATCTGTGTCCCTCACCCATTCAGCTCCCCGAACCAGACACCATCAATATTGTCAACCCTTGGGAGATCTTTCCCGAGAGAGCTGTGTGTATTCATAAGCAAAAATACGTATGAAACGCGATACTCTCTTCAAACTGCTGGTTTTGTCTTTGTATACTTTCCAAGCAGGTGACCGCACCAAAGTCTTTACCAAGGAAAGAGGAAGAGCAATTGTCCTGTACTTAGTGAGTCTGTGCCAGGTGCCTCCAAACACACTATCTCATTTAACCATCAGTGATGACTCTCTCAGGTAGATCTGTTGGTTGCATGTTCAGGTTGGAAATCTGAAGCTCCGAGTAATTAGAAGATGCATATTAGGTTAGTGACAAGCTAGAAAAGGGTTGACCTAGAACTTGAATCTCGATGTGTTGGTTTAACTTGCTCTCAGAGCACCTATTGTGTATTCCAGCCCTCTATCCATTACATTTCTGCCCCACAGCTGACTCTTCCTGCCCCAACTGACTACAATGTTCTCTTTCTCTGCTGCACTGCCTTCTAGCTGATTCTTTGATTTTAATTTTTTATGTTTATTTATTTTTGAGAAAGAGTGAGACACAGAGCGCGAGTAGGGGAGGGCAGAGAGAGAGGAAGATACAGAATCCGAAGCAGGCTCCAGGCTCTGAGCTCTCAGCACAGAGCCCTATGCGGGGCTGGAACCCCCAACCGTGAGATCATGATCTGAGCCAAAGTCGGATGCTCAACCGACTGACTGAGCCACCCGGACACCTCTTTATTTTCATTTTTAAAAAAATGTTTATTTATTTTGAGAGGCGGGGGAGAGAGAGAAAGCCAGCACAGGAGGGGCAGAGAGAGAGGGAGACACAGAATCCAAAGCAGGCTCCAGGCTCTGCACTGTCAGCACAGATCCTGATGGGGGGCTCGAACTCATGAACCGTGAGATCATGACCTGAGCTGAAGTCAGACGCCTAACCAACTGAGCCACCCGGGTTTTCCCCAGTTGATTCTTTGAAAATGTATGCTTATGTTAAACATCGTAAAAGCCATTTATGAAAAGCCCACAGCTAATATCATCCTCAATGGGAAAAACTGAGAGCTTTCCCCCTGAGATCAGGAACACGACAGGGATGTCCACTCTCACCGCTGTTGTTTAACATAGTGTTGGAAGTGCTAGCATCAGCAATTAGACAACAAAAGGAAATCAAAGGCATCAAAATTGGCAATGATGAAGTCAGGCTTTCACTTTTTGCAGATGACATGATATTATACATGGAAAACCTGATAGACTCCACCAAAAGTCTGCTAGAACTGATACATGAATTCAGCAAAGTCGCAGGATACAAAATCGATGTACAGAAGTCAGTTCATTCTTATACACTAATAATGAAGCAACAGAAAGACAAATAAAGAAACTGATCCCATTCACAATTGCACCAAGAAGCATGAAATACCTAGGGATAAATCTAACCAAAGATGTAAAAGATCTGTATGCTGAAAACTATAGAAAGCTTATGAAGGAAATAGAAGAAGATATAAAGAAACGGAAAAACATTCCGTGCTCATGGATTGGAAGAATAAATATTGTTAAAATGTCAATACTACCCAAAGCTATCTACACATTCAATGCAATCCCAATCAAAATTGCAGCAGCATTCTGCTCAAAGCTAGAACAAGCAATCCTAAAATTCATATGGAACCACAAAAGGCCCCGAATAGCCAAAGTAATTTTGAAGAAGACCAAAGCAGAAGGCACCACAATCCCAGACTTTAGCCTCTACTACAAAGCTGTAATCATCAAGACAGCATGGTATTGGCACAAAAACAGACACATAGACCAATGGAATAGAATAGAAACTCCAGAACTAGACCCACAAAAGTATGGCCAACTAATCTTTGACAAAGCAGGAAAGAACATCCAATGGAAGAAAGACAGTCTCTTTAACAAATGGTGCTGGGAGCACTGGACAGCAACATGCAGAAGAATGAAACTAGACCACTTTCTCACACCATTCACAAAAATAAACTCACAAGGGATAAAGGACCTGAATGTGAGACAGGAAACCATCAAAACCCTAGAGGAGAAAGCAGGAAAAGACCTCTCTGACCTCAGTCGAAGCAATTTCTTACTTGACACATCCCCAAAGGCAAGGGAATTAAAAGCAAAAATGAACTATTGGGACCTCATGAAGATAAAAAGCTTCTGCACTGCAAAGGAAACAATCAACAAAACTAAAAGGCAACCGACAGAATGGGAAAAGATATTTGCAAATGACATATTGGAAAGGGCTAGTATCCAAAATCTATAAAGAGCTCACCAAACTCCACAACCAAAAAACAAATAATCCAGTGAAGAAATGGGCAGAAAACATGAATAGACACTTCTCTAAAGAAGACATCCGGATGGCCAACAGGCACATGAAAAGATGCTCAACGTCGCTCCTCATCAGGGAAATACAAATCAAAACCACACTCAGATACCACCTCACGCCAGTCAGAGTGGCTAAAGTGAACAAATCAGGAGACTATAGATGTTGGAGAGGATGTGGAGAAACGGGAACCCTCTTGCACTGTTGGTGGGAACGTAAACTGGTGCAGCCACTCTGGAAAACAGTGTGGAGGTTCCTCAAAAAATTAAAAATAGACTTACTCTATGACCCAGCAATAGCACTGCTAGGAATTTACCCAAGGGATACAGGAGTGCTGATGCATAGGGGCACTTGTACCCCAATGTTGATAGCAGCACTTTCAACAATAGCCAAATTATGGAAAGAGCCTAAATGTCCATCAACTGATGAATGGATAAAGAAGTTGTGGTTTATATACACAATGGAATACTATGTGACAATGAGAAAGAATGAAATATGGCCTTTTGTAGCAACGTGGATGGAATTGGAGAGTGTTATGCTAAGTGAAATAAGTCATACAGAGAAAGACAGATACCATATGTTTTCACTCTTATGTGGATCCTGAGAAACTTAACAGAAGACCATGGGGGAGGGGAAGAAAAAAAAAGAAGTTAGAGAGGGAGGGAGCCAAAACATAAGACATTCTTGAAAACTGAGAACAAACTGAGGGTTGATGGGTGGTGGGAGAGAGGGCAGGGTGGGTGATGGGCACTGAGGAGAGCACCTGTTGGGATGAGCACTGGCTGTTGTATGGAAACCAATTTGACAATAAGTTTCATATTTAAAATAAAATAAAGCAGAGATTGGAAATAGAGAAAAAAAAAGAAAAAGAAAATGTATGCTTATGGTTGTGAAAGCTCGGATTCTTTCCTCATGGCGCTTACAGCAGTGATTTGCAGTGAGTTGACTGTTAATTAAATTATCTGCACTCCCTGTGACCTCAGCCTGGAGCTTCTTCATTGCTTCCTCTGCTCCTAACTGCTACAGAGTTGACCAAGTTTTTTTTTCCTCTTAGGATTTCTCCTCTTACCATTCATTCTTGTCTCTCCAGATCCTTGCTACTCAAAGTGTGGTCTATGGACCAGCAGCAGCAGCATCACCTTGAACCTTGTTATAAATACAGATTCGCAGACACCACCCAGACGTGCTGAGTCAGAATCTGTGTTTTCACGACAGCCTCTGGTGGTTGCTGTGCACATTAATGTTTGAAAATCACTGTTCTAGATAACGCCTGCAGGCCGAATCTAGTCAGCTGCCCGTGATCACATTTTATATGGTTATATAAGTACCTATATATGGTAGACTCAATTTCTCCTCTTGGCCTCAAAGGCCTACAACTATCTACTACCTGGGTTCTTTTAGAAGAAGTTTGCTGATCCCACTCTAGAGGATATGGCTTGCTATACTTGAATTCTGGGTGGATTCTTAATTTTTTTAAATGTTTATTTATTTTTGAACTAGAGAAAGTGTGAGCAGGGCAGGGACAGAGAGAGAGAGAGAGAGAGAGAGAGAGAGAGAGAGAGAAGATCTGAAGCGGGCTCTGTCCTGATAGCAGAGAGCCTGATGTGGGGTTCAAAGTCATGAGTTGGGAAATTATGTCCTGCGCTGAAGTCAGACGCTTAACTGACTGAGCTGCTGAGGTGCCCCAGGGTGGATTTTTATCTTGCTTTCACGCAAACACCACCTGAAGGAGGATGGGCAAGGATTCCCCCTTCTTCTTTAGTCTGTGCACCTGCAGACTTTGGTACATTTGTATTCATGCCTTTATGTTATGATTTATTTTTTGTTTGTATGTCTATAGGTATGTTTCCCTACTGGGCAAAAAGCTCTCTGAATTCAGGATGAGACCAGATTCCCTAGAAGCAGAGTCTGGGGATGGTGATTCTGTTCAAGGGGGTTATCCAAGATCTTTCTCAGGAAGAACCTGTAATAAAGGGAGGGAGGCAGGACAGGGTGGAGTAAGAGGATAAGTAAAGATCGTATGGCTGCACCAAAGTCTAACCTCACCCTGATCCCATGGGAAGCTCTGGGGTGTGACCAGCACCATGGAATTTTTCCACCTGAAGGCAAGGGGCTGATCTGTGTATCCTCCTATCAGTCATTGGCCAGGGCTGCCCTCGGAGGGGCGCATAGCCTCTCAGGCTTTTCTGGATGAGGCTGCTCCTCTTAGAGGGCATGTGTGAGCCCCTGGCAGTCACCACTCAGGCAGCTGAGAGTGGGAGGCAGTTCCGGTGTGTCTTTTTATTTTAATCTCTGTTTCCTTAGTTGCTAATACAATTCCTGGCACTCAGCAAGAGTGCAATAAATCTTGGTTACCTGAATGAGTCTCTTCCTAATAGAATACATACTCCCTTGTTAATTAAGACAGGCAATATCCATTGTCTTTGTTTATGTTCATCCAATTAATAAAGTAAATCATTTTCTAACTAGTTGGTTTAACAAGACTAAATGAGATAATCCAGATAAAGGTGCCTGGCAAACCACCTGATGTTTAATGTTTGTTTATTTCCCTTTAGAATTAAGTAGGCTGTGTGATATATTTTATTAGGAAGAGTGTCAACTTTCTTGTTTATGGCTTGTAACAAATTCAAATGAATCAGGAGAGATTTTTGTTTTTATTACCTCTGCAGCCTCTACTTAGGGCTTCCCAAGATCATCGCCTTTAGCTGTGAGGAGATATAATGGGGAATATAATCTAAGATATTATAATAGCAATGACATTGGAAAGTATGGGATGTATTAAAATATGGACACTGTTAAAATGGTCCACAAGGCAAATAATTACTGCCATAGGAATTAATCCTATTATAGACCAGGGACTATGCTATGTGCTTTTATGTCCCTTATCACTGACCCTCAGAATGACTCCATACACTGGGGGTTATAAGTGTTAGTACACTGGGACGCCTGAATGGCTCAGTTGGTTAAGCCTCCGGCTTCGGTTCAGGTCATGATCTTGTAGTTTGTGGGTTTGAGTCCCGTGTGGGGCTCTGTGCTAACAGCTCAGAGCCTGGAGCCTGCTTTGAATTCTACATCTCCCTCTCTCTCTGCCCCTTCCCTGCTCATACTCTGTCTCTCAAAAATGAATAAACGTTAAAAAAATTTTTTTAAAAAGTATTAGTACACAATAGGTGGCCAGGTATGTAATTAGGATACCAGAAATGCAGGGGCACCAATATTTTTTTTTTATATTAAAACTATTGTTAAGTTCATTGTGCTAGAAATCAGAACTTTGTGAATTTCTTTACACTTGTTTCTTATTATTTAAAATTATTAAAAAATTACACACGGAGTCATTATTACTTTTTCAGTGCATAGGATTTCCAAAAATCTTAATTTCTAACCCCTCCTCCCCAGATATTATTAACCCAATTTTAGAAACAAGGAAACTAAAGCTCAAGAGAGGCTACTGAACCAGTTAGGGGTCACTGGAGGAACAGAAAGAAAGAGGAGGTGATACTTAGATGAGAAGCTAGTGCCTTAACTGGAGCTGAGCTGCTGACCCCATAGAAATCATTTGCAAACACACCAAAGAGGTGCTTCAGCATCTGGCTCAGTTGGTTGAGCATCTGACTCTCGGTTTCAGCTCAGGTCATGATCTCACGGTTCGTGAGTTTGAGCCCCACGTCGGTCTTTGTGTTGAGAGTGTGGAGCCTGCTTGGGATTCTTTCTCACCCCCTCTCTCTGCCTCTCACTCTCTCTCTCTCTCTCTCTCTCGCTCTCGCTCTCGCTCTCGCTCTCAAAAATAAGTAAATTTAAAAAAAGGTGCCTCAGCACATAGGTCTGGAATCGGCTTGAGCTGCCAGATTCTGGAATAATCTAGATGAACACACCTACCAGTGTCCAGCAACTACTACTTTGTTGGAGTCAGAAGTGGAAGGCCTCTCTTGTCTTCCTGCCTTCTGATCTTTTGCCAGTGCTTCCTATTAGTAGGAAGTAGAATCAAACAGGAAACCAGCAGGTGAGGGGGACCGAAGAAGGGCCTGCAGACTCCCAGCCCTGCGGAGAAGAGAGGAGGGTGAGGACAGCTTGGAGGGATGACAGGAAAATGCCCAGGAAACACATATGGCCGGAAGGGTGCATGGATGGTGAGGCCACCCCATGTTGCCTGTCTGTAGAATGTTTATGCTGAATGGCAAATCGATACTATTGAGTTAACCTTACTCTGCTTGAAAATTCATGTTTGAGCTAATCTAATTCACTTTGCTTGAAAATTCACGTTTCTGAGGCCTGAAAACAGGTTCACTTGTCCTGTGATTCCTGCTCTTTATTCAACTTTGAAACTGATCTTTCAAAAGAGAGGGGAAATTTTCCGTATTGGTGAGTTTGTGAATATTGGCATTGGCACCCATGGGTTGAAATCGTAGCAGTCTGGAACCCTGCTGGGATCTTCTACAGATACTCATTATGGTATTTTCTTATGCCCCAGAAAACAGGTTTAAAATTGAAATGGCAATTTATATTCCTATTTGGAATATGTCAGTGATTTGGTAGCAGTTCCTAAAATAGGGCGAAAAGACATTGGATTTTTCCATTTCTGGTGCCCTTTCAATAATGACCATTTATCAAACACCCCCAAATTAGGTACTGGGGAAACTAGAATAGATGAGATAAATGTTCTGTTAATGGGGGGCTCGTACCCTAATATTTGACCTAAACTGAGATCATTTTTATTAGTTCCCAGCAAACTCTTTCCTCTAAAAGAAACATTTCAACTGAAGCTATATATTTTATTTTCTTTTTTTTTTAATTTTTTTTTTTTAACGTTTATTTATTTTTGGGACAGAGAGAGACAGAGCATGAACGGGGGAGGGGCAGAGAGAGAGGGAGACACAGAATCGGAAACAGGCTCCAGGCTCTGAGCCATCAGCCCTGAGCCTGATGCGGGGCTCGAACTCACGGACCGCGAGATCGTGACCTGGCTGAAGTCGGATGCTTAACCGACTGCGCCACCCAGGCGCCCCTATTTTATTTTCTTTTTAAAGACACCAGTTCTCCACTTCAATCAAAGACAAAGGAAGGGCATGAAGAAAGGTAGATTTTCTATCAAATAGTATTCTTGGGATGGTCCCCAGGTTAGCCAGATCTTCTTCCTCGTTTGTCACATTGGTCTTTTATGTCTTTGATGGAGCAGTAATGGTGGTGAGTTAACTTTGCCTTGAGAGTAACTGCTGTCTGATAATGGAAGGACAGGAAGGAACATTCTGGCCTCGTTTCCTTCCGATGCTGCTGCCACACAATGATCGTGGCCGTAACCAGCAGAAAATGGTAGAGGAGAGTGATTCTATAACTTGGGACCATCACAATACTCTCCAGGAATAGACTATGAGACATGGCCTACTGTGAGGCATTTTTCTCAATTTTACATCTTTTATTACATAAAAAATTGACTCTATGCATCATCTACTACATAAACCCAGAATCCCTGGCATGGAGGTAATCTGTTGAACCACTGATTATGTTTTTCTTTTCCAAACTTATCTACCATTACACCCAACTTCTGTCTGCTCCAGCTCAAAGCTGTTTGTTAAGCAAAGCGATTTTTTTTAATAAAACAAATAGAGCACAGATAAAGGTAGAATTGTCTGGCTAGAAGTGGCGGGGGGCGGCAATCAGAGCCTGAATGCTTTTCTTCTTTGTGCCCTGGCTACGGAAGCATCTTCTCCAAATCCCAGGCTGCTCTGAGCATTCATATAAATGCTTCATCTTTCTCTGTGCTTTTACTCTGTCCTGCTGCTCAGCTGGATGTTTCTGCGTGGCATATTCTCCTTCTCTGGCACTGCTTGTTCAAATACTCCTCCAACCTGGATGCCACCTCCTCCAGGAAGCTTTTTATGATTTGCCCCACTTCAAACCAGTCTGGACATCTTCTGCTTTTCCATAGTACTTGTATTGCCACTGGTTGCTTTAAGGGAAGGTTGCCTTACTATGTTGTAAACTGCCATGAACTCAGGCAGGTGGACTTTTTGTCCACCTTCATATCTTCATCATGTCCTGCACGTATTAGATACTCAATAATGGTTACTTTATAGAGAGGAGAACATTTACTCTTATGTAGGTTAATGAGGATTCTCTTTATGGACAGATCAAGATTTTGCAAACTTGTTTCCCTATTTTCACCATATGGAATAACGTCTTCCCATCTAGTCTCTGCTCAAATGCTACATCATAAATAAAACTTTTCTTGTATCTTCCTAAATGAAAGTGATGTCAAGTTTGTTTGAATGCCCAATAGCAAGCACAGTTTCTGTCCCTCTCTGAGGATGCTGAGCTTTCTATCAAACATTATACAGCCACATACATGCCTATTCTACATAACTGTAAGTTACTTAAGAAAAGAAAGTTCCATGGTCTAAAACTGTAAGAGTATTGCACCTGCAGGCTTCAAATGCAGGTCATACCAGTTAATATCTAGGGGCCAATGAGCAAAAGGCTTGATATCTTTGAATTTCAGTTTCCTCACTGTAAAATGAGGTTAGTGATGTCTCCTTCAGAAATTGTTTTTGTTGTTGTTGTTGTTGTTGTTGTTTTTGGTGAAGAATATGTTCAATAAGATCAAAGTAGCTTACAAACATTGGGCATTAAAAATTATAAGTCCCTTCTCCAAGATTCCTCTTTGAGACATCCCCAGAATCTAAGGACAGTCCTTTGTAAGAAGTATACACTCAATTTTTTTGTTTGCTTGCTGAATTGGATTTTCAGAAAATGTTAATGAGAATTATATGGGAAAAAATGGGGGCACCTGGGTGGCTCAGTTGGTTAAGCATCTGACTTTGCTCAGGTCATGATCTCACGGTTCATGGGTTCAAGCCCCGCCTCGGGCTCTGTGCTGACAGCTCAGAACCTGGAGCTGAGCTTCTTTGGATTCTGTGTCTCCCTGTCTCTCTGCCCCTCCCCTGCTCATGCTCTGTCTCTGTCTCTCAAAAATAAATAAACGTTAAAAAAATTTTTTAATGGCTTCATTGCCACAGAGATTAGAAAACATCAAGTTGTGCCTGAATGTATTTTTTAAACAAAATTTAAGACTAGTTGATACTCTAAGATACATCATTTGTTTATACAGCTGGCCCTTGAACAACACGATTTGAACTGCACTGGTTCACTTATATGTGGATTTTCTTTCCCAGTAAATACAGTATAGTACCTTAACTGTATTTTGTCCTTCTTATGATTTTCTTACTAGCATTTTCTTTTCTCTAGTTTGTTTAATTTATTGTAAGAATATTGTATATATTACATGTAACATACAGAATATGTTATTAATTGACTGTTAATGTTGTTAATTGACTGTTGATGTTAGTGATAAGGCTTCTGGCCAACAGTAATTAAGTTTGAGGGAATTAGAAGTTATACACAGATTTTTGACTATGGGGTGGGGAGGGGGGTGCCCCTAACCCCCACATTATTCAAGGGTCAACTGTGTATCTCTTCACAGAGAATCTCACAAGACTAGTGTTCATTGCAGTAGAGGCTGGAAAATATGGAAATAAGTCACTAGCCCTAAAGACATTGGGAGGAAAGCTTGTTTGTCCACAGGGCACTTTTCCTGCCTAAGGCTGGCATATCTTAGGTAGATTCACAGTCTGATCTTGTAGGCTCTTGTTGGCCAAAGGATATAGACTGTCTCTCATAGACTGACTCACATTAACCAAGTTTAGAGACAGACAAATAAACATTAATTTGAATTTGTTAATTTGCCATGAGCATTCTTACTTCTGTTGGAGTATACCATACGAGTTGACCCAATCAGATAAGGATTTCCCTCATAGGCTGATCTACAGAGAAAGCCATATTACAGTGACAAGGTTTGTTGGTAAGCCTGAATTATGCAAAGTATGGAATTACTGATTTTAAGAGGTGTCTACCAGCTAGGCCTTCCATTCATCCCTCCTTTCCTCTTTCTCTCCTCACGTCTCCATTCAGCAAATACTTCTTGAAAACTTACTGTGTGAGGTAGTATAGCAGAGCTTTCTGGGGTGAGACTTCCTGTTTTTCAATCACAGATCTTCTGTTTGCTGGGCATGTGACCTGGGGGAAGGTATTTAACTTCTTAGTGCTGTAGTGCCTACCTGTGTAATAGCACCTACTCCAATCAGGTTAAAGAAATTACCATATGCAGATGGTTTAGAATAGCAGCTTGGGACTGATGGTCTGCACACCTCTTTAATGTGCATAGGGGGGTAGATAGGGTGAGCTTTCTAATTTTTCTTTCTTTTTTTTTTTTTGCACAAGAAAATTGAGTTTCAAAATGATTAATTGCTGTGCCCTAGGTTGCACCCGGTTAATAAGTAGCTGCGTTTGCTCAGGACCAAGTTTATTTTAGAAAATCATGAATTTTGACACCCTGGGGGAGGAAATAAAACATAACAGTTATGTGGGCTTTCATTGCTCCTTAAAAAAGAATTCTAAGCCTGTAGAAATAAAGGGTAGACTCTAGTTTCTTCGTTTATCATCAACTTTTGATTGATTTTGTCATTTTCCATATTTATCTTCTATGAGTTGGGCCTCCCTCAAATGGTGCCCTAACAAATGAGATCAATTTTCCTCTGAAATAGTTTTTTTTTTTTTAAAGAAATTACAGTCATCCCAGACTCATGTTCTTAGGGAGGAAACAGTACATTTGGCAATTTCCATTGCTTCTGGTTGTGATCAGATTGAATTTCAGGCAGTCATCTTCAAGCTATGCCCTAATTAAGATGAACAGATATTGTTAGCTGGCTTGTCTAATCAGTTTCCCATCTGGCGTAATCATGTTTATGAGCAGTATCTGCTTTTGCTTGGCGTGGGCAATAGCTAAAAACAACAGAACAAGGCAATTACATCTCCTAAGGTAAGATCCAGGGCCCTTCTTCACCTCAAATCCTAGCTGGGAAATCACAATTTCAAACGTGCAGAATAAGTGTGTGGGCTATTTGCACTGATGGAGCCCCATTAGGCTCCATTGAGATCCATCCATCCATCCATGCATCCATCCACCCATCCATCCATCCATCCATCCATATTTATGCTTCCATCCATTCCATTTTAGCAAAAATTGCTCAACCCCTCATATGTGCTAGGCCCTCAATGACTCAGGGCATTACTAATATGAGAAACAGAAGCTCAAGAAGCTCTTGGTGTGATGAAGAAAGTCTCAAAGACATACGGATCTGAAAAATAAAGCCTAGTGCTATTTATTGAACAGTAGTGTATGGAAAATTATTGCATTGCAAATAATTGTACAGTTTTGTATTCTGTCTCTGAGAATGGTGATTCTGCCCAAGGAGGGTATGGAACCTGACCTTTGTTACACTATTCCCTCAAAGAAACATGCCTTTGATAAATTATTTGTATTTCTATGATGGATGATGCTTTATTGATCTCCTCACTGAACAAAAGGCAGACAACACTATGAGAGAAATTTGAAGTCAACTTAGGTGTGAGTAAACTGAAAGCACTGCTTTTCATCAGGAGAACAAGTTGGGGATTAAAAAAAAAAACACTTTGGGAATGGTACTTCCTTTCTCCAGCAGCCTGCCCAGATCTCAGCCAACGTTGTAGCTCTTATAATGTAAACAGATGCAAGAAGGATGTTAAAATGCTTCTTGGTTCAATAATGCCCATAATGTTACATTTCACAAGAGATTTAGTCAGAGGTGTATTAATAGAAAACTTATGAGACTAGACTATGTTGTTTTAGGAAGAAAATGAATAGTTGCTAAGGAGAAATGTGCTTGTCCTTAGGAAATGTTAACCCTTACTGGAGGAGAGAATGGAATGAAATAGGAGTCCCTCATCTTCTTTCCCCCATTCGCGGGGCCCAAGCCTTCACAGCTTCCTGAGAGCTTGTGAAGCCTGGGCAGAAAGAAGCCTCCACTAGCACATGGGGAAAGTCCCTTGGAGGCGTGGCTTCCTTTCTAAAGTAAAGAGACTGGAGTTTTCTTATAGGGGCCGTCCTGAGGTGTGACTATAAAAGGAAGACAAGAACTGGAATCATCAAGAGGGTCACCGAGAAGAAGAGGGATAAGGAGATACAGAACATTTACACGTACAACCAACAAAGGCCCCCAACCATAAGTACTCTGACATCTCCTCCAAAAGTCATAAGTGATTCTGACCAAGTCATAATCTTCTGTCTCTATTGCTTTGATACTTGCCTGAATCATTAGTAAAAGAGCCCCTTACACTTCCATTTGAGCTCTGTGTCTGTTTCTTTAAGGAAGAGGGTGTGGGGTTATTCACAAATGAAGCTGTTCCAGATAGCATGTAGAACCACCTGGTGATGCTCCTGAGTAGTCATGGCAGGTAGAAGGGAGAGCGTTGACCTTGCCTTGGAGTCACCCGTGTTGAGAAGACCACCATCATCAGATGTCTTCCTGGTCACTGAAGAATGCAGAGTGGACTTCCTATGTTCTCCTGATAACCTCTCCACCTAGGGACAAGAAGGGGGCCCTGACATACTCTGGTTGTATAAAAAAATCACTTCATAATAGTTTAAATTGTTGAAATAGAAAGTGAACTATGGAGGGAGGAAGTGAGGTCTTAGTGCTGGAAGTGTTTTAGCGGATGTTAATCAACTAATTGGAAGGGGTATTTGAGGTAGAACTCAAACATTTTTTAGGATGACTAGAAGATCCCAAACTTGACGGTACATCAAAATCAGCCATGAGTTGTTACAAATACAACTGAGATGTTATGTTTCATGTGAAAAGCAACTGGAATCTTAGAAGTCTGATAAGTTTTGGCAGCCCCCTACATGCGGGATCGCTTTTGAGGCTCTAGTCCTTCTGTGTCTTGTAGAAATTGGGTGAGTTTTGTCATGTGTTGAAAAATTGTCACACTACCAATGGTTGCATTTTGGTTGCCACCTGCTGAGGTTGCCAGGTAGAGCTGTGAGTGACCTGTCATGTGGGTTCCTAGAGACCCACAAATAAGCTAAAAGAGGTTTCTGGAGCTCTTCTTGGGAATTGAGAGCCTTGTACATAGCAATACCATCTGGTATCATTTTTTTTGCTTCCTTGTGTAGGCTGAGGTCAACAGTGAGAAAAAAATATAATGATGAAGTCACAGGTGTACAAAAGAAGCGGTGTAAAACAATCATTTCCCAACTTCGACTTTCCCACATTGGTGTCATGTAAGCAAGGGGCAGAGGCCCACGCTAACTGGCCTTTTTATAAAGGGTCCTGGCAAGAGCCTTCTCTCAGAGGCTCAGTTTAGGACTTGTCACCAAATAACCAAGCAAAAGTTCTTTAAGGATAGACCCAGGGAAGACCCCGAAGTGGTGGGGTGCAATGCTTGAAAGAAGACTGTAGAAGTCAGCACATGAGCCTCAGGACTTGTTTTTGGACACTTCCACACTTGTACATCAACCTTAGTGATCTGGGTACACCCCAACTTGCTTATCATACTCCGGCCTCCCTGGAAGATTCTCTCCAAGTTTGCTTCCACCTATCTGCCACCTCCATTTCTCCCTTTCTTGACATATTTCAAAAGCTCTCCATTGCTGAAAAGATGAGATTCAGTTCCTCGGTATGGCACACAGACCGCCATGATGTAACCTCTTCCCACCTCTCTGGATTGATCTTCTTCCAATCCACATTTTTCATGCCCTATATATGAGCTATAACTCCTACATATCCCTGAATAAGCTTCTTCACAGTTTTTCATCTGATTCTCCACCCCTAAGCACAGTTGATCTCCAGGCTTTGGGTTTCCAGTGTACCTAGAACATAAATTTATATATCATTTATTATACTCTTATAATTAACAGTTTGTAAGTCCGGTGTATCTCTTCTTTTTTTTTAAGTTTGTTTGTTTGTTTGTTTGTTTATAGAGAACAAGCAGGGGAAGGACAGAGAGAGAGAGAGAGAGAGAGAGAGAATCCCAAGCAGGTTCCTCACCATCAGCACAGAGCCCAGAATAGGGCTTGAACTCACAAACTATAAGATCATTACCTGAGCCAAAACCAAGAGTTGGACACTTAACTGACTGAGCCACCCAGGCGTCCCCCCCTACCCCCCCATCTATCTCTTCTAATGGATGGTAGATCATTGAGCATGGTTTATTGTCCTGTTCAACACTATGTCCCCATTTCTTCCTTTGTGTCTGGCATCTAGAAGGTGTTCTATATATATTGGTGATGAAAATATGGCAACTGTGAGCCAATAATTAGGGAATTTTAATTTTCTTTATGAAACAGCAAGTTCCAGGAACTTTGGGAGATAGTTATGGATCAGGAGTATGTTTGCTGTGTTCACCCTAAGATTCAGACCAACCTGGATATGTCTACAACACGAAATAAGTAGATACTAGGTATCTCTGGAAAAGTAAGTATGCCAAAAGAAGAATTTACACATTTATCTTGAGGACAACTGGGAAAATCAGAGAGGAAGAGTGATGTTTTTTTAAAAAAAAATTTTAGGGGCGCCTGGGTGGCGCAGTCGGTTAAGCGTCCGACTTCAGCCAGGTCACGATCTCGCGGTCCGTGAGTTCGAGCCCCGCGTCAGGCTCTGGGCTGATGGCTCGGAGCCTGGAGCCTGTTTCCGATTCTGTGTCTCCTTCTCTCTCTGTCCCTCCCCCATTCATGCTCTGTCTCTCTCTATCCCAAAAATAAATAAAAAACGTTGAAAAAAAAAATTAAAAAAAAAATTTAATGTTTATTTATTTTTTTTTTTTGAGAGAGAGACACACACAGAGTGCGAGCTGGGGAGGGCAGAGAAAGAGGGAGACACAGAATCGGAAGCAGGCTCCAAGCTCTGAGCTGTCAGCACTTGAGATCATGACTTGAGCCAAAGTCGGGTGCTTAACTGACTGAGCCAGCCGGGTACCCCTGAGAGGGAGAATGATTTTAAGCACAGCTCAGTGCTTATTATTCCAAGAACTGTCTGATTTAGTCTTCTTTTTTTTTTTTTTTAAATTTTTTTTTTCAACGTTTATTTATTTTTGGGACAGAGAGAGACAGAGCATGAAGGGGGGAGGGGCAGAGAGAGAGGGAGACACAGAATCGGAAACAGGCTCCAGGCTCTGAGCCATCAGCCCAGAGCCTGACGCGGGGCTCGAACTCACGGACCGCGAGATCGTGACCTGGCTGAAGTCGGACGCCCAACCGACTGCGCCACCCAGGCGCCCCTGATTTAGTCTTCTTGAACCAAACCTCAAATCCTGGGAGAAAGGACCAAAAAAATATGGAATAAAAATAAGAGAGAGTTTAGTTGGATCCACGTGGGACATTCAGAGGTATTTTCTAGCAAAAAGGAGTCCCAGGGGAGTTAGAAATGTAATTGTCCCACTTGGAGTGATACTGTTGAAACACATGTTGATAGAGGGCAGAGATATCGGCCTAGCCAGGAAGCCTGACAAGCCTAAGTCTGGGGGAGGGGGAAGAGGAGGGAAGAAGGAGAGAGAGAGAGACAGAGAGATTGAGAATCAGGGCCACACAGGCAGAGAAAGAAGAGGAGGAAAATTATGGGTACATAGTGATTGAGCTCAAGCAAGACACCCTCCAGGATTCCCTGAATTATTCAACATGGAAGAAAGGCAGAGGCAGAAAAATACTTTTTTTTATTTTAGTGATAATCCTGCTTTTTAAAATCCCCTTCCCCATCCTTCCCTTTGATATGGTCTTGAAATACACAAATTGCAGAAAGGAGTACATAATGTGTATCAGGAAAAAGAAAATCATGCAGAAGTACTTTAGGAGTTACAGGTCAAAAGCGTCCTCTCTTTACTAGATTGAACTTCCTGGAAAATAACTTTTAGGATTTAGTATTGCCAGAGGTTTTAGCTGTTATTTTGTCCCCTAAAGATGGGAAAAAATAATTCCCTCTCACCAGGCAGTTTCATTAGCATATTGCCCTTGTTGGCATCTGAAAAGTGGCCAATTTGGAAGGTTAGGTTTTAAAATGAGGGACTTAAATTTACTTCCCTTGTAAAGTTCATGTGAATGAGAAATTATCCCAGCAGCTGTTACAAATGCATGGTTACACAGCAGCTTTCAGTAATACGGAAGTAAAGACTCCTGTCTTAACGCTGTTGACTGAGAGAATGTTCCAGAGAAGTGGATTTGGGAGCCACTTGCCTAATATTGACAAAACAGTGACACTGGCCTGTTTTCATTTTAACTGGAAATGAAAAACTGAGAATTTACAGTTTCAAGATTCTTTTTTGGCTTAATCTCTCTGGCCACAGCACTCCCTGCTCAGCTAGAAGGTGAGAAATCTATGAGCAGTTCCTGGCATCTTCATATATGACACATAAAGAGAAAAGTCAAGCAATTCAGTTGGCATTAATTTTAAAGAGCCAAACAACATCAACAAACCATTACCTAAGACATAAGAACATGGACCTGAAACACAGAGCCAATCTGCATGGTGAGGGGACTCCAGGGCCGTGGGCTTTATGAGCTGAGGAGCTGTCAAGTTTACCCATCCCAATGCCCCCTTCTCATTAATGGGAAATCCAGAGAAACTACACCACACTGCACAGTAGATCTCCAGATTTTATTTATCTTGCATAACTGGAACTTCCTCATGTCCCCCCCACAGCTCCTGGCAACCACCATTCTACTTTCTGCTTCTTGGGAGTTGCTATTTTAGATTCCACATACAGTATTTGTTTTTCTGCGTCTGCCTTATTTTACTTACCACAGTGCTCTCTAAATCTATCTATACTGTTGCAAATGGTGGGATTTCCTTCATTTGTAAAGGTTGAGTATCCTTATATACTTTGGATGTCAACCCCTTATCAGCTGACTGGCAGTGATATGCAGAAAAATGAAACAAAAGATGAGAGATGAAGAGTTGTTCATCCTGGGGTCCTGGATCCAGTTATACTGGAAGTGGACTGTCTTCACTCCTGCCTTTTTAGAAGTTTGCTTATGTGTGCCCACAAATTTCCCTCTGTGGCTTAAGTTAATTTCAGTTGACTTTCTCTCACTGTCATCTGAACCTGTCCTAACCAATCTTTTCACCTTTCTTCTCTGTCCCTGATTGTCCTACATTTGATCATTAAGTTTGTAGTAGGCATAATAATGGCCCCCAAAGATGATTTCATGCCCTAATCCCCGAATCTGTGAATATTACACATGGGAAAAGAGACGGGGAAGGCGGCAAGATGGCCTGACTTTCAGCTCAGTTTTCAAGACAATGATTCAGACACAAGCCACAACATAGGGGTCTGTTACAGGATTAAGGTCCAAGGTGGGAGGGCTTGATTTCACGCGGTCAGCGTAGGAATCTAGCAATCAGGCCTGGAAATTAATCCAGAATATTCTCTGTTTCTTAAATACTTTTTTTAATGTTTATTTGTCTTTGAGAGAGACAGAGACAGAGACAGAGACAGAGAGACAGAGAGAGACAGAAAGCACCAGTAGGGAAGGGGCAGAGAGAAAGGGAGACAGAGAATCCCAAGCAGGCTCCATGCTGCCAGCACGGAGTCTGACATAAGGCTCAAACTCACAAGTTGTGAGATCATGACCTGAACCAAAACCAAGAGTCAGACACTAACCCAACTGAGCCACCCAGGCACCCCCAGTGCTTCTTAAATCTTATCATCAGTAGCACTGGTTTCAAAACCTTGAGAGCAGAAGGGTGTGGAAATAAGAGGTACACATTGGGATCAATTGCTCAGTTCTGGGGAAAGACAATCTGAGAAGGAAGAGACATGTTCTTTATCTTAAGATAAAGAAAACCCACCATCCTTAAGACTCCACCGAAACAAAGTGTTGAGATCATTCACTCCTTCTGAAGGGCAGCAATTCTGAATTATAGAACATGAGCCCTGAGATAGAACCAAAGGTCCTATGGTCTTCTTTTACACCAGTGTTTCTCAAAGATTTCTCCCTGAACTACCAGTTTTAGCTTCATTACAACTGAAAATCCTTAGTCTGTAATCAAGCGTTCTCAGTCAGACTCTCTAAAGGCAGCATGTGGGAGTGGATGAGTGTGAAAGTTAGAAATATGCATTTTAACCACCTCCCAGGTAATTAGGAACCACTGTTTTTGTGGTTCTTAATCATCTAGGGATGATATCCTAACTGTGGACAAACTGAATTGAAAATAAAATTTTTAATATTTATTTATTTGGAGGGGGGGAGGGGCAGAGAGAAAGGAAAGAGAGACTCTCAAGCAGGCTCTGCACTGTCAACACAGAGCCCAATGTGAGGCTGGATCCCATGAACCATGAGATCACGACCTCAGCTGAAATCAAGAGTCAGATGCTTAACCAACTGAGCCACCCAGGCGCCCCTGAATTGGAATCTGTGAGAGTAGGCCCCAGGTACTGGTACTCTATCTAATGAGCAGCTTATGTTGAGAAAAGCTGGTACAGAAGTTGGTAAAGTGACTTTGAAAAGTATACTCAACCGAATAGTGGTCGAGTTGGAACTGGAACTCAGCCTTTCCTAAAAGTTAAAGCCTGGGGTGCCCAGGTGGCCCAGTCGATTAAGCAACTAACTCTTGATCTCAGCTTGGGTTTCGATCTCAGGGTCATGAGTTCAAGCCCTGAATTGGGCTCCGTACTATGTGTGAAGCCTACTTAAAAATAAATAAATAAATAGATAGATAGATAGATAGATAGATAGATAGATAGATAGATAGCTAACGGGCCTCCAAAACTGAGTGAACAAGTACCAAAATCAGAGGAATGAAACTGATGATTTTAGAGAAAGGGCAGTAGGTTAGTGTAAGCAGGGACTGACTGGGGGCTATTGGGCTGTTTTTATGTATTCGCCATGACCTGGTGTGTGGTGGGCTGACTGTGTTTAACCAGAGTGTTGGCAGAAATGGAGCTCCTGAGCCTCTACCATGAAATTGCTGTCAAAAAAAAAAAAAGCCACAGCTAAAACCATCTTAAGCATTATTCAGTTAATGTTCGGTGCACTATCCTGCTGTTAAGAAATCCCGTAGCTGCAGGTGACTATCCAAATTGATGAGCAGGTACATAAAGGGATCTACGGAGCTGGCCGTGAGCTGAGATGGACACCTGAAAAGGACAGCTTTCACTGGACGCCAGAGGAGAGATAAGGAATGAATGTGTCTCGTATCCTCCTTTTCTGAGTGCGTGGTTTTGTGTTAGGAAGACAGGTTATCTCTACTCCAACTTGCGCTGGTGTCTCAGTGCCTTAGCTCCAGACGCAAGTTCCTCCTCAGCACCAGGTGAAGAATTTAATTTGCTGCACCTTCTGGGGTTTATGTATCCTGTGTTGGCCGTGGGCTCTGAGTGTCTGTTTTCTGGTAAGTGGAACTGATCCTAGAGGGAACTGTTGGTGGATCTAAGTAGCGAAATCCCTTCTCTGGAGGGTGGCTGCTCCCGTCTTTATTTTTGTCACTGGCTTAGTTGTGAGCTTTTCTTGATGCTTTCGGTATACACGACTGAGACCTGAACGGCAACAGGTATGATTTAGGGATTTAGTCTAATCCAATGCTGCTTGTGGTGGAATCACCCACTCAAAATGTAACGTGGTCTTTTATTCTTTTCTGCTCTGCAGACGAAGGCACTAGCTGGGAAATTACCTGGATGGGCCTTTGAAGAGTAAATCACTTATGATGTAGGCTGCTGATCCTTCCCTGGAGGAGGCTGGTGGTGGTGTTGGTGTAGAGCTCTTTCCAGGCAGATCATTGTCATTACAGTGATAATATATACATGTTCTGGCCGAGTATTGACTATAAAGAGAGGAATGAGATCCCTAGTCTGAGGGCCTTACAGACAATCCATGGAACTATTCTGAAGGAGGCAGATAGGTAGCCTTATTATCAAGAAGATCTGTGTGCTTCTAGTGTTAATGTAGGACACGAACATGGGACACCTGGGTGGCTCAGGTGGTTAAGTGACCGACTTCACCTCAGGTCATGGTCTCACCACTTGTGAGTTTAAGCCCGCATGGGGCTCTGTGCTGACAGCTGGGAGCCTGGAGCCTGCTTTGGATTCTGTGTCTCCCCTTCTCTCTGCTCCTCCCCCATTTGCACTCTGTGTGACTCTGTGTCTCTCAAAAAATAAATAAAAATTAAAAAAATAAAAAAAAAATAAAGTAGGCCAGGAACCAGAATGAGGTGAGTGAGGGACTCATACTGGGCACCAAACTTAAGGGGCTCTGTAAACTCAGCCATCAAGATAAATAATATTTTAGTGCAATGTTTATTTTAAAAAAATAAAAATTCATGCAAAAAATGCACACTGAACAAAATATCCAAATTTTGAATAAAGCCAGGATCAGTAATAGTGCCCTGTTGAGCCATATTGAGGTCTGCACAAAAGGAAAAGCTGGAAATACTGATTTTTAATAATGAGAAATACAGAAAATAAATAATAAAAAGGAATGTAGCAAATAAATTTGAGATGGATTGCAGATCTAAATGTGAATGGTAAATAAGCAAACTTCTCAAAAGGAACATAAACTTCTTAATAAACTGAGAGTAGGCAAAAATTCCTTAGCACTAACTCAAAAGAAAAAAAAATTTAAAAATTGAAGTATAATAATATAAGTACTTTTGCTCATCATAAGGTACCATTAAGAGGATGAAGAGGAGGGGTGCCTGGGTGGCTCAGTCGGTTGAACGTCAGACTTTGGCTCAGGTCATGATCTCAGGGTTCATGGGTTCGAGTTTTGTGTTGGGCTCTGTGCTGACAGCTCATAGCCGGGGGCCAGATTCGGAGTCTGTCTCCCTCTCTGCCCCCACCCCCACTTACGTTCTGTCTCTTTCTCCTTCTCAAAAATAAATAAACATTAAAAAAATTTTAAAAAGAGGATGAAGAGGCAATTCAAGATGGGGAATATATTTTCAGTACGTATATCTCACACAAGAATCAAATGCTGAGTGTATTAAGAACTCCTACAAATGAAAATACAAAGACAGACAACCCAATAAAAACAGGAGCAAAGGACTTGAACTGATACTTGAAGAGTGTACATCTAAGTAACCAGTAAACATATGAAGAACAGCTCATTTTCATTACTTACCGGGGAAATGAAAATCAGGGCCACAGTGTAATACCAGCACATACATGGAAATAATAATAATAATAATAATAATAATAATAATAATAATAAAGCAGATAATGCCAAGTGTTGATGAGGATGCAGAGTAACTTGGATTGTCTCACACTGCTAGTGGGAGGAAAAAAGGTCCATCCCTCACGGCTCAGCAGTTCCAAGAGAAATTCACATATGTGTTAACCTAAAGACATGTACAAAGATATTCGATGCCATTAGTTTAGTGGGGAAATACTTGTTAAAGCCACAAGAAGATACTACTACATACCTATTAGAGGGTCTAAGAGATGTCTGTAAGAATGGACTATACCAAGTATAATAAGGATAAGAAAAAACAAACTCTTACATATTCCTTCCTGTTTGAAATATAAAATGGTACAATCAGTTTGGAAAAAATTTTTTAAATTTCCTAAGAAGTTAAACATATACCTGCCACATAACCTGAAGTGAAAGCATATGTCCATACAAAGACTTGTACAGGAATGTTCATAGCAACTTTATTTTCAATAGCCACAAACTGGAAACAACCTTAATGCATATCAGCAGTGAATAAGGGAAGCAAATTGTGGTATATCCTTACAATAGAATACTATTCAGCAATAAAAAGGGGAAAAAACTGATGCACACAACATGGGTGGATCTCAAAATAATTCTGCTGAGTGAAAAGAGGCAGACAGAAAAGAATACATATTGTATATTTCCATTTATATAAAAGTCTAGAAAGTGCAAACTAAACCATAGTAAGAACAGGTCAGTGGTTGACTGTGGATTGGGATCAGTAGGAAGATGTGAGAGGGAGGGATTACAATGGCTCAGGAGGAAACTTTGTGGGTACTGAATGTTTTATGATCTTGACTTCAGTAATAGTTTCATGTGTGTGTATTAAAATTTATCAGATTGTATATTTCACATATGTGCAGGTACATTAAGAATATCACAATGAAAGCAATTTAAAAACTACACAAAAGGCTCTGCTCTCAAGTTGATCATTGCAGAGAGCAGTAGATAGATAAACATACCATTATCTTGCACATATTTGGCTCAATTACAGAAGATTTTGGCAATGTGCAGAAGCAGGCCCATCCAGGAATGCCTTCTGTCTGGAAGAATCAGAAAAATCCCTCTAGAGAGGGATGACTGGTGAAGTGTAGAGTTTTAAAGTAATGCAGTTTAAGACAGGGCTGGAGATGCACTTAGATACCAGATGGTGAAGGGCTTGTGTGCCATGTTAGGAAGATGTAAGTCAAGGAGAGAGGTAGGACCAATGAATATATTAACAATATTAATCCCATTTTTTGGAGGAGGACCAGTTTTCTCAGTAAGATTTATGATTCACAAATCTAATTATCAGTGTTGGGGGAACATAAGGGGGATAGGAAGATCCTGAACTCACCTTCTCCCATGGGCACACCAAAGCTACATGTGGAAGAATTTCTTCTGAAAAAGAACTGGAAATAGCTGAACTGCTCCCCTACGACAAAGAATAAAATGACCACATTTAGATGAGTAGGAGAGGTAGAGATATGGTCTCACCAAAACCCCAACCCTGGTGTGCTGACCCACAATAGGGAGGGATCTCCAGAGTCCAGACTTTGTCCTGGAGAAGCAAGGGGTTTGTGCCCTACGTCAGGCACCTCAACCCTTGGGATGTACAGAGGAGCAATGAGCTCTCAAATATCTGGCTTAGAAAACCAATAGGGATTACATCCAAGGGACCTAAAAAAGTGGTAGGGAATGTAGAGACACTTTTCAAAGGACTTGTGTGTGGTTTTACTTGCCATAGAACCCAGTGCAAAAGCAGTTCAAACACAGTTTGAAAAGCACCTGGACTACATGTGAAAGAGATTCATTTGCTAACCTTAAGACATCGGTTGAAGGGGCAGAGGACAGTTAGAACTCTCTCCAGAGACGAGGCATTGGCCAGTGGCATTTTTGCGCTCTCCTTCTGGTGCAGAAAGGTGTGCAGACACAGCACCCCCCCCCCCCACTTCCTTGCTGGGGCTAAAGGGTACAAGTAATCACAGCATTCTCCTGCTGTCTTTCTGGAGCTGGTGGGTGCCTGCAGACATGACACGTTTCTGCCTCACAGAAGGCTGATGAGCACACACAGCCAAGGCATTCTTCCACTCGCTAAGGCTGGTGGGCATGCCGGCACCCTGCACTCTCCAGATGCATTGCAAAAGCCTACAGGCATGTGCACACTCCACACAAAGGATGCCTATTGATGCCTGGCCCTGGTAGCCATGGGGGCTTGTGTTCATGGGCCCCATGGAACTGGAACAATTGGAAAGACAGTTCTTGGCAGACTCTCGCCCTCTGGGCACTGCACAGACAGTAGACTGAAACATCCAAAATCTTCCTGTGAAAAAGGCCTATTTACTTGTCTTGGAGTTTCAGCCTTATGGACGGGTTTCAGGTCTGCCACACACCTAGAGACTAGGAAGGAGCTCTCTTGGAATATAGGCAGGGAGACACCTTTCTTGAGCTCTCCCTGGCCTGGTGGTAGCTCACTGATACCTCACAGAAAGGAGCTTATTATGCCCATCTGGAGCCCTGAGTTTTGCAACTGTCACCCAGTGGGTGCCTCCAGATCTCCTGGTCTGGAAGCCAGCAGGGTTTATGATTGTGGTCCCACAGGATTGTATATATTTGCACACTTTAAAAGTTGTTGCCTGAAAGTCTGGCTTCCAATCAGCCTGCAAGTAGGTGCTAATTGAGATGCTTCCTCTTGGGACATAGACAGGTCTTGGCACACCCTCCACAACAGGGACCTATCAAGAATAAATCAGGATGCGTGGACAATCACAAATGTTTGGGAGACAACCAAGAGCTAGGGCAGGTTGAACAATAGGTTTCACCACTTATGGAAGGCCAATCTCTCAAGACTGGAAAGGTAGCTCTTTTGTCTGATACATAGAAACAAACACAGAGCATCAAGAAAATGAATACACAGAGGAATATGTTCCAAACAAAAAAATAAGATAAAACCTCAGAAAAATACCTCAATGAAATGGAAATAAATAACCCACATGATATGGAATTCAAAATAATGGTCAGCAAGATGCTTACCAAGCTCAGGATAAGAATGAAAGAACACACTGAGAATTTCAACGAAGAGATAGAAGATATAAGAAAGTGCCAAACAGAAGTCACAAGCCTGAAGAATACAATAACTGAACAGAAAGATACAGCAGACTAGGTGAAGTAAAAGAGCAAATCAAGGATCTAGAATACAGAACATGGGAACTCACCACAACAGAGCAGTAAAAGAAAAACGAATTTAAAAAGTGAAGATAGCTTACAGGACCAATAGCACACCACCAAGAGTAATAACATTCACGTTATAGGGGTCCTAGAAGGAGAAGAGAGAGAAAAGGGTGGAAAACTTATTTGAAGAAACAATAGCTGAAAACTTCCCTGACTTAGAAAAGGAACAGACATCCCGGTCCAGGGGGCCCAGAGAGTCTCAAATAAAATGAACTCAAACAGAGCCACACCAAGAGGCATTATAATTAAAATGTCAAAAGTTAAAGATAAAGAGAAAATATTAAAAGCGGCAAGAGAAAACCAACTTGTTATACACATGGGAACCCCAATAAGTCTGTCAGCAAAATTTTCAGCAGAAACTTTACAGGCCAAGGGAAAAGTAGCATGGTCAAAGGGCTGAAAGGAAAACAAAAAACTTTAAACCAAGGATATTCTACCTGGCAAAATTGTCATTTAGATTTAAAGGTGAAATAAAGAGTTTTTCAGACATGCAAAAATTAAAGGAATTCATCACCACCAAACTGCCCTTACAAGAAATGTCAAAGGGATTTTTTAAGCTGAAAAAAAAAAGGGTCCTGATTAGTAACAAAAAATATATGAAAGGGAAAATACCAATGTTTAAAGTAAATATATAGTAAAAGTAGTGAGTTTATCACTTATAAAACTAGTTGAAGATTAAAAGACAAAAGTATTAAAGTTAACTATAACTAAAATAATTAGTTAAAGGGCACACAAATTAAAAAGATGTAAAATGAGAAATCAAAAACAAAATATGTTGTGGGGAGTAATTTTCTACCTACTTAAACAACTTAAAGTGGATGTTTTACACACACACATATGTTACATATATATGTCGAGATAGATAGATATTACATATATATGGTGTTGCATATGTGTATATATATACACACATATATATGTGATATATGTTATATGTTAAATAATGTTAATATTATATATATGTTATATATAATGTTAATGTTATTATATATATAATGTTATGTATATAAAATGATGTATGTGAACTTCTTGGTAACCATAAAACAAAAACCTATAATAGATTCACAAAAGATAATAAGAAAGGAATCCAACTATAACAGTAAAGAAAGTCATCAAACCATGTGGGAAGAGGACAAGAGAAGAAAGGAGCAGAAAGGAACTACAAAAACAGCCAGAAAAGAATAAACAGAATGGCAATAAGTTCAAACCTACCAATAATCAGTCTAAATATAAAGGGACTAAAATAAAACATATAGTGGCTAATGGATTAAGAAACAAGACTCATCTATATGCTGCCTACAAGACACTCTCTTCAGATGTACACGTATACACAAACTGAAAGCAAAGGGATGAAAAAATATATTCCATGCAAGTGAAAACAAAAGGAAGCTGGTGTATCTATACTCATATCGGACAAAACAGACTTTAAAACAAAGACTGTAACAACAGATAATGAAGGGCATGACATAATGATAAAAGGTCAATCCAACAAGAAGGTATAACACTTATAAATACATATTCACCTAACGCAGAAGTACTTAAAATATACAAAGCAAATATTAACAGACCTAAAAGGAGAAATTGGCAGCAGTACAATAAGAGTGGGGGAATTTAATACCCCACTTACATCAATGAATAGATTTTCCAGACAGAAAATCAATAAGGAAATTTGGGCTTAAATGACACATTAGACCAGATGGCCTTAATAGATATATACAACATTCTATCCAATAGTAGCAGAATACACATTCTTTTCAAGTTCACATAGAACATGCTCCAGAATAGATCACATGTTAGACCACAAAACAAGCCTCAATAAGTTTAAGAAACTTAAAATCATATCAAGCATCTTTTCTGACCGCAATGGTATGAAGTAAGAAAGCAATTCCCCCCTCCAAAAAAAAAAAACCCAAAAAACAGAAAAAATCACAACATAGGTGTAGATTAAACATGCTACTGAACAACTATTGGGTAAATGAAGAAATCGAAGGAGAAATAAAAAAAAAAATACCTTGAGACAAATGAAAATGGACAAACATTTCAAAATCTATGGGATGCAGTAAACGTGGTTCTAAGAGGGAAGTTCATAGTGATACAAGCCTTCATGAAGAAACACGGAAAAAATCAAATAAGGAATCTAACATTACATCTAAAGGAATTAGAAAACAAACCAACCAACAAAGCCCCAAATTAACAGAAGAAAATTAATAATAAAGATCTGCAGAAATAACCACATTGGAGAATACAAAGACAATAGGAAGGATCAATGAAACTAAGAACTGGTTCTTTGAAAAGATAAACAAAATGATAAATCTTTAGCTAGGCTCACCAAATTAAAAAAAAAAAGAGAGAGCTTAAATAAATAAAATCAGAAATGAAAAAGAAGTGAACAGTTACCACAGAAGTACAAAGGATTATAACAGGCTGCTATGAACAATTACCTGCCAACAAATTGGAAGACATGGATACATTCCGAGAAATATACAATCTTCCAAGACCAGGTCATGAAGAAATAGAAAATCAGAATAAACCAATTACTAGTAGGGAGGCTGAATCAGAATCAAAAATCTCTCAACAAATAAAAGTCCAAGACCAGATGGCTTCACTGGTGAATTTTACTGAACATTCAAAAAAAATTTAATACCTATCCTTCTCAAACTCTTTCAAAAAATTGAAGAGGAAAGAAAACTTCCAAACTCATTTTATGAGGCCAGCATCACCGTGATGCCAAAACCAGACAAAGACATCACACACACAAAAAATTATAGGCCAGTATTCCTGATGCAGGCCCAAATCCCCTAACCATAGGTGTGAAATCCTCAAAACCATTACAAAAGCAGTTACACCACAAAAAATCATAGGCCAATATCCCTTGAAAAGAAATGCAAAAATCCTCAGCAAAATATTAGTAAACCGAATTTAGTAATATTAGTAATATATTAAAAGGATCATACACCTTGATCAAGTGAGATTTATTACAGTGATGCAAAGATAGCTTAACATACACAAATCAATAAATGGAGACACAATATTAACAAAATGAAAAATAAAAATCATATTATCATCCTAATAGATGTAGAAAAGTATTTGACAAGATTCAAAACCCAGGTATGGTAAATGCTCTCAACAAAGTGGGCATAGAGGGAATGTACTTCAACATAATAAAGGCCACATATGACAAGCCCACAGCTAATATCATACTCAATGGTGAAAAGCTGAAAGCTTTTCCTCTAAGATCAGGAACAAGACCAGGATGCCCATTATCCCCACTTTTATTCAACATAGTATTTTGTTTTAGAGAGAGAGAAAGAGAGGAGATAGGAGAGGGGCAGAGGGGAGAGAGAGAGAGAGAGAGAGAGAGAGAGAGAGAGAGAGAGAGAGAGAGAGAGAATCCCAAGCAGGCTCCAAGTTCAGCATGGAGCCAGATATCAACCCCTGTGCCGAAATCAAGAGTCTGATACTTAATCGACTGAGTCACTCAGGTGCCCCTATTCAACATAGTATTGGAAGTCCTAGCCACAGTAATTAGGCAAGAAAAATAAATAAAATAAAATTGGGAAGGAAGAAGCAAAACTGTCACTGTTTGCAGATGACATGATTTTATATATAGGAAACCCTGAAGAGCCCACCACATAACTGTTGGAACTAATAAACAAATTCAGTAAAATGCAGGGTATAAATAAATATACAAAAATTGTTTGCATTTCTATACACTAACAAGGGACTAACAGAAAGAGAAATTTAGGAACCAGCCCCATTTACCATTGCATCAAAAAGAATAAAATATCAAGGAATAAATTTAACCAAGGAGATAAAAGACCTGTATACTGAAAACTATAAGATATTAATGAAAAAAATTGAAGAAGACACAAATAAATGGAAAGCTATTCCATGGTCATGGAATGTTGAAATTATTATTGTTACAATGTCTACATTATCCAAAGCATTTTACAGATTCAGTGCAGTCCCTGTCAAAATTCCAATGGCAGTTTTCACAGAAATAGAACAATCTTAGAATTTATTCAGAATCACAACTGAATTATAGTCTGTGTGTGTGTGTGGGGGGGTGTGTGTATAAATGAAATCTTAGCCTTTCATAAAATCTTTAATCTTCCAAAAACTCCTTCAAAAACAATAAAATCTTACCATCTGGGGCAACATGGATGGACTTGAGAGTAGTATGCTGATGAAATAAGTCAGAGAAAGACAAATGCCATATGATTTTACTTACATGTGAAATCTAAAAAACAAATAAATAAACAAAATCAAACAAAACTGGTCAATACAGAGAACAGAATGGTGACTGTACCAGAAGGGAAGGGGGTTGAGGGGATGGGGTTCGAGAAGTATGAACTTCCAGTCATAAAATAAATAAGTTATGGAGATGTTATCATGCAGCATAGTGACTATACTCAATAATGTACTCACGCATACTTGGAAGATGTCAGGAGAGTAAATCCTAAATGTGAGCATTGTATGGGAACAGAGAGTAACTGGATTTATTTTGATCACTTCACAACAATTACAGATACTGAATCACTATGTTGTATACCTAAAACTAGTACAATATTATATGTCAATTATACCTGAATTAAAAATGTAAAAGAAATAAAGACCAGTGGGCCTTGACTGAATTAATAACCTTGTTCATTTGCCCTCCACTCGTATTACTGACTGCATGCCCTAAAAAAAAAAAAAAAAAAAAAGCACAAATATGAGTGTACTGGTTCCATTTCTCATGGATCTCTAGTGTTTACACCAGTCAGGACCAATAATTTGTCTTTGTCTTTTTGCATTATGTATTTCAAGTTACTTTGAACGTAAGTAAAACATATTTCTCTCCTTAACAGGATAAGTTAAATTTTTCTCCTAAGCTTGGGCTAAATAATGTATTGTGATGAAATCCATTTGCTTAAAGGTCCAGGGAAAGGGCTTTTGTGGTAACATTCCCAAACCATTATGGTGAGGATCCCAAGTTAATTTTGCCTTCAGATGACTTTTAAGTTGGATGAGTAGGAGAAGAAAGAGAGGAAGGGGCAGTAAGAAAAGCAGAGGAGGGAGGAGGAGGGGAAGGGAGTCAATTGAGAGTTATGTGAAACCCCATCATTAAATGCTTAATAAATAATTTAATAAAATTGCTATCAAAGCCCTTTCTGGAATGTTTATTGGAATCTCTTTTTTAATGCATTTGTCCTGGATTTGTAATTGCAAAATAGCCAGAAGGAGATTTACTCTTTTTGGTTTTCATTCTGTATTATTCTCTCCAGAGTACAAATAAATCCGGCATATGGATTTTATTTTTTAAAGCCTCAGAAAGAAAATAAATTTGTTGGTGTTGCTAAAGGGAACAGGTTCTGACTCTCAATGTGTTAAAACAGCCAGGATTTTTTAGTACCTCTATTATCTTATTTGTCTTTTTGTTTAGTCCCCACAACAAGCCTACTAAGAAATTTTTGTTACACTTATTTAGCGATGAAGGCAATGGAGGGGTAGAGATTACCTAGACTGCTCAAAAGTAAATAGTTAACAATTAGGATCTACCAGCTCTGCTAACTTAAACCCGGGTCTGTTGTATTCAAAGCCCATGCTATTTACTTCACTTCATATTTACTCAGGTAGGTTTTGTATATTAGCGATTTTTTAAATGTTTATCTATTTATTTTGAGAGAGAGAGAGAGAGAGAGAGAGAGAGAGAGAGAGAGAAAAGCACAAGCAGGGGGCGGGAAGAGAGAGAGGGAGAGAGAGAATCCCAAGCAGGCTCCATGCTCTCAGCACAGAGAGCCTGGAACTCACAAAACACGAGATCATGACCTGAGCAGAAACCGAGTCAGGCACTTAACTGACTGAGCCACCCAGGTACCCCAAGAGATTTTTTAAGTATAGATGATACAGCCTTCATGTTAACCACTCAAAAATTATTATTATTATTATTATTATTATTATTATTATTATTATTGGAGGACAAGTTGGTGACATCTCCTGTCCTTTTTTTAACTTGTTTTATTTTTTATTTTTCTAAATTTACATCCAGTTAATTAGCATATAGTGCAACAATGATTTCAGGAGTGGATTCCTTAATGCCCCTTACCCATTTAGCCCATCCCCCCTCCCACAACCCCTCCTATAACCCTCAGTTTGTTGTCCATATTTATGAGTCTCTTCTGTTTTGTCCCCCTCCCTGTTTGTATATTATTTTTGTTTCCCTTCCCTTATGTTCATCTGTTTTGTCTCTTAGAGTCCTCCTATGAGTGAAGTCATATGATTTTTGTCTTTCTCTGATTGACTAATTTCACTTAGCGTAATACCCTCCAGTTCCATTCACCTGGTTGCAAATGGCAAGATTTCATTCTTTTTGATTGCCAAGTAATACTCCTATACACACACACACACACACACACACACACACACACACACACACCCCGCATCTTCTTTATCCATTCATCCATTGATGGACATTTGGGCTCTTTCCATACTTTGGGTATTGTGGATAGTGCTGCTATAAACATTGGGGTGTATGTGCTCCTTCAAAACAGCACCCCTGTATCCCGTGGATAAATGCCTAGTAGTGCAATTGCTGGGTCATAGGGTAGTTCTATTTTTAGTTTTTTGAGGAACCTCCATACTGTTTTCCAGAGTGGCTGCACCAGCTTGCATTCCCCCCCCCTCATTTTTTTTAAATAGAAAATGAACCTAATTTTCAGACTATGTTTTCTATGCTCCACATTCTTTTTCCCCTACATGTACTCAACCTTTATAAATGATTAGCTGGAGGGAAAAATTAAGGGATTTATCTTGTCTCCTCCCTGGATGCCCCCCATCCCCCACTGTTATGTATCAGTTTGAGATGGTTTTGCTCCAACTTGCCTTTTTTCATCTCACAGTGAATGATACAAGGATAACCTAAGTGAGCTAATCAGAGTCTATCCACAGGATTTTTGTGACTGTATCTAAGAAAAAAAGCTCTCTTTTTTTCTTGATTTTTTTTTTTTAATTTGTAAAAGTCAGCAGCTTTCCTCAGGTGATGAGAGAATGAAGGTGATGGTCCGAGAGAAGTGGATATAGGGAAATAGCAGAGCCCCTGAACTCTTAATTTTCCAGGCTTCAATTGTTTTAAGGGCCAAATTCATCCCTCCCCTTACCACAATTTAATTCTTCAGCTGTACCTGGGATCTCGAGAGTCTGGCGATCTTTTTTTGTCAATGTGAGCCCAAGATGATTTTCTGTAACTTGTCACCAAAAGTCTTAATGGATGCAAGCCCATCAGCAGAGCAGTGTTTCTGTTATCATTTTAAAGTTGGGTTGACAATTCTGGCCCACAAAAAGGATAAGCGGCTGTGAAATAACACTTACGCGTTTTCAAAAATATTAAAATAAGTGGTATTTAAAAGGTCTATCTAAACAGTGTTTCCAAAAGGTAATACTTATCACAATTGGATTTTAAAGACACAAACACTTGGATATAACTTTTACATCTATCTTAATTATTCATCAGTACTAGTGCTAGTCCCAGGTTTTGGTTACAAATTTTTTAACCAGATCAATATGCCTCATTTAAGCAGGAAATATGTCATTAAAAGGAGAGTGCAGGCATTTCTGTAGCAGTAATGGTGGCATAGCTTGGGTGGGACAGTCCTCTTCTGTCAGTAACAATGACAAACTCTGGATAAAAACACCCCTATTTGAAACCACTAGGGTATCTAAAAGGAGGCAGGAACTTGAAGGAATCAAACATTTGGAAGAAGGAAACCAAATTCGATGAACTCTCCATTTACATAGTTTTTCCATGAAGGCACACACCCCAATCCCCAGGGCCTGGGGGTAGCTAGAACTCAAGCAGAAAGGTATAGTTTTATTGGTTTCATGTTTCAAAGAACTGAACTTAAGGCTAAGAGGACTGCTATGAATTAAGGGGGAAAAAAGGAGGGATCTCTAGAGGGTAAAATCCCTAAATATGTATATAAACTTCCATTGAATCTTTAACTGCATGTGTATAGGAGAGGCTTCATGTGGCAGAGAAGAAAGAAAAAGCTGAAGTTTTAAAGTCAGAGCAGAGATTTCAGCTGCTGTCTATTGTAGGGGAGGCGTTTTGAAGTTTGGACCCATCAGGGTAAAAGGATTTGATAAACAACTTAAGCTTTCTATTCAAACCCCAAAGAGAAATTCCCTAAGAGCGAATGCTCTTTCCCAGGTCTAAGGATTCTTTCTAAGACTGAGGAAGGGTGCCCGGATAGCTTAGGTGGTTAAGCATCTGACTTTGGCTTAGGTCATGATCTGATGGTTCATGGGTTTGAACCCCGTGTTGGGCTCGGTACTGACAGCTGAGAGCTTGGAGTCTGCTTCAGATTCTGTGTCTCCTTCTCTTTCTAGCCCTCCCCTGCTTGTGCTCATTCTCTCTGTCTCTCAAAAATAAGTAAATGTTAAAGAAATTTTTTTTTAAATAACAAGGAAAAATCCTAAGCAGATTCAGCATAGAAAATATAATACCAAGGCTCAACTAATTCAAGATTATCATGCAGTAGTTAAACTTCTGGCTAGATAGACATTTCTTCCACAATATCCAGTATACAATAATTTAAAAAAAACCATATATGCAAAGAAACTGAAAACTGTGACTCATAGTCAAGAGTCAAAGTAGCCAAAGGGAACAGAAATCAAGGTGATATACATTATTATAGGTCATATAAATATATTTAGGGACTTAAAGGGTAAAACTGTCATAATGAGTGCACTGATGGGGCATTTCAACAGAAAAAATAAAACTATAAAAACACAGAACTAAATTGATATTTTGAAATTAAGTAATACATTTAAAAATAACCTATAGATTAAAGTAAAAACAACATTAAAAATGATTTTAAACTGAATGAAAATGAAAATGAAAATGAAATATGTGCAATTGTGGGATGCGGACAAAGCAGCACTAAGAAGGAAGTTTACAGTTTTTTCATGTTCATTTTATTTTTGAGAGACAGAGAGACAGAGCGTGAGTGGGGGAGGGGCAAAGAGAGAGGGAGACACAGAAGCCAAAGCAGGCTCCAGGCTCTGAGCTGTCAGCACAGAGCCCGATGCGGGGCTCAAACTCACAAACTGCGAGATCCTTACCTGAGCTGAAGTCGGCCACTTAACTGATGGAGCCACCCAGGCACCTGGGAATTTTATAGATTTAAATGCTTATATTAAGAAGTAAGAAAGTTTTAAAATAAATGACCTAAATTTTCATTTAAAAGAGTTTGAAAAAAAAATGAGCAAAGAAAGTAAGAAGAAATTGAAAAAGGTAAACAAAAATAAAGAAACAAACAATAGAAAAAACTAACAAATGCACAAGTCATTTATTTGTAAAGATGAATAAAATTGATAAACCCAAGAGAAACAGAAAAAACACCAATGAAAGCATCCTTAAGAATGAGGAGGAGAGGGGCGCCTGGGTGGCGCAGTCGGTTAAGCGTCCGACTTCAGCCAGGTCACGATCTTGCGGTCCGTGAGTTCGAGCCCCGCGTCGGGCTCTGGGCTGATGGCTCAGAGCCTGGAGCCTGTTTCCGAGTCTGTGTCTCCCTCTCTCTCTGCCCCTCGCCCGTTCATGCTCTGTATCTCTCTGTCCCAAAAATGAATAAACGTTGTAAAAAAAAAATTTAAAAAAAAAAAAAAAAAAAAAAAAAAAAAGAATGAGGAGGAGAGATCTTCTAAAGAAAGAGAAAGTGAATTCCAGACAGAGGGAACCACTTGTACTAAGGTATGAAAATGTTCAGATAGGTGTCAGTTGTTTGGCGTCTGTGGAAAGGGTAAGAGGAGGAAGGTCTCCAGTAGTGAGGACACAGGCCAGGAAGTGCCCCTTTAAAACATGACATAAATTCTGGGTTGGAAGTAATCTTCAAATAAGAATATGAAGGGTTTGACACCATATTCTTACTCAGTATGTAACCAATGATTCAAAAAGTTCTTGAAGCAAATGTAGAACTGAGAAATAATTGCCCAACTTGTAAAACTTAACAGAAGTGAAAGGAAAAAGGCCTCGTCTCTAATGTAATTCTCAGACTTCAGACTGCACGCTCCATTCAGACAGAAAGAAATCATTCTTACTGTCTTCTAGGGAGAAATACATTTCATATTCTCTCACTGCCCCCTCCCCAACTAAGACAGAATATGTAGGATTACTAGGCTTTGTTTCCACCTTCTTTTTTCGTTTTGAAGATGTTCTAGAGATGGTAGGAAGCATCTCTGGCTCTCACCAGGCCCCAGAGGGGTCTCACCCCAGGGCTGATTGATATAACATATTCAGTGACTGGAGGGTAACTTGTGCTCTGTGCAATATCAGTATGCAGCACGCATTCATTACATGTTCAACACAAACAACATCAAAAGGGAGTGTTCTCTTTCATGATGTTGATATAAATCTTGTGGACCAGTTTGGGGATTTCAAGGGATGTTTCCCTAAACCACACATGTTCTTGGGAAAGCAGCAAATATGTGTGTAGCTCAATAGCAAGATGTTTGAGCCAAAGGGTTGCATTTCCTTGGTTCCATTGAAATTTTACGTAGATACGTATATTATTCTCTTGAGGAGAAAGGGGGTCAGCAGGCGGTATAGTTAAATCAAAGAACGTTAGATTTCAAAGAAAACTTAATGTTCACCTTATCTGCATATCATTTTACAAATGGGAACAATGCTTTGTTCAAAGTTCATGCAGCTGGTAAAAAATAGCCCCAGAACCAAGGTCTGTTGACTCATGATCTTTCCTGTAGCTTAGCAAAACTTTATTTTTACTAATACCTCATCCAAATTACTCACAATATTATTATTATTATTAACTCCCCGTACTTACTTAGATGTACTTACCTACTTACTTTTGTTGTTGTTGTTATTACTGTTTCCTGCATGGTGCTCCTAAGTTAGTTTAATTTTTTTCTGATCCAAGTATATATCCTTAAGTTAGAGTTCTATAAGTAAGGATCTATTGATGGTAAACTTTATCAAAATGTGCATGGAAATATCTTCATTTCATCTTGATTATTAAAAAAAATTGTTTAACTGTGTATGGAATTTTGAGTATAAAATTTTAGGTGGCTATAAAAGATCTTTTACTTTCATCATTTTAAAAACATTATTTCATTGCCTTCTGGTCTTTATTATCACTGCTGAGAAGTTGCTATTATTCTAATCATAGCTCTTTTGTACAGAACTGTCTTTTCCCTTTGGTTATTTTATTTTTTATTTTTTTAAGTGTATTTATTTATTTTTAGAGAGCCAGAGAGAGCAAGAAGGGAAGGGCAGAGAGAGGAAGAGAGAGAATCTCACACAGGCTCCACACTGTCAGCACAGAGCCCAATGCAGGGCATGAACTCATGAACTGTGAGATCATGACCCAAGCCAAAGCCAAGAGTCAGATGCTTAACCAACTGATCACCCAGATGCTCATCCCTTTGGTTATTTTTAAGGTTATATTTTTATCTTGGGGCTCTGCAGTTTCACTATTATGTATCTAAATAATGATTTTTATTTTTCTTCATCCTGCTTGGGAGTCAGCGTATTTTGTCAAACTGAGCGTTCATATATTTTATCAATTATGGAAATTTTAAGATATGACCATCCAATGTTACTTTTATCTTTTCTATAAAATCTTATTTTCCTCTGTTACTATTTTAAGGTATTTTCCATTCTATAGATATGAAACTTTTCATTCTATCTTTCATGTCTCTCTAAAACTTTCACACATCCTGTTTCTTTATTTTCTTCCCAATTCTAGCTTCCAGTGCTGTAATCTTCTCTTCAGCTGTGTCTATTATGCAATTATGTTTCTCTACTGAGCTTAATCTCAGTAACTATGTTTTAATGTCTAGAAACGTCATTTGTTTCATTTTCAAAATTTCCTGATCATTTTTACTGTCTTGTTCTTTCACTGTGATTTATCCTTCTTTTATATCTTTAATAATTTTAAACATACATATTTTAGTAATATCTTATTGAATTTAGTTCTATGAATTTAGATTCTTGGGGTGCCAATTTTTCTAATATTGTACATACCATCTTCTTGGATTTGTTTTCTTATGTGTTTTCTAATTTTTCATTATGAGCTCACTTTCACTGGGAAGAATGAATAATTCTGTGAAAATGAAATGCAATCATATTTGAGGCAGTGTTGCTAAGGTGTGGTTCTACATTTGCTTGTACCGGATAATTTGGGAATTTCCCCATTACATAACCAGTTTTTATGTCTAGCTCTCGGCACTGGTATTTGTACACCACAGAAACTAAAATCTTTGGAAGTGCAGAAAAATTTCATTTAGATTTTATTCTAGAAAAGGATTATAGCTAGTAAGGTAGGGCAGGTGAGTTGCTTAGAAAGGATATGGAGATCTACCAGATGCCATTTCTAGTGCTTTTGCATGGAAAACTGAACTTAGTATCCGGCATGTGAAATTTTGAAAATTCTAAAAGGGAGAGAATCTCATCCTGGCCAAAATGAACCTCCCTTCCAACACTGACAACAAGTAGCAGCTTGTATTCCAAAGGACGTAGAGCTGGAAAATTCACGTCTGTACTTAACACTCCCAAAATGTTCAAGCTGCTCTTTCCTTCTTTGAAAACCGAGTGCACAAGACATCCTTAAATATGGTTAGCATCATGGAATTCTAAGTTTTATCTTCCTGCTACAATACATGCTGGCTTCCTGCAGATACACATGGCTTCCAGGAAGTACATCTCAGGTGGGATCAGATGCAGATAGTTTGTGGCTCTCATAGCAAGGAACTGATCTGAAAGCTCAGGACTAGGTTCTGTTGGTACTCGTTTGATTTTAAGGATGAGAACAACGGTGACTAACATTGAGATTATTATGATTCACATGGGCCAGACAATATGTAATTTTTACATTACATCAATTATGTCACTTAATCATTCCAAACCCCCTAAGTCCTCTACTTTACCAATCAGAAAAGTGTAACTTGGGGAATTTAAAACTTGCACATGGTCATGAACTTCAGGGAATTGGGATTTGAGTTCAGGAGATCTGATTCCTGCATCACACTCTTAAGCTCAATGCATTTTGCTGCTACTGCTATTGATAACCTGTTTTTCTAGCACGTAATGGAGACAAAACAATTTTTAAAGCAACAAACAGCTGCATCCAGAGCCGTTCCAGCATTTGAAGCATAATTATCAAACACAATAGTGTTCTATGGCCATTTCAATTTCAACACTTGTCCTATTTCCCTGTGAACCACCAAAATGTTCCCCAAGTGTCACTAATTAGGTATATGTATTTTCCAGATCGCGCTTGCTCCCAGAGGCAGCTTGAAAATCCTTTGTTGGTTATTGTGTCCTGGGTTTCACTTTGAAAAGAATGGTTTCCATAATGCTTTTTAGTTACGAACATTTTAAATAAGATTGAAAGGAGATAGGTAGTATTTTGGCAGTTGTTAGCCCTCCTAGAATTTGTCAGGGCAGAGTAAGCAACAGGTATTAACTACTTTTTTAGTCATTCAGCTTCCTCCAAATCTAAGTGTCACCTCCCCAATATCCCCATATTTTCTTCATCTGCTCAACCTTGTGTGCTGGCCTGGGTGACAGTTAACGGTGTGCCAGGAACGGCAGCTGATGCAACTCCTAAGAGAAAATAGTGGGTTTTTTTTTTCCAGCAAAAGCAAAAGAAAACAAAGTAAATTCCGTCTTCTGAAAATATTTTTTCTATCGTAAAAGCACATGATTACTCAAGAAAATTTGGAAAATAGAAAGAAGGAAGAAAACTCTACTCCAGTTTTACCAGCCAAGACAATCATTGTTAACAGATTTGTGTATTTCCACCTTATCTCTTTTTTTTTAAAATTTTTTTTAAACGTTTATTTATTCTTGAGAGAGAGAGAGAGAGAGAGCAGAGGAAGGGCAGAGAGAGAGAGATATATAGAATCTGAAGTAGGATCCAGGCTCTGAGCTATCAGCAGAGAGCCCGAGGAGGGGCTCAAACTCACACACTATGAGATCAAGACCTAAGCCGAAGTCGGATGCTTAACTGACTGAGCCACCTTGTCTCTTTTATTTGTATAGTTTTGCCCTTTTGGTTTTGATAGTTAGGATCATACCATAGAATCAAATATCTTCAGGTTTTTGTTTTTCCTGATATTGTAACAAGTGCTTCTCCAAACGCTGTCTCTAACGCTGTCTCTATGGAGACACACATGCTCCCCATGTTTAGTGTGGGTGGTTCCTGAATTGGGGGTGCCAAACGTTTACTGCTATATAGAATCCTTAAACAGTAGACCCCTATGGAATTGTGTTTTCTGGAAGGTGAGCCTGGAAAGTACCCTTCTGTTCTCTTCACATCTTCTCCTGGACTCTTAAAACGCCTCTTCGCAAGATTTCTTCTGGTTGCCTTCATCTAAGTTTTGGTTAATCCTAATGGATACCAGTGTTGTATAACACTGCACTTTATAATGGCAAAGGACCCTCACCAACTCTTAACTGCCTGCTAATCTTTTGTAAACCAATTTCTTGAAGTTATCTTGAGTCATTTTGAAATAAATATTTTGACATGCTGGACAATAGGCTTCGTTTTCACTCATTCCTTCCTAGGCTCTGCACTATCATTTAATTACATTCTATTGGCTGTTAGGGGTCAGAACTCTTTATCAGAACTCAAAATAGTTATCAGAAGGAGAGGCCACTGAAGAATAAACCAGATGATCTTAGCAATCACTCAGGTTAGGGGAATGGCATTCAATGGCCAGGGTCTCATCTGCTTACATAGGTTTAATAGCAGTTAAAACATTAGTAGTGTTAATATATGTTTCTCCCTTGTTTTAATTGCTATTGAACCTATACAAGCAGATGAGACCCTGGCCAGTGAGTGCCATTGTGTGTGGAGAGAGAGAGAAGGCAAGAGAAATATTTCAGAGATAAATAGCATTATGACCAGTCAGCCCTTCAACAACATAAGTGCAGTCCAACTTTAAAAAGAGTTTCCTTGCATCACATTCTAAGCTCCTTGATGTGTTTATATCTGTGCCCTTCATAGTGCTGAGCAGAATGCCTTCACACACATGCTCAGTGAGTATTTCCTTTCACCCCTTTGAAAGTCTTTCAGGTGGACCACCTATGGCTGCTGGAGTAAAAGTACCCACCCAAAGGAACAGGGAGGCACAATGAGGCCTTTATGAATGCCATTTGCCACATCCCTGGGCTGGATATAACATCATCCAGTTTTCTGTGACCAAATTGCTGATGCCTTTGAAGTTTTAGGAATCCACTGGGAGTCTTGGAACATATTCCCCATGGGTAAGGTGGGGGGGGGGCACTGAAGACATATATAGTCCATAATAATCCATATATAGTCCATAATATATTATACATAATAATCACATAGTTGTAAATAGTGGGTACATAATAGCCACATATATCATACAAATAGCATAAACATTGTAACTAATGTTTTCTTGATATCTCATAGCCTGTAAGGAACTTGTATGTTTGTTTGTTTGTTTGTTTTGATATAACTCTAGGAAGGCGTGGAAGGAATACTTAACATTTTGCATGAGTTGAAATAGCTGAGAGAAATATATAATATGATGAATGACAGAATCACATTTAAAACAATATTGGCACCTACCTCAACATCATAAAAGCCATATATGAAACGCCCACAGCCAATATCATCCTCAATGGGGAAAAAGTGAGACCTTTCTCCATAAGGTCAGGAACACGACAGGGATGTCCACTCTCACCACTGTTGTTCAACATAGTACTGGAAGTCCTAGTCTCAGTAATCAGACAAAAAAAAAGGCATATAAATTGGTAAAGAAGAAGTCAGACTTTCACTCTTCACAGATGACAAGATACTCTACATAGAAAACACGAAAGACTCCATCAAAAAACTGCTAGAACTGATACATGGATTCAGCAAAGTTGCAGGATATAAAATCAATGTATAGAAATCAGTTGCATTTCTATACACCAATAATGAAACAGCAGAAATAGAAATCAAGGAATCGATCCCATTTACAATAGCACCAAAAAACCATAAGATACCTAGGAATAAACCTAACCAAAGAGGTAAAATATGTACACACTGAAAACTACAGAAAGCTTATGAAAGAAATTGAAGAAGACACAAAGAAATGGAAAAACATTCCATGCTCATGGACTGGAAGAACAGATATTGTTAAAATGTTGATACTACACAAAGCAATATACACATTCAAAGCAATACCCATCAAAATAGCACTGGCATTCTTCACAGAGCTAGAACAAACAATCCTAAAATTTGTATGGAACCAGAAAAGACCCCAAATAGCCAAAGCAGTGTTGAAAAAGCAAAGCAAATCTGAAGGCATCACAATTAAGGACTTTAAACTGTATTACAAAGCTATAATCATCAAGACAGTATGGCACTAGGACAAAAACAGACACATGCATCAATGGAACAGAATAGAGAACCCAGAAATGGACCCATAAGTGTATGGCCAACTAATCTTCAACAAAGCAGGAGAGAGTACCCAATGGAAAAAAGACAGTCTCTTCAGCAAATGGTGCTGGGAAAATTGGACAACAACATGCAGAACTATGAAACTGGACCGCTGTCTTACACTATACAAAAAAATAAACTCAAAATGGATGAAAGAGAGGAAACCATCAAAATCCTACAGTGCAAAACAGGCATCAACCTCTTTGACTTTGGCTGCAGCAACTTCTTACTAGATATGTCTCTGTAGGCAAGAGAAACAAAGGCAAAAATGAACTATTAGGACCTCATCAAGATAAAAAGCTTCTGCACAGCAAAGGAAACCATCTACAAAACTAAAAGGCAACTGATGGAATGGGAGAAGATATTTGCAAATGACATATTGGATATTGGTTGGTATCCAAAATCTATAAAGAACTTACCAAACTCAACACCCAAAACAAACAAAAAATCCAGTGAAGAAATGGGCAGAAGACATGAATAGACACTTTTCCAAAGAAGACATCCAGATGGCTGATAGACACATGAAAAGATGCTTAACTTCACTTATCATCAGATAAATACAAATCAAAACCACAATGAGATACCACCTCACATCTGTCAGAATGGCTAAAACTAACAACTCAGGAAACAACAGATATTGGTAAGGATGTGGTGGTGAAAAGGGAACTCTTTTGCACTGTTGGTGGGAAGACAAACTGGTGCAGTCACTCTGGAAAACAGTATGGCGGTTCCTCAAAAAATTAAAAATAGAACTACCCTATGACCCAGCAATTGTACTGCTAGTTATTTAAAGGATACAAAAATGCTGATTTCAAGGCGGCACATGTACCCCGATATTTACAGCATCACTTTCAACAATAGCCAAATTATGGAAAGAGCCCAAATGTCCATCAACTGATGACAACTGATGAATGGGTAAAGAATAGGTGAGATATATATATATATATATATATATATATATATATATATATATACACACACACACACACACACACACACACACATACATACACACATACACACACACACACACACACACACACACACACAAAATGGAATAGTGGAATATTACTTGGTGATCAAAAAAATGAAATCTAGCTATTTGCAACAATGTGGTTGAAAGTAGACTGTATTATGCAAAGCAAAATAAGTCAGAGAAAGACAAATATCATATGATTTCACTCATACATGGAATTTAAGAAACAAAGCAGATGAACATAGGAGAAGGGAAGGAAAAATAAGATGAAAACAGAGAAGGAGGGAAACCATAAGAGACTCTTAAATACAGAAAACAAACAGGGTTTCTGGCAGGATAGGTGGGCAGGGGGATGGGCTACATGGGTGATGGGCATTAAGGAGAGCACTTGTTAGGATGAGGGCACTTGTTGGGTTCTCCTCCTGAAACCGATACTACATTTTATGCTAACTAATTTGAATTTAAATAAATAAATTAAAAATCAATCAAACAACCCAAGACTGGCAGGTAAAATGGTGAGCAGAAAAAGAAACAATTGGAAATAAAATGTAACTAGACCCAAGTAAAGTCTTAGGAGGGGGAAAAATTCAAAATTCTTCACCAGGATCCATTTATTCAAACCTTTATTGAGCATCTTTTATGTGCCAGCCACTCTCGTAGGCTTTGGAAGTACAGCGGTAAACAGGATAAAAAAGGAAGAAGGTGGAAGAGATGCCCAGTGAACAAATAAGTGAGAACTATGATTTCAGGTAGAACTATGCATCTGCATTAAAGCAAGTCAAGCAAGGTGAGGGGTGGGGTCAGAAGGATGGGCCAGGGAGGTAGTGATTGAGTGGAGATCTGAGTGGACGTAGTGATCAAGGCAGGTGAGAGTCCTGGGCAAGGCCTCAGGGGAAGTGCCAGGGGCTGGGACAGGGTGGATGGAGGTGTAGGACGGATGGAAGGCCAGTCTGGGGAGTGCAGTTAGAGAGCGCTGGAGGGAAGAGGGGCAGTTGGGAAGAGAAGGAAGGCCCGGTAGGGGGACCCTAAGGAGTTTGGATTTTATTTTGGGTGTAAAGGGAATTTGGGGCAGTTTGGGACACAGCAGTGAGTTGATTTGACTTGTGTTTATAAAAGATGATCAACCTCATTGTTCTGTGGGGCCTTAATGGTGGGTGGGCAAGCGTGGAAGCATTTAAATGAATTTCTCTTGACTTTTGTACAAAAGTGCTATGGACTGAATTACATCCTCCTCAAATTCATATGTTGAAGTCCTGACCTCCAACGTGACTGTATTTGGAGATGGAGCCTTCAACTAAGTAACTAAGGTTAGGGACCTAATCTAATGGGATTACTATCCTTATAAAAAGAGAAAGAGAGACTAGAGAGCGTGCCCTCTCCCTCATGCACATAGAGAAAAGGCCATGTGAGGACAGGCAGGAAGGTGGCCATCTGCAAGCCAGGAAGAGGGCTCTCACCGGGAACTGAATGGGCTGGCACCTTGATTTCAGACTTTCAGCCTCCAGAACTGAGAGAAAATAAATCTCTGTTGTGTAAACCACCTAATCTGTGATATTTTGCTTTGGCAGCCTGAGCATATAACACAAAAGCCTGGTATGAAAAGCACTTGGGAAGATTCTTTATTTGTTTTGTTTTGTTGACCCTACAACAATGCATGAGTTGTGCCGGGCTGAACTGTCAGAATGGCTAAAGCAACTTTGACCTAGACCGTTGGTGTTTGTTTCCTTCTGGGAACAGGACAGAACCCTTACATTCTGCACAGGTCAAATCGCATCTGAAATCCATACACACATCTGCATTTCAAGACAATGGGTAAGTGAAATATACACATTACAGCAGGGGAGAGGACTCTGGAAATTGCATTGTATGTGGAAAAATTCAAGGAACTAAGGATGTCCAAAATGGAGAGAAGAAACTTGGAGGTGAATAGAAATGCTTACCTTCAGGATTGGAAGGGTAGCACCATGGAGAGGAATTTTTAGACAATCAGATTTTGCCTATCAAAGGCCTCTCTCGCACAATTATTTAAAAGTGGGAAACATTACCCCAGAAAGAAATGTTTCCTGTCCCTGGAAGTGACCATCTAGGGCCACAAAAATATCTGTTATGTGCCCAGGACAGTGGATTTCCTTTTCCTTGAGGGGTCCTTTAGTACATTTGCATGGCAAAACATAAACCAGAAAAGCAAACTGTTTCAGTGAGGCTGGGCAATAAGGTCATATTTCGGAGATAACTATTCACATCTGAATATTATGCATGAAATCAAAGTACACTGCCAGGCTCCAAATGTGCTACATTCTTTATTCATTTGTGCAGTTCTTGACATGGAAAGTTTGCCCCCCAGGCAAACAAATATTCACATTATGGATTTCATGCTGCTCTTCATATTTGTGAAGTAATGAGTCTGTTCCTTTTTTCAATATTGAAATCATTTTAGGAACAGAATACAAACAAATGAACTTCCATAAACAAAAAGGCATTCTCTACAGAAAAAGTATGTAAAATAAAAAATAGTCACTCAGATTCCTATTTCTAAGAGACAATCATGGTTAACATTTTAGTGTGTTTAATGCCAGGCTTTTTACTATGTATAACCCTATGCATGTTATAAACTACAACTATGCATACACCCACATCTCTCTCTCTCTCTCTCTTTTAATGTTTTATTTATTCTTGAGAGAGAGAGAGACAGAGACAGAGACAGAGCACAGGGGAGGGGCAGAGGGAGAGAGGGACACAGAATCCGAAGCAGGCTCCAGGCTCCAAGCTGTCAGCACAGAGCCTGACGCGGGGCTTGAACTCACAAGCCGTGAGATCACGACCTGAGCCGAAGTTGGACGTTTTGCCAACTGAGCCACCCAGGCGCCCCCACATATCTCTTTTTAAATTAAAATTGGGTCATATAATTTTCACAATACATAATACATTATGAACAATGCCCTGTCATTAAACAATTTGAAACTGTGACTTTTTAATAGCCACATCGTATTCCATGCATGAATTTACCACAATCACAATAAATTTCAACATTTGCCCATTGAATATTTCCAGCATTGCCGACACTTCCCTGTTGTAGTGAACACTATCATCAGCATCCTTGTACAAATACCTCTGTATACATCTTTGATTATATTAAAATAATTACAAAGGGTGGAATTAATGGGTCAGGGCATCTAATCTGCAAACTTCTTGATAAAAATTGTCTGTCAAATTGCCCTCTAGAAAGATTGTAGCGGTATATATTCCATTATTGGTACAGAAGGCATTCAATTTCCAGCACTTCCATCAACGCAAAACCTGTTCTTTAAAAATTAATTTTGCCACTTTTGACAAGCCAGAGTGTACTTTCAGTTCCATTACAATTTATTTGACGAGCAAGAATTATTTTTTCCCCTCTGTATAGTTATGTGACTTAACTTTTTTCTGCTGAGGGTTGTCTGTTCATGTACTTTGTTAATTTTTCTATTGGCATGTATCTTTTTCCTGTTAATTTGTAAGGGCATTCCATAATGTAAAGAAATAAACTCTTTGTAGTATTTGTCTTTTTTTGAACTGGTCATTTTTCTCTCAATCTACTTTTCACCATCACTGACTTGCAGGGACATCACCATCCCTGACAAACAGGAAAACTGTTTGGTTAAAACTATGCATCTCTTCTCTGGAAGACAGTGTGGATGTTCCTTAAAAAATTAAAAATAGATCCACCCTAGGACCCAGCAATAGCACTGCTAGGAATTTACCCAAGGGGTACAGGAGTGCTGATGCATAGGGGCACTTGTACCCCAATGTTTACAGCAGCACTTTCAACAATAGCCAAATTATGGAAAGAGCCTAAATGTCCATCAACTGATGAATGGATAAAGAAGATGTGGTTTATACACACAATGGAATACTATTTGGCAACGAGAAAGAATGAAATCTGGCCATTTGCAGCAACATGGATGGAACTGGAGGGTATTATGCTGAGTGAAATAAGCCAGGCAGAGAAAGACAGATACCATATGTTTTCACTCATCTGTGGATCTTGAGAAACTTAACATAAGACCATGGGGGAGGGGAAGGGGAAAAAAAAGCTACAGAGAGGGAGGGAGGCAAACCATAAGAGACTCTTGGATACTGAGAACAAACAGGGTTGATGGGGGCTGGGGAAGAGGGAAAAAATGGATGATGGGCATTGAGGAAGGCACTTATTGGGATGAGCACTGGATGTTGTATGAAAACCAGTTTGTCAATAAATTATATTTAAAAAAAAACTATGCATCTCTTCTTTTGCAGTTATTTTTCTGTTAAATGCTTAGAAAGTTCTTTCCAACCTTACAAATAGATAAATATTCAGGTATTTTTTATTTCAGTTTTTATGGCATTTAAAAACTTTTCTCCCATTACATCTTTTAAATATACTGTGAGGTATAAATTAAACTTACTTATTTTCCCGAATGGTTAATCATTTGCCCCACATTATTTACTGAATTTTATTTTCTCCTCAGCCACCTGAGATTCTACCCCAAATGTACCAGTTCATACATTATTACTATACATTTATAATTATTGAAGCTCTACAATAAGTTTTATCAGTCTCTTGAATGGTATTTATACAGGATTGGCAACATGTTGGTTATTATTTTTTTATTTTATTTTAGAAAGAGAGAGAGCATGACCACAAGTGGGGGAGAGGGGCAGAGAGAGAAAGAGAGAGAGAATCTCAAGCAGGCTCCACACTCAGCGCAGAGCCCGACATTGGGCCCCATGCCATGACCATGAGATCATGACCTGAGCCAAAATCAAGAGTGGGCTGCCTAACCGACTGAGCCAACCAGGCGCCCCATAATGTTGGTTATTATTGAAGCTGGGTAATGGGTATGTGGGGGTACATCATGGGGGTTCTCCTACTTTTACTTTGCACTTAAAAAGTTTCTCTAAGAAAATGAGTTCATTACAGTTATAATTGTATGAAGTTTAAGCCTTCATATTAGAAACCCTCTTTCTTTCTCAAATTCAGTATCCAGTCCATTACCATCAAATTCTAACAGCCATTTAAACATCATCACAGCTTTAGCTCAGGCAGCTCTTTTGTCTTCTCCGGACCTTTAGCCTGTGGGCTCACTGCTGCAGCCGTCCTTAGCCCAGACCTTTCTGCCATGTTCTTTCTTCTGCGCTTCCTTCTGCGCTGGGCTCCTTCCAGGCCATGCCCCACTGTGGGCCCTGGAATCTGGCCTGAGCATGCTAATTACACTCCCCTAAACTCTGTGCCGCATCTCACCCTGGTTCACTTTTACACAGCTTTCTCTGCCTGGAAAACGTCCACCCTTCTTGTCCACCTGGCAAACTCATGCGGATCTCATGTCAAACTCAAGGAGGGGTGGAGGCTAGGGGGGGGAGCACCGGCTGAGGAAGTCTGCCTTGGGTCTCCACAGCATCCCCAGCCAGAGCCAGCTGGTGGCTCTCTGCTTGGGGCTCTCGCCATTGAATACATTGCAGTGCATTTGCTCATCCAGATGGTCTTAAAGGGATCTGAGTGTCACATTTATTTGTATAACCTCGGTGCCTAGCAAAGGGCCAATGAATGGCTGATATGAAAATAAAAATAAATAAAAGGAAACAAACAAACAAATGGAAAATCTGCCCTGGAAGCCTACATGGAAAAAAAAAAAACACCCCAATTATCCTAAATTGGAATTTAATTGTGGTAATTTTTCTGTCTCTCATTTCCCAAGGATAGCCGGCTGACCCTCCGGGTTCTGTCCTAATGAGATGCAGATTTACCAGGAAACTAATGGACCTTGAGCTTCAGGGCCCCTTATTATACACACTCCTTCCCAGACACTCAGAGGAGCCTGGAAGCATGTTCACGTGGTCATATGATATTACAATATTTGCAAAATATAAACCTCTTCCTTTCCTTGTTGGAAAAGGAAAGCATGTTCCTTTCCTCCTCTCTTGTTGGATGATGGAAAGGTGAGCCTGGGCACTTTTGTGATTCAGCTAAGGGAAAGCTGAGTACTTTGGGTGTGGTAGGGTCTCTTTCTATGGTTTGCAGTGATTTCTGTGTACAGTTAAGTTGTGGTTAGCCAGCCTGGTGTGGGGAGGGCAACTCCCGTCCACTCCGATTCATCTGATCTCATGACACAAAGTTGTAGGGCCAGATGACCTATGGCGACATGAGTGTATCCCCAGACACCTAGTGCATGAGTAGTGTGAATACTGGAGAAGAAGCATGGTTTGTAATCTGTATTAAAAGCTTGTCTGTGCAAAATTCTTCTAATCATCAGATATGTACCATTTGACTAGTCAAACAGATATTCTTGCCTCTCGGTACTTAAAATATGAAGAATACTATTATATTTAAATTTTTTAATGGGAATTGAGCAAAAGACAATTTCTCAGAATTCCTGTATTTGCAGTAGTGATATTGCCATATAGCCCTATAGTGATATTGCCACCAGGGATGATCTCCGTGGGAGAAGTCGAGACTTTATGCATATCAGTATCCGAGGTTGACATTACCACAACAAGGACCAGTGATGAAACTGAACTATCAACAGCTAAACAATTTTCACCACCAGTGCTACAAGACTGAATTAGCTTCCTATTCTATCAGCAGAAAATGAGATTATTATGAAATTGTAGTTTCGTGAAGAGGTGATATGTGATTGTGTAGCCAAAACTATAGAGAAAATGTGTGTCCGAAAGTTCATCCTAAGAATACCATGCCATTTTTTTGGCATTTTGTGACGTAGGTAGTATTCATCAACTCTTTAAAAGTGTGTAACTTGTTTTGATTGTAAGTAAATGATCATATTTGTAGTTAATTTTGTGTTTGCATCTATTCTTTTTTTAAAAGATGGCCCCCTCAATTTTAAAGGCACGGGGTCCCATGAGCCCTGGATCCATCGTTCATCCCTTCTCTTCTGTGTTTCTCAACTATTTGTGCCTCTTCCAATTTTACATGTACCTCATGACTTTGAAACTTGCTTTTCCTTTCCAAACCTTTAGTTTTGAGCTCATGTGGGCCAGTTGGGTATTGCCTCCTGGTCATCCCTTATCTGGTCACCTCCTTACTTCCCCGGCTCATTAGAGCCTTCTGGCTTCAGTTTACTTCCTTGACATCACTACCCCCACCTCCCTCTACTCAACTTCTTTTACTGCCTGGCTCTCACCTAATCTGTCATAACCTCTCGAATATTCTTCCCGGTGATTGCACCATTGAACACCCTTTTACATTCTCGTGGTCACCTCTGAGTTAAAATCTCTATTGCCCCCTATGTAGACTATTGTAACAGCCCCCTAAATTGGATCTCTCACTCCTATGCTCCTATAAATAGTTCATTTTATTAGATTCAATTTTGCTTATACAATTGGAACACTAAATTGTTAGGGTTCAGAAAACCTATTTCCCCCATCCATTCAAATCTAGTCATTGGTATTCATTCTTCACCATCCTTTGGATGAAATTTCAGGCAGACCACATAGCCTATCGGCCTATTCTTAGATGATAAAAAGCCCTCAGATCATTTCTTGTCACAAATAGCCTCTGTTATATAATTATTGCACAGACTACTATAATAACTATAGATATATACACATATATATCTGTTATGAATGTATGTATGTATGTATGTATGTATATATGTATGTATGTATCTATTGAAATGGCTCATGTGATTGTGGAGGCTGGAAAATCCAAAATCTAGGGAGGAGGTGATGTTGCAGCTGGAGTCTGAAGGCAGTTTTGAGGCAAAATTCTCTCTCACTCAAGGGCCCTCAGGCTTTTTCTCTTAAGACTTTCAACTGATTGGATGAGGCCCACCCACAGCATAAAGGATAATCTGCTTGACTCAAAGTTTACTGATTCAAATGTTAATTTCTTCTGTGATCTTCAGAGAATCCCCCTCAATGGTGATGTCTCCTATATAATTCCTTAATGTAGCCTCCAGCTCCTAGACATTGGGTCAGATCCCCTCCTCAGCTCCTGGAAGTCCAGGCTTCCAGGAGTCCTTCCTCCATTGAAGGCAGCTCTCTTGGATGGGGTTAAAAGGACTCAGCCTGATGTCTCTGTGGCCACATGCAGCTCACAGGTGGTACATCATTGCTCTGACAACCTCACACTGCAACCTCATTATAAGGGCCAACAGCTCTTTCTTAAAAATAATATTATCTCCCTCCTGACCCCATTATGACCCAGGTGGGGAGTTAGGCATTAAGAGTCACAAACCTAGTTTTGGCCGTTATCTTTGTAAGTCATACAAAGAGGTGTTTTAAGGAGAATGGCTGCTTCCAGGGGCTGGGGGTTGAGGGGAACAAGGAGATGTTGGTCAAGGGCACAAACTTCCAGTTATAAGATGAGTAACTTCTGGGTCTCCATAGTCACAGCATAGTGGCTATATTTAACAATCCTGAACTGTTGAAATGGTAAGAGAGTAGATCTTAAATGTTCTCACCACACACACACACACACACACACAAATGATAATTATGTAAGGTGATGAAGGTGTTGTTAACTACCTTGATTGTTGTAATCATTTTGCAAATACATATATATATATAAAATCATCATATTGTATGCCTTAAACTTACACTATGTTTTATGTCAATTGTATTTCAATAAAGCTGAAAAAAGATATATATAGAGATTTTTTTTTTTTAAATAGGTGCTCAGGGCACCTGAGTAGCTCAGTTGGTTAAGCATCCAACTCTTGCTTTTGGCTCAGGTCATGGTCTCACAGTTTCGTGAGTTTGAGCCCTGTGTCTGGCTCTATGATGGCAGCACGGAGCCTGCTTGGGATTCTCTCTCTCTCTCTCTCTCTCTCTCTCTCTCTGCCCCTCCTCTGCTCATTCTGTCTCTCTCTCTCTCAAAATAAATAAATAAACTTAAAAAAAAGGGCTCCATCTCATGAACCATGAAATCATGACCTGAGCTGAAATCAAGAGTCAGACACTTAACCAATTGAGCCACCCAGACACCCCAACTCTTCTTATATTTTTTAAGGGTCAGAAGTATTTGGTTCATTTCCCTCCCCTGCTCACAACCCTTCAGTGGCTCCTCACTGCTGAGAGTTAATTCTGAGTTCCCTCACTTAATCTGGAATGCCCTGCTCAGGCATCCTCTCTCCCTTGCTTCCCTCAACTGCTGGGTGTTCTCCAACCATGCCTTCTACCCCTTCGATTCCTCCACCCTACTGATGAAAATCCTTCCATTCATGATACCATCCAAATCCTACTCCTGTTATATCCCAGAACACTGTCAATCCAGGCAGTCTTTTTATATATTCACCTTCAGAGCATTTATTCTCATTACCACTCGGCTGGCAGAGTAGCCTAGTGAAAAGGGGGATGGGGACCCGGTTCTGTGCCCACCGGGTGTGGGACTCGGAGGAATGAGTTGATGTCTCCGAACTTCCATGCCTCTCATGTGTATAATGATGGAAATATGCTATCAGAATGTCACATGTTTGTTGTAAAGATTACATCAACTAATACTCGTAAACCTTGTAGCCCATTGCCTGGCCTTGTGTGGCTCTATGGCTGTATTCTCGGGTCTTTTACCGAGTCTGTATGTGGGAAGGCAAAGCAGAGCCAGGTTCCGTGGCAATGTTCCGCTTTCTCCATTCCTGCTGCAGCAAGATGGTGATGTTCTTACACATTGAAATGGGGAACAAAAACGTGGAACTGAGCAACTTTGGCAACCCAGCCCATGTTATCAGTAACTTGTGTATCCTGATACCTTCTGAGAATTATTTTCCTTTGTGGTCAGAACCTCTTTCTGAGAAATGGTCTGCTGTGCGTGGGTCTGAAGTTTCTGGAACGAGAAGAGCTATGGACAGGGTTCTACCACATCTTATGACACAGGGTGGCCGCAGCAGTGCAAGACAAAGTGGAAACTATTTGTAGGTTTTCTAAAAAATGTCAGCTCCTTCTCATTTTGCCTTTCACTCATATCATAGCTTTTTTTGCAAAGAATATTTTTTAACCTTTTGAACTGGATTGTAATCTCCCAAAGAAGGAAACTCTATGTGTTGCAAAGTCCAGGCAACTGACCATAGACTGGGTGGTTGCCCAGCTCCCAGTGCCTCCCCCAGTGCCATGTTTGCCCTACCCACATGGTCACCAGCCATCACTGTTTGACCCAAACATGAAGACACATGGCTCATGGTATCTAGCATGGTGTCTTACATAAGGCAGAAACCTGCATACTTATCCCCAGACAGGAGATATGTATCCCTTCCAAAGTCTTATCAATGTTATCTGAATGTCTCTCATGTTTGTTTTATTGTCTCTCCATTTATCACCAACACCCTCATTGAAGCCACTGTCCTCTCTCACCAGGGATCCTGCAGTCACCTCCTAACTGGTCCCCTCATAAACATTCTAGACCCATGAGTCTCTTTGTCAAACTGTATGTGGAATGATCTTTTAAAAACTAATCTGGCCACTACAGAAAATGGTATTGAGATTCGTCCAAAAACTAGACATAAAATTACCATATGATCCAGAAATTCTACTTCTAGGTAGATACCCAAAAGAATCAAAAGCAGGAACTTGTATAGATATGTGCACATCCATGTTCATAGTGGCATTTTTCACAATAGTCCCAAGGTGGAAGTAATCCAAATATCCATTGATGGATAGATAAACATTATGTGTTATATTACACATAATGCAATATTATTCAGCCTTAAATAAGGAAATTTTGACACAGGCCACAACATGGATCAACCCTGAAGATGTTAATTAACAAAATAAGCCAATGTAAAAGAAAAATTCTTATAATTCTGTATATATGAGGTACCTAGAGTAGTCAAATTCGTAGAGATAAAATGCAGAAGAATAGTTTCCAGGGCTTTAGGAAGAGGAGAATGGGGAATTAGTGTTCAATGGATACAGAATTTCAGTTTGGGAAGGTGAACAAAGTTCTGGACATGGGTGGTGGTGACAGTTGCATACCAGTGTGAATATACTTACTGGCACTGAACTGTAACACTTAAAAATGGCTAAAATGGTAAATTTTATGTTACATATATTTTACTACAATTAAAAAATGTAATGTGCGGGGAAACAAATTTGATCATGTTCCTTGAAAAACCATCAAAGGATTCCTACACTTCTCTTAGAATAAGATGAGAATCGTTACCTGCATTGATTGGGCCTTGTATGGTCTGAACTCTGCCCATATCTTCTTCACCCTGCCCTCCATCTCTGTGCTCCAGCCTCTGGCCTTCTTAACCTGTTAAAGAAAATTTTCTCCCTCCTACTTATCATCTCATCCTCTCCTTGGGATGCCCTTCACTTAGACATAGGGATGTCTTGATAACATAGTAATGGTCTGTTGGTATACACAACCACGATCATGAATCGGTTCTACTAATCAATAACTTCCTTTCCTTGAAAGTCTGGTGTGTCACAATATGGAGTATGTTGCATCTCCTATGGGAAACAAACCTTCTGGCTTAGACTTCTAACATAGGAAGTCACCAGCTTTTTACCTTTATGTCTCTGCTGCTTCAATAAATAGAATCCCAAGAAACAGATCTTGTCTATATCTAAACATCTGATACTAAAAGATGACATGGAGTATTTTAGCCAAAGAACAAAAAGTGAGAATAACTGATTGCCAATGGGAAAAAATGTAAATTAAGCAGCATCTCATGTCATGAATGGTTGATGAAATAAAAGCACTGTTACCAATTGGCCTCTTGGAAATCTGTGGAGCTTACATTTAAAAAGATTTTTTTAATTATCATACAGAAAATTGATCTTTGTTTGGATGTCAAATTCTCCTCCTTTTATAAAAAACACCCAACTATTTGTGCAGAGGGGTCTGTACCATTTTGCGTCCTCACCAGCAACATGTGAGAGTTGAGGTCGCTCCACCTCCTCGTCAGCACTTGATGTTGTCAGTTTTTGAAAAATATTTTATACTTTCTATAAGGTGCTCAGTGATTTCTCATCATGGTTGTAATTTACATGATCCTAATGGCAAAATGATGCCAAGCATCTCTTCATGTGCTTATTTATCATCCTTAAAACGTCTTTGGTGAAATGTCTGTTCATTGTTTCCCTATGTTTTATATCGGGTTGTTTGTGTTCTTGTCGTTGAGTTTTGAGAGTTTTTAAAAAATATATTCCTAATGTGAGCCTTTTGTCGGATGTGTGATTTGGAAATGTTTTTTGCTATTGTATAAGCATCTTTTCAGTCTCTTCACGGCTTCTTACACAGCACAAAATCTTTTCTTTTGATAAGATCTAACTTACTGATAACTTTTCTTCTATAGATTATGCCTCTAATGTCATTTTAAGATGTCTTTGCTTAACTCCAGGTCAGGAAGATCTTCTCCTACATTCATTCTTCTAAATGTTTTATATTTCACAATGAGATTTATGTTATATTTACATTATGTTTTATATTTAGATTTATAACCCATTTTGGATTAATTTTTGTTTATGGTGTAAGGTTTAGGCAGAGCTATAGGTTTTTGCATATGAACATTTATTGATTCCAACACCATGTGTTGAAAACACTATCCTTGGTCCATTGATATATTTTTCTTGATAATTTCTAGCTTAATTCTATTATGCAGAGAATATACTTTGTTAAATTCTTTTAAATTTATCAACATTTGTTTTACGACCCAGTAAAAGTCTCTCCTGATGAATGCTCCATGTGCAGTTGAAAAGAATGTGTATTATGCTATCATTGAGTGGAATGTTCTGGAAATTTTAATTAGATGCAGTGAGTTTATGGGGATGTTAAGTTTTTCTATATCCCTGCAGATGTTCTGTCTGCTTGTTTGATTGATGACTGAAGGAGTGTTAAAGTTTCCAATTATAATTATGACTCTGTCCATTTCTCTTTCCAGGCTTATCAGTTTTTGCTTCATACATCTTGAGGCTTTAGTGTTAGGTGCATACATATTTCAATTATTACAAAGCTTAATGAATTGACCTTTTCACCATCACGTTATGTCCTCTTCAGTCCTGGCAATTTTTCTTGTTCTGAAATCTACTTTGCCTGAAATTAATGTAGACAGATCAGCTTTCTTCTGATTCACACATGCAAGATAGATCTTTGCCCACCACTCACTTTTAACCTAATGTATAAAGAGGGTCTCTTGAAGACAGTATATATTTGAGTGTTGGTTTTATTTTATTAAAAAAATTTTTTTAGGGGTCCAGACATTCTCCATCTACCATTTGGCATGATTAGGCCATATACTTTGGGGAGCATGGTTATAATAGCTGCTTTAAATTCTTAATGTCAACATCTGTGTGACCTCAGGGCTGACATCTGTTAATTACCTTTTCCATTGTGAGTTAAGGCTTTCCTGGTTCTTTGCATGGCAATTAATTTTGGATTATAGCCTGGATATTTCAAAAATTATACTCTGAGACCTTGGGTCTCTTTTAAATTCTACAGAGAAAATTGGTTTTGTAGTTCTTGTTGGTGTTGCTGTTTTCGGCATTGTTTTGGTATGCAACCACCAGATTAGGTTTGGGACACAAATTCTGACCTGCTTCTCTGCATTTTGGTTTCCATGTAATTCTGTTTGTTTGTTTGCTTGCTTTTTTGTTTGTTTGTTTTAATTTTTTTAATGTTTATTTAATTTTGAAGGAGATACAGACAGAGCACGGGCAGGGCAGGGCCAGAGAAAGAGGGAGACACAGAATCTGAAGCAAGCTCCAGGCTCTGAACTGTCAGCACAGAACCCAACGCAGGGCTTGATCCCACGAACCGTGAGATCACGACCTGACCGAAGTGAGATACCGAACTAACTGAGCCACCCAGGTGCCACCCCCTCCCCACCCCTCCATGTAATTCTGTTTTTAAAGCATTTTCAGTGTTAACTCAGAGCAGTCCGGGTGGCTTGTTTGTGACCCTGTGCTTAGTTCTCAAAGCCTGTGATATGCTGACTGGGCACAGGCACAGGTGGGGGGGGGGCGTGTACTCAAGAGTTCATATCCTGATTTACGAAACCACTCTACTGATCCTCTCAGTAATTCCACCAATTTCTCATTCTCCGGGATTTTTCTTCCCAGTTCCCTCACCAGAAATCTGGGACCTTAGTTTCCCGGCTGCTCCATGAATTTCCTGCAGCTGCGCCAGTGTCCAAGGCCAAGTGGTGGAAGGAGAAAGGGTCAAAGAATATATAGCTACATGTGTTCACTGCATACTCTTGGGACCACAGGCCTTTTGATCAGAGAGAAGGTTCCCCTTCCTCTGCCCACTGCTATTGCTGTCATCTTGTTACCACTGGTACCACCAAAGGACTGCTTGGAGCCTGTCATCAGACGAGACAAAAACAAAAACAAACAAACAAAAACAACCCAGGGGATTTTCCTCAATCGCTTTGACCTTTTCCACTCCGTAAACAAGAAAGGGAGGTCTTCTCTTGATGCTCTTTCTGTCCATGCTTGGTGTGTATTTCCGGGCTTCAGGCTGTCTTTGATTCCTGGCTAGATATTAGAGAGAAAAAAATGGTAAATCCACCACTAGTTCAGTGGGACTTCAAGCTCTGCACCTCCTCCCAGATCCACCTGCTACCATCCCTGGTTAGAGTTCTCAAAGCCTCCTCCTTGCATGCTATTCAAGCTCCGTAAGTGTATTCAGCACGAGAGACAGGGCAAGTGTTCTCGTCCATCTTCTCTACAACCGGGCCATAGATTACACTTTAAAGATTTTTTGCACGATTACAAAATTAATACCTAGTTGTTGTAGATAATGCAGGATATGCAGATAAGGAAAAGAAGTGAAAATTACCCACAATATTAACATTTCAGTGTAACTTTTTTTAATTTGCATTTTGAGCAAACTTAGATCATGCTGTGCACATGGCTTTTTCTCTTTTCACTTAATGCACTGTAGACCTATTTGCATGGTAATATACATTCTTCCTCAAAATAATTTTTCACAATTACGTGGCGGGCATTCCTTCATTTAGATGTACCCTCATTTTAAAAACCAATTTCTCATTGTTAAGCATTTAGGTTACGCAGCTTTTATATTGGTTGTAGCCAATGGGTACATATCTGGAGAAATCACACAGAAGCCAAAGTCCCTTAAATACTATTTAGTCTCCATTTGGACTTTTGTTGTTGTTGTTGTTTGTTTTGTTTTGTTTTGTTTTTTTTGGGGGGGGCTTTCCATTTGGACTTTTGAAACAAAACTCTGCTATTTGACAAATCTCCTGCCCGCCCCCACCCTGAACTAGCAAAATTCATGCTCTAGAAAGAGGACCACACTTTCAACACAATAGCTAGGATGCTTAGAGAAAAGGGTAAGGAAGAGCCATAGTATAAAAATAGCATCTTGCAACTAAGCACAGAGGGAACTCTATCTGGGGTTAGATGCCTGGAAGAGAAGTCAACAGTGCAGTGTCCTTAAAAATAAGTGCGTTGTCATTATTTTTATGTGTCTCCGAACCTCAGCTCCCACCGCGCTCGATAAAGACGCGATGGTGCCTGCACCATAGAGATAAGACGCCAGGAGGAAGTGCCTGCAGATGGCTGTGGTTTAAAAAAAAAAAAAAAGCCACGAAGCACTTGTTAATTAAGTCTTCCTTTCACCCTTATTAAAATTCAGGGAAGATTGCCATGGAATTTGTACTCTATCTAAGAAACAAATCATAACAATTTCATAAGGCTGCCATAGGGTGCCTGGAGTATAGCTTATTATTTCAGTATGGCTTGATAAATGGGAAAATGTATATGAAAACCTTCCATGCACACTTAGAAAGCCCTCAGTCCAGCCTTCCTGTCCTGCAGACGCTAGTAGAGAACTCGCTGGTAGTTGGACACTTTAATAATGCAAGGGAAGGTTGCAAAAGCACATGTCCATAAACCTTCACACTCACATGCATGTATCTGTGTGTGTGAGTGTGTGTGTGTGTGTGTGTGTGTGTGTGTGTGTCACAGTAGCTTTATCTATGATATTCCATCAGGCCTGAAACTTGAAATTCTCTCAGGTGTTTTAAGGCTTATTGAAAATCCCATGGACACATTGTAGAATAATGTATGATATTTAAGTAGAAAACAATGGAGAAAACAGTGAAATAAGTCAGTGAGAGAAAGACAAATATCATAGAATTTCACTCATATGTAGAATTTGACAAATACAACAGATGAACGTAGGAGAAGGGAAGGAAAAATGAGATAAAAGCAGAGAGGGAAGCAAACCATAAGAGGCTCTTAGATACAGAGAGCAAACTCAGGGTTGCTGGAGGGGAGGTCAAGGGAGGGTGGGTTGAATGGGTGATGGGTATTAAGGAGGATGCGTTTTGGGATAAGCACTGGGTGTCATATGCAAGAGAGGAATCACTGGGTTCTACTCCTGAAGCCAAGACTATACTGTATGTCAACTTGAATTTAATAAAAATAATCATTGCAATAACTGACCTTGAAGGAACATTTACTTTCTATTGAACTCAGTGCTAACCAATTTGTCGTTTGTGCTTTTAACAGTGTAAAAATCAGTCTTATTATTTTTCCAGCAAGGACACAGAACTTTAGAATCATTAAATAACCTGCTTAAAGCCTTGCAGCTGTTATGGTCTAAGTGTGGGATTTGAACCTGGGTCTTCCTGACCCTAGGGTCCTATTTTAACCACCTGTTTTCCTTTCCCTGGCTTCCTCATTCCAGACCCAGTATCCCCCCAGCCTCCATGTTCACTTGATCTCACCCCAGTTATGGTTTCTGGAGTTCATTTCATTATGCCTCACTTGGGGACATAATTAAAGTGTGTATATATATATATATATATGTGTGTGTGTGTGTGTGTGTGTGTGTATATATATATATATATATACATATACACATATATACATATATACACATATATATATGTGTATATATGTATATACACACACACACATATTTATATATATATATATATTTTTTTAAGGTCTTTCTGAATTTTTCCTTCCTTTTGCTCCAGATATTGAAACAGTTTCAACAAGTAAAGCAACTCTGCCTATGTGATAAAGATAAAGGAAAACACTTAACATGATACCCTTGACCTCTTTCCCCCTTCCCTGCACAATGGAGAGAATCCTGCCTCATCAGAGTGATGGCCATGAAGCATAAAACCAGAAATGCAAGGCTGAGAGCTGCTTTGGAAAGAACCGAAAATTATTTGTGGGAAAAGAAAAAACTGAAGAAAGGTGGAGGGAAACAAAATCGTGGAGTAATGTGTGATGGATGAGGAGAGGGCATTCTCTGGGGAGCTTGGGAAAAAAGAGGTGGTGAAACTTGCCAGCGAGTGATGGAAGAGACAAACATGAGGAGTAAGAGGCAAGAGGCCTTGTTGTGCCCATTCGTTAGGTCTCCTCGTGGATTCAGCCGAAGACGGAAGAGATGTCCGGCAGCATTTTCATTATTTTCACGGCTGGCCTGTGTTTCTGCAAAAGTGACCCCAGATCAGGGCTGAGCTGTATGGGCCCCTGTTGCAAAGGTGCAAGACAAGCCTCCTTTTAAATGAGTGCTCTGGTTTATACAGTCGTTCCGTTTGTATTATTTGAGATTCAGTTTTACCTATTTTTTTTTATTGGATTCTAAAATCGGGGATGTCAGCTCAAAATCTCCCACTGGGAGCTCAGTAGTTCTAATGGACAGATTTCCCCATATGCCAGGGAGAAAAGGCGTGTGTGAAATGAATAAATCCTCCAAGGATCAGAAGGTTTTGTTTTTATGCAATTCTCTTGAAAAATAGAATGCTTCTGTAAATGATTTCTGAAGTCCCTTTAGTGTATTTAAAATGGATAAAATTAAGCAGCTCTATTGAAGTGAATAATTATCATTTACAACGGAAATGTCACACTTTCTAAAATGGCATGCCGATTGTTGAGCAGTTACTATGTGCCAGGCATTAGCCTGCATGCCTGCAATGCAATGATAAACCTATAAAATAATCTCTGCTCTCAGGCTCAGAATCTGGGAGGGGAACAGGCTTGGAATGACAGCTCAGCTCGCTTAGTCCTAAAATAGATTAATGCATGTGGCGCCTGTGGCTCAGTCAGTGAAGGGGCAGACTTGGGCTCAGGTCATGGTCTCACAGTTCGTGAGTTCAAGCCCCGCATCAGGCTCTGTGCTAACAGCTCAGAGCCTGGAGCCTGCTTCAGAGTCTGTGTCTCCCTCTCTCCCTGCCCCTCCCCTGCTCACACTCTGTCTCTCTCTCCTTCAAAAATAAATAAACATTAAAAATTTTTTTAGATAGATTAATGCGTGTGGTGGTATACCCTGTTCTGTGGTGATGGTTCCACTTCTAATAAATTCTACAGCTATAACGTTTCCAACAATGGTTGGGTGCATAAAAGGGAGTCGGCAGAGAGTTTTAGACTTGCAAATACAATTACTCTCCCAAAGGAGTTCCTATGTGAAAAAGGTTGTTGCAGCCATAACCATAGAGTTTTATACCTAAATGACATCTAGCAAGTGCAACTTTGCATATTTATAGTCAAGAAAATAAACCACATGGGTCTGAAAGAAGGCCATTCCCAGTGTGGCCCTTCCTTGCCCTAACGCCTGCCCCTCCACATCCCCCTTGCTGTCTGATGCTCCAGGTGACCAGAGGCATTTTATCTCTGGCATAATTGAATGCATTATGTCTTCACTTTCCATAAACATAGGGGGAATAAATATTTAATAAGCAAATGAACTCAAGTCTCAGTTTAAATATTTCCTCCTTGATGAAGCTACCCATGACCTCCCCCAGGCAAGAAATTTGCTCTTTCTCCAATTTCCCATTACACCTGGATACATCTGTAGTAGGGCATGGATGTGGAATGTTATATACTTGAGTCTTAGTCTGCTTGGGATGCTGGAATAAAATGCCATAGACTAGCTGGCTTAATCAATAGATATTTATTTCTCACAGTTCTGGAGGCTGTAAGTTCAGGATCAAGACGGCAGCATGATTGGGTCCTGGTGAGGACTCTCTTTCTGGCTTGTAGGCAGCCTTGTCCTCGCTGTGTCCTCACATGACACAGAGAAAGTGAGCTCTGGTCTCTCTTGCCATAATGAAGGCCTCATCTTCAGGATCTCGTCTAAACCTAATCACCTCCCCAAGGCCCCATCCCCAAATACAATCACAAGGAGGGTTAGGACTCCTACATAGGAATTTGCAGGGGGACACAAACATTCAGTCTACAATAACCTGTTTCTACCACCATTTGGTCAGCTCTTCATATGCTGTGTTTGTCTCCCATGCATCTCTGAACCCCAAGTAGCCACACTGAGATATTACCCAAATAATAAGTGAATGTTTATGTAATTATGGCCTCATTGCTCCTTACAAATTTTCAGATAAATGTAACCTCACCTTCATGAATGTTCAAGTAAATATCGTCTCCTACTCTACAAATCAAATGTCAGAAGATGAAAAAGGAAGAGATCTTGATATTTTGATTTAAGAGCAAAAACATTTAGTCTTTTTGGTGTACAAAATGCTCAGAGAGTAAATATTAAGTTGGCATGTTATAAATTGCATGGGCCTAAGTCCTGAATCTCTTCTAAGACCCTAGACATTAAAGAACACATTTTTTAGGTTCAGTCTCACAAAGTCCCCAGGACATCCATTGGTGACATTATCTCTAATCACAGCTTTGGGGACTGAAGCACAGAGAGGCTGCATCAGTGGCTCGAGAGGCACAGAGGGATTTAACCGATACGTGGAGATTAGAAGGTATAATTCGAGTGTTTAATCCTCTCTTTTGCTCCCTGGCTTTCCACAGGCTTCAGAGAGCTAAGAACAGTTTGGAGAAGGTGACAGGGTTGGAAAAGCAGGGAGAGACAGTTTAAGCCACTCTGTCTTGTCATCTTCTGCTCAATCTTGAAGCAAATGGCCGGGCTCTGCTCCTGAATCTGGTTAGATACTGACGGGTGCAGAGGGAAGGCCTGGTGCCCTGGTGCATGGAGGCTGTGAGCCTCTGGGGAAAGAGTTGCTGGCAGGGGATGCTTCTAGGAGTTCTAGGCTGGGGGTGAAGTGAAAATAAATGTACTTTCAGCTCAGAGACTAAAACAAGTGAGGAGATTTGCAATCAATCCTGGAATAAGCATCAGTGAACCCATTTAAGCACAGATCTTTTGGAGGACAGCAGTAGCCACCCAGGAGGCCAAATTGTAAGAGGTTCTCCAGGGGATGTGAACAATATGGGGTTTGGGGCCTCTGAACACCCCGATCAATAGGAATCTGGGCAAGAGGGGACTTAGGCATCTCCCTCCTTGCTCTCCGAGGAGTTGTAATCAATTCTTACATCTCTGTAGCTCCTCTCGGCTCCCAAAGGGCATCCTTATGTGTTATTCATTTATCCTCACCGTGCCCTGGCCACGTAGGCATCATCACTCTCATTTAACAAGGAAACAGTGAGAAAGGTTGAGTGATTTGAGTCAGGAAACACAAGCAGGGAGCTAGGGGTTGAGTTCGGACGTTCAGGCTCACTGTCCCTTGGCACAGGGGTGTGCTAAGCCTTAATGCTCTGGGCTGTGAAAGATGCTATGAGAGTTGGTGGACTCGAAGCAGGAGCGGCCCAGGACCTGAGGCTCATTACGTCATCCGTTCAAATTATAATCTGGCACATGCTGGTCGCCATGCTAGAGGCTGGGGATGCAACAATGAACCAGACAGATGTGATCCCTGCCCCGGTGGGCAGTGGGGCATTCCCAGTTCAGAATACAGTGAGCCAGAAGGCAGCTGCACCGGACTGCCCTCCTTCCCAAAATTCCAGAATAGAGGAATTTGGTGTGGAGCTGCGGAGGTTGGGACAGCTGTAGTTCTAAGCAACAAGATGGGCTCTTGGGAGCTGGCCAAGGAAGCTTCCCTGAAGCACATCACTCCTCCAGTCCCCATTCATTCCCCACCATCCCTTCCAGGGCGCTTAGGCTATCTAGAACATGAGGCATAGAGGAAGCTCCCCATAGCGTTTTGCCACACACACACACACACACACACACACACACACACACACACACCTGAGGACACCTGCTGTGGCAAATTGCTTTGCCTTTACGGCCAAGCGGTGATGAGTGATGAGCGGTGATGCCATGGTTCACAGGTGGCCCATCTGGTTTTGTGAGTTGGGCTTCACTCTAATTTAAGACTTTCAGGATGAAATAACAAAGCTGCCCCCATGCTGCACCTTCTCAAACATTCCCAGATAGCAACGTCTTAGTGGCCAAAGAACAGTGCCAATTTTCTTACTGTCAGTTTTCTAAGTTGTAAGAAAAAACTACACATGAAAACAAATATATATGTGCAAATGAGAATTTTCAGCCTAGGAATCCCTTGTCTGGGAGAGAAAATTAGAGCCTTGGGACTTAGACTGAGGAACTGCATCAAGTCTTGGAGACCCAAATGATGAGACTGAGAGAGAAAGAGAGCTCCAAGTACAAAGTGTGTTTTAAAATAAAAACCCCTCCAGATCACTTGACCCTGTTTCCATGAGTATTCTTTCAGGAATGTACTTGTGTGGGTGTACAACCAAAGAGACGTCCAAAGGCAAGCACAAGACTACCATGACATGGAGCTCCCATGGTTGAACTTGACTTGGAAGGAGAGAGCAGTTTTCTCTTTTACCCCCGTAGCCAGACAATGCAGTGGCAAACCAGCAATTTAGAGGAAGTCCTTGTCACTGAAGGGCTTTCCTTCAGTGGGTAGGGATCATACCACACCTGGCTTCTGAGTCCTTCATGTTTTGTGAGTGCCTGTGGCCAGGTTGCCAGACATGAGTGGTTCTTAGACTTTAGCATCACCTGGACGGCTGGTTGAAATACAGGTTGGTGGGCTCCGTGAGGGAGTTTCTGATCCAGTGGGTCTAGAGGGAGCCCAGGAATTTGCATTTTGAGCAAGATTCCAGGAGGTGGTAATGCCGAGAACACACTGAGAATGGCCGACTTCAACTGTTGATAAGAGGACAAGAGTGGCAAGGGAATGGTCGGTTTACCTGTTTCAAAAGGACAATGACTAATCACCAATGACAGCAACTAGGGCAGAAAATCAAGCGACTTTTGGTCTGGTGGGCCTGGGTGTGTGGTTCTGTCTTCTCGAAGTTGTGGGCACCTAGACTTGGGATAGGGCAAGGCTAGAGGATTGGGAGTTATCGTGTCAGGAAGAACTCTAGAGAGGCAAGAAAGACCCTCTCTCAACAAGCTGGATGGGACCCAATAAGCTGCAGGGAATACATCATTTCATTTGAAAGTAAAAAGAAATTCTTGTATATGATGTGAGATAAGTCCAATTTCGTAATTTTCACGGGAATATCTGGTTTTCCTAACACCATTTATTGAAGAGACTATCCCCTCCCGATTGTCTGTTCTTACAAATTGTAACTGAGATGGTAGATATGTTAATTAGCTTGATTATGGTAATCATTGCACAATGTCTACACATATCAAAACATCACATTGCACACCTCAGCTGTAATTTTTGTCAAGTTACATCTCAAAGCTGGAAAAATGATAATTGTATTTGTATATTACTTGAGTAAATAAGTCATTAATAATTCAAAAAGGAAACAAATTGACCTCATTTTGTTCCCTAGACTGGTTGAATGAGACACATTGGTTGCAAAAGTAAAATAGCATATTTGTCAACAGGTATAGGCATATAACACATCCTAATTTGTTCTTTAGGACACTCAATGATTTTTATTAGCTTATAAAAACAAATTACATTGTTTTAAATTCTCTAGGGTTGTATACCTTTTGAAGTAAACTTATATGAGAATGAGTGTTTTCCTCTTTTAATGCAAAGCAATAGTTTTCTGGTTATAGAATAAATATCCATGTTCCTATGTTCACTCTTATTCCATTTTCTAAAAGATGCATACTTTTTATTCTCTATTTCCTCTTATAATTTAAATAGGTCATCAATTATCATGACACCTTAAAAGCCGGCAGTTAATGCTCTATGCATTCCATAATTTTTAAAATACCAGTTAGTTAAGCTATCCGTCCTCTGGATTTTCCATCTCACAACTCAGTCTGCCACATGAAAAAAGTTTTCCTATTTCATTTTTCATCAGTTACTCAGTTAAGCCTGTTGATCTGTCAGATGTTTTTCAAATCTTAGTTTAGTTTTAGATTTACCAAAGAATTGCAAAGATAGTTCAAGAGTTCACCATGTACTCATCACCCAGCTTCCCCCAATATTAACAGTTCTGTCTCCCTAACAATTCCCTTGTGTGGGCTATTTGTAGACAACCTGTGTCTTATCCCAGTGCTTGTCAACCACTGTTCTGTATCCCGTACCTATAATTCTGCCTTTTCCACAATATCGCATAGGTGGAATCATACAATATGCAGCCTTTTAAGTCTGACTTCTTTGACTCAGCAAAATATATCTAAAGTTGTTTCAAGTTATTATGTGTATCAATAGTTCATTCCTTTTTATTATTCAGTAGATATATGGGTATTTGTTTATTCATTAACCTGTTGAAGGACATCTGTGTTGTTTTCTGTTTTTAGTGATTATGAATAAACCCACTATAAACATTTCTGTGCAGGTTATGGTATGAATGTAAGTTTTCAGTTCACTTGAGTAAATACCTAGGAAGGCCAATGCTAGATTATATGGTAAGTGTATATTGAACCTCATAGAAAACTGCCAAATTATTTTCCAGTGTAGCTGAATTATTTTACATTTCCCCTAGCAATGAATGAGAGGTCTTGGAGCTCTGCATCCTGCTTGCCAATTTTCAGTTGTCAGTTGAATTTTCAAGTGACAATTTCCTTTTTTTCAGTAACTCTAATACATTTTTAGTGGTATCTCTTTGTGCTTGTAAGTTTCACTTTCTTTATGCCAAAGATGTGAGCATCTTTTCATTTATTTGCCTTCTGTGTGTCTTCAGTCAAGTGTTCATTCAAGTCTTTTGTTCATTTTATTTTATTTTTTTAAATGTTTATTTATTCATTTTTGAGAGAGAAAGAGAGACAGAGTGTGATCAGGGGAGGAGCAGAGAGACAGGGAGACAGAGAATTTGAAGCAGGCTCCAGGCTCTGAGCTGTCAGCATAGATCCCAATGTGGGGCTCGAACTCACGAGCCATGAGATCATGACCTGAGCCGAAGTTGGACTCCCAACCAACTGAGCCACTCAGGCACCCCTAGTCTTTTGCCCATTTTAAAAGTGGCATCTCTGTGTTCTCATTATTAAATTCTAAGAGTTCTTCGTATAGTCTATTTTCAAATTGTTTGTTAGATAGGTGACTTGGAAATACTTTCTCTATTGGATAGATTGCCTTTTCATTCTCACAACAATGTCTTTTGTAGAGCAAAATATTTAATTTTGATAAAGTCCAATTTATATATATATATGTATATATATGTATATGTTTAAAGATATAGATCATGTTTTTTTGAGCATTCCATCTAAATGCTCATTGCCAAAACAAAAGGCACATGGATTTTCACCTATGTTTTCTCATAGAAGTTTTATCATCTTTCATTTTACATTTATGTCTTTGATCTATTTTGAGTTAATTTCTGTCGAAGTGTGGGGTATGTGTCAAGGTTCATGTTTTGCATATAGATATCCAGATCTCCCAACCCTGTTTCTTGAAAAATCTATCTTTTCTTCATTGAATTGCCTTTACACCTTTGTCAAAAATCAGTTGACCAGGCTTCCCATTTTAGTTCAAATATGGTCAGAACTGACTAGATAGACAGCTGGAAGGAACATTGCTCCAATCCTACAACAACAAAAAGCTGGACAAGCAAAAAAAGTCAGCAACATTTCTTAAAGCTATCAGAGAACTGATATCACAAAGTAGACAACTGAATTAAATTCTATACAGATACAGGTGCCTGCAGAGAGAAATACCCCCTGAGAAAAGCTTACCTGGGGCACAGAACACCAGCTACTGTGTAAACTGATAGGGAGATTAAACCAGAAATTTTAAACAAACTATTAAATACTAAGCATAGGTTGGTAAAACCTATGCTCAGCCCTTAGGGGAAAAAGATATGAAGGAGTTTTCTGCAGTCTTTTCCTCCAGGAACTCACAGGGAAGATAAGGTAGAATTCAATGGAAGCTCCCCATCACCTCCCCAACTGTGGTGCCTGTTAGAGGAGAAATCATAGTATCCACCGTCAAATGCAGCGGGCTCATTCCCCCAGAATAAAAGGTTCAATCTGCAGGGGACTGTTATTGAGGCTTATAGCTACGGGTCTGGTGAATCTCATTGCAATTTGGGGAGGGGCAGGATAGAGCCAATCACCAAAGCTCTCCCCAGACCCATCTTTCTACATTGTTAACAATAAAAAAAGCCTAATCTGCAGGAGACAAGGTCAGGGTGTTAAAACTTTAGCCTGAGGATACGGGTGAATACTAACAGCAGTATAGGAACTAAGGGCAAAAACAACAACAACAACAACAACAACAACAACACTTTACTTTTACAGGAAGGGCAGAAACTCTTGAGAAGGCCACACCCCTTAGGACTAGGTTCCCAGCCCCTGCCCAAGTCTGATACTTAATCAGAATACCAGAGACTGTCCTTCTCCCCCACATCAAGTGACTGCCATGTTAATTGGTGTCATGTAAAAAAAAAAATAGTAATAAGGGAATTCACTCAGCTATAAGAGACAAGCTGTCAGTATAAAAAAAGACCCAAAGCAATCAGAGAGACAAAAGTAAAATATTACTGAAAGAATTGGAAGTCTCTTGTGCCCATGGTCAACAATAAATTCCAACTCTGGTAACCATAGCAACAACAAACTTCAAACACAGCTCAACTCCTGACTAGATTAACACACTACCCATATTAAAGGACTACCAAAAGGAAATGTGTGCTCAATCATAAAATGTGCTTATGTCAGTATCCATTGTCATCTATCTATCTATCTATTGATCTGTCATCTATCTATCCATCTATTTATCTATCATCTATCTCATGTCCAGGTTTCAACAAAAATTTACAAGGCATACCAAAGGGAAAGAAAAAATCTAACAAGAGTAACCGTTACTGGAATGAGACTAAGACATGATATAGATAACGCAATTAATAGAGAATTTAAAATAAGTAGAAATGAATATGTTAAAGGCTCTAATAGAAAAAAAAAATAGGCCCTATGCAAGATCAGATGGGTCATTCCAGGGGAGAGATGGAAGCTATAAGAGAACATCAATGAAAATGCTAGAAATAAAAAAAAAAACAAGTAATGGAAGTAAACAATGCCTTCAAGATATATCTTAAGAAAGAATCAGTCAACTGAAGATTGGTCAATAGGAATTACCCTAACTGAAATGTCAAGAGGAAAAAGGTAGGGGGAAAAAATCATGAGAGAGTTGTGAGACAATACTAAACTTCCTAACATACACACATATTTGGAATATTAGAAGGAAAATAAAAAGAGAATGGGCAGAAAAAATATTTGGAGAAATAATGGCTAAGAATTGATTAAAGTCAGTGGCAGACACCAAACCACAGAATCAAAAATTTCAGAGAACACCAAACAGGATAACTACGAAATCAAAACAACACACCAAGGCATATTATATTCAAAAGACTGAAAACCACAGACAACAATAAACCCTTGAATGCAGCCCAAAGGGGGGAAAAATATTACCTACAGCAGAATAAGAATAAGAATTACAGCAGACTTCTCATCAGAAACCATGCAAGCCAGAGACAATGGAATGATATCTTTTAAGTATTGAAAGTAAACAACTGTCAAACCAGAGTTCTACATCCAGTAGAAATATCTTTCAAATCTAAAGAAGTAAACACTTCTTTGAGCAAACAAAACTTATGGGAATGCAATGCCAACAGAGCTCCTGTACAAGAAAAGGTAAAGGAAGCTATTCAGAAAGAAATTGATACGGATCAGGAGCTTGGATCTGCACAAATGACATAAATAAAAAGAAAATATTTTATCAAATCTTTATTGCTATAAAAGATAACTGACAGTTTAAAGCAATAATAACTATAATGTATAATAGGTTTATAGCATATGTAAATGTGAAACAATGACAACAATGGCACACAGAATGGGAAGGAAGAATTGGGGATACACTAGAATAAGGTCTTACACTGCATGTGAAGCAGCACTGTGTTATTTGAAAGTGGACTTAGATTATTTAAAATTATATACTGTATACTGTAAACCATAGGGCAACCACTAGAAATGTTAATCCAAAAAAGAGGCATAAGAATCAATTGACTACATTCGTGCAGGTCTACTTTTGGGCTATTCTGTTCTGTCGATATACATGTCTCTACCCTTTTGCCACTGTCTTCATTACTGTACCTTTATAGTAAGTCTTGAAAGCGGGTAGCATCAATCCTCTGATTTTGTCCTTCTCTTTCAGAATTGTTTTTCTATTCTAGTACTTTTTGCCTTGCTGTTAAAGTTTAGAGTTATCTTGTTGATATCTACACAAAAAAGCATGTTAGGATTTTGAGTGGGATTGCGTTCAGAAAAACTGACACCTTTACTATGTTGAGTATTCCAATCCAGGAATATGTTATTTTAGATCTTCCTTTGTTTATTTGATCAGCGTTTTGTGATTTTTAGTGGATAGTTCCCGAGCATATTTTGTTAGATTTAAATATAAGTATTTCATTGTGGGTTGGGTGGGAGTGTGCTATTATGAATGATTTTGCCTTTTAAATTTCAAAATCCAACTGTTAATTTTTGCTATCTAGAAAAAGGATTGATTTTTATATTTCTTAAACCTTGTTAAATGAATTTATTAATTCTAAGAATATTTTGCAAGATTTTTGAGGAAGACAATCATGTCTTCTGTAAATAGAGGTAGTTTTTTTCTTCTAATCCGTATTTCATTTCATATTCTTGCCTGATCACACTGGTTTGAACTCTGAGCACAATGTTGAATGGAAGTGATAACAAAGGATGCCTTTGCCATGTTCTTAATCTTTTTTTTTAATTTTTTAACTTTTATTTATTTTTGAGAGAGAGAGAGAGACAGAGCATGAGCAGGAGAGGGGCAGACAGAGAGGGAGACCCAGAACCCGAAGCAGGCTCCAGGCTCTGAGCTGTCAGCACAGAGCCTGAGACAGGGCTCCAAGTCATGATCCATGAAATCGTGACCTGAGCTGAAGTTGGACGCTTAACCAACTGAATCGCCCCACCATGTTCCTAATCTTACTGGGAAATGGTGAGTTCTCTCACCATTAAGTAAGGAAATATTTTTGGAAAAAGGTAAGTTCTTTTCATAATACAACATTGATATTGATTTTAAAGTGATCTTGTAGGAAAAAGCACACAATTTCTCCATGTAAACGTACTATATCATAACTTGGGACCAGTTTAAAATTTAAGTTGTAAATATGCATTAATATTCTGCTAATCCAGGAAAAAGTACAAAATGCTGTAATTATGAAGAAAAACATGGAGTCAGTGAATATTGCTGTATAGCAAACAAATCAGGGAGCTTAGACCAACCCTAAATCATGTTTATGAGCTGAAAGAGAAGGTTGCTCTCTTGGGAAGTTCATGCATAACCTGCAAGGCCTTTCCCTATGGGGAAGCTCTTACCATATTGACAAGCCTGTACCTTGTGAAGTCTATGCCAGTCCAGGGTTAGTGACCTACTGCCTGGAGGTATAGTGGACAACCAGGATGGTCTGGTAAAGGTTGGCAGAAATATATCTCCCATCCTTGGCAAGGCCACATGATTTTCCTGCCCAAATTCTTTCAGAAGTAATTGAATCTGGTATTTGAGAGAGGTTTAGAGCTTCCAGAATGATCGGAAATGTGTTGGTAACTGGCACTAACCTTCCACTCGTAGAACAACTCGGCATTTAAGTACAGGATGCAGGGTGGGTGGTTTCCTATGTAAGCAAACAGAAGAGTAAGAATGAAGCAGCTATTGTTTGTATTTTGTCCTTCTTTAGGGGAATAATTCAGATCACTTTGCTTCTTTCTCATTCTTTTCGGTATTTTAAAAATTATTTCAACAAGTCTGTTTCATTTCTGTAATTAAATGATAAATAAAAAAAAGCAATTTCACCTTGAAAAATTTGTGGATAACCATCAGGTTCCCCCCCTCCCCCCCTTGAATAGTCCCACATACAAAAGAAATGAAGCCACTGTTATTCTTGGGGATTTGGAAATCTCATTTCACTTTTGTGTTTCTCCCCAGATTTATTGATCTTGAGTTGGAAATTTCAGCTCTATTTGGGTAGAATGGAGGGAACACCCAAATACTGGCTTTTTATGCTGATTCAGTGAGGAGCCAAACTGGCATATGATGGGCAGTTTTCCAGCGATTGCTGATCCTGAGAGAGAATCTAGAATTCCTTCTTGTGCTGAGATAGATAATCTGCTATTCCTGTGTATAAATATACAGACTTGAAGGTCTGGAGAACTTTGTAACCTGTTCAGATTCCCAAGTATTCTTACAAGAAATTTCCAACACAGATCTTCAAATATACTCTGTAATATGGACTGTGAATTTCATAGTGCACTAATAGCTAAAATGTCTTTAAAAATAAAAACATTTAGACCATGGGTGAAGGGAAGGGGGAAAAATAGTTACAAACAGAGAAGGAGGGAGGCAAACCATAAGAGACTCTTAAATGCTGAGAAAAAACTGCAGGTTGATGGGGGGGTGGTGGTGCAGAGGAGAGGGGAAAATGAGTGATGGACATTGAGGAGAGCACTTGGGATGAGCACTGGGTGTTGTACGGAAGCGATGAATCATGGGAATCTACCCCCAAAACCAAGAGCACACTGTATACACTGTATGTTAGCCAACTTGACAATGAATTATATTAAAAAAAACATTTACATTCCCATTATAACCTCCATTATCAGTATTTTTGTTCAAATATGACTTATTCTTGCAGCTAAACATCTAAATTAATTGATTTATAAATTCATCTTTTCTCCAAATCTCTCCAAAAAGAGTTACTCCTGCGTCGCTCTAGTCTATGAACTTTCTCTGTCACCTCTGTCACTTTGCTTCCCTCTTCTTGCCACAGGTTTCTCTTGGTTTAATTGAACAAAGTGGACATTCCCCTTGTGGGAGCTTCTGTCATTCTTTTGACTATTGCTAGGGACCTCCGTCTTAATGTTTTGGAAATTCCCCAGCTGGAATCTTGTCGGGAGGCAGTTTCCCTCCACCATAAATGTCCAAAGGCCAGGCACTTTCCCAGCCCCTGGCAGGCAGTTAGGGCATCCCAGGAGGCTCAGGTTGGATTAATCAAATGCATTCACCCAAAATTTTTAATAGGAACCTAGTTAGCGGTGCACAGAATTGGTGACACCGAAGAACCGATTAGATTAATGGCTGCAGTGTCACCGGGCCTAGTGTTAAACAAGTATGATGAGTAGAGGCATCAGGGCAAGATTTGCCATCAGGAGTTCAATGACAGTTCATAGATGGGTCTTGTCTGCTGCTTGGTCTCCCTTGTAATGGTCTGTTTCCCAAACCTGGTTCTCCTGCCATCCGGCCAGTTTGTGAACTATATGCAGGGCACTGAGAAAAGGCACCTCCCTAGGTAGGGAGCTCAGCTAGGGAGAATCCCTACTTTGATGAGCAATTTTGCCTACGTGTCCATGTTGTCTGGGGCCCAAGCCAAGGGGAAACACCTTGCTCTTTCCTCTTCATCTCCATCACATTGCCCAATCTGGGGACCTAGGTCCTTGCAGAGCGCCTCCACTAGCCTCCATTTCCCTTTGTTGATTCAGCCATCAGATCCTTTTCAGAGGATGTTGGGAACTTACGTTTGTAATATCGCCAATTAATGAGCTCAAAGAAGTTGGGCTAAGAGGAATGATTTGAGAATTTTTCTTGTTATTCTCAGGTTGATAGCAATGCCATGATTATGTTTTCCTGTGGTTTAAAGGAAAAGTTGTTCTATGAGTCTTTTCCACTGCAAGCATCTGCCTGTCTTTCTCTAGCGGTTTGAACCACATCACTCAAAGTCAGTGGGCAATATATAAAACCTTTCAACAATTCTCCTACCACCCATCCAAATAAATAAACAGAATATATGGCATTTCCACCAAAGGCAGTAGGACAAGACATCCCATTTCATGCTTCAGTAATCTGACTAAGGAAACAAATATAGATTTTTCTTCCAATGCCTTCAGGTTATAAGGCAAGTTGATTAAGGCCTTCCTTTAAGCCTCACCAGAGAAATAAATGGATGATGGAGTTTGCCTACCCTTAAAGAGGAAAGAGGTCATGTCTAATATTGACTCTCCTAACCAGTTTGACATAAAGCATATTTCTCCCAGATGTGGCATGGCAACCCGCCTCCTGTGCAGGAGACATGAAAGCCATATGGATTTCAGTTTCCTGTTAGCTGAGAATAAATTAAATCATGTTCTTTTCTCCTCTTTACCACTCCTTTGTGGATTCAATCTCCGTGTAGACATGTCTGATATTTTTTTTAAGGAAGGAGTTAATGAATTGCTTTTTGATTTTTATCAAACTGATATGATTCTTTCCTTTCCTATTTCCTACCATGCCAATGAAGGAATACAGAGGGAAGAGAGAGAGAGAGAGAGGGGGAGAGAGAGAGAGAGAGAGAGAGAGAGAGAGAGAGAGAGAGAGAGGACAGTCATGGATTGTGATATTAGTGTGACCTTTGAATGATTTCAGAAAGGCTGATCATAAATCTTGATGGTTCATGGGTCAGAATTCTTTCCAGAAACTCCCCAAGTGTGGTGGTGTTCTTAACAAAGAGACTTATTTTTGAAGTTTTGAGTAGGATATTATATTAGTGAAGGTAAAGCTAGCTGTTGCAGCAAATGAAATCCAATGCCTCAGGGACTTAGCACAAAAAGCACAAACTCTCACTCAGGCTGGGTTTGTTCAGAGATGGGGAATGCAGGTGAGGCAGGTTGAGTTTGTTCAGACATGGGGAATGCAGGTGAGGTGGAGTGAAGTTGGGTGGAGTGGATTCTGGTTCACGAAGTCACTTAGGAATCCAGACTGATGAGAACCTTGCTGCTCTCAGCCTGTGACTTTCAAAACCCCCGTGGGTGTTCACTTCCAGTCTGAGTATAGGAGAAAGAGAGAGAGAGAGAGGCCTGAAGGCAGATAGAAAGAAGAGAGTTGCAGGGTAGGCTTTATGCAGCAGACCTGGAGGTGGGGTGAATATTTTGTACCCATTTTATTGGTCAAACACTATTGCATGTCTTGGAGAGCCGGGAAATATTGGGTAGTCCGGTTTCTTTGGAGGGATTAGATCTGAGATCTGAGATCTAAGCTTTGGGATTTAGGACCCAGATAATCACTATTAGATTATACTGTTCATAGTATACGTTTTATCATTCATGAATATTTCCGTTGGCCTCATCTTATGGTCATATTTTTAATCATATTATATAGAGATATTTTAACTTGTTCCTATACCTCTAGTCTTTTTTTCCACTAGACTGCCCTATTTCTGTGCTTGTAATTTAAATTAATCTTCCAATCAGATGGACTATACCCTGAAGTAAGGTTTTTGTTTTTGTTTTTTTTTTTTTTTTTTTTTTTTCCCAGGCCCTTACCTCCCTGAGATGGCGTTTGTTTTTTGTTTTTTGGGTTCTTTTTTCTGTTGTCTTGACAACTCGACTGTGTCAAGTGTTGAGGACTGATTCTCATATATGGGCATCTAAAGCATGCAATAATTTCACATGTCTCAAACTGACAAGAATAAAGAACTTTCCATGCTTCCTACTTTAGGTGTCCACGAGCAGATTCTTCTTGCAGAAGAATAACTGAGAGGGGCGCCTGGGTGGCTCAGTCGGTTGAGCGTCTGACTTTGGCTCAGGTCATGATCTCACAGTTCTTGAGTTCAAGCCCTGCGTCAGGCTCTGTGCTGACAGCTCAGAGCCTTGAGCCTGCTTCGGATTCTGTGTGTCTCTCTCTGTCCCCCCCACCCCACCCCCTTGTGTTTTCTCTCTTGCGCACGCTCTCTCTCTCTCTCTCTCTCTCTCTCTCTCAAAAATAAACATTAAAAAAAATGTTTAAAGAAAGAATAACTGAGAAAGGAAAAAAATCACTGGGGAAGGAATATTTGCCTAAGGCAAGACTGATCTCTTTATGTTGAAAATTCCAGAAAATCCTGCATCTTATAGAATTGTTAAAAGCATAACACTACGTATGATTAAATTTATATTCACTCTTCTCAGAGTCTATCAGTAGCCATTACACCTTGTAGGAACTTCTTATCAAAAGACTTGGTAATCGTTAAAAATATTTGCTCAGAGAGATTTGCTCCCACTTGAGAGGAAAAAAAATTCTTTTAAGATATTTAAATCTCTATATGCTGTATGAACATTACTCCTGCTCTCCTATGGTATGTATTTTTTAAAAGAAGTTTTATTTTATTTGGGGGATTGGGAAGGTTAACTAGCGGTAGCTTTCAAATTTCAGATTTAGTGAAAAAGAATGAAGAAAGCTAGGCTCACCTGATTTTTCCCCCCACCTGAGCAGATGTCTCACTCATGCCAGAAATTGAAAGTATATGGACAAGGGGCAATTTTTAAATTTATTTTGAAGTTACTGTTTTGTTGCATTTATTGATCATATTTTTATCTGTACTTTAACAGAACTTTTGCCTTTTAAATTTTACAATGTGTGAGATCAGGCTTTTTTAACTCTGGGGTTTAACATCTCTTGTTGTCTCATCTAGAACCATTAATAGGAATTCTTACAAGACTCAGATTGCTTTGGGAGACATAAATTGAAAGATAAATGAATATTCTAGTTTCTCTGAAAATGTCTAGTTATATAGAGTTAATTAGTTTCTATGACCCTACCTGACCCTGGTTAATGAGGTCAGTGGAGGTCTTACAGGAATCATGGACTTGAATTTAACTCTGGAGACAGTGATGGCGGCCTATGGAAGACACAGGCCCCTTGGCTTAAATAGAGAGCTTTCTTCCATGTCTCTTGCTGACTAATTTTTCCTAATCTTTTTCATTAACTCCTCTTCCTGTTTCAAAGCTAGTGTTGCTGAAGGTGGTACAGCAGGCGTGAGGAATGGCGCTTTTACATTGTTTTTGGCAAGGTAAACTGAGATTCCTCCAAATCTGTTTGGAGAAAATTTTGTCAGGTTGATCCAACTTTAAATGGACATTCCCTTTAACCCAGAAATTCTACTTCAGAATTATCCTAAGGAAATAATTGGATATGTGAATCAAAATGTACATACAAGTAATTGCTAATTGTTTGTAATATCAAAAAAGTAGGAACCCCTGAATTATGAGATATATGTACGATGATAACACAAAACAGACATTGAAACGGTCATGTGTGTTTATTTACAGAGATATAGCCAGTTGACTCTTATAAATTGCTAACAGAAAAGGGAAGGCTATAAAATGTTATAGATGTTATGATCCAAATTTTATAAAAAATGTGTCTGTGTGCATTTCATCATAAAAAGTCTGAAAAATCATACCACAGAATGCTAACAGTTATCTCTGGGTGAATCTGATGGGATTACTGGTGATTTTCTCATTGTTCTCTATAATTTATTGTATCTTCTCATTGTTATTTATAACTTGCTATCTGAATATATATACAGTATGTATGTATTGCTTTTTTAATTAGGAAAAGCCATAAAACTATTTTCATTTTGAAAAATAAATGACTTATTGCTTTAAAGAATAAACACAGGTACTTGTGGAAAAAATAAAAATAATCCATCCACGTATTAAAATTGTTGAAATGGGGCACCTGAGTGGCTCAGTCAGTTAAGTGTCCAGCTCTTGTTTTCGGCTCAGGTTATGATCTCATGGCCTGTGAGATCAAGCCCCGTGATGGGCTCTGAGCTGGCAGTGTGGAACCTGCTCAGGATTCTCTCTCTCCCTCTCTCTCTCTGTCCCTCCTTTGCTTGTGCATTCTCTCTCTCAAAATAAAGCAAATAAAACATTTAAAATAAGAGACTCTTAAGTACAGAGAGCAAACTGAGGGTTTCTGGAGGGGGAAGTGGATTAAATAGGTGACAGCATTCAGAATGCTGGATGCTGCCTCTGGATGCCTCACATGGCCCTGAAGTCAATATGTCTAAAACTAAATTTACCCTCATATCTTGAAATCTGTCTCCTCGTGTATTCCTAACCTCAGTTGCACAGGATCCCTACCTACCTAAGTGGGAAATGTGGAAGTCATCATGAGGCCTCTGCATAACTCAACCACCACGTTTAGTAATGTACAAATCCCATGGCTTCACTATAATCTCTTTCCTCTTCTCCATGTCCTGTTCAACAGAGCTAGTTCAGGTCCCTAATACTTGCCTCTTTGGATTGCTGCAATTGTCTCCTATACTCCTATACTCATAAAATCCTAAAAGCACACCCCCATGTTTTTGCTTAGATCATTCCTTCTCCTTCCTACTCTTCTTCTTCCTCCTACCTTCCTCTCCAGGAGAGTGGCCAGTCAACTTTCTAGGCTTGGTCCAAATGTCACCTTCTAACCTTTCTGTTGGAATTGGCAGGTCTTTCCCTTGTGGTCCCTATTGGAAAACCCCAAAGAGGTTTCCTAATAATGATGGTAATGGTTAACATTGACTGAGATTTCATGGTAGGTTAACCACCATTATAAGGGCTTCATATGGCTTAACTCGTTCAATAATTACAATTCTATAAGATATACACTTTTATTATCTACATTTAATAGGTAAAGAAAGTTCAGAAGGTTTATGTAATTTGCCAAAGGTCAAACAATCCATAAGTGGCAGAGCTAAGATCTGAATCCAACCTGGCTTGAAAGCCTGCATAAGTCATATACATATGTGTCCTTAACCCATACTTTATTTTAGTGTTAACATCTTACTAGACTTCTTTTTCTATCATTACCTGTGGCTCCATGCAAAGGTCACACAGACAACCTCAATGAAGGTTTGCAGACCAATTGATTAATTAATTAATTAATCTTTCTGAGATGGGAAGTCTAAACCAAAAGGAATTAGCATTGTGTAAACATTTTTGTGGCTTATTTTGTTTACATCTGGATGTACTCTGAGGTCCTTTTTATTGTTAGAATACAATAGTATTTTGTTCTCCCTTGCTTCTTGCTTAATAAGACTAGATCCTGCCTATTTATAATGAGATCACTATCCTCATGATAAAGAAAACATCTAGAAGAGAGTCAACTGATTCAGCTCATGCACACTGAGTGTAATGGAACTTGACCAAGAACTGGTGGAGATGATCCTTGTGGGAAATGTGGTTAAGTGAACATCCACCATGTCAGAGTTCTATAGGTACTAATGATGGCTCAATGGACATCAGGAGCCAAGTTCATACCTGGTCTATCCTATCATCTAGATGCCTTTTAAATCCCTCACTTGGAGTTCTTACTTCCTGAATGCAGACCAGGCAATCGCCTACTCATTGATGCTTTTCCTCATCTTGTGCAACCTGTATACCGCACACTGTCTTTCTGAAACACAGTTGTCTCAAGTTTCACCCCTTCCTCAAATCTCTGATGTTGACTCATTGTCCCAAGGGTAAAAGTCATATTCTGTTGCCAGGTCCCTACAATGGCTGCCGTCCTGCCTCAGTGACTCCTGACTCTACCTCTTGCTTCCGCTAGTCACTAGTCCACCATATGAAAGGGGCTGCCATTCTCTAGACATCAGGTTTCCTCTGCCTGGAGTGTCATTTACTCTTCTTTACTCAGTTTCCAAAATCCAGCTGTAATTTCTCTACATCTTCAAGGACTTGCTTTTGTTTAGTTTTGTATTTTCTCCACTACTTTTCCATCATGTTTTATGTACTTGGACCATAATTACTTGCTCACTTGATCCATTTACCTCCTTAGAACATGACTTACTTGAGGTCAGGGTCAATCTTATATTTTACTTTTGTCTTAAAGCCTTGGAAACTAGTGCTTCCCAAACTTCAATGTGCACACAAATCCCCCGACATCTTGTAAAATGCAGATTCTGATTCAGCAGATCTTTCATGGGGCCAAGCCAGCATTTGTAACAAGTTCCCAGAGGAAGACCAATGCTGTTGGCCTCTGGATCACACTTAGAGTACCAGGGCTGTGTATTTTGGGAAGTTGATTTTTTTAATCAATGAACCAAAAGGATAATAAATAAATAAAAAAAACATATTGTCAAATTATGTTCCGCTTTATTTTTAACTTTTTTTTAAAACAGAGGATTAACATTTTCATTCAGTCTATGGGTCACTAAATTTTTATAGCTTAACATTTCTTCACATCTTAATACTGTCATAGTTTTTATTCTTTAAATTTTCCCCCTTTTAAAATTAAATTTAGGATTTGTTTCAACCAGGGACAATATTACACAAATCTGTTACTATGGTGGAGCAAAATTTAAATTTTGAAATATAATTCGTTTAAAAAAATTTTTCTCAGATGCTATATAGGTCCTATTTTCATCACGGCCAATACAACATGGAATCACAGCACAGTGGGATAAGAGGTATCTTCAGAAGTTCATCAGTGTGTACAGGGGATTCACTCAGAATGTTCTTGGTTATGTTTTTGAACGAGCGTTTTTTTAAAGAAGAGTTGAATTGAACTTTAAAGATGGGTACTTGCTTTTCCGTGGTCACTTCCTGTTCCAGTTAATATTTGATTTACAGGTATGCCCCACCAAGCAATCAGCTCACTACAATTTAGCTTTTTTGTGACCAAACTTAACTTTTCCACATTCTCTTCCTCTGAACTCAAGAAACAAAACAAATGAGCAAAGGGGAAAAATAGAGAGGGGGAGACAAACTAAGAAACAGACTCTTAACCGTGGAGAACAAACTGGTGGTTACCAGAGGCGGGAGTGGGTGGGGGGATGGGTAAGACAGGGGCTGTGGATGAAGGAGGGCACTTGTCATGAGGAGCACCTGACAATGTATGGAATTGTTGAATCACTATATTGTACACCTGAAAGTAACATTATGCTGCATGTTAACTGGAATTTAAACAAAAACTTAAAAAAATAAAAATAAATTTTAAAAAGAGGAAAACATTAAAACAAGAGAAAAGATGAAATTCAGTACTATATACCTGGAAAGGGTCCATGGGCGTTTCCCACCAATGCCGAATATTGTACTCACTGTCAACATCTCTACCTTGGAAACCAAGTAAAAATGCACAGATGAGTCAAATACACCATAAAAAAAATTCAGATCAATTGCCAATCAACGAACGGGATTAACATCTGGTTATTTTGATGGTCATATTGACCAAACCAGTTCACTCGGATGCAACCCAATTCGAATCACAAATCTGATTCAGTGACAACAGCAACAAAAGATCGACTTGAGATAACTCATCATCTGACAATCTCAGGATTCCTTTCATTGTTTTGCTAAAGAACACTGATAGACTTTCTGAGTTTCATTGGAAAACCTGTGTAACAAGGACCTGTCAGGCTCTAAACCTCTGTGATTCAATGAATAATGTTATTATCTTCCCTGCAAGGTTTCAGTATCCTATTTAGATGTCATACTCTGCTTTCGCTGCAATTTACGGGTACTTTTAATTTCAAACGTAAAATCTTTCATCTTAAGGAGACATGCGTTATATATTTGTTTTAGTGTACCTCAGGGAACAAAGCCAATGTGCATTGAAGATTCAATTAGCAATAGTGAGGGTGGTGATTAAAGAGCTCCACTCGTCTGGCTGATTCATTTGGTCTCTTTTCATCTAATTTCTTAGGGACTAAATGTAGCTTGAAATAAAGTTTTATTTTAAATTAGTGTTCAGTGCAACCCAGCCAAGAAAGACTGTGGTGTTTTGTTTTGTTTTGTTTCCAAATTCGTTCCCTTTGTGTACAGAGAAATTCAGGATCAGCTTTCCACCATAAGCTGGAGTGTAGAAAGATGATCTGTTGCATTATTAGATTACCTTTCACCTCGCCTGAAAGTGGAAATCACAAGCCAGTGATGTGTGGATTGGGTCAGTGTTTAGAAACCTAGGTTAGTTGACAGTGTCAATTGAGAGACATCACATAATCTGGATTTCTGGCTCCAAGTGCCAGAGGTGAGTTGTGTCTGCCCTTTGCATTGTTCACAGAGTCTCCTCCTGGTCAGTGGCACTCATTTATGTGGCCTGCCTGGTGCCTAGAGCATCTCCTGTTCTGAAGTTTTAGGTTATGCAAATGTTCCCGACTCTACACAGCAACATGGAGGTGAGGGGTAGAGAATAGAGTGTGCACCAATTATGAGACTTGCCCATCCCAATTTAGACAAAGGCCAGTGCAACTTACTGAAAGAAGAGGCAGCAATGTAGGTGAGACCAAGGTTTAAGGCCCATTTAATAGTCATCCATCAGATGGAGAAACAGCAGAAGTGATGTGGCAGCCCCCTCCTCCCCCAGGTTAGGGTGGGGGAATCATCATTTGAGAGGAATTTTAAGGAGTAGCAAGGACCCTTCCTGCAAGCAGGGGGCTCAGGGGCTCATTCCCAGGAAGGGTAGGAGGAATGAAGCAGAAACCTTAGTGCTCCAAGTAGAGGATCATGATGACCAAGATGTAGGACCCTGGGTCTGTTGGGAAAGCAAGATGGCAGCTCAGGGGTAAGTGCTGGGACAACCAGATATGCCAATTGGCCAATGCTGAGTTTCAGCGATTGGTAGTCTAAGGCTCTGAGCTTCTCCTCTAGTTCTAGAATAGGTCCAGAACCAGAGATAGGAGATGTCTTTGAATCTGACTTCGAGGATGTGGGGAAACAGACACACAGCAATTACAGCAGGTGCTGGGACTCTGGCATGGCTGTAGGAGGGCAAAAACATCTTGATCTCATGCTTCAATTAAACCAAAGTAATTCATTCTTTGCTACTTCCACTCTTCTGCTTAATTAGCATGAGGTTAGAAAGTATATTATTCTAAAAATGACTCAAGGTGGAAATCTCTGCAAACATGGTAAGAATGTGAGACGATAAAGGATAACCCTCTTGTCCACTGATCTCTATTCAGCCTGTACTCACTGAACTCACATTGAGCATCACTTTTATTAATTTTTTAATGTTTATTTATTATTTTTGAGAGAGACAGAGTCAAGCAGAAGAGGGTCAGAGAGAGGGAGACACAGAATCTGAAGCAAGCTCCAGGCCCTGAGCTGTCAGCACAAAGCCCGATGTGGGGCTCGAACTCACAAACTGTGAGATCATGACCTGAGCCAAAGTCAGACGCTTAGCTGACTGAGCTACCCAGGCACCCCTGAGCAACCACTTTTATATCTGAACAGATATTAGGGTTTGAAGCCCACAGTTCACTCCCTATCCCCCAACTTGGTCCTCCCCATGAGAAAAATGGCCTTTTGCCTCCTGAACACCTGAGGGTTAACTGGCCAAGAAAGGGGTTACTGCTTAGGCAGATGAAGAGATTAGATATGAGACAATAAACATGCAGCCCTTGGCTGATATACCTCTGGCCCCAGATCCTGAGAGGCATCCCTAATTGATTACAACACTCTTTCCTGCTGAGCTGGGATGAGGCCTCGGGATCCCTCCCAATACCATGTCCCGGGAGCCAATCAATTAGGGTTGACACTGGAAATGAAATGCATCTGCCCTGCTTTGATTAGGTTTTTACTTCCAAGTGTGCTGTGGATGAAGCCACTGAGTGGGGTAGAATATCCAAGTCCAGGTTGAAAGCAGGCAAATTGCCAGCCAGGGAAATTTATATCAGAATACATTTAAGGTATTAATTTGTTTTTGTCTCTCCTTCCCACCCCACCTTTTCTAGGTAGATAGGCAAGTCCCTTATAGTCCCTTGCCTGTGGGATTATGGCTGGGCAAAATATGAGGAGTATAAGGGGAAACAACACCCGTCCTTTGTAAAAGCTTAAACTGAATGAAAAGATTCTTTGCTATGTGTTTCAAAAAGAAGGAAGGTGGTCGGGAGGTGGGGAGGGGGGCACATAAGCTCATTTGGGTGATAGTCCTACAGGAATGTGGGTGGAACTTGTATCATTCACGGTCCCAGCAGGAAGGTGATAATGCCCTCAAATTAGGGGAAGGGAAACCCTAAGGAAGAAGGAAGTAACCGGAGTCTAATAACAGCACAGCTGTTCTCACCACTTGGCCCAAAGGGGTGAAGGGTGGCAGTGGTTGCCAGAGCAGGAAGGAGAGCGTGGCCTCAAGAGGCTGATCTGGACAGTGGCCATGATCACGGGTGGAGGGACACACCAGCCCTAGGAAGCCAGGCAGGGAGGGAGCCAGGAAGGAAAATACCCCTATATCACCCCCTTCCTTCCCTCCTCTCTCCTGCTTCACCTCCCCGTGGCCCAAACCAGTCAGAAACCAAAGGGCAAGGGAGCCCATTGTTGTTCCTGTAGGTTAACAGGAAGCAGGGTGGAAAAGGGTGGGGTGCAAATCAGAGGACCAAATAGAGTGCATCTGTCATTACCCAAACCATTTCCTTTCAACATTCGCTCATGCCTTCTCCTGGGTGAGAAGAGTTTGTACTATCACAAGGGACAGGACAATCCTGTCTGCTACCATGTTATCAAGGGACACTATAAATTCAGCCGTACTCCCACCTGAAACCTAAAACATTAGCCACTGTCAGCAGTCTACTAGAAGGTATGAGAGGAAAATGGGGGAACAAAAGAAGTGATGAATATAGCTGCTATAGTCCCCAATGTGGTAGTTGGTTTGGGGTCAAATTTGGGAATCATGTATCTGTGGTTTTCTACTCTCCTTTCCTCTACTCCTGCCAACACTTCAGATGGATGGAATTCTCTACCTGATGAGGTGAACTCAAACTTAACCTCTTTAGTAGCTGAGCTCTTTATGTTTTTTTCCCTTCATTTTGTTCCCACAATACTTCACTGATGAGATCTACTGGGCAAAGGGGTCCTGGGAGGCACTCCCATGAATCCCTTGGGTTGTGGCCACAGACTCCCTCCCCCTGATGAGTAGCAGCACCTCAATTTCCCTTGATGATAAGTACATGATGAGCACTGACAGCACAGTCCTGCTCTTCTCTAGAAGCATCATGAGAAGCTCAAATGGCCAGTTTCTTGGGTTTTTTTTAAGTTTTTATTGATTTATTTTGAGAGAGACAGAGAGAGAGAGAGGGGCTCGAGCTCACAAACCTCGAGATCATGACCTGAGCTGACATCAAGAGCTGGACACTCAACCAACTGGACCACCCAGGCGCCCCATCAAATGGCCAGCTTCTAATTAAATGCCACCCTCGTCGTCTTTCTTGGTGGAAGCATTCCTTCCTTGGCACTAGGACCTCCGACCCACCTGGCCCAAGGTCTCAGGAGTTAGAAGCCAAAGTCCTTCAAGTTACTTATTAGATGTAAAAGTGAGAGGGTCCCTCCCACCTCTTGATTCTCAGACCCATGCATCATGGGGAGATAATGCCATATATTTCGGCTGTTTAAGACACATGCCATGTCCAGCCTTGATTGGTGCTGTCCTCTAGTTAGCACCATAGCGGAGTCTTCAGCAGGGCATTTCACGGTTCTGTTGAGCACACTGCTTCTGAATGCTAGTGCACAGAAGAAGACATCGTCTTCTGTATTCCATCCCTGCATTTCTTTGCTGTAAAACATATGCCGTGGATGGAGGTGAGGGCGTAGGGTAACCCATGGCAACAGGTAATTGATTATGTAAACCCACAAATGGTACTGATAAAAGGCTTTTAAGGAGTATCTGGTAAACGGGTCAGAGAAACATTCCAAAATATAGCATACGTGACCTCCCAACTCCAAGACGTTGTGCGTCCCTCTTAGTCATGGGCAGAGTACCTTTCAATACCTTTTCTCTAAGAGTGAAACTCCAACGTTTCATAGATCAATAGACTTCTAGAAACTTTATCATCCTGGCAGGCCCCTAAACTTTCTTAAAGTTTCTCTCTCATATTTTTGCATTCATATGCCTCAGTGAGCTATCTAGAATGCTTGATACCTTTTTCTCACTAGATCCAATTAGTGTCAGCTGATCTATACAACACATCACTATGACGTTCTGTGAGCTATCAGAGTGAGCAACGTTCCTTTGGCTCATATTAGATGAGAGAATGAAAAAATTTACACAGCTATGAGACAGTGTAGTAAAGTTTTACACCACCATGAAACAATATCATAAAAGTAAATTGTTGTCCCTGCCATATAAATACAAACTCCTTTTGTTTGGAATGGAGGAATAAAGCATTTGTCAAGTCATTAACTGCATACCGGCTAGCAGGAGCTGTGCGGATCTGCGCCAGTAAAGGACCGCATCTGAAACCATTTCTGTGATTGGCTTTATTACCTGACTACCTTTATTACCAGAATAAGCTTGTAATAATCTGCTGCCATTTTCTAAAACCCATCTTGCTTTTGCGCCAGGAATATAGGAAAACCAAAATATTTAGAGTGAGAATCACCACCTCTGTGCCTCTCAAGTCCTTGATGGCTGTGCTAATCTCTGCTTCTCCTCCAGGGATGAAATCCTGCTTTGGGTTTGCTATTATGGCAGAAGTAGCAGATCCAGCAGTCTCCATTTGGACCTTCCTCCCATAATCGCCCTCCCTCCACTGGTAAGGAAACCAATGTGGACCTTCTATCAGTTACTAAGTGTCTACACCCACTATTCATTCTGAGACCTCAGCCCCCTATTCATTAGAACCCCTATTCTGAATGACCATCATATCTATCATGTCTCTGAGGATGATCATAAGTTTAGAACCAATTTCTAATAACCCCTGGAGGTTCTCTATATTTTCCCTTCCCAGTGCACAGTGACTCTGGTAAATGGCCATGGGCTCCTCTGGGAGGGAACTGGTAAAGAGCCATGAATCCAGACCAACATGACTCATGTCAGGTCTCTTCCCACCAGACCTCAAAATTTTCCATATATATATATATATATATATATATATATATATATATATATATCTCAAGAATTATCTCTTCCTTTTCTTGAAACTCCATAATCAATACACTATCACTGAGTATCCCTGAGAATCAAAACACTCTGAGTCCAAGAGTGTTATATGGTGAGTTATATTAAATGTTTAAGGGATATATGGTGCCAACCATACATAAATCCTTCCAGAGGATTAAGAGTATAGACTTTCCGATTCATTTTATAAAGCTACAATAACCTTTGGTCTTCAGTAGAGACCAAAAAGATCAGTATGATAAAGGAAAATTGTAGGCCAATATTGTCATAGACATACTTGCAAAATTCACACAAATATTACACAAAAAAATACACCAAGTATTAGTAAGCCAAATCCAGCAAAGTATAAATGGGTTAATATTTTATGACTAAGTTGATTTTATCCTAAGAATGTAAGTTTCTGTTAATATTTGAAAATCAATAAATGTAATTTACCATAACTGAATATATAAAAGAAAACCACATGGGGGCGTCTGGGTGGCTCAGTCGATTAAATGTCTGACTTCAGCTCAGGTCATGATCACACAGTTCCTGAGTTCCAGCCCTGCCTCTGACTCTGTGCTGACAGCTCAGAGCTTGAAGCCTGCTTTGGATGCTATGTCTCCTTCTCTCTCTTTGTCCCTCCCCGCCCCCCCCCACCAAAATAAACATTAAAAAAAAAAAAAAAGAAAACAACATGGTTATTTCAATAGGTACAGAAAGTGTACATAAAATTCAATATTCATTCATGATAAAGAGTAGAAATGGAAGGGGATGCCTGGGTGGCTCCATCGGTTGAGCGTCGACTCTTGATTTTGGCTCAGATCATCATCTCACAGTTCATGAGATCAAGTCCCATATCAGGCTTCAGCACGGAGGCTGCTTGGGATTCTCTGTCTCCCTCTCTGTCTGTCCCTCCTTCATGCTCTCTCTCTCTCTGTCTCAATAAATAAATAAACATTAAAAAAAGAGAATAGAAACATAAAAATAAAACTAAAAACTATATTGAGCTAAATGGATTATCATACTAACCTTAGTAAGGAATGCATGATCTTTTCAATGATTTGTATAAGGTCAGTTGGATATCTGTATTTAAAAAAGTAAACTTTGACCTCTACCTTTCACCATAAAGAAAAATTCTTTTGATTTGGAGCACAGATTGTGTCATAAAGGAATTAAACTTATAAAACCGAACAGAGGAAAATATTTTCATCACAGAGGGATAGGCAATGATTTTTAAAACAAGGTACCCATATCCAGAATATGTTTTTTAAAACTTCTACAAATTGGGGCACCTGGATGGCTCAGTTGGTTAAGCATCTGACTCTTGATTTGGGAACAGGTAGTGATCTCACAGTTCCCTCTCTCTCTACCCACCACCAAAAATAAATAAATAAACTTAAAAAAAAAACTTCTACAAATCAATTATAAACAAATAGACTATAAAAATGGGTAAAAGGCTTGAACAACACTTCACAAATAGGATATCCAAAATGTCCTCCAAATATATGTATGTGTATGTGTGTGTGTGTGTGTGTGTGTGTGTGTGTGTGTATACACACATACAGAGAAAGAGAGATGCTCTATATTATTAGTGAATAGCTAAAATGGAAATTGAAAGCACAATGTGGTCAGGTTAGGACCTGAATAGACATTTTGCCAAAGAAGACCTACCGATGGCCAGCAGACATGTGAAGATGCTTAGTACTGCTAATCATCAGGGAGATGCTATCCAAACCACCATGAGGTACGACCACACACCTGTCAGAATGGCTAATATCAAAAACACAAGAAATAACAAGTGTTGGTGAGGATGTGGAGGAGGTGCGCTGTTGGCAGGAATGCGAATTGGTGCAGCCACTCTGGAAAACAGTGTGGAGGCTTCTCAAGAAATTAAGAATAGAAATACCATATGGTCTGGTAATTCCACTGCTAGGTATTTACCCAAAGAAAATGAAAACACTAATTCGAAAAGAGAAATGCACCCCCGTGTTTATTGCCATATTGTTTACAATAGCCAAGATATGGAAACAACCTAAATGTTCACACATAGGTGAATAGATAAAGAAGATGTGACACAATAGAATGTTACTCAGCCATCAAAAAGAATGAGATCTTGCCACTTTTGACAACATGGATGGACCCAGAGGATAATATCTTAAGTGAAATAAGTCAGTCAGAGAAAGACAAATACCATTTGATTCCACTTATATGTGGAATCTAAAAAACCAAATGAACAAATAAACAAAGCAAAACAGAAACAGACTCAGATACAGAGAACAATATGGTAGTTGCCACGGGGAAGGGAGATGGGGGGATGGGCAAAATAGAGGAAGCGGATTAAAAAGTACAGAGTTCCAGTGTATAAGTCACAGGGTATAATGTACAGCACAGGGAATATAGTTAATAATGGCTTAGCAACTTTATATGGTGACAGATGGTAGTGAGATTTATTGTAGTGATCTCTTTGTAATGTATATAAATGTTGAATCACTATGTTGTGCACCCGAAACTAATACAATATTTTTTGTCAACGACACTTAAATTTTAAAAAGGTGAGGATACCTAGTTTGGCAAGGATGCAAAACACTGCATCCTTGCCGTGTTTTTGCTACTATTAGCTGGAGGGTTCAATTGGTACACTTTATAGAACTGTTTTTTAGCACTTCGAGGGCTAAACACATCCCTACTGTATGACACCCAACCGTATTCCTGTGTATATATTATAAGAAATGAGTGTTTCCATCCACCGAAGGACATGTTTAAAAAAATAATCAGAGCAGCTTTATTCATAATTGTCTAAAATTGAAAACAACCCACTATCCATCAAAACTATAATGGAGAACAAATTGTATTGTATTCATAACCATACAATTACACACAGCAATGGAAATAAAGAACCCAGACTACTTATATACCCAATAACATGGATGAATCTATCACGTTGAATGAACTAAGTCAGAAATGAAGGTTCACATGGTGTGTGATACCATTGACAAACCTCAAATACAGCCAGATTTATGGGGAGAGAAGTCAGAAGAGTCATTACTTTTGGGGGCAGGATATTGAGGAGGAAGGGGTTGTGGCGGAGCCACCCACCTGTAAAAACGAATAGAAATATTCTAGGGGCACCTGGGTGGCTCAGTCGGTTAAACATCCGACTTCAGCTCGGGTCATGATCTCACAGTTCGTGAGTTTGAGCCCCGCATTGGGCTCTGTGCTGACAGCTCAGAGCCTGGAGCCTGCTTCAGATTCTGTGTCTCCCTCTCCCTGCCCCTCCCCAACTCATGCTCTCTCTCTCTCAAAAATAAATAAACATTTTTAAAAATTAAAAAAAAAGAAATATTCTAGATCTTTTGATGTCTGGTGGCATATATTATATATTATATTTAAAATTCATCATCCTCTGTGCTTAAGATTTGTTAACTTTATTGTAAAATTTATTTGTAAACTTTTCTGAGGTTATAACTCAATTTTGAAAATTATTTTCAAACGTAGAAGGAGGGGGTGGTGGGTGGGAGATGTGGTAAGTAGGAACGTTGACTGGGTCCATAGACATTAACACAGGGGCAGCCATATGGCAATACTGCAATTTCCTTGCCTAACAGTTCTGCTCCTATTACAACTATTCGGATAATGGAAAAGCAGTAGAGCGAGACTCCCCCCTCCTGCTTTTTTGTGTCAGTCACACAGCAACTAAGTGGTGAAACCAAGTTTTGAACCCACCTTATCTGACTCCAGGATCTGTCTAGGAACACACACTAAGATTGTTTTTCAGACCAATGTATAATAAGGCTATGTCAGTGTATTATTATTATTATTATTATTATTATTATTATTATTTAATTTTAGAAAGAGAATGGGGAGAGGGGCAGAGAGGGAGAGAGAATCTTAAGCAGGCTCCACACTCATCACAGAGCCCGATACAGGACTCGATCCCATAACCCAAAGATCATGACCTGAGCCAAAATCAAGAGTCGGATGCTCAACCAACTAAGCCACCCAGATGCCCCATATCAGTGTATTATTTATAATCTTCTGAATATATGGTTGCCTTTATTAATTTCTAATAATATTATTATATAGTATGATTCATTTCTTTGAGTTGTCTTTATAAAGCCCTAAATTAATGGAGTCACTTCAGGTGTTAGTAAAAACAAAACAAAACAAAAAAAAAAAAAAACCACTTAAATTTTGAAACCTGGTCTGATATTTGCAATCGTGTGGCCCAAATTAGGCAGACCAAATAAGTTACCATTTTTCTTTTTGGAGAAGCGTATAGTCTTGTGCCAAGAGGTAAAGTGATAACCACTCTCTGTGACAGTGAAGTTCTCTGAGCCATAAACTGTTTCCAACTACACTATTTTTGAAATATTTGTCTTCCCTGGAAAGGAGAGTTTTCTCCCTCTCTCCCTCCCTCCCTCTGTCTCTCCCTCTCTCTCTCTCTCTACCTCTCTCTCTTTCCCACCAGGGCAGTGTTCCCAAGAGTTCTTTCCTAAATTGAGAAAAGAAATAACAAAACCTCAATTTACAAATGGCCTGTTGTGCAGATTTCCATATACGAACGCATTCCCACTCTGGTGCGCTCAGAGTAACCCTCTTCCCTTCTGACCAGATTCTCTGCGATTTTAAGTGCTCTGGGCTAATGGTACCATCTGGTGCCTGGAGCGGGAAACTGTTCTTATCCATGCCTTTTCCATACCACCTTCTTTCTTCCTCTCCCAAACCAGGGTACCCAGATGCGGGGCACTTGTTTCCTTTGTGTTTCGGGATCTGAAATAGCGCCAACTTAGCCCATCCTACTTCCGGCAAATTGAGCGATACCCCCGTTCCTGCCCGTACATGTTCTCTTTCTTTCAAATTTTCTGTAGTGACTTTTTTATTATTATTATTTTTAATGTTTATTTATTTTTGAGAGAGAGAGAGAAAGTGAGCAGGGGAGGGGCAGAGAGAGAGGGAGACACAAAACCCGAGGCAGGCTCCAGGCTCCGAGCTGTCAGCACAGAGCCCGATTCGGGGCTCGAACTCAGAAACTTAACCATCAGGTCAGCCGACCTGAGCCGAAGTCAGAGGCATAACCGACTGAGCCACCCAGGTGCCCCTAGGTAGGGACTTTTAAAAATGGTTCCATCTTAACCTTAAAATCAGGGAGACTGAGGATTAGAGAAACTTAATACATTTTCTTACTGTCACACAGAAGCAGAAACAGGGCTGAAACAGTAGTCATGGATTGTTCGGAACGGCTTGGAGGGACAACTTAGAGAATTTGGGGCAAATATAAAGTGAGAATAATCAATGTTTTTTATTTTCAGTCATGTGAACTTTCCTGGAGAATGTGGTGATACCTTCAAATAGCAAGTAAGTGAAGGTACTTCTGTTTTATAAGCGTGTGTTACTGAGGGTTTCCTAATGTGTGGGTTTGTTTGATCTGTCTGCCATCTTTTTTTCCCATTTCGTGTTTCTGTATTGGGCCTTCTCTGCTGACCTGAGAAGCGGTTGGTCTTTGTCAGTTGAATCGCATCAGACCTTTGAATTTTCCCCAGAAGCATCTCCCTGTTCCAATTGCCGTTTTCTACAGGCCAGAATAATATCCCATCATCTTTGTGCTTACAAATGATAACACCAGATGGATGTTTCAGCAGAAATGATATCTAGATGCCTAATTATTACATAAGTGGCACACAAGATACAGAGTCAACTAAATTTAAGTCCACTGTGATTTTGGTAAATTTACCAAATCAAGAGGGTGAGCTGGTTGCTTTGTCTACAAGCCTTTTTTTTTTTTTTTTCCCATTTGATTATGACTGGTAAATTTAAGGAAAATTAATTTTGGATTGCTTAAGTTTTGGGCACAAATTAAGCATAAAAAAGAATAATGACCTCAGTGGATTAAAATATATCAAATATGTAAGAATTTCATAAAAATACTACCTTAATTGGTCACCTCTGGATGTTGCTAGGATACCAAGTCACTGTTCTAAAAGCCAGCAAATAGAAGTAAGAAATCAAGTATTTGTCTTGCTTTCTTGTACAGATTATATTTCTGGGTAAACAAATAGTTTAGTAAGAGAATCTCCTCCCCCTCCTCCTCCCCCTCCTCCTCCTCCTCCTCCTCCTCCTCCTCCTCCTTCCCCCTTCTCCTTCTTCTGTAAGAGAATACTCTTTAGAGGTGAATTCCAGCTAAGAAATGCAAAGTGATAGGGGTGCCTGGGTGGCTCAGTTGGTTAAGCATCTGATTTATGCTCAGGTCATGATCTCATGGCTCACAAGTTCGAGCTCCACGTCTGGCTCTGTGCTGACAGCTCGGAGCCTGGAGCCTGCTTCAGATTCTGTATCTCCCTCTCTCTGTGCCCCTCCCTCGCTCGCACTCTGTGTATCTTTCTCAAAAATAAATAAAAACCACTAAATTTTTTTTTAAATAAAAGAAATACAGAGGAATAATAGAGTTAGAATTCACTATTTGGCAACTCATAATTAAACAGTGTTTGTAGTTAATACTCATCAGAAGGGTTGATAGTGAACTTTATAGTGGATAGATGAGGCTGGTAAAACCAGACCCTGGGATGCCTGGGTGGCTCGGTCGGCTAAGCGTCCGACTTTGGCTCAGGTCATGATCTCACAGTCCGTGAGTTCGAGTCCTGCGTCGGGCTCTGTACTGACCGCTCAGAACGTGGAGCCTGTTTCAGATTCTGTGTCTCCCTCTCTCTCTGCCCCTCCCCTGTTCATGCTTTGTTTCTCTCTGTCTCAAAAATAAATAAATGTAAAAAAAATTAAAAAAAAAACCCAGACCCAGATATCATGGGCCCCTGGATGTAAGGTGATAAGAAGAACAGATCCCCAACTATGAAGAGGTTTGGCAAAGAAAAAGCAACATCTGAATTTAATCAACCTTCTAAATCTAACCAGTGGTTTACAGGAATGATAAAGGATTAGCATTGCATTAAAGGCACAAAAATGCGATCGGTCAAAATCGTAATGGGGAATCTCTTAAAAATGAGTGATCTTAATTCTTCAACAAATATGTGGCATTAAAAAGAGAGGAAGAGCTTTAGAAGAAACATACCAAACCCATATAATGTGTATAAGTAAGAATTCTGAATAGTAAGACTCTACGCTTAATAAGATTTCTGGGACTCTAGTATATGGTATTAAGGATTTACAATACATCTTTATGTGCAATAATAATATAGTCACTATACTCACAAAAGAAAGAAGCAAGTCCTTGTTAATTACACACACTGAAAAATATGGGTGAAATTGGATGCTTGGGATTTTCCTGCTAACACTCCCTGTCTTGGTTCAGGTCCCCAGAAACTGACCCTGATATCAGGATTTGTATGCAAGCCACACAGTATGGGATGTGTTTCCAGAAGAGATTGTTAATGGGGGTGGTGGTGGATAGGGAAGCAGGACAGGAGGGGTAAGAGGTCACCAAGGAATGATTTCAGACATTGTATTAAAGGGTACTTTCAGCTTCAACCCTCAGGGGAATCTACCAGGTTAAGTTACGCCTCAAAGCTGCTTTGCCCAGAAACCAGGAAGCTGGCTCTCACTCTTCCCACCCATCCATTAACTCACTAAAGATCAAGACGTAAAGCCCCCAGGCACTGCCTGGGAAAAGTGGATCCAGAGCCCACAGACAGGCTTTGGAAAAAGAATTCCAGGTGCAGGTCTTTGGAGACAAAAGCACCCTGAAACTTGGAGGGGGGACACAGAAATTGGTAAAGGGATCTGAGAGCATCTTGGTGGAGGGCGGCATCAACAGTGCCCACTAAGGATGCTCCAGTAGCGAGAGGAGAGACTGTGGAGTAATGGAGGCAGAAGCAAGGTGCACGTAATATTGCAAAGTATGGAAGCAAAGTGTGTATGTTTGGAAACTTGCCTAAAAACTTGGAAAAGTATGCAATCATGACTCACTCACCTGTTAGAAGCGTTCTGATCTAAAAAGAAAAACAACAAAGATTCATTTGATCAGAAAGTTTGTTTCTAGGGGCGCCTGGGTGGCGCAGTCGGTTAAGCGTCCGACTTCAGCCAGGTCACGATCTCGCGGTCCGTGAGTTCGAGCCCCGCGTCAGGCTCTGGGCTGATGGCTCAGAGCCTGGAGCCTGTTTCCGATTCTGTGTCTCCCTCTCTCTCTGCCCATCCCCCGTTCATGCTCTGTCTCTCTGTCCCAAAAATAAATAAACGTTGAAAAAAAAAAAATTAAAAAAAAAAAAAAAAAAAAAAAGAAAGTTTGTTTCTAATTCAGTTGTTGAGAGCTTGAAAGTGACTGACATTTGGAAACAATGTCGTATGCTGGTGTATTTCTCAGATAACCCCCACTTTGGCTCATAATAGGGAGGAATATTATGTGCTTACAAGGAAACAGTAGAAAACACCACAGAGGTAACACAAATAATTAAAGCCATGCTTCTGAGAAACTGGTTTGGTTGGTCTTTGATGTTCCAGGGAAAGCAGCTGTTCTTGGAACTCCTTTGGTTTTAGCTTACTCTCTGCCAAAGGGCTGCTTTACAACTTTACCACTGGGTAAGAGATTGTTGGAGGTATGTGTTTAGGAGGAATGCTTACTTCTTTTTTTTTTTTTTAATGTTTATTTTTGAGAAAGAGAGAGACAGAGCATGAGCGGGGGAGGGACAGAGAGAGAGGGAGACACAGAATCTGAAGCAGCTCCAGACTCCAAGCTGTCTACACAGAGCCCCATGCGGGGCTTGAACTCACAAGCTGTGAGGTCATGACCTGAACTGAAGTCAGATGTTTAACTGACTGAGCCACCCAGTCACCCCAGGAATGCTGACTTCTTAATGATCAAGGAGTCTCTATGGCTGCTGCTGTTCCAAGTTATATCAAACTCAACACTCAAAGCACAGGCTTCCTAACACAAATTATTCTTTTTTCCCCCCTCCTGATCAAGGTGAGAGTTTCAGTTAGAAAGTAAAGTAGAAGGGGAGACTCCCACAAAGTGAACCTGTTTATTCTGACATACTGTAGTACCCAAGCATGAAGGTTTGATGAAATTATTTTTCATGCAATCCAGTCTGTTATGAATTCATCTTTGATGTGCCATGCAAACTCCTTTTCAGATCTCCCCATAAGGGTGAAATGCCTTTACCATGTGTTTTTCTGCCTCCGGTTCTATTGACTTCCTTGTCATGTAGATTTCCTCAATTATATCATATCAGGAGAGAAATGTGTATTACCAGGGTGCACACCCAGGTCACTCCACCAAGATTTCAAAACATTGTGCAAGCTAGCTCAAGTTCACCTTGAGCTGGATGCTCCTTCAAGAATGCACTTAGGATTCATATCATTGCTATTAGCTAACTCTGACGCCTTTTTCTACTCCAATACATATTTCTCATCTGTGTGCTACAAAATACTCCATCATGCACATTATTTAATTCTGTGCTCATAATAACCCTCCGCCCCCTTATGTGCATGTCGTGATTTCCCCAAAGTCACAATGTTACTAAGGAGAGCCAGGATACACACAACGTCTGTCTAACTCTACTACCCACATTTTTTCCCATTCTTTTCTGCATAAGAAGAGCTGAGGAGAAGTGTCATTTCCCAGATTTCCTTTGGAAAAGCTGTCACTCTTTTACTGAGAACCAGGAAAATTTGCTTCCCATCAAAAGAAGCAATAAATGTAACAAGTAATAAAAACAATGGTTAACTTGCTGACTGTGTGTTAGGCATACTCATGTACTTTGTAACAATGTTATGAGGTTATCTGCTATTACTGTTTCTATTTTATAAATAAGCACTGGCTCCAAGGAGTTCAATCCCTAGCCCAAAGTCACGTAGATTAGTAAATGGCAGAGTTGGCCTTTGAATAGAAGCACTCTGACTCTGGGGACTTAACTGGTATGCAATCAGCCTCACGAGGACCGAGGGCTTAGCTCAATGGCAAGGCAACAGCATTCCTGGTGAGTCCATCGGTGAGTCTATCCGGAAACTGGTCCAGGCAGCGCTTTTGTGGCAGATAGTATTTTCCAAAACTAGTTGCAACAGTCCTACCCATCCTCTGTGCTCTGTTGAAAAGATGGCCTCAGTGCTCCTCCCCTTGAGTGATGGGGTCTCTCTTCTCCCCCTTGGACCTGGGCACACCTTTGCAGCTGCCCCCATGACCGGCCTGAAATGAGTGACTTTCTAGGCTGAATTGTAAAATACCCAGCACTTCAGTCTGTTCTCGTAGCACGCTTATCCTTATAGCCCACCAGCACGCCATAAAGCAGCCTAAGCAGACCACGGAGAAGCCCATGGAGAGGAAATCAAGTTCCCCTGGCCACGGTTCTGGTTGAGCTCCCAGTCAACAGGCAGCACCAACCTTTCAGCCATGTGTGGGTGCCACCTTGAAAGTCACCCTTCCAGCCTCCAGTGAAGCAGTCTCCTAGCACAGTAGACATTGCACAGAACAGAGGTGAGCTGATCCTGCCCAGCCCTACCCAAAAGGCAGATTTATGAGCAAAATCAATGATTATTATTGTTTTCAGTCCTTATGTTTTGGGCTGGTCTACTTTGCAGTAGTAAGTAATGTAACGGCTTCAAGACCAATGTCCTCTGAGCATTTTGTTGGTGGCCTAGCAGTAGTGGTGGTGATGGTAAGGAAGGAGTGGGCAAAGGAACTAATATTTATATGGCAGGCACCTTACCAGGCCCTGCCATATGCCTTATCTGCTCTGTTTCTGAAATTGATTCCATGAAGGAAGGACTGTTGTTTCAAATTTGCTGGAGAGGCCAGCCACGTACTCATTTGACACTCACCACACCAGCAGACATGCGGTGGATTCAACTGGAGGGCTTTCTGAATCCAAGCACGTGTCTTCTCACTAACGTCTTATTTCTACATTGAACCGAATCCTGATACCCTAAAATCGAACTAAAAAAAGCCCACAAGTGAAAAGGTTAATGAAAAACTTAAGATTCCCTCAAGTCTCAGATAGCAGAGTGAACGTCCATGAGCATCAGGTAAACGTCTGTGATTTCTGGGCATCCGGGTGGCTCAGTCGGTTGAGCATCCGACTTCAGCTCAAGTCATGATTTCACATTCTTGGGTTCGAGCCCTGCATCGGGCTCTGTGCTGACAACCCGGAGCCCAGAGCCTGCTTTGGATACTGTGTCTCCCTCTCTATCTGCCCCTCCCCTGCTCACACTCTGTTTCTCTCTGTCTCTCAACAAAATAAATAAATAAATAAATAAATAAATAAATAAATAAATAAATAAAATGTTAAAAGAAATTAAAAAAAAAAAAGGCCTGTGATTTCCAACTGGGAAATAATAATAGGGGTGGTCATGGCAATGATGATGAGAAACTAGCATTTATTGAGTAAAAATTAAAGGTATGCATACCCTATGAAACAATGAGTCAGTTTCTACTGCCAGGTGCTTCATGCCCAGGATTTCACCAACAATCCTAGGATGTAGGTATTTTTTAACTCCTGAGATTCACACACGCCAAAGAATCATCTGGAAGGCAACAGTGAGAGACCAATCTGACTGTGAAACCCCGCTCCATATACCGTCTGAGAGAAGGAGCCTCGGCAAACATATGTACAATCCTGAAGAAATGCATTCCCTTGTCTGACAGTGAGCAGACAGATGGGGGACAAGGCAGGATGGACACGTGTTTCCCAGGAGCTGGATATCAGCTGGATTCGAACTGGGGGCAGTGGGTGATTGCGCTCGGGGCTCTCAGAAAGCTACAGGCTGCTACAGTGAGGCTGTGTGATGTGAAGATCCCACCCGCCATGCCCCATTCTGCATTTGGTGGCTGGTGCAGCCCCAAGGGGCATTTCTTAGAGGTCTGATGCTTGAAAATGCCAGCGGTTGAGGCCCCCGTGCTCTTGGACAAAGCGGGAGATGTTAAAAGTGTGGTGCTTGATCCTACTTACACAGACACTCCTTGCGTCTTCTCTTATTAAAATGTACACGGCATCTCTCTGTCAACCTGGGCATCTCTGATCTGTTCTGGAGAATCTTTGAAAGGGGCCAGCCGGCCTTGAAGGGCTGTTCCACCCCATCCCAAAGCAAAGTGTGTCCCAGTAACTGGACAGCCGTGCAGCCAGGCCCAGCTTGTAATTTCCCCAACAGCAACTATTTCAGAAGAAAATTGAAGGCAAGGGGGAAGGAGGTTGTGAAAAATGTTTCCCCTAACCTGATGGTAAGGGACCATTTGTGGAGGAAAACACGTTTAAAAATAGAGTCACCTGCTTCCACTGTTTATTCCAATTCCGAGGCGAAGGGTATCTGCTTGGATTTTTAAAACGGAGGGAGAAGGGAACAAAACCCTTGTTGTCATAGGAATAAGAGTTCTCTTCCAATCAGAGGAGGATGAATTCAAGTGAAAAATTGGAATCGGGAGAAGGTGAGATATTCTAAAGGAACAATCATCCATTGTCCTGCAAAAATCTACAGCCAGAGAGAAAAAATAAATGCAGAAGGAAATGTAGAACGCAGAATTCTGCATGTCTGTGTACATTTTCAGTAGCAACGGGAATCTTTGGCTGGCGTGGTTTAGAGGCTAACTCCAGTATAATTTAAAATCAATATCAAAATGACTTTTCATCAGTTTGACTCATGTTGCAGAAATGACTGGGGACCTGACAGAGGCTTGCAAGCTTCAGAGAAGGTCTGTGGCTGTTGAAAGCCCAGCAGTAAAAGTGCAAGATTTCTGATTTCTTGGAAAGAGCTGGTAACAAATGTTTGATTCTGAGCTTTGGCGTCAGGCAAGTTTGCAGCTGAATCCTGCCTCCGCAGCCAATTGTCTAAAGTAAGCTGGGGCCCGTTCTTTCTGAGCAAAATGAGGACAGTCATACCTGCTCTGGAGTTAAATAACCATGTGTTTATAAACTCAAAACCACGCCTGGCACATAATGGAAACCCACTGACTGACAGTTTTTATGGCTGTAATAATCCCACGCGATTCGGTCCGGTTGACGGGCCTTCTCACTTCTTCAAATCCATTCAAGCCACATACTTGGCGTTCAGGTATTCTGGACATGGATTACATGGGATACCAGGTAAGATTCAGTTTGATAGCATGTGACAGATACCCAAAATAGTAATAGAATAGTAATAATAGTAATAAATAGAAATTTATTTTTTCTCTTCCATAAAATAAGACCTCGCACCCTTAGTTCAGGGCTGGCGATGGCCTCCAGGACCCAGGCTGCCTGTAGCCGGAGGTTCTGTTTGTAAGATGGGCAGGAGCAGAGGTGTTTCTGGGTAGTCAGCGATCTGTGCCGTATGTGGGTTCTGTGGCGCGTCTTCCTCCGTAGGTCTGATTAGGGGATTTCGGGCTGTAACATCTCTCCCCAATGGAAGGAAAGGGAGAAACATGCAAAGTGGCCACAGTAAATAGAACTCTTTTTTCTCTATATTGTAATTCTAGTGTGCTTGCCAACAGAAAGAATTCACCAGCATGGTACTAAGTGCATTGAGTGTTGCCAATGCTGGTATCATTGATATTGTAGATCACATTATGTATAATATTTTTTTTTCCCATGGTACAGTATTCTAAAGTTAGCCAAGCCGTGCACCTGTTCCTGGCCCCGGAGCCTGGGTTAGAATCCCTTTCCACTGTAGGGAATCCCTTTGCCGCACCCGTGACAGTCAGTGTTAAGGTGCAGCGGCCTATTGATAAGCCAGCTGTCTCAAGTGCACTGTGTGGAGTCAGGCCCTGGTGGCTATAACTCTACAGCACTGGTTTGGTTCCAAGTCACTTGGAGAAAACAAGCCAACAGAACATGGACCATCTACTGGAGGAGCTGGGGGAGCGGGTCAAGGGGGCATGGTTTATAACCGTGACTTGCTGACTGTGGCTTGGGAGAAGGACAGCATTTTGTATTTGTTCCACTAATGCAGCTTACCGCCACATTTCAGATAGTCATGGTAAACCTTTCACAACCTGGAAGATGTTGAAAGCAGCCATGCTTACTTTTTTTTTAATTAAATCCTGCACACGTACCCACACACACACTATTTATATGTAGATAATATTTTTGGATTGATATAAGATTTCATTTATAGGATATTGAATTCATAAAATCACATATTCAATATTTTCCGCTCTTATTTGAAGTTTTCATTCTCCCCAAGAACAAAGAAAGATTGAGGCTAATTGTCCCACGAGGTCTTTTCCAGCAATGACATTCTCTGAATGCATGTAGTTAAGTACACTCTACAAGGCATTGACAGTCAGCCCTCTTGACTGTGTGAATGTGGTCACTCTACTTAGTGAGTCACTTGAAAAAATGCAGGAATTTAAGGTCATGCAGTCTGAATCTCTAAGGAACTACTAAAGTGGATAGAGGCCACTTCGTACTATAAAACTTTCTCATGAGGCAAGAACCAGGAAGGATTGTCAACGTCAGTAAGATTGATGTTTGCAGTAAGAACCAACCAATTACTTAACGAAGGGGTGGAAGTGAGAAGCAGAAGGTAGGATTTTAGGATCCCTTAATAAATATTAACTAGTTTTACCCTGTGACTTGGGTGTTGTTTGTTATCTGTACCTTGACAGTAAAGAAATGAAGTTGAACAAAGTTAAAATGTTTCATGATTACCACTATTTGAACCCAGCTGTTTGCCTCCAAGGCTTGGGCAATTTCTTCCATAAAAAAAAAACAAAAACAAAAAAACCACCTAAGCATTCTGTAAAAATAAATAAAACATAGTCATAGAATAAATTCAAAAAGCAAACACTAGGAAAAAGCAGAATATTCTTTATTTAGAATAAAAGCATAATTGTGGGAAAATGAAGCAAAAAGACTGGAAATACACCGTTCTCAGGGGTTTTGAGAACTAGTTGTGAAACTGGTGTTAGCTTGATATCAGCCATTAAGGGTGTACTTACACCGTGGAAATGGTATATAAATATGGCTATAAGTATAAAAAAGACTATGAATACGGCTTTATTTTTCCTCCAGAAAGCCAGTTTGCAGGCATACTACTCACTGCTCATGCCCTCCATGGTTTGTGCATCGTGTTTCGTATCAAACCATTTCTACAATGGCATAAATTAGCTTGTAACCCAGAAGAAATGACTATGGCAGAGTTAATAAAGGATGAAGGAACTCAACCAAAACCAGTGGCTTCCAGAAAACCTGGCTTTCCAGACATGGCTTTCCCTTGTCCCTGCTGATGTCTTTGAACTCAAGAATTGCCTGTGGGTTCAAAGGAAAGGTCAAGTCCCAGATGTTTTCTCCACGTGCAGGGCCATTCTCAGCTCCACCTTGCTCACTGGAGAGGGTGTGCACACAGGTTAACTAAAGAAGATGAGCTGTGTGTGCTGGGCTGTGGATCACACAGCACATTTTCCCAAAGGGTCCTTGCTGGAAATCGACGCATCCTTTTGTCACACGTGGTCTTCTGGGACCTGGTGTGGCTTAGAATTTCTTTCTTTCTTTCTTTCTTTCTTTCTTTCTTTCTTTCTTTCTTTCTCTCTTTCTCTCTTTCTCTCTTTCTCTCTTTCTTTCTTTCCATTCTGGAAGCCCACTTCCAAGGAGGAAAAATACTCAATTTAGGAAGATCTGTAAGAGACCATTGATCTCCTCAGTCTGCTCATGAAAGATGCGCAGCAAAGAAGTTGAACCCCTCTGCCCGAGCGCTCGAAGGCTGCCCACTCCCAACCCAAAGGTACATGGTCATGCTTGGCTGGTGCACCCTTCACATGCCATTAGGCACGTGAAAAGGGAGCTGCATTCAACAGAGGGCTTCATCCATCCGCCATAGTCCTGACATGGATATTCTGATGCTCGATGGCAAGTGCAATTATGTCACTGGTGGGGGCTAAGCCAAGGCTGTTACAGGACACCTAGTGCAATTGTGGAGTAATGTGAAAAGGAGGAGACCAGATAAAACAGGCAGCTTTCAATCCAAAGTCCAGAAGGGCACACAGAGACTTTTTTTAGGCCGTTGCCTGCCTGGTGTGCTGAGTCACAGCCCTAACTTCTTTCGTTGGAAAGGTTGCTCGTATCAAATTATCCTGCACCCAGGGAGGTAGAGCAGCCCCATTTGTCCTGGTAGCCTTGTTCCTGTTGAGTCACTGAAACTACAGACTGAAAAGACCTGTTAATTCCTCTGTCCGTCCTCTGGGGCCTGATATAAACTAGATTATTATATGCATTGCCTCTGTTTCTTCTTCCATCTGGTTCTGATTAAGACAGTTGAGAGGATATCCATGGCCTGATTTGGAATCTGCAAAGCCTAAGAATGATGGTGGTGTCCAATCAAATTACCCAACCGTGATTGAATCACTACACTTGGTTAGGCACCGATGCAAAACTCTATTTACGGAAATTCTTCTTTGTATTCTTCTCTCAGCAGTTATACTTCCTCAGCTAATTCATTTTCTCCAGAAAAGGGTAATTTATTGATTTGGGTAAATAAAAAAAGTAATGTACGTAATAATAGTTAGATACTGTTTATCGATCCTGTGTCCCTGATGTTATGCCATGTGCTTTATACTCAATCTCATTTAATTCCACTGCCCCAAAACTAGTCATTATTCTTCCGTTTTCTAAGGAGGAGAGAGAGACTCTGAGAAGTGAAGAGCTGGGTAATCTATCCCAGGCCCCCTTCAGTGGTCATTCAGAGCCAGAATTCACCTGGGCCATGCTTTTCGCATCCTGCCTTGATGCTCCCCCCAGTGACAGCTTTATCAAGACATTTGCGCCCATCTCCCCCAGTGTGATTTTCAGAAATAAATTTGTAAATGTTATAATCATTCTTAGTTAGGGGGAGAAGAGGAAATCCAGATATCCTCGGGAAAGCAGATTGGCAGGAGGACCCCCCGCCCCCCCCCAGCTCATACTGAATATCAGAGAAGCACCTACCAGGGTATCACAGATGCCCCTGTCCCTTACACGCTCTAAAGGCCTGGGGGAAACGGTTGTCCACAGACACAGAAGGCTGTGGTGCTTGCCTGAGTAAGGGAAAGGCAGAGGTCATGATGCCGGCCGTTTTCTCTGGAAACACACAGCACTCTGTGTAGGTAATCACTCTGGTGATAGCATAATGCTTCAAGCAGAGCCCCACCATAGACGTGAAGGCATAAAACACTTTGCTTACTCTGTTTACACCCTGGCAAATAAAAATGTATTCCCAAATCAGCTTTGTCCTTCCCATTAAACACATGGGGTAGGGCAAATTCTTCATGTACAATGTTTTTTTCTCCAGCATGCGGGTCGATAAATGCTATCACTATGGAATTCATCACAGGATGTGTCCTGCATTATCCACTGACATCAAGAGAATCTCCTTATTTTTTTTTTAATTTCACCATCGAAAGCATGTAGCAAACACTGCACATTTGTTATGCTCTTTCTCTCTGTGTGTCGAAGGTTAATCACATAGTAAGTCTGAAGGCTCCGTTTCCCCTATTCCTTTCAATTTTTTGAGGTATTACATTGGCCTTCAAATTTTAAATCAACATATATCAACCAGAATTATAAACCAAACTCCATTTGAGCTTTCTGATTGCATGGGCTTTCTGCCGGACTCAGTGACAAACGTGACCTCCAGAAGAGATGTAAAGAGCTCTCTAGGAAAGATTGGTCAAGAGATTTCTAAAAGTAAAATATCTTCAAATTTAAATTATGAAGTTATAGATTTTATAGTTGCATCTCCTAGGAAAACACATCTACTGAGTATTTTCTTATGTTCCAAATATTCTCAGGATCTCTCATACACATCATTTTCATTTATATGTGTGATCTATTATCATCCCCCATTTTTCAGCAAAGGAAACTGATTGAAAGGTTATGTGAGAGACACAACTAGAGTCTGAAATAAGCCTTGTCTTGCCCTGAAACTCATGGTCTTTCCAATACTCTGGGCTGTAAAGCAGGGTCAGCAAACTATGGTCCTGTGGCTCTCCACTTGTTTTTGTAAATAAAGTTTTATTGGAACACAGCTGTGGTAATTTGTTTATGTATTGTATATGGCTTTTGCAATACACATGAAAGCTGAGTAGCCATGACCGAGATCATATGTCCCACAGAGACTGAATTATTTATTGTCTCACCCTTTACAGAAGAAGTTGCTTGACCTCTGCTGCAAAGAGTCCTGATATATTCCAGAATACACAGTGATGAATAAACATGGCTCCTACTTTGCAGTAACTCAAATTCTAGTTGAAGAGAACAAAAATCACTCTGTAACAAAGTGACTCTGTAACAGAGATATTCTACCTCAACAGAGTTTGGACTTCAAAATAAAGGAGCATCTTTTTATTCTTGTCAATAAATGGCTCAAGTCTCATAACACTTTGGCAAGAATATCATTTTTCAACCTCTACAATTGCCTCTCCTTGAACATCCCAAGATTCCCAGAGCCTCCACAGTCCAGGGCATCAATCCTAGATACAATTAAAGTTTGTAGAAAGAAAACTGGGGTCACTGATCAGTGCCTCATACCATTGTGACAGATGGAATGTTACGATGTCACTGCTGAAATGCAGTTGTCTGGTCTGGAGAACCGGTGTGTATGGGGCACATTCCTCCACAAAACCTGGTGTCTTCTTTTGTACTAATTGCTACTGATTGACTTAGAGATCATTCTGAGTTAAGGGCCTTCCTTTGTGTTGGTTGTAATTCCTCTAGCACATGGTCTCTTGTTTCTTTGATTTTTGACACTTCTCAAGGACATCTGGTGCTGAATCAGCTGGCTCCAAGGCCACTTGTCAGAGTCTAAGTCCTGAGTCATTGGGCCAGTTGGCTCCTCGGTCTGGGATGTCATAAATGCAGGCTTCTAAACTGAGGCACCACCCTGGTCTATCGTGCTTCCAGTGAGACTTGACATTGCACATTTCTGTTTCTTCCCAAAGAGTTTTAAATGCCCCAATTTCCATTTTCCAGGCTTAGTGGCAGAATGTAAGCCTTTCCTTCCAGTCTCCTGAGAGCAATAAATCATTTCTTTGACCCTTTTGATTTGGCCAAATTCGAGACACTGTCAGCCAATCTGTTATATCATCCCCGTTGTTATGCTATTGAATGGGGGCAGTCTTCAGCTGGTCCAGTACTTTGTGCAAATTAAACTCATTACTTGATGACTTTATATATATATATATATATATATATATATATATATATATATGGGCTTTATTGTTTAGAGCAGTTTTAGGTTCACAGCAAAATTGAGCTGAAATTCCAGGGATTTCCATATATCCTCGTGTCCACATTTGCATGGTCCCCCCACCCCCACCACTATCAACATCTCCCAGCAGAGTGGTACCTCTGTTCCAGCTGACAAACCTACACTGAAACATCATTATTACCTGAAGTCCATAGTTTACATTAGGGTTCACTCTGGATGTTGTGCCTTCTCTGTTGTACCTTCTTGATTGCACATTCTATGATGTACATTCTATATATAATGACGTGTATTCATTATTATGGTACCATGCAGAGTATTTTCACTGCCCTGAAGATCCTCCGTGCTCTACTTATTCATCCCTTTCTCCTCCCTAACCCCTGACACCTTCTGATCCTTTTGCTGTCTCCATAGTTCTGCCTTTTCCAGAATGTCTTAGAATTAGAATCATCACAGCATGTAACCTTCCCAGATTGGCTTCTTTCACTCAGTAATGTGCATTTAAGGTTCCTCCAGTTCTTTTCATGGCTTAAAGAGTTTCTTTCTTTTTAGTACTGAATAACATTCCATTGTCTGGATGGACCAACGGACATCTTGGTTGTGTTCAGATTGTGGCAATTAGGAATTAAATGGGTGTAAACACCCGTGGGTGGATTTCTGTATTGATATAACTCTTCACCTCCTTTGGGTAAATGCCAAGGAGTATGACTGCTGGATTGTATGGTAGTGGTGTGTTTGGTTTTGTACTTGATGCCTTTTGAGAAGCTCTTGTCTTCAGGTGCAGACATTACACCTGTGTATGACTATTGAAGAGAGATGAGATGTAGCTAACTGAAAACTTTCTTAGATTTGCCTGTTGCTTTACACTGAGAGAGATTCCCCAATGCCTCGATTCCCTCTCATACCTCAAAGCAGAGACCAATGGATAATTCCATTCTTGCTCAAACATGGAACAGGTAACTATTTTGAGTCATGCAGGGAACACTACCAGTTCATTGTTATCCTTATTTTTAAAATATTTTTCTATGGCTGTAATGCTCTTAGCTAAATGTTGTTTGGTTAAATATTTCACTTGAAGGTCCCTTTGAGGGGAACAGGGTATGATCCAGGACATTTTTACCCCAGCTAAGTGGAATACTTCACACAGAAGTAGACTCTCAAAGTCCTTCCATAATCAGAGTGGATGCCATAGGAAACTGATTACAGAGGAACATTTATCTCAATAGGCCTTGGGTTTTTATTTTTACTTCTAGTCCCTGAGTCTCTAGTAGGATAAGATTCTGCATAGCAATTGAAGTGATAAATTACCACAAATGTGTTCCCAAGATTTCAGCTCATGGGTTAAAAAACAAATAAACAAACAAACAAACAAGGTTTCCACACTTAACTGGACCTATCTGTGTTACTTCCACATGAACTTCCCATGTTATAAAGTTATTCTGCTGTATGATCTAAGACTTACCCTCACAGTTGAAATGATGTCCTCAGATCTCATGTCACCCCACCTCCCACCCCAACCCAAACATGTTGCATTAATTACTGGTTCTTCGTCTCTTCAGATGACCAACACAATCAGGAAATTCTCCGTGGGCCCTGAGACGATTTTCCCAGGCCATCTTCCAGCTTGGGTGGGGAGTGTGGTGGGGGGTGCGGGGGTGGAGTAGAGTGAGAGAAGACTCCAGTCCTGATAGAGAATTTTAACTCGAATGAGTGAGTTTAAAGCCTGAACCAACTGAATAATTACCCCAAACAGACAATTTGAAACTGGGAGGGATTGAGTCACCTTCAGTGGAGATTCCAAAATTACTGCCAGGAAGGGCTAGAGATTGCCATCTTTTTGGAAGGGAGGAGTAGAGAACTATGAATTTTGACATGCGTCGAACTTCTAGTGACTCCTTCTAAGTGCCAAGATCAAGAAATGCTCAACATCAGAGAAAGTGGCAGCTCCAAAGTTATGATGGTGCATAAACATCGCTGGTGTTTATGACAATGTCTGGTCATTCGCTCCTTTGGGATACATATTCCTTTAAAGCTGTGTGTGTGTGTGTGGGGGGGCATCTGACTTGCTTTAAATAATCAAATATGAATGGAAATGATGTATATCATTTCAATCTGGAAGCATTTATGGGGTGCCGCACATACAATTCTCCACATTTTCTCCTTCTAACTCTGGCAAACCCTGAAGACTTCTGTTAAGAAGCTGATGTCATACGATGATGGAGATTCTATCATCCTGGGATTGTGAGTGACTATTATGGATTCATATTGAACGTGTATCATGAGTGAGAAATAAATCTTTGTTATTTTAAGCCATTGAGATTTGGGGGTTGTTACTACAGCTACCATATCCTGATGAATGAAGAAATTCAATTATAGAAACATAAAGTTCTGTACATGCACATCTAATTTTGTTTGTAAATTTCAAACCTGCTACCCAGAAATTTAATTTATATGAATTTGACTATAGCTGCTCAGCAAGGAAAATAACGAGGTTGAAAAGTGTGGCTGATTAATCCTGATCTCTTTCAAGGAACACACGTTCCAACCTGTGATATAAACCCGCTGCTCTTTCTGGGGGTGTGCGTCCCCTACTCTGCACATAGTTAAGAATCTTCACCCTGAGGCACTCTAGCCTTTAAAGGAATATATTTTGGGGGCTCCTGGGTGACTCAGTTGGTTAAGGGTCCGACAGGTCATGATCTCATGGTTCGTGAGATTGAGTCCCACACCAGACTCTGGACTGACAATGGGGAGTCTGCTTGAGATTCTCTCGCACGCCCTCTCTCCCTGCCCCTCCCCCACTCGCTCTTTCTCTCTCTCTAAAAATAAATTTAAAAAATAAAGATATATATTTTTTTCAAACAAGCTAACTCAAACACAAATGAATTCATTACTTCATCTGGAGTTTTATTTAAAAAAAAACAACTCTTCCCACATTGAAGCAAAATACAGGCTGTGCCACTGGTTCCCCATGTTAACACGGGGAATGCAGTTTGTGAATGGGATGTCAAGTCTTACTATCAGGCAGACATCTGTTGGTGAAATTAGGGGCTTCCTGAACCTACCATAGATCATTCTGTAGGTCCTCAGATCTGTTGTTCAAATGCAGATGAAGGGTCAGTGGGATCAGCAAATGATGCATTAATCAGGCCACTGGGGTCCCTGATCACTTGGCCACGCGTGAAGGCTGAAGACCCACAAAGTGCTCGGTGTTGGGAGATTGGGCCCTCCTCTGGTCCTGGGCCTCCCCCTTCCTTGTTGGTATTCCCAGTAAAAACTGAAGTTTTGAGGTTATATCAAAGAGTTTTAGGAAAATGGAATACTTTTCCACAAACGTCCTAAAATACTCACCAAACCTTAGGAGGTCTTTAATTCACTTGAGCAAGGCCAAGTGGTAATTGTAATGGTTTTAGGGGACTGTTACCTGTTCATTCTTTTTTTATGATACCATATGCCCTACAGATTTAACTGAGGCCACAGAATTGACTTATCTGACAAGGGCTAATTTCAGAGCTCTTCCTCCCAGGTAGTTTAGTGGAAGGGTAGTTCTAAGTTCAATTATATCATCCAGATGTAATATAACAAGGTATAGTTATAAGATACCAACACTTCAGGATGGCTTATGTCCAAATCACCTTTGTGATTCACACCAGGAAGGGAGAAGAGGTTCCTAATTATTTTTTTGAAGGGTCTCCTTTCAAATGGTTAGAACTCTAAGTGAAAGAAAAATACTTTCTTTGTTCTTTTTCGTGATAGCCATTTGATAATACATACTTCTTAATCCTTTACTGGATAGTTCACTCTCTAGCAGGAAGTCCAGAACGTTGTACTGTAAAGTATCTGATAGAATTAGATAATCCAAGCATGTCTGGATTTTACCTGTTTTTGTTTGTCTGTCTTCTTGTTTGTTTTTAACTAGCTCAATGGGGGAAGCATTTGGACATGGAATGCCAAAGCGTATTATTCTGTTACCCAGTAGATTCTAAGGTCTCGGAAATGATCCCTCTCAGGCTCCAAAATGTTCCTAGGTCTTGTGGCCCTATTTGTTGCCATTTGCTCTGAACGCACGCATTTTTTCCTCCTATTTTCCTGGTGCTCGGCATTCACAAAATAAAATCTCTCTGGATTAAATTTAAGAGCCGAGTTGGGAAAGCTTCAAGATGTGAAGCTAGAGAGGCCATACTTGGCTCCTCTCCTTTCTATTTTCTGTGGTCTCTGAGCACAGGTGGTGCAGGGGAGGATCCCCCAGAAAATTTGGCTCTGGATAAGCATGTTAAAATCCTGAAATGAATTCCTAGCAATGCAAACATCTTTTGCATATTTTCTGGATCAAAGCATCTAACTACTGGCCCCACCTCTCTTTAAAGTTTTCCATCTTGGCAATCAGATAATGAGGAGAGAGGCTCACACATTCCAATTTGGTAAATTTTTGTAATGGGAAAGCTTTACGTGATTCTTTTAAAATGTACCTGAAAGCAAGGGATGAGGTCGAACAGGGTAAAAAGGACTCAATCTCATTAACCGAGTACCTTCTGTGTGCCGAGAATGGCGCTGGATATTTTACTCCTTCTGGGGCTCTCAGTAAGTACCCTGTGCCTAAGTTAGTGTCTGTGATAGAACCCTACATCCTGAAGTCCCAAGAAAGTATGGGAGTCAGACTTTGAAAACTAGAGTAGTGGTTCCTTTGTGCTCCTATCTAGGACATTTGGGGTGCTTCTTCCTAACTCAGAACTGGCCATTTGTATCAACCGTAACTCCCCCTCTCCCAACCCAAGTATAGCTGTATTTATTTCTAGTGCACAAAGGGAGGCTGTGAAACCACACCGTTACTATTTTTAACAAACAAATCCGAACATATACTTCAAAATGGATGGTGTTGCCTATGACATAGTTCTTATCAGATACTAGATATTTGTGCCAATGATGTTTTCAGGGCTCAGGGTAGTACCGGGGCCGGGATGGCCTTTTGGGAATTGCCTCCAGAGTGTTTGTGTCCTTTTAGGATATTCTCAGGATCTGCACATCTTCTGCTGTGGAGGAACCATGAAACAGGAAGCTGGAAGTTAAATAGACTCTATCATTATGAATTAAAAGGATGGGGTGAATGAAACCCCCTCTGAGTGTCCAGACATGGCTTGGCCAGGATTAGAAGACAGAGTCTCTGGTTACTGAATGTGCTGGTTAGGGAGGAAGGGCTGACGACAGTCAAGAGCTGGGGATCGGAAGTAGGTAAAACTGAGGACACAGATAGGACTGTGTTAGCCTGAGTCCTCTGAGAAGCGGGTGTTGGGATAAGGTGAGGGCAAATACCTATAGGAGAGAAAACAGGAGGCTGGGAAGGTCGTTGGACCTCAATACAAGCCTGATCCCCAGTGATGGAGAAAAGGAGGGAAGGTTGGGCAGAAGTTTCCTGGATGACCATGTAGTCTAAGGGAGGTTTAAGAGGTTACTGGGAGTCCTTGAGCCAAAGCTCACCTATCATTGGCCATCAGAGGAGTCCCACATCTGCTTGGTGTCCCTGCCTTGCTTTGTGATATGCTGGAAGTAGCTGGTAGAGAACACTTTACTTCCATGCAGAACATAGAAGCTGGAGCCCTTGGGTAATTAACGCTGCTGTTTACTGTTAATAGAAGCCTTCGAGGCACTTTTCCACGGTGTCCAAAATAGCGAAGAAGAACCCTGAGAAGGAAGAACGACAGCCAAACAATATGATGCCTGAGGCTCCTAGTGAGTCGGAACTGAGTTTTGAAGCCAAAATGATCACTGGTTCACTGATGAGGTGGGAGGTGGGGGACCCCAGGTGTGGGGGGGATAGCATCGACACTGGGCAATTAAAATGGAAGACACTGTGGGTGAGACGCTCCTCAACAGCTGCCCCCCATCTGAGCCCAAGCCAGGCCAGTGCCTTCCTGCTTCCCAAGGGAGCTCTGGAAGCTTCTGAGAGATACTCAAGCTGTACAGAGTTCGTTCTGATTATGAAGAATGACATGAGATCCTCAAATGAGGCCCTTTTCTGGTGTGACTAGTAAACTGGCTTGAAAGATAATGTTCCAGTTCCAGAAATAGTTTGATCAACGGCAGCATTGTTGGAATAACTCTTTATTTTCCCAAAGGGACTCCTTTGAAAGAAACAGTGCTCATTTGAAAAATTTTTTTTCAACGTTTTTTATTTATTTTTGGGACAGAGAGAGACAGAGCATGAACGGGGGAGGGGCAGAGAGAGAGGGAGACACAGAATCAGAAACAGGTTCCAGGCTCAGAGCCGTCAGCCCAGAGCCTGACGCGGGGCTCAAACTCACGGACCGCGAGATCGTGACCTGGCCGAAGTCGGACGCTTAACCGACTGCGCCACCCAGGCACCCCAACAGTGCTCATTTGTACACATAGGGTCTTTGTGGTTTTGTTCCAAAAAAGTACTTATTAATACTTAACTAGCAACTGATTCCTCTTGAGGGGTGGTTCACGACTGTTTTTATCTGCCTACCCATTTAACACACCCTACCTGTTACCATCAATAACATCTTTTACTATTTCTGGTTATTTTGGGGAGCTGGCCCGGAGAGCGTTCAAAAGCCACTCCCCCAGTGCACCCCTCCCCACCATTCCTGATCCATCCCCAGCACCAAGGAGAGGCCTGATGTTAACTATTGGGAGGTCTGAGATGGCAAACGTACTTCATTCCTCCTGGGGTCAGGATGGTGCCAGAAGACAGGAGATTTTCTCCAGGACTCCTTTGTTCCTTTCTTGCTGTTTCATTGGATAAAAATTCTCCCAACCTCCTGCAGGTACTGTACTAAGTGATAGCATAGCTTCTAGTAAGGTCTCTGTGGGTATAAGGGTCTTGGGAAGGATGAACAATGCATACTTGTCTTGCTGGTATATAATAAAATCTAGAATTTACAATTTTGAGATGTTTGATGTAAGGCACCATGGAGGCTGGCTATTTGGAATATCAATGGATGAGCCAGACTCTCTGGAGAAAGAGCAAATGTCCCCAGCCCTCCTTTGTCACATAGATGGCATAGGGCTCTGCTGGGATGGAGCCAAACTGGGGGGATGGGCATCAGGAATTCTAGTTCATAAAATAATTAGGGAAGGGCCTCTCTGTGTCTGATGTTTGTTCTTGCACATGATTGGGAGTGGGGAGTTTGGAGTAGCCGCACATCCCCACAAGAGAGGGGTATCCTGTGGCCAATAAAATCTCCCAAGATTCTGAAAGACAAAACCTTTGCCTTAAGTGACCATACATCTGAGTCCTAGGGCTCATAGCTTCTAGGACAAGTGTGCACGCACATGTGTGTGTGCGTGTGTGTGCGTGTGTGTGTGTGTGTGTGTGTGTGTGTGTGGTAGTGGTGGTTGTGGAGGGGAGATATGTTTTTTCTAAAAGTCCCCTCCCCTTTCACTCTACTACCCCTTCTAACTTTGAAAATAACTACTCACATATCAGATTGAAAGTTACTCAAAGTAAGACCTGGGTTATACTTTCTCATTTTGCAAATGGTAAAAACTCAATTAATATTGCCTTATTTATTTATTATTATTTTTTTAGCGTTTTATTTATTTTTGAGAGACAGAGGGAGACAGAGTGTGAGCGGAGGAGGGGCAGAGAGAGAGGGAGACACAGAATCCAAAGCAGGCTTCAGGCTCTGAGCTGTCAGCACAGAGCTTGACACGGGGCTTGAACTCAAGGACCATGAGATCATGACTTCAGCCGAAGTCAGCTGCTTAACTGACTGAGCCACCCTGGCACCCCTGATTAATATTGCTTTTACGTACATTTCCAGGTTGACCTTGTTACTACCTGGTAGGTGATTTTCCATACCCATGAAAGGTGAAATTCAGGATCCTCTGTCTGGGAGAGAGCGGGATGCTCCACGTAATATCGCACAGTTGTTGGCAATCTGTCCAAAGTAGAAAGTTCTAGGCCAAGGATGCATGTTCCTTCCCTTGGGAGAGAGCTAGTTTGGGTAACCCAAGTTCAGAAAACTTTTAAGAGATAAGTAAGAGGTGGGCAGTTGGGAAGAGGTAAGAAACAGAGCCTAAGCAACTCACTGCCTTCCCCAAAGCTCATGCTTCCTAGTTATAACACAGGTGCCTAGAGTTTTGGACTTGAGAGTGATGTTCCGGGGAGTGTGTGCAACAGGACCAGGATTGTACATCTAGTCCTTCTCAGAGATAGGACCGTCAGAGCATCTGGACGGAAGGGAGATGAAATTTCAGTCCCTAGCAAGGATCAGTATTTGCTGATATTCAACATATTTGGGCCTTGGTCCCTTTTCTGACCTGCCAGCCCCTGAGCCATCAGTGATAAATCACCAACATTCAAGGAACACACCCGTGCACACCAGTGCCCAAAGCATTCATCACTGTCTTTGGCAAGGACTGGGGCCAAAGCAGGTGCTCAGATTGGATGGCAGAAGGGTAAAGGAAATGAGGAAAACCCTCCAAACCAAATTCCTCATCCTTTGTCATTTTGTCCCCGACAAGGTCTTCTTATTAAACAAGTCCTTGTGTTTGGTTTCCAGAGGTCTTCTTGTCTTCACCATCTGAAGTGCTGGCATCTCCCTTTCTCTCACCCTCCCGTGCTGCCTTTATATTTCCATCATTGTACTCGTCACTACGAGAAGCTATATTCTTCACTTCTTTGCTTATTTATTGTATATCTTCATCTTCTAGAAGATATACAGGCAGAGAAAACAAGGACCATATCTGCCTTGTTCACTGCTCTGGTTGGCATCACACACACCAGACAGTAATTACACGTTCAATGATCACCAAACTTAAAGCACACAGTATTCATCTATTAGAGAGTTGTTAGATGAGCACTTAAGGTCCCTCTAAATCCTGAAATCCAGTGACCCATGGCATTAATTTGTGAGCTATCTACATTTTTTAATTTTCTCATAAATACTCCATATTTTTTAAAAACAATTCCTTGGATACACAATGGAGTACTACGTGGCAATGAGAAAGAATGAAATCTGGCCCTTTGTAGCAACGTGGATGGAACTGGAGAGTGTGATGCTAAGTGAAATAAGCCATACAGAGAAAGACAGATACCATATGTTTTCACTCTTATGTGGATCCTGAGAAACTTAACAGAAACCCATGGGGGAGGGGAAGGAAAAAAAAAGAGGTTAGAGTGGGAGAGAGCCAAAGCATAAGAGACTCTTAAAAAACTGAGACCAAACTGAGGGTTGATGGGGCGTGGGAGGGAGGGGAGGGTGGGTGATAGGCATTGAGGAGGGCACCTGTTGGGATGAGCACTGGGTGTTGTATGGAAACCAATTTGACAATAAATTTCATATATTAAAAATAAATAAATTAAATTAAATTAAAAAACAAAAAACCCCAATTCCTTGGGAAAGCCTAGCAGCACACCCCCATTTTAAAGATCAGCGGCGCCTGGATGGCTCAGTCAGTTAAGTGTCCAACTTCAGCCCAGGCCATGATCTCACGGCTCCTGAGTTAAAGTCCTGTTCAGGCTCTGTGCTGACAGCTCAGAGCCTAGAGCCTGCTTCGGATTCTGTGTCTCCCTCTCTCTCTACCCCTCCCCTGCTCACACTCTGCCTCTCCCTCTCTCTCAAAAATAAACAAACATAAAAAAATTTAAATCAAGGGCCACAGGGATATAGCACTGACTATTCGTACCATACACTTACTTCGTGGTGTGTTATTAATATGTTGTCTTTTCCTGTTATGCTCTTACTTTTCCACTAGTCAGTTCTTAAGAGAGAAAGTAAGCTTTTCTTCTCTACATCCACAGCGCCTGACATATTCTCTGCAACGCAGTAGGCATACTCCATGCCCAAGTTCGACAAGGCTTGCAGGGATGTACCAAGACACGTCCACGGTCTTGCTTTGCTGCTCTGCTTCCATCTCCCAGAGCTTTCAAACTCAGGGTCCTGGTCTGTGAACTGTCAGGTGAGACAGAGCAGGGCTCAGACTCTTACTCTCTCCGGGACGGAGCTTCTGGTCGCAGGCCACTGAAAGAGCCAATATGTCCATTTCCAGGTGTGTTTCGTTTCCCCCATCACGTGAGCGTGCTAGCATCGCACCAGGGCACTCGGCTTTGCAATCATCATCCGGGTCAGTCGGTGCCAAGAATAGTCACAGAGAAACCACTTCTGGGATTCACAGGGTGTATTGCTGACATCGGTGTTTGTCAAGTGCCAGCAGCTCCACGTGAGCCCTCCCCAACCAAAAACAAAAGTGATTGCGGTAATGAGGACGGCAGCAGTACCAACATCCATAATCAGGGCAAAATTACAAAGTTAATAGTGTTAGGTTCAGATACAGGCGGTGACACCACATGTGTTCTTTCCATGTGCACTCCCAAACTCAAGGCCTCTGATTTCCTGAGAAGATTCTATTTTATGAGGCTCTCAGGGCAGCAGACAGGAGTCACATGGTCTCTTGGATTCCCCCACCCATGGTGGAGACTAAGGCTTCAGAATCACTAACAGTGAGTGTGTAAGAAAGTAGCTGATATTCAGGCTCAGCACTCCACACGCAGAAAACACTTGATACAGGGCACCCGGGTGGCTGAGCCGGTTAAGCGTCCAACTTCAGCTCAGGTCATGGTTTGTGAGCTCAAGCCCTCAATGGGGCTTTCTGCTGTGAGCACAGAGCCTGCTTCGGATCCTCTGTCCCCCAATCTCTCTGCCTCTTCCACACTTACACTCTCTCTCAAAAATAAATTTACAAAATCAAACTTAGAAAATACTCCATAGAGACTCTTAAATACAGAGAACAAACTGAGGGTGGTTGGGGGGTGGGGAAGAGGGGAAAATGGGTGATGGGCATTGAGGAGGGCACTTGTTGGGATGAGCACTGGGTGTTGTATATAAGCCAATTTGACAATAAATTATAGTCACAATTAAAAAAATAAAACTGTTGATAATAAAAAAGTACTCTATACAAATTATTGGCAGATGATGTGTGATGTCTAAAGATTTTGCTGATGTTAATTGATAGAATGGTCAAGTATTAATACCATGTCTTGGAAAACAGGTTTTTCCTGTTGTAAAAGGATTCTCCCTGACACATACTATGAGAATTAAAAACTAGCACATGAATAAAGGAGGCAATCTGTCTACTGGAAGTCGTTGAAGATGTGGTAACCAGAAATTGAGTTTAGCTTCCCATCCTGTCCTTTACCAAGATGGCAGTGTCCCCATCTGAAACCCACAATGGGCTAAAGTAAAGGCAGGACTAATCTACATGATTTTCCCTGTAAATAGGCATCAGTGTGGCACTGACCATGATAATAATGCATTTTGGAAATTCGGTGTGGCCTTTGGACATGCAAAGCCAATGTGTGTACTTTGAGTCATCAGCTGTTAGGAGTATAGAGGATCTTACGTATTAGCTTCCTACTTCTATAAGTATCGTTCATATAAACACCATTGAAATGCTCATCTGTATTTAATAAGCAGTGTTTTCAAAATGAGATTTTTTTGGGGATACCATTAGGGTGGGGAGACTGGTATTCTTTGAGGCAGACATTCAAATTCTGAGCAGAAAGTTTTTCCTTATAGACTCCCTCCAACACTTGCGAAGAGGTAGCCCTGTTGGTCCAGGTTCTAACAAACAAGCCCCCATTCTCTTCAAGGTTGTGAAGGTTCTGCATGCCTGACCAAGCATCTTCTCCTATCTAGCTTTTTCAATGTTTATTTTTGAGAGAGAGAGAGAGAGAGAGAGAGAATGAGCAGGGGAGGGGCAGAGAGAGAGGGAGACACAGAATCCGAAGCAGGCTCCAGGCTCTGAGCTGTCAGCACAAAGCCTGACGCGGGGCTCAAACCCACAAACCGTGAGTTCATGACCTGAGCCGAAGTCGGACGCTTAACCGACTGAGCCACCCAGGGGCCCCACATCTTCTCCAGTCTAAATGGAGACAGCTTCTTCCCCCATTAATTACATGGTAAGATTTCAGTTCCTCTCACCAAGCTGGTCATAATTTTTCTGGGTAGATTCCAGACTTTTAGTGTCCTTCTCCAAACAAGATGCCAGAAGCAAACTCAGCCTGAACACAGAACAGAAGGGAAATCCAACCTGTAGCCCTTTTGACAGCTAGCACATCTCAGTCTCCCCATGCCCCCCTTTTAAAATTATATTAAAAACGCTTCCATAAGATCTACTCTCTTGACAGGTGTATATGTGTGCACGACATTGTCATGTACAGGCACAATGTTGGGTTCTCTAGAACTTATTCATCTTGCATGGCTGAAATTTTATACCCTTTGATTAACAACTCTCCATTTCCCCTCCCCCCGCCCAGCCTCTGGCAGCCACCATTCTATCCTGTGCTTCTAGGAGTTTGACTTTTTAATTTTTTTCTCATTTTGTTGTATACAGTCAGTGTTTATTTGGATGAAATTACATACACATGTACATGGCTTTGCTCCTTATTTCTTCCTGCAGCTCAGATGTTTGTTCTGGGCATGGCTCCTTCCTGAAATACATACCTCAGAAGTTCTTTTAGGATAAGATTTGTTGGTAAATCTTGGTTTTTCTTTTCCTGAAAAAGCCTTTATTTCATCTGTATTCTTCTCTAATTGTTTTAGGTTGGTTGTTTCTCCCAGCACACCGAGGCCGTCCAGTTTGCCAGAGTCTCCACCAGTCCCTATTGGACATCGGCTGGCTGCACACATCTGTACTACTTGCCCTGTCCTGTAAGTACAGTGATGAACTCCTAGGGAGCTAGTGCTTCACTTATTCTTTTCTGTGCATAAGCAGCTCAATGATATGTTTTAGTTGAATAAACAAGTCTGCATTCACTGCCTGGTCCCCACACATTCCCCCTTCTGCCACCGCCCACTCATACTGTAGCCATCTGCTGTTCTAATAACCACAGTGTCCATTTGTCCAGGTGAGTGCGGAAAAGGAACATAGTGGGACATGGCCGAGGGAGGGAGATGGGCCAGGAGGAAGACGTGGCTGAGGATAAGGGCTGCAGGTGACACCGAGGGGTATGCGAATGCCCTCCTGGCATGGAGGAAATCATCTTCCCCCTTATACGATGCCTCCCTAATTGGCTTAATAAGATATGCCCCAATTCCCCTCATTCCTGTTGCTAAATATTCAGATCTCAATGACTTTCAGGTTTGAGTGGTTAAGTGTCTTAGAGCTGGGAGCACGGTCCTGCCGGTCGGCTACTCGGAGTTAATTTCCCTTCCCACATCCCCAGACGGCACCGGCTTGGGTAGAGCGTCTCACAGCTCTGGCAGCATTGGAGGGCCCGGCTCATGATTCTGTTCGCTAATGGGGAGGAAATGGCTCAAAAGCTGCAGATCACTCTTACCCTTCTGGCCCGCTTTAAAAAAAACAACACACACACACACACACACACACACACACACACACACACACACCCAAAAAAATTCAGGCCTGGTATTCTATTATTCCCTTCTTAATAAGGGCCTGGAAATGTCAGCCTCAGTGATTACACCAGCAGGTGCCCAGACTTCAAAGTGGGCACCTGTCACTGGAAAGATAATTGACTTCATTCAACCAATTGTCTCTTGGTTGTAATCAAGCCGTTTCATTCAAATGGATCTTTCAAACTGTTCTTTTGAGTAGGTGGGGGAGGCCGGCAGCCCAGTGGATCACAATTACTTCGGCCAGGGAGGCGGGAAGCAGAACAAGCAAGCGCAGAAACAGAGGTAGCAAAGAGCTGTCAGCCTTTCTGAAAGCGGTGGCTGGCCCGGAGGAGAGTTTGTCGGTGGAAAAAAACCCAAAGAGCGATTAGGGAGAGGCGGGGGAGCCCCCACTATTCAGCTATCCAAGCATTCTTGTGTTTATTTAGCTTGCCTCCTGGCTGCAGACAGACACTCCCGAGTCTGCACACTGTTTTCAGCAGCAGGTACCCTGAGGGGATGGAGGGGAGGACGGAGCTCTGTGCCCAAAGCATCCCTTTCCTCCTCTGGGGACCGAGAGCCAATGTAAACTTCAAAGAGGAGAGAGGGTCTGTGGACAGAAACTGGGTAAGTGTCTCTGCTCTCCCACAAGGAGCTAAAGCCTCGTCGGTCATAGGGTGTGTCTCTGAATTTGACAGACCTGGCCATCCGTGGCACAGAAGGCTAAGATTTGAGCCAAAGGGAGCCTCGGGCACCCACCTCTGGAGTTCGGTGGCTCCCGATTTCCCTGCGGTGTAGACAAAACCAATGTTGGCTTTTGATGGGCCATGGGAGGGTGGGACCGCTGAGTTCCAGCTGTGAGGACTTGGGAGGTGTTACGGGGCCAATCGCCAATTTTAGAGTAACATGGGTGAGGGTTGTTCAGTCTACGGGACTAAGCTTCGTTCACAATGAGAAACCTTAGCTGACCTTGGTTCCTGGCTCAGCCGCTTAGTTGCTGTCTGGCCTTGAGCAAGTCACTTAAGTCTCTGAGCCTCAATTTTCTCAAGTAAGAAAAGGGGCAGTTAGCCCATAGTGAGATGGAAGGAGATGATATGTTAAACCACGAAGCTCCATGACTCAAATGAGCACCCACTTAAGTGCTCAGGGAAACAGAGGTCTCTTCTCTCCAAAAAAACAGGGTGAAACAAACCCCACATCCTGCGTTCCTGCAGTCCCTTACGCTGGTTTCACACTGATGTGTGCACGGGGACACAATGAGGGTCTATTCCCAGACGCAACATTGAATATCAGGTTCTCGCTGATCCCACCAACACCAACGATCTCTCCCATCATCATTTCTGTCTCCTATAGCCATCATTTACATACCAAACATCATCTCCTCAGATTGTCCAAGTCCCGAGTGTCCTTGTGTAACACCCAGTGTGGTGCTTTATACACGGTAAATGTATAAGTGAAAACATTGATATGCCTGGGGCTCTGGTAGTGTTTTAATATCCCTGGGGAACCAGCAACATCATCCTTCGTTGCCAGGGCTGATTGGCTCTCACTGGGAAAAATATCTGATAAAATTACAATTGATGCTACCAAGCCCTAGGCAGGTAGACCTCAGTTAATGTATCCATCTTCCATTATGAAGGCATCAGTCACTGTTGACTGAAATGCAAAGATCAGAAGCATCTGGATGGCTTAGTCAGTGAAGCATCTGGATGGCTTAGTCAGTGAAGCGTCCAACTTCGGCTCAGGTCATGATCTCAGAGTCTGCGAGTTTGAGCCCCACATCGGGCTCTGTGCTGACAGCTCAGAGCCTAGAGCCTGCTTCAGATTCTGTGTCTCCCTCTCTCTCTGCCCCTCCCCTCTTCATGCTCGCGCTCTCTCTCTCTCTCTCTCTCTCTCAAAAATGAATAAACATTAAAAGAAGAAGAAGAAGAAATGCAAAGATCAAAAGCAGCTCTTGTACAGGAGGAGAAATAGCTTCCTGAGAAGCTAGTGTAAGGAACTGAGTTGTAACCACAAGTGGGTCCGCCTCAGCCAGACCCCAGGGAAGAGGGAAGGACAAAGCAGGGAGAGGGTCCACTGTGTGGTTCAATCAATGACATCTCGTGCGAAGGACTGGGGAGGAATCTGAGAAAAGTTTGTAAGAGGAAGAGAATGATGTCTGGAAGGGGAAGAAAGGGGTACGTTGGGTTGAACTCTGATTTTCTCCGTAAGTTTGCCGCTTGGTTTGAGGAAAACAAAAGCAGTTACGTATTGAGAATCTCCAGTGTTCAACCTAACATGTGTAAGAGTAAATCGGAGCCTCACCTCCAGAGTTCTAGGCACTGAGCCCTGGACTGTCTGAGTTATAACATGAGAAGTCGTGTCAAATAGGGCAGTGCTGTGGAATTTTAGCCATTGTTGGTATTACTATGACGATAGACCTGTTTTCCTCACTGACTCTGGGGAAGGTACTAGAAAGAGTCATGGATGTTGTCTCTCAAAGCCATCACCGCTGAAAAGAGCCCCCAGAAACCAGAGCCCTGGACAGAGGCAGACACCCACCAAGGCCAGAGTCATGAGCGTGCAGCGAGTGGAGTCCGGCAAGGCTCTGCTTCCAGCAGGCCTGTGCTTAGGGATGGTGGTCCACCGGTGCTGTCTGGAAACTCTTAATAATTTTATCATTGAATCTGGGTGATGTGCGTGTAGCTCAGTAGGATAATGGAGCATGCGCCAGAGGCTGGAAGCCTCACCCCCTCCCTGACGTGGGTCTCTGCTGCCTGCTGCCCTGGGGGCAGGACCAGGGAGGAATGAGCTTGGCAGCTGTGCCCCGAGGCACAGGGAGAGGCCTGGGCACCTGCAAAGGTCAGCACTCACTCCTTAGGTGTCCCCATGATGAAGGGGACACAAAGTTAAATAGCAAAAAAAAAAAAAAAAAAAACACCCCAAAAACAAACAAATAGAAAACTAGGCAAAGTTGAGGTAGAGATAACAAAAGAAAGAAAAAAAGGCTCTTCCCACTTTTGGGGGGCAAGAGGCCCCATTTTTTTTTCATTTCATTTTCACCGGGCCCTGCAAATTATGTAGCCAGCTCCCATGCTTGGTCTTTGGACACCATGTTTAAGGATTCAGGGCCATCCTTCTCATGGACTTTGAGACATGAGCTCCCAACAGTGGGCTCACGGAAAGAGAAAAGCAGAGTGCGGAGGTAAGAGTCTGCAGTCAGTGTCTGCCTTTGACATATTTGTTGTGACATATGTATTATGTTTCAGGTAATGGATAACTACTCATCCTCTTTAGGGACTTGATAGTGTTCCATATAAAGAGGAAACACCTGAAACCATGGCTTGAGATATGACTGAACATTCAGATTTGGGATGACATCCTTGTAATTCCCTACATTAGCTCTGGTTTATAGGTCCATTAACTCCAGTGTCAGGTGAGACTTTCTTGTGGTTTGTTTTACTTTGAATATCAACCATTATAATACAATATTGCACTGTATATTAGATCACAGTGTTCTTTTTTAACATGACTATTTTCTCTGCAAGCCTTCCATCAGCCTTACTGACAGAGAAGGATAACTTTAATACTGGCTGTTTTATGTGGATGCACTCACACGACAGCGTACAGAATATACTATTGTTTTGTTTATCCTTTAGCGATGGGTAGGTAACAGTTGAGGTACTCTTTCAGGATACACACTCCAGAGGTAGTTTTTATTTTAATGAATTTAACCAGAAGCTCACATTCCAGGGGAAGCTATTCCAAGCTTTCGACTATCTTTAGAACATTTGCTGATTAGCATGAATGATGTTAGAAATGATTTTTTTTCTTTTTTTACTGGTGAAATGAGCTATATTCAGTTATGTAGACTGACTAGAAATAATTCTAGAGAAACAACCTCCCTTCCACGTATGAGTTATGAGACTAGGGTCCCAGTCAGACAACAACTACTGAAGTGGTACCCTGGCCAAAGGACTCCATCAAATTCTGTGCCTACATTCCCTTAGGACATAATTTCTTGTTCTCTTTAGATCACAGTGGTAAATACTTTTTCCATTATGACCTAATACACACACATGCACATTGAAAGGAAAAGTTTCGGGGCTCTTGGGTGGCTCAGTCCGTTAAACGTCCAACTCTTGATTTCAGTTCAGGTCATTATCTCACGGTTCTTGGGGTTCAAGCCCCACACTGGGTTCTGTGCTGACAGCATAGAGGCTGCTTAGAATTCTCTCTCTGCCCCTCCCCCACTTGCCCTTGCTGCCTCTCTCAAAACAAATACATAACCTTAAAAAGAAAAGGAAAAGTTTCCAGACAAAGCACTTCTTATCCCCACTTTATATAATGCATTCTATTATTTTCTATCTGATTCAATTCTACTATATTTCATTTTGTTAATTGCTGGTTGCAGTCCGCTCCGTTTATTTCAGAATACCCTAGTGGGATACAAATAACAGTTCTGAAAACTCTAGCCCACAGAGCTAGCAGAATCCTGCCACTAGAATATTGTTGCATATGCCATAGTGAGACTTTCCTGCAAGGTACTCATTAGAGGGCCTGACACGGCCAGGAGCGAGGGAGTCATGGGGTTACAGGACAGATGGGCACATGTCTCTGTGTAAAGGAGCTAATGAATGTTTGTGTGTGCACCCGAATGTGGTCTGGGACTTGTTTGCATCGTAAAATAACAGCCAGATAGCGAACAGGTGGAAGAGGAGACCTCTGTTCAACCTGTGTTCTCTCACCTATGTTCAACCACTGGACATTACCAATAACTGCCAGAAGGACCTAGCATTGATGGACAACTACATTGGTTTAGGTCAGTTTGCAAGTACAGTAAAACCTGGAGTGTTCTGCAAGGCGAGCAAACATTTCTAATAAATTTTAACTTGATAAACGAGTGATGTCTTGTAACCCAAGTAGTACATGATGCCGAATGTCACATGATCATAACTGAGCCAATGGTTCTTGAAATTCGCTTTGATGTACAAGTGCTTTGGATTAGAAGCCTGTCTCTGGAATGAATTATGCTCGCAAACCAAAGCTTTACAGTGTTACTTTAAAAATATCATCCCTCCAAAGGGAGATCAGAGGCACAGAGTCACAAGCCAAGGATTGTCTGGAGCCACCAGAAGCTTCAAGAGGCCAAGATCGGATTCCACCCGAGGGCTTTCAGAGAAAATGTGGCCCTACTGACACCTTGATTTTGGACCTTTGAGTTTAAGAACTGTGAGAAAGAAATTTCTATTGTTTTAAGCTACAAGTGTGTGGAGATTTGTTAAGGCAACCCTAGGAAACCAATACAGACGTTACACAGACCGAGACTACAGACGTCTGTTTGATAATCCTGTCAGTTGCCCGATCCCAGCCAGAAACACCTCCCCCCGGAACAAAGGAGCAAAGATCAGTTATGTATCCTTTTTGCTAGCTTACGTAGAATCAGCTTTCAGGAAAATATTACATCTTGTCTGATCCAAAATATTTCAAAACACCACTCACCATCTCTGATGGTATTTATGGCTCAACATTCTTGATAGCAACCATATAAAATTTATTTCAAAAAAACGTGATGGGGATTCTTAACTATACACAAACTTTTTTGAGAGACAGAGAGAGACAGATCGAGAGCAGGGGAGGGGCAGAGAGAGAGAGGAAGACAGAATCTGAAGTAGGCTTCAGGCTCCGAGCTGTCAGCACAGAGCCTGATGCAGGGCTCGAACCCACAAACCGTGAGATCATGACCTGAGCCGGAGTGGAGGCTTAACTGACTGAACCACTCAGGCACCTCTGAATTCTTCTTTAAATATTTTTAACCCTGGAAACAACTTAATTTATTATTAGAGTTTAAATTGAACATGAGCAAACATTATTCCATCTCAGCCATCTAGGTGGAAAAAGAAACTTTCCCCCTTACAGGCACTTACTCTGTTCCTGGGGACAGATTCAGACTGGGCTGGCCTGGGTCCCATGACCATCTGTGCATCAATCACTGTGGAAGCTGGGGGGGCTGAGGTGCTTTGACTAGCAGAGCCCCTCACGTCTGTGTTGTGGGGGTTGGGAAGCATTGCTTCTCCAAAGCAAAGGTGGTTATGCTATTACCAGAGGGAGTAAAGCACAGAGTTATTCAGACAAACAGGTGTTCACACATACATGCAAATACATCCACAGATGTGTTGAGACAAACTGAAAAATTACTGGGAAAAAGTGTAGGTAGCAATGTGTGTGTTAGCCTCTGTTCTGGATGATGGGATTATGGGGATATACAAACATGCCTTGCTTACAAGTTGTCCAGCCTGTACCATTTCACCTTGTTGTAAACAAAAGTGTTTAAGCTTCACTGACACCGGGTTTGTTACTATACATGAAGGTTTTGGCAATATAAAGCTTTGGTTGAGCCACTGGGGGTAAGAAGAATTCCATGCAGAAAATTGTAGGTGCTCTGTGACTCCAAGAAGTCCACCTGTGGGTGGGGAATGGATTCCTTTGAAGTGTGTGATGTAAATTAAATGGTCGACCAGTGACGGGGGAAGAAGAGCAGGGGGCGCCATGCAGGGAGCAGCACTGGACATGGCTTTCCTCTGGGGCTGCGAATTTGCTTCCTCTCTTCTCCTTCCATCTCCCAGCTTACCCTGAACAGGGGCCCATCTTTTTCCCCTATGGTACCGCCATTCTCCGTCCTGGATTGCACATTTTTCCTGACTAATTCACCCATTCAAGCTCAGTTGGGCAGGTTAAAACCTCTTCCTCTGACAAGGAATCCTTCTTTAAGTCACACGATCCTCCTACCCATGAAAATCAACACATTATTCAATTACAAACAACCCTAAAAGCTATCATTTTCTAAGCACTTATCATATACCCACATGATTTCATTGAGTTCAATAAGTCCTGGGTTACTGTTTCAAATTTCAGATGAGTAGCGGAATTATGGGAAGGTTATATAACTTGCAAAAAGTCACATTGCTTGTAGACAGCTGTCCTGGGATTCGAATGTGAGCCAGATTCTCAGCCCGTGATCTTGAAAAGGGATGGGCTAATGTTGCTTGTTGGGGAAGGTCATTGAGAGGATGTGACAGCCAGTTGACCCGTGCGCTGGACCTCAGCAATGAAAGGCTCCTCACTTCCTCCCCTGTCCTTGGAATGTGCACTTTGCTTGGTTTCCCTGCTCCCAGAAGCTGCCCCAAGGATCTAGCCTTGAGAGAGTGATGTGGACTTGAGACCATCTGGACTGTGTACATGATTGAACATAGTTAGGGTCTCTGTATAAATGTTTTAGATTGGGTGGGCAAGTAGAAGATCTACTCCTCTTGAGGCTACCCAAGACAAGTCTTGTCTGCAAGCTCCCTTGCTCGTTGAACCTGCCACCTTCCGATCTGGAGTGGCCTGCCTCTTTCATTGGTCTCTTTCTGACCTCTGAGAATGGGGGCCAGTTTCAGATTCTACCTGGGAAGCTCTGAAGGAGGTCACCAGCCACCACTGCCACACCCTGGCTGTGCCATCTTCAGTAAGTCACCTCTGCCTGAACCGTTATCTTATTGTCTATAGTCAGGATATTTCTAAATCCTGCCCGGCCTATTCTGTCGTCTCTTGGAAAGTCCTATGAGAAAGAGCTTTGCGCATTATATGTCACACATGCACACGTGGGGTGTCATAGATTGAGCCTCTGGGAGACTGAAGGGGGGAGGCACGTCTAGTGAGGCTCGGGGACAAGAAACTTGGAGGTTTGCACACCTGGTGGAGAGGCATACGGTGATGAAACATACATACTGAGGCTCCAGCTGTGTGTAGGCATGGAGTCCAAGTAAGATACGGTCAAGTCCTGGTTTGCCCATGCCTGAGGGCTTTCCTGGGACATGGGACTTTCTGTGCTAACCAAGATCCTGAGCAAACCAAGATGAAGTGGTTGCCCTGGTTAAGGTAAAATTGGCTCCTTAACAAGAAGTACGTGTGAACCGGCTGTTTAAAAGCAGAAGGGAAATCGTCCCACGGTAGCTGGGCTTTGAGGACATGGCAGCCCTGTTGTTCCAACGATGCCATCTGTCCAGCCCCTCGGAAGAGCAGAGGCACGGGGAGCGTTTTCTGCAGCATTGAAAGATTGGTGGGCCACCTGTTCTTCTCCAAACTCTTGTACTCTGGCAGTGGGCTCTTCCCCTTCCCTGGGCTAACAGGCACGTACGTGGTAGTCCATTCCCGCCGTAACACCCAGTCTTCTCCAGGATGAAAGGGAGAGCCCTGCCGGGAGTTAAGAGCCAAGAATGCAGGTATTTTGCAGTTTACGCTCAGCCTTGCTTTCGAATGATGTCCCTCTAACTCGCTCTTTCCTTAGAAGGCTGTCTCTCCAGGGTGTTCCTTAGTCTTCTGACTAGCGAGTTTGTGACCTCTCCCCACCTTACACAGTCGGGACTGAATGCCCTGAGTGGTCTCCTAGCTTCAGAAAGAACCTGGCTCATGTCTCCCTGCCCCCACCCAAAGCATTCCTGCTGGAAAACCCTGCAACCTCTTCTAGCTCCTTGGTGCTCAGCCAGACTGCCCAGGTTCCCAACCTCTCACGACCATCTCTCATCATCTGTGTCATTTAAAGCAAGGTACTTTGCCTGCCTTTCCCTCATTAAGAAAGTGAGAGTGATAAGTACGTCACCTAAGTTAACAGGCAGTGAAAGGTTAAATAATTGAATACATGGGAAGGGCTTAGAACAGTGTCTGGAAGCTAGTAAGTGCTCAGTAAGTATTCATGTTCTTCCTTTTTACCCAGCCTAAGGTGGTATTCTCACCAGTTTCTGTACAAAATGAGGTTTCAAGCTTCCCTTCCTTGCTGTGGTACAAGAAGCCTAAGCTTTGGAAGTGTGCAATTATCTCCAACATTATGTAACTCCCATACGTCCAGTTTCCTAGTCTGCTAAAGTGGGCTAGGAATCAACTAAGGAGGGTTCAAAGAGATGATGCGTGACAACCCTGTCCTTTGGAACCCCCACATAACTTACACTCTATCTACAGTATAGCGCTGATCCCCCGACTGATGTTATGTTTGTCCCTAGACTGTGAGCCTCTTGAAAGAAAGGGTTGTGTCTATCCTACCTGCTCATTTCCAGGGCTTACCCCAGTGCCTGGCATAAAAGGAAAATGAATGAGTGTCCGCTGAAATGATGGCACCTAGCACAATACTTGGCTTGTCTTTGGTGATCAGTGGATTATAGTTTCGTTCCTAAGGTTACAGAGCTGGTTAGTAGCACATGGGGACTGATCTTGACTTTTTCTTCTCCTTAAGCTGATTAGTAAAGGTGCCTTCGAAGGAACATTATTGAGAAAATGATTATAAAATGTCTTCAGTTCATGAGCAGAAATAGCTCTTAAATAGAGGTTACATTACACATTTGAACTACCTTTCTGTTTTCCAAATTAAGCCCACAGTAGAACATTCATTGTATTTCCTCTTCGGTTCCAATACATGTCAGATGAGGTGGAAACTTTTAGGACACAGTCATCAATATTTCTCGATAAGAATCCTGCCTCCTTTGTAATTAAACTGCCCTCTCCTGCTAATTTGTGTGCATCCGTATAATATCCCTTTCTTACAATTAAACACATCACTCATTGATGATGCTTCAAGTCTGAAGCCAAGACAAGTAAAAAGGGACAAGACCTAGAAGCATTCAAATTGGACATTTCCCCCTGAGTTAAGGCCTTTTTAATCCTTTATATCTTGGCAAGTAGTTAGTCACTTTCACAGTGCTAGCAGCTGTACGATGGGAACCGATTTGATGGGTAACATGTTTTATATTTGCGCATGTCACCAATGCAACACGGAAACATTTTTAAAACTAGGGAAGAAGCACGAACAGCCCATTTTTCCCAGCACAAGTTTGTAGTCTAGAGCTATTCATCTCAGATGAAACCAACTTTCTATAGCAGCTTCAAATGGAGGCAAATAATGCTTGGATGGGGACCGTCTATTCCATTGATGTGGAATTAGAACAAGATATTGAGTCAACTTCTATTTTTGCAACATTAAATGGAAGCCCTTCTCATGCAATTTTAGAAGTTTAGACACCCAACTCCAAAACAATGAAACTGATGGATCGTGGTCAAAATTTCAGATGGGATGTGTATGGAAGTGGAAACATTTTCCAGAAGAATTTGAAATGGCAAAATATGGCATGCCTTTAATTAAATAGTGCCTTATAAGTCTGGGCAATCGATTCTTATCAGCCTCCCCACACTGAAGTTTATTTTTCCATCTTGACTCTCTCAGTTATTCTGTTTCTCGTTTAATGAAGACTGATCTCCCAGATCCTCGTTTCATTAATGTTGGCCTCTCGTGAATGATTGAAACAGAATGGTGGTGATAATATGCAGAGTTTAATAGGGGAGAGAAAGAGCTAATTACATATGTTATCAACGGAAGCCAGGAAGGACCTGGAGAAAAGATACAATAAATCTCAGAGTCACACATCATAGCATGAAGTATGAGGCCTGCAAGGAGGATCTGTATGGTTGATGTCAAGGTCTCAGCTAGAAAATCTTGCACAGAGAGCCCCTAAACTTTTACCTGCATTGTTTCCTTCTGGTCTCTCAAATAATTTGTTAGATGACTTTTGAAAAAGCCTAATGACTCAAATGTCATACTCCACAGAGAAGGACTATGTAATCACTGAACTGGCTGGAACTCTTAATAATCCCATGAGACTGGTGGAAGGAAGAGCCAACCCTAGGCAGGCAATCTGTATGAACTGTGTTCTGGAACCTTCCCTATACTGGGCTCCCACCTACTCTCTACCTCCATTACATTTTTCTGTCATATCCTCCATTAATACTCAGGTATAAATCCACTGCCTGGATATGAAGCAGCCTTGGAGATCCACACCAACGATCCCATTTCACTAGGAGAAAAATGAAGCCAGAGTTGATGAGTTTGGAACAGAACATACAACTTGTAAGTGCCAGAATTACATTTGTTGACTTTTTCTCTGTAATCAATGTCAATAGTTCTAAGAATTATTATAATGTTCAACATTAGCAGAAATGTTGAGAAAGCTAGAATAACAGTGAATAGGCCAGCCAGAAATACAGTCATGCCACACATCAAAGGGGGGAATTTCTCATGTCTGGTCCAATGTGACTTGTGGGGGAGGGGCTCAGTACCCTGTGGTCATTCAAGGTTCCAGGCGCCTGCCAGTATTTGTCTCCATTATCTGTTAGAGCCATATCATCCTCTGAATTCAGCCTGCAGATCAAAAAGGCAGCGGGGAAAAGAGGAAGCATGGGGAAGGCTCACCAGTCTCAACCACACATCACTTCTGTGGCTGTTCCATCGTCAAAAATTCATCACATGGCCATGTTGAGATGTGAGGGGCCTGGAAAAGTTGGTCTAGCTATATACCTAAGAAGACAAATGGAGCACAGATTCTGGAAGGCTCTTGCAGTCTTGGCCAGTCCCAGTGGCAGCCTCCATAAATGTAGCTATTGTTACTATTAAGCTCACTTCACTGGGTCAAGGTTCTGACGCTCCTACAGTGTACTTGGAGGAGAAGAACAAAGTCGAAAGTTTCCTTCTAGTTTGTCTTGCTACCCACAGCCTTCACAGACCCGAAGGTGACGCAGGCTATTGGTCACTCTACACAGTGGCCATCTAGGGACAGGTGACCCAGAAAAACAGTGCTAAGGCCACCCTAGGGCTGCTGGTCTCTGAGAGAAGAAAAGAGAACAACCAAAACAAAGAAAAACTTAATTCCGTCCTGTTTGTTTTAAGGTCTAAGGGATTTCTAAATATTGCCAACTTTTTTTTTTTTTTTTTTGTATGATGAGAATATTTTGTTCTGGGTCCCCTGCTTTTTAGCTGTGAGACTTTGGGAAGTTATTTGAATTTCATAAGTCTCTATTTTCCCACCTACAAAATGAAGATAATAGTTGTTCTATCTCAAAGGGTTGTTCTGAGGATGGAATGAGATGATGCATGGATGTGCAGTAGTGATGTGCTAGGTGCAAGGTGCGACCTTCCTTGTCTTCATCCTCCTCCTCCTCCTCGTCCTCCCCCTCGTCCTCCCTCTCTTTATCTTAATGTGATTACTATTCCTATTATCATCTATAATCACATCTAACAAATTTTGTCTCTTGGATTTTCCTTTCGGCCAAGGGTAGCAGCGTGATGTGGTTGCAAAAGCCTGGACTTTGGAGTCCATGAAGGTTGGATTCACCCTGACTCTAAAACTTGCTCACTGAGCAGGGGACCTTGGGCAACTCATTTGACTCCTCTGTGTGTAATTATTCACCTGTAAGAAAAGGCGATGATTCCTAAGAGTAAAAGGTTGTGAAGATATTGGTAAAGCGTCCATTGCTGTGGTTGGCATAAAATGAAAGCTCATTTCCTTGTCCTTCATGGGAATTCCCAGGGGCTTAAGAATTTAGTAAGCTATAGCACCCAGGGACCTCCAAAGAATTGACATACATTCAAATAGTATTTTTATTGATGGATGTTTTATTTATTTGTTTGTTTGTTTATTTATTTTGCCTTTATTAGTAAGTCCAATAATTAAGTGTGAAAGGTCTAGGATCTGGAACATATGAAATGCTTATAAGTTGTTGTGGTCCAAGAATGAACAAATGAATGAGTGAATGAAGAAAAATGGAGCTCTTGATCCTGGGAAAGTTAATTTATGGCACATGATGGCAAATTTTGAGTTAATGTTAAAATCAAGCCATTCCATTTTTTTGTTCTTTACTCTTTACCTCTAATCCTTTTCTCAGAAAATAACCGATCTCTTACAAAAGGACTAATTTACTTTTTAAAAAATATTGCTTGGGAGGCGCTTGAGTGGCTCAGTCAGTTGAGTGTCTGACTTTTGATTTCGCCTTAGGTCATGATCCCAGGCTTGTGGAATCGAGCCCTGCGTCAGGCTCCTCACTAGGGTGGAGGTTGCTTCAGATTCTCTCCCTCCCCACCGCTTTCTCTCTGACCCTCTCCCCGACTCATGCTCTCACTCTCTCTAAAATAAGTAAAATGGAAAAAAATGAAAAAAAAATATTTCTTGGGCACCTGGGTGGCTCAGTTGGTTAAGCGCCGAACTCTCCATCTCAGCTCAGGTGTCGATCTCAGAGTCGTGAGTTCGAGTCCTGAACTGGGCTCCACGCTAGAGGTGGAGCCTATTTAAAAAATGTTTCTTCCTGTGATAAAATATATAGTATAAAGTTTGCCATGCTAATTGGACAAGTAAGTGGCATTAAGTACATGGACAATATTGTACAACCATCACTATTTTCCAAGCCTTTTCAGCACCCCAGACAGAAACTCTGTATCCGTTAGCAGTAACTCCCCATTGCTGCTTCTTCCCTCCCCCCCACCCCTTGGTCATATCTCATGAACTTTCTCTTGCTATGATTTTGCCTCTGCTAGATATTTTATATAAGTAGAATCATTTTCTTTATCTACTCGTCTGTCAATGGTCACTTAGATTATTTCTACTTAAGCTATTGTGAACCATGCTGCAAGGAGCAAGGGGAAACAGGTATCTGTGAGAGTCCCTGCTTTCAATTCTTTGGGGGACATACCCAGGGGTAGGGTTCTGGATCATGTGGTCATTCTATGTTTAACTTTTGGAGGAACTGCTAAATTGCTGTGCATTGTGGTTGCCCCATTTTACACTCCTACTAACAAGGTGGGGGCGTTCTGGTTTCTCCACCTCCACAGCAACACATTATTCACTGATTTTTTTTATTACAGCTATTCTAGTGGGTGTGAAATGGTATCTCAAAGTTTTGATTTACATTTCTCAAATGGCTAGTGTGTTCAGCATTTTTTCATGCTCTTTGGCTATTTGTATATATTCTTTGGAAGAATGTCTATTCAAGTGCCTTGCTCACTTTTGGATTTTTTTTGTTTGTTTGTTTTTCAGGACAAATTAATTTTAAATAAGCTTTCAGTTCATAGTAATTGGGTCTAAATTATGTATATCTTCAAACTTCTTTAATTTTGTTTATTTGATCTGTCAGATTTAGAGAAAGATGTTTCAAATGTTCCCACCTTAATTACAGCTTTGTAGAATGCCTGTATTTCTAACAGTTTTGCTTTACACGTTTTGATGAAAGGTTGTTCGATGCTTCGGGGTTCATTGTGGTTTTGAGATCTTGGTTAAATGTTCCTCTGATGAATTTAAAATGTTTCTCTTTTCTTTTTGCACCTGCTTTGCTTGAATTTTACCTCGCTTAATGATGCATTGCTCACATTTAAGATTTGTTTATATTAGTTTGGAGTATTTTGGTCAGCTAATTTTGCATCAAACTTGGCATCAAATTACTTTATGTATATTTCTATGAACAGCTTATGGTAGGATTTTATTTTTACTCAATCTAAGGGAATTTGTTTTTACTTATTTATTAATTTAATTTAATTTAATTTAATTTATTTATTTCAAAAGAGAGAGAGAGAGCTTGAGCAGGGGAGGGACAGGAGAGAGAGAATCCCAAACAGGCTCTGTGCTATCAGAACAGAGCCTGACACAGGGCTCGAACCCACGAACTGTCAGATCATGACCCGAACAGAAATCAAGAGTCGGCGGCTTAACCAACTGTACCACCCAGGCGCCCTGAGAATTTGTTTTTTAAACTCTGTTGTCATCATTGGTGTGTGGGGTATTATTCTTGCTGTCTTTTATGTACTCCCCCTCCCCACCCCATCGAGTTCTTACGTTTCATCCTTTTTCTACTTACTGACTTTCTAAATATTCAAGTTCCCTTTGTTTTAGTTTTTCTCTTATTTATGGTCCTTAAGGTTTACATCCTATTACTTTTCATTCTACTAGTGGGTACCCTTAATTTTCTCCAAACACAAGATGAGGAACAGATTTGGGGAGTGATGATTTCCATTTTGGAAGGAGTTGCAGGTGGTAGTTTGTCACTGACATGGGGGGAGGGGGTGCTCCACCTCCAGGTTTTAAAGTTCCAAGGCCTGGACAAAGTATTCTCCGAAGGGGTCCACAGCACACTGTCCTTGGCTATCACAGCACTGTCCCCCTGTCTTATAACTGACTCCTCCTTGTCTATCGCTAGTGGAGGTGAACACTTTATCTTGTTCGCATAGGACTGCTGTGTCAGCAAAATGAATTTTAGTAGAGACTACTGGGGCTTAGCCCTGGGGCGATCTTCCCACATTTCAGGGCAAGAACAGTTTCCTTCGTCTTTCCTTCCTTCCTTCCTTCCTTCCTTCCTTCCTTCCTTCCTTCTCTTTATCTTTGAGAGAGACAGAGCATGAGCATGAGCATGAGCATGAGCAGAAGAGGGGAAGAGAGAGAGGGAGACACAGAATCTGAACAGGGCTCCAGGCCCTGAGCTGTCAGAGCCTGACACAGGGCTCCTACTGAGGAATCCTGAGATGAAGACCTGAGCCAAAGTCAGGCACTTAACCCACGGAGCCATCCAGGTGCCCCAGGGCAAGAACAGTTTCAATGATTTTATCTCAGCTCTTCAGAGTCTTACCCTGCAGAGAGGTTTCATGCCCTTGGGCGATTGCTGGAGGTCTGTGAGAAAGCAGTGAGCTCCCGGGCCGGCCTCGCTGGGCCACAGGCAGCACAGCAGCGGGCGGAGGGAGAGAACCTGCTGGTGTCTTACTGCTGCTGGATGCCTTAGCCCATGTTCGGTGAGTGCATTGAAATCTCCAGAAAGCACATCTGAGGCCAGAAGTCACGTTGCTTTTTAGTTCATTCTCAAGCACCTCTGACACGGAGGAAGCATATTTACGTCCATTAGTTCTTGTCCCCTGTCCTTAGTCATCTCAGGCACTGAAAGGGAGAGCGGGACACCCGGGAGGCCAATTGTGGGAGAGCATGGGAACCTGTTTCACGAAGCTGTGCATCCTCTGTGTTTGTGCAAGACAGCCTCGCTCTCAGTCACGTACCCACCATGGCAGAGAGAATTTGTGGCAAGGATAATTGAAATCAAGACCTCTCGTGGCTTACTTCCCACACTGGGAGGTCTGCTCACTCCTCAAATGTGCCACAGGGACCGAGTATGTGTATGTGGGTGCAGAGGGCGTGTGGTGGACAGGAGGAAAGGGTAAGGTGGGCAGAGGGGCATGCTGAGCCCAGAGGGTCCCTCCTTAAAGACAATCTCACGCGGATGAGCTGCAGAAGCCTGTGTTGCACCAGAAGATTTTGCTTCCTTGCCTGGTTTGAGAGCCTGTTGTTATCTCTGGGATCGTTTTTAGAATTGCAATTAACATGGGGCATGGATTTCAAGTGATTGAAATTGTGGTATTTACGTTCAAGACTACTGTCTATTTCAGTATTGGGTTTGGAGCTGGCTGGGTATAATTAGATACCAGTGTGGTGCGGTACCTTTGGGTTTGATTTCACTTCAGAACCCCAGACTCAGCCTCGTTTCCCCTCTAAGGAAACCTTATCTGCTATGAGAAATCCATGTTTTAGTTGCCTCCTCTTTATCCTGGTGAGGGGGTGGGGGTGGTTTCTGCTCCGGGGTTGTGGAGATGGCTGGACACATAATATCTGACACGGTACAGAGGAGATTGGGAGTGGTTCTTTAATTGTATGTGCTCACAGCCACAGGCTGTGGTGTGCTCACACCACAGGCCATGCAGGGCCACGCAGGGGTTGCTCTGGGGAGCGGCTTGAACAACCAAGGGCGGAGAGAGGGAGGCTTTGTAGAATAAAGAGGATGAGTTGTCTCTTGGATCCTGTAGGAGTATGGGATTGGCTTGTTTGAGTAATTCTATGGGATAGTAGGAAACAAAAGCCCATGCTCAAGACGACGGGCCGCATGGGGGGCTCAGTTGGCTAAGCATCGTCTGACTTCAGCTCAGGTCATGATCTCACTGTTCGTGGGTTCGAGCCCCGCATCAGGCTCTATGCTGACAGCTAGGAGCCTGGAGCCTGCTTCGGATTCTGTGTCTCCCTCTCTCTCTGTCCCTTACCCACTTGTGCTCTGTCTCTCTATGTCTCTCAAAAATAAATAAATGTAAAAAAAAAAAAAAAAAAAGAATAAGCAGGCACTGTGCCTGGTCCCTTGGATAGGGAAGGTTGTTGGCTAGAAGACCTTATCTGTGGGAACAGAGTTGGGGGTGGGGAGAATTTGCTGTTAGACCACTTGGGACCTTCCTTCCCATTTTTACCAGATGTCAGTATCAAGCCTTAATCTCAGGCCTGACATCACAGTACAACACCACTATGCAACTCCAAGAAAGATCATTCTTTAGATATTTATTTTTGAGAGAGAGAGAGAGAGAGAGGAGGGAGGAAGAGGAAAAGAAGGAGCATGTGCGAGTGGGGGAGGGGCAGAAAGAGAGAGGGGGACAGAGGATCCAAGGCAGGCTGTACATTGACAGCAGAGAGCCCGATGTGGGGCTGGAACTCACAAACTATGAGATCATAACCTGGGCCGAAGTCAGACGCTCAACCGACTGAGATACCCAGGGACCCCCCCCCCCAAAAAAATCATTCTTATCATCGTCTTTAGAACAGCACCTAGGCACTCCTGGGCACCCTGATGATAGGATATAAAGTTCAGATAACCACAACTCTATTTCTGTTTTCATGAATTTGGCTTTTCTAGATTCCATGTGTAAGCGACATCACATAGTATCTGTCTTTCTCTTTCTGACTTATCTCACTTAGCACAAGGCTCTCCAGGTCCATCCGTGTTGGTGCAAATGACAGGCTATCCTTTCTGGTGGCTGAATAATATTCCATTGTATACATATACCACATTTCCTTTATCCATTCATCCATTGATGGACGCTTAGGTTGTTTCTGGGTCTTGGCTGTTGTGAACCATGTTGCAGTATCTACTGCTTAAGTATTGTTTTATTTCAGAGGAAGAAGAATCAGATAATATCTGCTGCTTTACTTACTTGGAGATGTGTTAGATGTGGTGGTATTCAAGGTGTGGTCCCCAGGCCTGCAGCATCAGCATTACCTGGGAGATTGGCTAGAAATGCAAATTCGTTGGCTTTATCCTAGAAACACTGCTGTCTGAACCTTGGGAAAGGGCCCAGGAATATGTGTTTTAATAAGCCCTCCCAGTGATTCTCCTATTCTTGTAGACTGATGACAGTTACTCTCAATCTAAGTGGAAAGGAGAGAGCAGTAAGGAGAAAAAAAAAAAAGGTGAATAAAGGCCAAATAGTTCTAAGCTTCCCCTACCTCAGCCGCTGGTAGATCGTAAGCCTGTTCCTGTAAACAAAACCCTTTACCTGCCCTGGAAACAGCAAAGATGAAAGAAAACTGTTAACATTACAGTTGATCCTGCAAAACGGCAGGAAAAGGAGTGAGAGTAATTTTCAGAGAAAACAGTTTTCACAAGAGAAATCAAAACGTGGGTCAAACCGATGATACCAGAATAGGTGAAGAGAGACAAAGTACCAAAAAAATCAGGGCCCATTTGGTTTAAACTGATCAATCAATTTAAAATTGCAAAGGGTGAGTTTATTACACCTTCTGCAGGAGGGAGAATACCACCGCCACAGAGTCTTAGTGGTGTCTCTGAGTGGGGAAATTGGAGAAGGATCTTTATCAGGCTTTTGGGTCTGAGCTGGATACTTTTATTTATTTATTTGTATATTTACTTATTTATTTAATTTATTTTTACTTATTTGAGATAGACAAAGACAGTGCAAGTAGGGGAGGGGCAGAGAAAGAGAGAGAGAGAGAGAGAGAGAGAGAGAGAGAGAGAGAGAGAATTGCAAGCAAGCTCCACACTGCCAGCACAGAGCCTGACGTCGGGCTCGAACTCACAAAACCGCGAGATCAAGACCTGAGCTGAAACCGGGAATCAGACGCTTAACCTACTGAGCCACCCCGGTGCTCCTGAGCTGGATACTTTTAGGGCAGGTCTGCAAGATTGCAAACTGGTCAGGACTGGGCACAGTTCACGGTATAAGAGCTTTGGACGGGCGGGGGCAACGTGACAACCTGAAGTAGACCTGATGAGCAAGTTGTAAGTCTTCGTAAGTAATAGAAACAAAATTAAGAAACTCATTTACAAAAATGCTTCATACTACTTCATATCACCTCATTTAATTAAAAAACAAAAATTCCAAAGAGCGCCTGGGTGGCTCAGTTGGTTAAGCATCAGACTCTTGGTTTTGTCTCAGGTCATGACCTCACGGTCTATGAGTGCACTGAGCGTGCAGAGCCTTCTTGGGATTCATTCTCTCTCTCTCCCTCTCCGTCCCTCTCCCTCTCTCTCCCTCTCCCCTTGCTCTCTCTGTCTGTCTCTAAAAAAATAATTAAATAAACTTAAAAAAAAATCTTCCAAGATTCAAACATTTCTAAAATATGACATAATCAGCATCAAAGACTGAAAGCATGATCTCCATGCTAAAATAGATTTTATTTTATTTTATTTTATTAAATGTTTATTTATTTTGAGAGAGAGAGAGTGCTAGCAGGGGAGGGGCAGAGAGAGAGGGAGAGAGAGAGAATCCCAAGCAAGTTCCGTGCTGTCAGCCCGCGGGGCTCGAACGCACGAACCATGAGATCATGACCTGAGCCAAAACCTAGTCAGATGCTTAACCAATTGAGCCACCCAGGCACCCCTAAAATATATTTAAGGTATACAATGTATTGATGTAATGCAGTTCTATATTCAATATGATTACCACTGAGGCATTAGCTGGTACCTCTCTCACATCCCATAATTATCATTTTTTTGTGTGTGGTGAAAATAATTAAGAAAAAAATAATTCAACATCAGCCTTAGCCTCAAAATTGTGACTTATTAACCCTGAATGTATGTAAAAATATTTATAAATTTTGTCAACTCCTGCTTCTTTCTGATTGAGTATCACTGCTTATCTAGAAGCAATTATGGACTATTTTCACTGCAACCAGTTCAAGAGTACTTCTGTTCCGTGGGTTTCTTAATTTAGAACACTATTTTTTCATGATGCTGTCCTCCACCAAAACTTGTATTTGTATTATCATCCCCCAATCAAACAACTTTTCCTTTAATGTTGAGTTTTTATCATTGAATTTGCAACACATTTACAATAATTTCAGAAGTGTTTCACTTTTGTGACAGGATGAGCTTCAGAAAGCTTTGCTAGAATTTCATAAACTGGGTGAAAAAATTGCACCACTTATGGAATCAACCTAATTTTCTACTTGAAGCATCTCATGCTTGCAAAGTGCTTGTTTTTCTAATTGTACTGGGACATGAACAGCTGTTGCTTTACTTTTTTATAGGCACAAGGAAACTTGGAATAAGTGTGAGAAAAATTATTTTAGAAGTGTCTAAGTGATCTCAATTGTATTATTTTCATTTGATCTAGATGACAAGTCATGTTTCACAGGGATATGTAAATATACTTTCTGCATAACTGCATGCATGAACTTGTCCTAGGCACAATGTTCTTTAAATAACTCTGAAATAACGGGGTATATTTGTCTCTGACCCCTGTTCATGCTAATTTGTCATCTCTGTTCCCGGTTCCTGACACAGAGCTCATAAAACCTTTGTAGTTCCCCGAGTGATAGGAGCATTCTTTGTTCTAATGAGGTGACTCTTGATGGGGCTCCTCGATAGGGCCTGGTCACTAGAAATACCAAGCCATGGTAAGAATCGTGGAATTTCCAGGGCAACTTCTCATTCTCCAGGGGGGAGATGGGCTGGAAAATGAGTTAAAAATCAATCATGATCACAGGATTAAGACTCTATAAAAATCCCAAAATTAGGGGGTTTGGAGAGCTCCTGGGTTGGTGAACACATCTAAATGCCTGGAGAGTAGCACAGCCCAACTCCATGGGGACACAAGTTCCTACACATGGGACCCTTCTGAGCCTTGCTCGACGTATCTCTTCATCTGGCTGTTCATCCGTGTCCTTTATTATGTCCTTCATAATAAACTGATCCATGCAAGTGAGGGTTTCCCTGACTTCTGTGAGCCATGTTAGCAAATTATTTAACTTAAGGTAGGGGTCCTGAGAACTCTGATTTGCAGCTGGTTGATCAGTATGAGTGACAAACTGGGGCTTGTAACTGAGTCTCAAGTGGGGCCATCTTCTGAGACTGAGTCCTTAACCTGTGAGGTCTGATGCTATCTCCAGGCAGATGGTGTTACCAGGATTACAGGATACTTACTGAACTGGTGTTGGAGAACCAATCAGTGTGGGAAAAACCCACACATCTGGTGTGAGAGGTGTTATGAATGAGGGTCAAGGAAAATCACGACGAGTTTTTCCTGAACAGTAGATGATAACTTTTGACACTGATGGGGATACTTCTTCAGCAGACCCTTATCTTTTGATTTTCACTGTCAGCTTATTGCTGCCTACAGGGCTTAATCTGAAAAAAAAAAATTACCAAAAACTGAAATGAAGTAATGCCTGTAGTTGGACACCATACAATAAATAGCAAAGCCACTAAAGCAAGAACACCCTTTCTGCACACTGTATAATTTATAACAGGACAGCTCTGTCTCTCCGTCTGCACATTTGGCACACTCTTAACTTGCAGCCTCCCTCCTTTGCCATTGACCTTGCCAGCGTGAGTTCAGAGACTTTATGCATCTTGCAGACTGTAGCCCAGACTGTGGGGTCAGCCAGGGACAGACAGTAGCACAGAATCTTTCTCTTACCTCCTCCTAAGACCAATGGCATTAGCTGTTCCCAAACATTCATGTTCAAGCGCACTTCATTTTATTATCAGTTGACTTGCTTGCAGTCATTTGAGAGACAAACGTTACGTTTGTCACGTCTGGAAAAGGTTGGGGGTAGCATGTAGGTTTAGCCATTAGCATATGTGTCTTACATGTTGCCAGATTGTAAGAGAAGCTGGAACTTCAAAGTGAAACACCTGGTAAACCCAGCTTGCATTATTTTGATAGAACTGTTAATCATGATGCTCGATTAGAAAATGGGCAAATGCAAAAGTTGACGAGACCTGAAGGCAACGGAGATAAAGTGGTACTGGGCTGGGAAAACCAGGTCACATGGTCACCCTACCTACACCTACATCCACATCTATTTCTGTCTATTAATGTCTCTCTGCTCTCTTAAGACCCAGGTAAGATGGACTCATCTTCTTGCCTTGTAAGTGCCCAGTGCCCTTTCCAAAATGTTTGTGGCTACCAGGGCCTTGCCTTCTCACGGTTACCTCTGGCCCTAACTTTCTGATTCTTCTGAATTATTGTTCACACCTCTGTTTTCTATTTTAATTTACATTTTGGCATCAAAGGAAATTCAACTCTTTTTTTGATTTCTACAAAACAGCAACTTCTGTGACAGATATTATTGGATGTTGGTTGTTGGATGACAAATTTGGACATTGAAAGAGGAGCAAACACCTTATGTCCCAAGTGACTTAAAACTGAATATTCTGTCTCTTCGTTTCTCAAATTCCTCTTTCATGCCCTCATCCATTCTTGCCCTCCTGGCACCACCTTCACAGGACCCCTCCCTCCCTCCATCCAATTTATACAATTTTTGTTATGTAGTGTGATTATCATTCACTGGATTTGTACTCAAACTCAGCTCCAGGCATCCTGAGTGGAGACAAATCTTTAGGACTTATTAGGACTTATTTAAGACAAATTAGGACTTACAAGGAAGTCCCAAATTAAATACTGTTTTTTTTCCTAATTTATGTGTGGTTGATGGGGATGGTTTTGTTTTTCCATATACACTTCTATACATCCATATAGATATTATACACACACACACACACACACACACATATGTACATATATACATATGTGTGTATGTGTATTTGTGTATGTATTTCTATATTTCCTCCAAAACATTTCCTTAGCCTGTGGGTTTGGATGAGATCACATTAACATAACACCCAAATTTCATTTGCTCACAACTTCCACTTCTCTGTAGGGCCTCACTCACAGCCGCCCCAATGATGAAGGTTCCTGGGCGTCTCGTCACACAAATAAATGTGCTTTATTGGATGCTGCTGTGATTCTATCAGAGGCCCTCCACATCCATGGGGCTTCCAGTGGTGGTTAGCATGTTTTCCAGCCCCTAGAGCCCCTCCTGGCACTTTGCCACAGTTCCTGAGATCATCACCAACGTGGTGGCAACGGGCCCAGCACAGCGGTGATGTGATCTTCCTAAAGGTGGGCCAAGAGCTCATCTCCCAGACGCCGTGTCATAGCTCTTCATCTGGAGCCCCCCATACGGTTCACAGCTTACCCATCTTTCTCCTGACCCTGTCTACAGGCATCTCCGTCCAACAAATTCCTCCTGACAGTCATCTTTCCTCACCTACATTCCAAATGTGAATCAAGTGACATCGACACTTGTGTGTCCCTGGCCCCACACACAGCTATGTGTACATATCAGTTTAGATTCATGCGGGAAACTGGCCCCGGTTTTTTTGTTTGTTTGTTTGTTTGTTTGTTTGACTTGTTCCTAGATTCTTGGAATCACTAGTGCAGCAAGAGCTGTTTTCTTTTTTCTTTCTTTCTTTCTTTCTTTCTTTCTTTCTTCCTTTCTTTCTTTCTTTCTTTGATTTATTTTTGGTTGTTGTGGTGGTGGTGGCAGCTGTAGGGGAGGGCCGGGAAAAAGAACTACCATATTATAAATACTTTTGATTCTAAGGTGCATCTCAATTTCAAAAACTTTCAAAAGTGAAAAAAAATCAAACTTAAACTTGAAGAAAGAGATCTAATTTAGTGGGTTTTGGGGGGTGAGGCAGGAGATATTTTGGGGAAATTTGCTTTTGTATTTCCTTTATTCCAAAAAAACCCTGCCGTGGTGCCTGGGTGGCTCAGTCAGCTAAGCGTCCGACTTGAGCTCAGGTCATGATCTCGCAGTTCATGACTTTGGGCCCCACATGGGGCTCTGTGCTGACAGCTCAGAGCCTGGAGTCTGCTTCTGATTCTGTGACTACCTCTCTCTGCCCCTCCCCAACTCGTGCGCTGTCTCTCTCTCACAAATAAACAAACATTAAGAAATTTTGAAAAAAAACTACCTTATACCTTGGTGCAAACTTATTATATATTCAATATGTATTTACGAGAAGTAGAATTTTAGAGCTAGACGAGGTGAATTTCCTTATTAACAAGTTGGGGCTCAAAGACTTCAGCGATGTTGCAAGGGAACAGGACCGGATATGACTCAATAGGCAATGTGCAGTTTTTCTGCCTTTCTGTTCACAACATTTTATCCAAAGGAAGATAATGTGCATTTAAAGCAGTCATTTTATCATGAAAATCTTCTTTTCCATCAGTGTTGCTCTTATTTTGAAGAGCTGAAACATGCACTTAATTCTTTGGAAGGTGAACCGTCTGTAATTCGGCAAGAGAAGTTTGGGAATATTTTTGTGTTACTGATGTGGAAGGACAGCTGTAACCAAAAGCAATAGTTTATAAATATTCAGTGTGTCTTGGGGTGCCTGGGTGGCTCAGTCGGTTAAGCATCGACTTCAGCCCAGCTCATGATCTCGTGGTTCTAGGGTTCAAGCCCCCCATCGGGCTCTGTGCTGACAGTTCAAAGCCTGGAGCCTGCTTTGGATTCTGTGTCTGTCTCTCTCTCTGCTCCTCCCCTGCTCCTCTAAAAAATAAATAAAAACATTAAAAAAAATAAATAAATACAAACAGTAAAAAAATTTTTTTTAAAATATTCAGTGTGTCTGACAATGGGAATCTTTTTTGATGAAATAAGCACAAAAACTTCTGGATATATTTGACATAATAAAATAAATGTGAAATTATATAAAAGTCAAAGACTTGTTTTAGCCAGATTTATATGAGAAGTTAAAGATATCCTGTTATCCAGCCATCTTGGGGTTTCTCTTTCCCTTTCAACATCCTGATTTATTGGAGAAGAAATACAACCCAAGAGAACTCACCGTAAAATTACTCATATGAGTAGGAGAGCTCTGTAATGTAGATGGATACAACAATAAAGATTAGAAATTTTTTCTGTTAATAATCAGTTATGAAAGTGGTAGAAAACAGATAGGATTAATTAAATCAATGGAGGGGTGCCTGGCTGGCTAAATCGGTTAAGCATCTGACTCTTAGTTTTGGCTCAGGTCATGATCTCACGGTTCGGGAGTTCAAGCCTCACGTCAGGCTCTACACTGACAGTGAGGAGCCTGCTTAAGAACCTCTCTCCCCCTCTCTCTCTGCCACTCTCCTGCTTGTGCTCTCTCTCTCTTTCTCTCTCTCAAAATAAATAAACATTAAAAAATAGCATCAATACAAAAATAAATAATAGAATGAATGTTGTATAACATTCTTTTTGTACAAAAGGAAGGTCATTTGCCTGCAAGAAACTGAGAACTTAAATTAAGGAAGTATTGTTACCTGTTTTAAAAAAAGAATGTTCCAAGGTAGGCAACAAAGGGCTAACTAAAGTGGTGGTTCCATAGGCACCCAGTTACCTTTTCCCTTTCTATTCCACCTTCCTTGGCCACAGTTTCCGACTCTACAGTGACCTTAGGGTCCAGGATAACCGTTCAAGTTTTTCCCATCATGTCACATTTGCATTCATCAGTTTCCAGTTGCCGAGAATTGAATCTACCTTAGCCACTGCACACAAAAATGACTGTGTCCCCACATTCTAAAGGGCTTATAGAATCAGAGAGAAGGCTGAAAAAACAACCTCCAGTTTAAGCTTTCAGGAATAAACTCCCAAGTCACATGAAAAAACCAGGCCACCGAGGGTCCTGCTGTCCCTACTGCGACCAAGAAGCTGGTTGCCTGGTGAGAGAGCTGCCCCTTCATTTGCTGGATCCAGACCCACACGGCTACTGCACAATCAGAGCCACCCAATCCCTGGAGTCACCTGACCACAAAGCTACAATGATTGGAGAGTTGGAGTCACTGCTGGTGCTTTCGGAACCAAGGTGTTTCTGCTTCAGTCTGCACCCACGACTTCAGTGACCGAAAATGGGGTCCTCAGCTAATGCTTCCCCGGCTAACTGGATCCCACACAGTGAGGCTTGCCGGCATAAACAGAGAACGAGCACATCTGCATTCTGCTTACTCCTGCCTTCCAGATCTTTCATGCATGCATCAGAGGGGTCAAACACTTACCATGTCCAGAACCTTACTTGCAAGGAAATCTGGAGAAAGTCATTTCTTAAAATATTTTAAAACGTTTATTTATTTTGAGAGAGAGACAGAGACACAACATGAGCAGGGTTGGGACAGAGAATGAGGGAGACACAGAATGCGAAGCAGGCTCCGGGCTCCCAGCTGTCAGCACAGAGCCCGACATGGGGCTTGCACTCACAAACTGCAAGGTCATGACCTGAGCTGAGGTCGGATGCTTAACTGACTGAGCCACCCAGGCGCCCCTGCGGAAAATCATTTTTAGCTTTCTGGTCTCTGAAATGTTGAAAGACAATGCTCGCAGGGAGTTGCAATAGATAGTAAGCCAATCTTCCAACCTGCTGAAACATTCCAGGAGAAGGAAAGGGGAGGGTCAAAAGACAGCCTCTCCCACGAGATCAGCTGACTTTAGAAAGCTTTTCCTGAGGCCTTAACCAATGATTTCCATTTGCCATTCATTACCCACTCCTTCCTGTAAAGGAGACTGGAAAAATAGTATTTTAGCTGAACATATTGCTTCCTGTAATAAAACCAGAGTTTTATCAATAAGAAAGAAGTAAGTAGGAGCATGCCTGGGTGGCTCAGTCAGTTGAGCATCTGACTTCAGCTCAGGTCATGATCTCGCAGTCTGTGAGTTCGAGCCCCACATCGGGCTCTGTGCTGACAGCTCAGAGCCTGGAGCCTGCTTCAGATCCTGTGTCTCCCTCTCTCTCTGCCCCTCCCCTGCTCATCCTCTGTCTCTCTCTGTCTCTCAAAAATAAATAAATGTTAAAAAAAAAATTTTTTTTTTTTTAAAAGAAAGAAGCAAAGAAGATCATGGTTACCTGGCAAGTAATTAACAGCTTCAGCTGCAGCCTACCCTTTTTATTTCTCAGCATCTATACTTGTCCTTCTTTTCTTCCATAGAACACATCACCTCTTTCCTAAGGAGACATCCCAAGTCCTCATCCAGGGAATGCACCTCACTCAAGGGCCAGAGAGAGAAATGTGGCCCTCCGTATCAGGTCCAAGTGTGGTTTCTTATGTCCAGGAATGTATAAAAATAGAAAAAATTATTTGCTGCCAGTGCAATTATGATGAAGAAACAGGATCGTGATGGTTGAACTCTTCCTTTCAGAAAGGGATAATGGGCGGATGTATCAGTCACTATTTCATAGCAATGATGAAATCCTGCTGGGCAAGATTAGCAAGGCTTCCTGCTCTGGCAGAGCAGTTAGTTTATCTGGAAGTTCTGTGCTCCAGGGGGTTACTTCCCCACTGGTTCCATTCTGAGTTTGCCTCTTTCATGGGACAATATTAAATAAAGTGAGTAGCTAACACATGCCAACAGCTACCATTTTCCTATATTTTCCCTGATGTGGCAGACACCTTCTGACCTTCAAAGTACAACAGGTAACGGCTTGATCATGCATTTCCCACAGCATCACCAAGGTCAACAGCTTTCCAGATGTTAACAGGTAGATTCTCCCAGCCCAAAGCATAGCCGCCTTCCCAAGACAAGTGTAACTACGAATGTTTCTATGAATATGCACCTAGATTAAAACAGTGCACTGAGCTTTATCATGAAACTAAAAAGAAGTTAATAGAACACAAATAATTGCTTAGGAGGGAAAAAAAAATTTTAAACATCAATCTCCCCCCAAATACAGGTTTAACACAACTCAAATTCCAGTCCTAACATTCCTGCATGATTCTTTGAAACTTAGCAAGTTCTTCTAAAGCTCATCTAGAAGAAAAATGTATAAGAACCAACTAGAAAATGTTTGAGAGAAGAGGGTAACTTGCCATCAAAAAACTTGTAGATGAATGCACATAGCATTATTTTTCATAACAGGCAGAAGGTAGAAACAAATGTCCATCAACAGGTGAATGGATAAGAAAATGTGGCACATTCGTACAATGGAATAGTATTCAGCCATGAAAAGGAAGGAAGTAGTGAGAAGAGCTACAACTTGGACGAGACCTCACAAACATTATGTGAAGTGAAAGAAGTGAGACACAAAAGATCGCATATTGTATGATTCCTTTTTTATGATATATTCAAGATGAGATGAGTCCATAGACACACAGATTAGAATTGGGGGGAAGGGAAAAATGGAGTGTAATTACTTTAGAGGTGTAGGGTGTTTCTATAAAGATTAAAAATAAATTGAAACTAAAAAGTATGGCAGTTGCCTAACCTTGTGAATACACTAAATACTACTTAACACTGAATGTTAAAGTGACTAATTATAATTAATAACATGATTAAACAATGGCAAGAGGACCTAAAGAGGCATTTTTGGAAAGAAGACATATAGATGGCCAGCCGACACACAAAAAAGATGTTCAACATCACTAATCATCGTGGAAACGTAAATCAAGAATCATGCACAACATGTATCACCTCACAGAATGGCTAGAATCAAAAGACAAGAAATAACATGGGTTGGCAAGGATGTGAAGAAAAAGGAACCCTCATGTATTGTTGGTGTGAATGCAAACTAGTGCAGCCGCTATGGAAAATAGGGTTTTCCCTCAACAGGTTTTTGAGGGTTCTTCAAATATTAAAAAAATAGAATTATTATATTATCAAGTAATCCCACTACTAGGTATTTACCCAAAGAAAATAAGAACACTAAATTGAAAACATATATGCTCCTCTATGTTTACTGTAGCATTGTTGACAATAGCTAAGATATGGAAGCAACCCAAGAACCTAAGTGTCCATCTTTAGATGAATGAATAATATATATATATATATATATATATATATATATATATATATGTGTGTGTGTGTGTGTGTATGTGTGGTGTGTACATAAATATGTGTGGAGATATATAGATATATAGACAGAATATTACTGGAATATTACTCGGCCATAAAGAAGAATAAGATCTTGACATTTGCACCAACATGGATGGACTCTAGAGGATATAATGCTAAGTGAATAAATCAGATGGAGAAAGACAAATGCTGTATGATTTCACTCATACGTGGAATTTAAGAAACAAAACCAACGAATAAAGAAAAAGGAGACAAATTCTTTCTTTAATGTTCATTTATTTTTGAGAGAGAGAGAAAGCGCTAGCTGGGGAGGGGCAGAGAGAGAGGGAAACAGAAGATCCAAAGCAGGCTCTATGCTGACAGCAGAGAGCCTGACGTGGGGCTCGAATTCACAAACAGCGAGATCATGACCTGAGCCGAAGTCGGACGCTTAACCGACTGAGCCTCCCAGGTGCCCCAATGTTTATTCATTTTTGAGAGAGATTGCATGAGGGGAGGAGAAGCGGGGGGGGGGGGGACACAGTTTCTAAAACAGGCCCTACCCTGACAGCAGCAAACCCAATGAGGGGCTTGAAGTGAGATCATGACCTGAGTCAAAGTCGGACATTCAACCAACTGAGCTACCCAGGCACATGGCCAGTTTAATTAGCAGAGACGAAAACTGAGAAATGTTAATAATGGTATGGACACACAACTATCAGAATTGTGCAGGGGATCTGTTAATAAAAGGAAAAAAGATGTAATGGACACTAGAGGATAGAAGTAGTCTTTAAAAATTTTTTTTAAATTTTTATTTATTTTTGAGAAAGAGAGAGAGACAGAGTGCGAGCAGGGGAGGAGAAGAGAGAGAGAGAGACACAGAATCCAAAGCAGCTCCAGGCTCCCGGCTGTGAGCACCAGAGCCTGACACAGGGCTCGAACCCACCCACCATGAAATCATGACCTGAGTCGAAGTCCGACGCTCAGCCGACTGAGCCACCCAGGGACTCCAAAGCAGTTTTTAACATAGCATGCACACAACATTTCTAAGGAAAAGAATTTTAAAAATATAAAGAAAGTATATAACTTCCAACAAGTAGAGAGAAAACATGGCATGAGAGAAAATATCCATCAGTCTAATCGAAATCCAGAAAGGAAAAGGAAATTAACATTCAAGGGTTGGGACACATGAAAAGCACAAAATAAGATGGTTAAAAAAATACATCCAAATATATCAGTCATTATAATTGATAAAATGACAAAAAATACCTCCCTAGTTTAAAAGCATTGAGAAAAAGTAAAAAAAAAAATTATGTAGTTAAATGTTGTTTAAAGAAGAAATAGAACATAAAAATTCTGAAAAGGTGAAGTTAAAGGATGAAGCAAACTGGTGTAGCCACTCTGGAAAGCACTGTGGAGGTTCCTCTGAAAGTTAAAAACAGAACTACCTATGATACAGCAATTGCACTACTAGGTATTTACCCAAAGAATACAAAAATACTAATTCGAAGGGGCACATGCACCCTGATGTTTATAGCAGCACTATTGATAATAGCCAAATCGTGGAAACAGCCCAAGTGTCCATCGACTGGATGGACACTTTATCTGAGTGGATAAAGAAGATGTGGCATATATATATATATATATATATATATATATATATATATATATAATGGAATTTTATTTGGCCATAAAAAAGAAGAAAATCCTGCAACAATGTGAATGTAGCTAGAGAGTACTATGCTAAATGAAATAAGTCAGTCAGAGAAAGAAAAATACCATACGATTTCACTTTTATATGGGATTAAAAAAAACAGAACAAACTATCATGGTGGGGGGGGGAAAGAGAAAGGAAAACCAAGAAACAGACTCTTAACTACAGAGAACACATTGGTCATTGCCAGAGAGGAGGGGGGTGGGGGGTTGGGGGAAACAGGTTATGGGGATTAAGGAGTGCACTTGTGATGAGCACTGGGCGATGTATGGAGGTGTTGAATCACTTTATTATATACCCAAAGCTAATATTATGCTGTTACCTAACAAATTAAAATAAAAGCTTTTTTTAAAAGGAAGCTTTATTCAGTCAGGCAGCCAACAAATATTAGTATTCATTAGATTCATCTAAATTTTCAGATACATATTCCAAAATCAGTAAACATTTTTTAGAAAGAATTAACGAAGGGGCACCTGGGTGGCTCAGTCGGTTAAGTGTCCGACTTTAGCTCAGGTCATGATCTGCGGTTTGTGAGTTCGAGCCCTGCGTTCAACCCTGTGCTTACAGCTCGGAGCCTGGAACCTGCTTCGGATTCTGTGTCTCCCCCTCTCTCTGCCCCTCCCATGCTCATGCTCTGTCTCTCTCTGTCTCTCAATAATAAATAAATGTTAAAAATTTTTTTTTTAAAGATTTTTTTTTCAAAGTTTATTTATTTTTGGGACAGAGAGAGACAGAGCATGAACGGGGGAGGGGCAGAGAGAGAGGGAGACACAGAATCGGAAACAGGCTCCAGGCTCTGAGCCATCAGCCCAGAGCCCGATGCGGGGCTCGAACTCACGGACCGCGAGATCGTGACCTGGCTGAAGTCGGACGCTTAACCGACTGCGCCACCCAGGTGCCCCAATGTTAAAAATTTTTTAAAAAGAATTAGTGAAACAATATTAGTGAAACAATAGGAAGCAAATTGACCTATATTAATAGCAGCTTAAGGTGAATTTAAGGCAACAGCACTAATGGAAATAAAACTGAGTTTCGGGGTACCTGGGTGACTCAGCTGGTTAAGTGTCCAACTCTTGATCTCAGCTCAGGTCTTGATCTGAGTCATGAGTTCAAGCCCCACATTGGACTCTAAAGCCTACTTTAAAAATAAATAAAATTTAAGGGGGCACCTGTGTGGCTCAGTCGATCAATTCCAACTCATGTCTCAGGTCTTGATCTCATGGTTGTGGGTTCAAGCCCCATGTTGAGCTCTGCGCTGGGCGTGAAACCTACTTTAAAAAAATCTGACAGTTACAAAATATACGAAATATCAAAGGTCGAATTCACAGAAAAGATATTTAAAATATAAACTAGTATGAACCCAACAATTTAACTTCAAAATGTATTCGATAGAGAATATTGAAGGAACTATGAGGAGAATCGTCAAAACCAGGCTACCCTGTCAGTAACTGATAGGTCAAGTGAAGAAAACTCAGTGAAGAAGCACCTGGGTGGCTTAGACAGTTAAGAGTCTGAATTCAGCTCAGGTCATGATCTCGCGGTTCGTGGATTTGAGCCCCATGTCGGGCTCTGTGCTCAAAGCTCAGATCCTGGAGACTGCTCCAGATTCTGTCTCCCTCTCTCTCTGCCTGTTCCCCACTAGCATTCTCTCTCTCTCTCTCTCTCTCTCTCTCTCTCTCTCTCTCTCAAAAATAAATAAACATTAAAAAAAAACAATGAAGTCTGAAAGTTTTGATCAACACAATTAAGATACTTAATTAATGGACTTGGAGAAAATGTCACTATTTAGTAAAAAAGCCAAGTGACTGAAGAATAATGGAGTACCATAACACACACATAATTACAGGAAGTTGAAAAATTTGCAAAACCAACAAAACCATTATTTGGGAAATCAACATCTATGGTAAACCTATAAAAAGAAACAAATAAGTTGAAAGACAGAACGTTTTTATTTTAGGTTTTTTTTTATTAAAAAAATTTTTTTTAATGTTTATTTTTGACAGAGAGAGAGAGAGAGAGACAGAGCATGAGTGGGGGAGGGGCAGAGAGAGAGGGAGACAGAATCCAAAGGAGGCTCCAGGCTCTGAGCTGGCAGCACAGAGCCTGACGCGGGGCTTGAACTCACAGACAGCGAGATCATGACCTGAGCTGAAGTCGGATGCTCAACCGACTGAGCCACCCGGGCGCCCCTAGTTTAGGTTGTATCTACCTACTGCCTATAATGAAAGATGGGGATAATGTGTACCTGTCCACTTCTTCTGACTTCCTTTCTTTTCTCTTGTGTTTTCAAGGTTCCAAACATTAATGTTGTATTCTGTAAATACATGTGTGAGAATGACTGGATCCCTGTCCTGGACAGCAGTTGGCTTCACCCAGTTTCAACAAGATGAATATTCCAAGACTGGCCTCGGGTGGCTCCTGCTCATACTTCCATAAGGATATTAAGGTGATCAGCAAGATGGCAACAAGAGGGTCGCTACTAGTAGGTTTCTAGACTCCTGCTCTGGAGAGTGCCTCTTTCTACTCCCTAGGCAAGGAAACTAAGGAAAGTCTCACCCCCAAAAGTCTGTGAACAATTTAAAAGGAGAAATTTGGGCAAGACGAGCTCTTCTGGCATGGACGTGGTACAAATTTACTAGTTTGAATAACAGCACAGATATATAAAGAATATGGTTCACACTGCTCAGTTGCCCCAATCCCAAGTGGCTTTGAATCTACTGGCAGCTGAGAGCTCTGTGGGTCTTGAAATCTAAGAAAACTACCTGTCTCAGGATGGGGCACTGCTTATTAATTTCCCAGCTGATAGTGGGAGATTTCTGTGTGTCCTTAAAAAACCCACAAAACCCACTGTAATTCCTTTTTCTAAACCATACAGATAAACTGTGTATTTGTGAAAATCTAACATGAAAAGTCCCTTTGTCATGGACAGTCTCACCTTTCCAAAATCCAAAAGTCATTTTTAAAAATCTGATAAATTCTACCACAGAAAGTATATATAAACACCATAAACAAAGTCAAAAGAAAAATGTCAAAACAGGGGAAATATGTACAATTTGTATCAAAGATAAAAGCCTCTTCTTCCCCATGAAATGATGGACAGAGGAGGTGCACAGATTGTTCACAGAAAAAGACACAGAAATGGTCCCTAAACACAAAAAAATGCACAAAACAGGATAACCAAACAGAAGGAAAAAGCAAATAAGAGGTACCATTTTTTACCAATTAGACAAGCAAAATCCAGCACTTTGATAACACATTCTGTTGATTAGCTGCGAGTAAACAGGCTCCAACATACAATAAGGGAGTCAGAAATGGTATTACTCCTATGGAGAAAAATTTCAGCCTAGATAATGCTGACTCAGAAATTTTACTTCTGGGAATTTATTCCATACACATTTTTTTTTGTTACAGCAAAAAATAGCAAAAGCCCAAGTCTTATCAAATGTTTCCTCAGTGCTGTCCAACAAAAATGTGAGTCAGTTTGTAATTTTTAGTATTCCGGTGTCTACCTTCAAAAAAAATAAAAATAATCAGGTATACTTTATTTTAATAACATATTAGCCCAATAGAGACAAAAGATTTTCACTTCGACATGTAATCAATATAAAAAACTATCAATGAGATATTTTACATGACTTTTTTTCATACTAAGTTCTCCAAAGCCAATGTCTATTACACACAACAGACATCTCAATCCAGGCTAGCAAGACCTCAGGCATTGAACGGCCACATGTGGCCAGGGGCAGCCCAGTTAAATGGTTAAGTGAATTATTAAATAAATTATTAATCTTAGACTGAGTTCCCCAGAGAGTGAAACCTGCTGCAAAAATGTGAAGTGAGGCCAAGAAGATACATCCCAAATGAAGAAGCTTAATGAAACCAGCACCACTCGGTGTCAAGAGTGTTTTCTGGGTGCTGGATCCTATAATGCCCATACAATCCTGTGATTCAACTATGATGCCTGCATCTCAGGTCAGTTCCAGGGGATAAGTGAAGGAGGAAGTAAGAATCTATCTGTAGACTCCTGTCGCCCACTGGGCAAAGGTTCATGCCACGGGGTTTAATTCCAGGCATTTATAGGCTGTGCATTCCTGGGCACCCACCTCTCCTGCAGCATCCCAGTCCCAGCTAACCTGGAGGACTGGGGCAGGAAACATCAGAGAGGGTGGTAGGTGAGGCATCTCTAGGTTGCGCACTCATGAATTTGATTGTATGACAACTAATTATCAAAACGGTGAGCCTGGAAAAAGTGGATAATGGTCCCAGAGACAAATGTGGCTCAGAGGATCCGGAGTGATTCATAAGACGTGTCTGAGGTGCACACTGAACATTCTCTAAGATAGATCACCTACCTCATGGTAGGTCACGAAACAAGTCTCACCAAATTTAAGAAGATTATAATCATTCCATACTTCCCAAAGTGATCTACAGATTCAATGCAATCCCCACTGAAATCCTGATGGTGCTTTTTATAGAAGTGGTAAAACAATCCTAAAATTTATTTTGAACCACAAAACCCTAAAGAGCCAAAGAAATTTTGAGCAAGAAAAACAAAGCTGGAGGCATCACACTCTGATTTCAAAACATATTACAAAGCTAAAGTAATAAAACAGTATGGTAGTGGCATTAAAAATAGACAGACACTAATGGAGGAAAATAGCGACCCCGGTAATAATCCCACACATATATGGTCAACCGATATTCAACAAGGATGCAAAAGGTACACAGTGGCAAAGGACAGTCTCTTCAATAACTTGTGTTAGGAAAATCAGATATTCACATACAAAAGAATGAAGCTGAACCCTTTTGTCTCACCACATATGAAAATCAACACAAAATGGAGGTAAAACTTGAAACAGTAAAACTCCTGGAAGAAAACATAGGGAAAGAGCTTGCAGGCCTTGGACTGGAGAATGACTTCTTAGACATGACACAAAAGCACAGGAAACAGAATGAAAAATAAACAAGGGACTACATCAAACTAGAAAGTCTCTGCACAACAAAGAAAATAATTAACAAAATAAAAAGGCAACCTATGGAATGGAGAAAACATTTTCAGACCATACATGTGATAAGGGGTTAATTATCCAAACTATATAAGAAACTCCTACAACTCAAGAGCAAAGAACCCAAATAGCCAGATTAAAAGAGGGGCAAAGGAACTGAACAGATATTTCTCCAAAGAAGATATATGAAGGCCCAACAGAATACGAAAAGGTGCTCAGCATCACTAATCAATAGGGAAATGCAAATCAAAACTGCAATGAGAGATCACTTCACACATATTAGAATAACAATTATTAAAGAAATAAAAAGACAAGTGTTGGCGGGGGTGTGGAGGAAAAGAAACCCTTTGTGAAATGTTGGTGGGAGTGTAAATTGGTACGGCTACTAGGGAAAGCAATTCAAAGATTATTTTCCTGAAAACTTTCGAAATAGAATTACCAGTTGCTATAACAATCCCAATTCTGGATATATACTGAAATCAGAAATCTGTACGGAACTGAAATCTGAATCTTAAAGAGATAGCTGCACTCCCTAGGTCACTGCAGCATTATTCATAATAGCCAAGACATGGAAATAATCTAAAATGTTCAATTATAGAGGAATGGATTTTTTAAATATGGTATGTACCTTAAAAAAAGAAGGAAATCCTACACTTGCAACAGTATCGCTGGACCTGGAAGACATTATGCTAAATGAAATGAACAATAGAAAGATAAATACTGCATGATCTCACTTATATGAAGAATTGAAAAGAGTCAAACTAATAGAAGCGGAGAGTAGAGGGGAGGCGATAATCAAAGGGTAGAAAGTTTCAGTATGCAAGATAAATAAGTTCTGGAGATCTACTATATGGCATAGGGTCTATGATGAACAATTCTGTTTTGTATACCTAAAAATTTACTGAGAGGGTAGATCTTATGTGAAGTGCTTTTACCACAAAAATAAAAACAAAAGTAAACATAAAAACATACAAAAACCAAAGGGTCAGGAAGAAACTTTTGGAGGTGACGGATAAATCTATGGCGTTCACTGTGGTGATGATTTCACAGGTGTACCTTTGTCTCATGGCTACAAGTAATCTTTGTATTTCCAAATTGTCATACAACGGAAGGTTGGAAAGACTAAAAAAAAAACTAACAGAAGTGATTTTTCTAAATGAATCAGGATAGGATTGATGGAGAAAGTGGTAGAAGGAAAACTTAATAGATACCTTTTATATAATTTCAATTTTTATCCCTCATGACCATATTTACCATTCAATACAAAAAAAATTGAATGAAATTGTAAGTCTGAATAAGGTAGTCAGGTGAGTTGTTCTCAAGCACTACTTTTTATTTCTTTTGGTTTCATATCATAATGCATTCAAGGTTTCCCACCAGTTCTTGTACCATTTCCTCTCTTTTATTGAGATTTTATTTTCCATCCATGTTTTGACTTATCTTTGTTAACTAGATTCAATCAGTTTAAGAGTTCAGGGATCCAGGACACTCTAAGTTCTTATTTGCTTGGGAATGTCTGAGTTGTTCATTTTGCTCTGGTCTGTTTTCCTGAAAGGCTAACTGGACCGTGTTAAACATCACTGCACTGTTTTCTGGCATTAGCTGTTTTGGGGAAGAAGTATGAGGTCAGCTTGAATTCTTTTCTCCTTGACGTGACAGGATTTTTCTACCCAGTTGACCATAAGATATATTTTTTGTCCTTGACGTTCAGGTTCAAGACGCTATGTCTCGGTGTTTACTTTTTGTATCAGTTCTTGGGAAAGTTTTTGTCCTTTCGATTCACAGATTCAATCATGTTTCATACTTGTGGTTTGTAGTTGTACTCCTTTCCTTGTTTTATTGAGGTCAAAAATACTTATTTTCTGTTTCTTTCTCTTTATTATTTTCAGCGGCGTTTTCTTCCAACATTGTATTATGAAAATATTTGTGCATGCCGAAAAGTTGGAAGAATTTTACAGTGAAAAAGAATCATATTATCTCCTGCATGGGTTCTATAACTGACATTTTGCAATATGTGCTTTATTACATAGCTGTCCTTTCATCCGTCTTCAATAAATTTTATTTTTTTAATGCATTTCAAAGTAGGTTTCAGATAACAGCGCACTTCCCAGTGAGTTCTTCAACATGTATTTTGTTAACTAGAATCCATTATTTGTTTGTTTTCTTTCACAGTAATTTAAAAAAATTAATATACACCCAAATACACACATTTTAATTCCATGATTTTGACAAATGCATAATGCGTGTACCCTAAACCCTTATCAAAATATAAAATATTGCAATGACCCCGTGTCCATTCTCAGTCAACACCCACCCCTAGGCTTTCCTCCCAAGAAGTAACCGCTATTCTGATTTTTTCCACCATAAATTAGTTTTGCCTATTTTAGAACTTCATATAAATGGAACCACACAGTATGTACTTTTTTGTGTAAAATTTCTCCTCCTTGGCATAATGTTTTGGAGGTTCACCCCTGACGTTGCTTGTATCAAAGTTTCTTGCTTTTTATTGCTGTGCAGGGGCAATGTTCATTGTATGAGTATACTATAAGTTTTTCTCTATCCATTCTTCTGGGGATGGACATGGGATTCCAACCTGGGGCTATGATGCATAAAGTTGCCAGAAACAGCTTTACACCTGTATTTTTGTAGCTATATGTTTCCAATTCTTTGAGTAAGTATCATGTGGAATGAATGGGTGGGTCAAATAGAGGTATATGTTTAATTTTATGAGAAATTCAAAATTTTTTTCTAAAGTGGTCATATCATTTCATATTTCCACCAATAGCATATGAAAGTTCCAGTTACTCCACATCTTTGCTCATATTTGGTGTTAGTTTTAATCTTAGCCATTCTGGTGGATGTAGAGTGATAGTTCAGGATGGTTTGGTTTGCATTTTCCTGATGAACAATCATGAGGAAAACTCTTCCAGATGCTTACTGCCATTTCTATATCTCCCTTTGCTAAGTATTTGTTAAAGTCTTAGGCCAATTTTTAGAGAATTGTTTGATGTGGATGTTTTATTTTCTTGGATTATGGCTCTTTGTAAGACATGTTTTTCAAATATTTTCTTTTGGTTGATGGCATTTTAGTAATTTTAATCAAATCTTTAATCAAGTTTTAGATTTACATTTAGGTCTCTGATTCATTTCATGTTGATTTTGATGTATAGCATGAGATAGGGGTTGAAATTCATTTATTTTACACATGGATATGAGTTATTTCACCACTCGTTTACTAACAAGATTTCCTTTCCATATTGGATTGCTTTGGTTCATTTGTCAAAAATCAAATGACTGTGTAAATGCTGGTCTATTTCTGGGTTAAATACTCTATTTCATTAATCTATTTGTCGAACTTTTTCACTGTCTTAATTAGTATAGCTTTATAGTAAGTCTTAATGCTAGGTAGTTTAAGTCCTCCAAATGCGCTCTTCAAGCAGACAGCATAATCATAGTCAGTCTCCCAATCCATGAACACAGTATGTCTCTCTACTTTCTGGTCTTTCATTTTTTTTCAGCAATGTTATATGGTTTACAGTGTATAGGTACTGCTGATCTTTTGTTAGCTTTCCCCAAGTATTTAATGTTTTTTGACAGTATTGTAAACGAATTTGCTACACTTTAATTTTCCAATTGTTTGCTAAGAGTACATAGATATACTTTGGATTCAGTATATTAACCTTGTGTCTTGCAACCTTGCTTAATTAACTTACTAGTTCTAAAGTTTGGGTTTTTTTTTAATTAATGTAACTATGTCAATCTTTTTTTGACTGTTTCTCAGGTTTAGGTATCGTTTACAAAAGGCCTTTGTTATTCCAAGATTAGGAAAATAAGGTCTTATTTTTCTAATACATGTATACATTTTACATTTAGATTTTCATTCTACCTAGTATTTAGTTAAATGTGTGGCAAGATGAGAATGTAGCCTTATACCAATCTAATAATTGATACAGTAAATTGTTTTAACACCATTTATTCATTAAGTTTCCATCTTTGCACTGAAACTGAATTGTTATCTTTATCTTACACTAAGTTTCAAAGGGTCCTTTTCTGGAATTTGTAGCTTAGTCTATTTATTTGTTTGTATATATATACATATATATATATATATATATATTTTTTTTTTTTTTTACCAGTATGGTGGTTTTATTAATCATGGAAGTTTATTTAAAAATATGTTGGCTAATTCTATGCATTGGCTCCTCCAGATAAATGTAGAATTAACTTAAATTTTATGCAATATCCCATTGGGAGTGTTATTAGAATTGAACTGAATTTATGGACTAATTTGAGATAACCATGTATCTCTGAATATTGAGTATTCCTACCCAGAAATACAATTTACGTCATTTTTTTAGAAGTTGTTTTATGACTGTGGTAGGTAGAGCTTTATCATTTTCTTCACATAGATCTAGGTTATTTTCCTCAAGCTTCTTGTAAGTATTTTATAATTTGCTATTGTCATGGGATCTTTGTATTTTACATTTTCTAACTGATTTTTGGGAAGCAATTGATTTCTCCAATTTCTGTCTTTGTTGAGTTTACAATATAATTGAATTCAAATCCATAAAATATAATAGGATTCTTAAATAGCTACTCAGATAATTGCCACTTCCGTAGAGAAGAGAAGGGAGGCTGTAAGATACCAATGAATTGCCTTGTACTCTGAAAGCCTGCTGCATGAACAACCTGAGACTCACTTGCATTTTGTATCTGCAGTTGAGAAACATCATAATATATACCAAGAGTTTTGAATTTAAAGGGTTCCTTTCACATTAAAAACACAAGGTTCACAGAGGCACCTGGGTGGCTCAGTCAGTTAAGCGTCCGACTGTTGATTTAGGCTCAGGTCACAATCTCACTATTTGTGAGATCAAGCCCCGAGTTGGGCTCCATGCTGACAGCACAGAGCCTGCTTGAGATTCTCTCTCTCCCTCTCTCTGCCCCTCCCCCCCAATAAATAAATACACTTAAAAAATTATAAAAGCACAAGGATCACAGAAATGAACAATTGTGCTTTCCTTGTTAACTGTTTTTCTTTTATCAAGTAGAAAGTTACAAAAAAATGAATCTCCCAGTTGTTCCATTTTTGCTGATATATTCTCACCTCTAGATCATGTTTGTGAATCTAGTCTGAAGATTTTAAATTGAGTTCATCAATTTACCAGGCCTGAGGGATACAAAGCCTAGCCCCAAGCTCCCCTCCCCTTTTTCGAAAGCAGCAGTTTTTTTATGAAGGGGCGAGCAACCCGAGTTTAGAAAAATCCCAAAGAGTATGCTAATCAGATCTCTTCTTGGGCACAAAGAAACCTTGCTAATTTTTAAATGCTGCCTGCTATCCAAATTACAGAGTGGTCACATTTTTCCATTACATGGCTTTATAATATTTAAGCCAAATACAGTTTTCTGGTGTTAACAAAGGGATGAATAGGCAGGAATATATACCCACCTGTGCCTCTTTAAAAAAAACCTCACACATTTGAATCCACAAATGTCACCCAATTTTCTAAAGTGCCTCACCAGCCTTTTATCCTCATAAAACTCCATATAATGAGGCTAAATGCAATGCAGATGTCAGGGGGAAATGCACTAACCACTTCCTGTCAGCCATACAGGTATTCAACAAGCCCTCTCCCCAAACCTTCCTACGGTGTCCCAGGCATTTATCTTCTCTGTGGGAAGCACTTGAATCTGACAGCCCAAAGTGTTTTGTTTCATTTTTAGTGTCTCATAAAGCTTTTCTGAGGTAAAAAAAAAAAAAAAAAAAAAAGCAGATAATGTGGCTAACAATGATTACCACTCTTTATTTTCCTTATTCTTGGGGTGAAGGCTGCCCTAATTTCAAATCTCATCGTCAAAATCAGACACAGGCTAAAACATTCTCTGGACTTCATGTCCTATAAAGACTCTAAGCTGCCCAATCAGTCTCTTTCACATGCTCTTCGGGGTTTATAAATATTGTCATGAATGATTATCAGTCATTATCAATATGACCTTGGGCTCTGGTTCTTTGAAGAGTTTTAATTTAATTTTTTAGTGCATTTTCTTACATTGCAACTTACTAGCCCAACCTTGTATTAAATGACCTGCAATCATGGTCGCATGTATTGTGGGCTATAGCATCTGCCTTTCAATGTGTCTCCCTAGTGAAACCTAAGGGAATTCATTCAATACATAACTATTTAGCTCTTACTGTGTGCCGGTCAATGCCCCCTGCCTTCTAAGTCCAATGGGGATGTGATCAAGTCAAGAATGAATTACACAAGACATCCAGATGGCCAACAGGCACATGAAAAGATGCTCAACGTCACTCCTCATCAGGGAAATACAAATCAAAACCACACTGAGATATCACCTCATGCCAGGCAGAGCAGCTAAAATGAACAAATCAGGAGACTATAGATGCTGGAAGGGATGTGGAGAAACGGGAACCCTCTTGCACTGTTGGTGGGAATGCAAACTGGTGCAGCCGGTCTGGAAAACAGTGTGGAGGTTCCTCAAAATTTTAAATAGATCTACCCTATGACCCAGCAATAGCACTGCTAGGAATTTACCCAAGGGATACAGGAGTACTGATGCATAGGGACACTTGTACCCCAACATTTATAGCAGCATTTTCAACAATAGCCAAATTATGGAAAGAGCCTAAATGTCCATCAACTGATGAATGGATAAAGAAGATGTGGTTTATATATACAATGGAGTACTACTTGGCAATGAGGAAGAATGAAATCTGGCCCTTTGTAGCAACGTGGATGGAACTGGAGAGTGTTATGCTAAATGAAATAAGTCATACAGATAAAGACAGGTACCATATGTTTTCACTCTTATGTGGATCCTGAGAAACTTAACAGAAGACCATGGGGGAGGGGAAGGGGAAAAATAGTTACAGAGAGGGAAGGAGGCAAACCATAAGAGACTCTTAAAAACTGAGAATAAACTGAGGGTTGATGGGGGGGTGGGAGGGAGGGGAAAGTGGGTGATGGGCATTGAGGAGGGCACCTGCTGGGATGAGCACTGGGTGTATGGAAACCAATGTGACAATAAATTTCATATTAAAAAAAGAATGAGTTACACATAGTGAGATAGGGTGAAGGCGAAGGAGGGGTGTTCATGGAAGATGAGGGGTTAAGGAAGGCTTCCTGGAGGACATTATTCATTTCAGGGTAATTCCTGAGGATTAATATTGAGAACCTGGAGGGGTAAGAATTGGGGGAAGCAGAGAAAAGGGAATGTGAACAGATCTGGAGGCAGAATATAGCTTGGTACATATAAGGATGATCAATCACGCAGATGTGAGTCTGGAGAAGAATACTGAGCTGTAAGTACTGATAGTGCTAAGAGGCTACAGGTTAAGGGATTTCCTTGAGGACAGTGAGTACCACACATACTAAGAGGCTTCATGCAGAGGACCACACTGGATTGCAGATCACTCTGGCTACAGCATGGGAAATGAGTAGGTTAAGGACTAGTTAGGAAGTGGTATTGCAGTACTCCAGGCAAGACATAAAGGTTTGGTTTAATAAAAGCTATTGCCTATGTAGGATGAAGAACCACAAATGACTTGAAAACGATGAAAAGGAAAAATTGTCAGAACTTGGGATGTATTGGCTGCGGCATGAGATGGGGAGAGAAATCAAGGATGATTTACACATTTCCAGCTTTGCGGTTGTAACTGAACCAACGTGAGTTCATTCCTTGGTAAGTCAGAAACTGCACCAGGTTGAGATGCCCCATAAAGAAAACTTTTATTTGCAGCAAATGAGGAGGTCATAGGGAATGGCTTCCAAAGCCGTGACTTCCCGAAAGTGAATGAATGGGCGTCTTTTGTTTAGAATTAGGATGAATATTTAGATAGGGAAGCCTTGTAATCCTGTGTATAGGTGGGCATAAGGTAGTGAATGTGTCTTAAGGAAACATGCCTATGTATATTGTATGGTATGTAAATGAGGCTGAGGCTCCTCCCTAGGTGGAGATTTTAGTATTATAATGAGGTAAAAGGTGACTGTGGGTCATTCCAGAGGTCACTCCATAGTCTATCCCCGCAGATGCAAGTCAAGTTTAGCTCAAATGGTCTGGGCGGTCTGGGCCAGCAGGAGGTCTTGTCCAGGCCATTGCCATCACCTGGGGGGTGGTCTGGGGTCTCATTTGCCTGAGTTAAGAGGAAAACCCAAAAGAAGAGCTTAGGGGAAAATGTTAAGACAAAGGTTAGTGAATATAAGCAGGTGGGTGGTAAAGGCCAGGTCTTGGGGTCTAGTGACACAATGACATGTTTTATTGAAAAGCCCATTGCAGATTTCTTGGAAGAAGAGCACAGTTTTTGGATACAGTTCAGTCCCTTGTTAGCACTGTGTGTCCTTGTATTCATTCCTTAATCTCTCTGAGCATCAATTATCTATAAAATGAAGATACTATTGCAAGGATTAACTGTAAATGCCAGCATGTTGAAAATAGCCTAACAGTACTAATCATATATTTGGGCATCAAGAATGAGAGCAGCTAATATAATTGGCATCTTTGTGATGTTAAGTCTTTCTCTACACAAAGAAGGTATATCTCTCTATTTATTCTGGTCTTTTTTAATGGTCTTGTGAGAAAAATTTTTTCTAAGTTTTTGCTCCTATTTTAAGTGGGGTATTCTTTTTTATTACATTTTCTAATTGTTCCTTGGTAGTGGACTAGAAATTCACTTCTGTGTTGTGATTTTCCATTCATCTAATTTGATTATTTCCAATAATTTGGCTACTGTTTTTGGAAAAGTTATGCAAATAATTCTGTCATCGATAAAAGTTTTATTTCTTCTTTTCCAATTCTTATACCTTTAAATTCTTATTACACTGACTGAAGCCTTTATACTGATACTGTGTAATAGAAATATAATATAAGCTCCAGATGTAAATTTTCAAAAAACCTAACAGGCTTTATTTTTGAGGGCAGTTTTAGGTTTACAGAAAAACTGGAGATTACAGAGAGTTCCCATACACATCCTTAATCCCCCGCCCCACAGTTTCCCCTATTATCAATATCTTCCATTAAGATACATTTATTGTAATTGATGAAGTATTGATACACTATTAACTAAAGTCCATAGTTTACATTAGGGTTCACCTTTTGCAATGTACATTCTGTGGGTTTTGACAAATGCACAATGACATATATCCACCATTATAGTATCAGACAGAATAGTTTCACTGCCTTAAAAATTCTCCTGTGCTACACCTTAATCTCTCCCTCCCCCTGAACCTCTGGAAGCCACTAATTTTTTTACTGTCCCCATCACTTTGTCTTTTCCAGACTGTCGTATAGTTGGAATCATACAGTATGTAGCCTTTCCAGATGGATTTCTTTCACTTAGCAATATGCATTTAATGTTCTTCATGTCTTTTCATGGCTTAGTATCCTTTCTTTTCCCTTCTTTCCTTCCTTCCTTCCTTCCTTCCTTCCTTCCTTCCTCTTTCTTTCTTTCTTTCTTTCTTTCTTTCTTTCCTTCTTTCTTTTTCTAAGTAATATTCCATTTTATGGATATACCATAGTTTGTTTATCCATTCACTTATTGAAGGACATCTTGGTTATTTCCAAGTTATAGCAATTATGAATATAGATTCTATAGACTTTAATGCACAGGTTTTTGTGTAGGTGGAAATTTTAACTCATTTAGGTAAATACCAAGAAGCACAATTGTTGGATCATATGGTAAGAGTAAGTTTCTTTTGTAAGAAACCACCAAACTGTCTTCCACAGTGGCTATGCTATTATGTATTCCCACTAGCAATTAACATTGTTCATGTTCATGTTGCTCCACATCCCGGCCAGTATTTGGTTTTGTCACTGTTTTGAATTTTAGCCATTCTAAAATTGTTGTTTTAAATCACAATTCCTTAATGACATGTGATCTTGAGCGTCTTTTCATATGCTTATTTTCCATCTGTGTATCTCTTTGGTAAAGTGTCTGTTCAGATCTTTTGCCTGTTTTTTCAATGGATTGTTTGCTTTCTTATTGTTGAATTTTCATACTTATTCATATATATTTGACACTAGTCCTTTATCAGGCATGTGTTTTGCAAAAACTTTCTTCTTTGGCTTTGTCTTTTAATTTTTTTAACAGTGTCTTTTGCAGAGCAAAATTTTAAAATTTTAATGAAGTCTCATGTATCATTTTTCTTTCTTTTATGAATGATGATTTTGGTATTTTATCTAAGAAGTCACTACCAGGGTGCCTGGGTGGCTCAGTCAGTTGAGTGTCCGACTCTTGATTTCAGTTCAGGTCATGATCCCAGGGTCGTGGGATTGAGCCCTGCCTCAGGCTCTGCACTGAGCATGGAGCCTACTTAAGATTCTCTGTCCTTCCCTCTGCCCTCTCCCTGGCTCATGCTCCCTCTCTCTAAAATAACATAAATAAATAATAATAATAAAAATTCATTCCCAAATGCAAGTTCACCTAGATTTTCTCCTATGTGATCTTCTTATCTAAGAATTGTTTAACTTCTATTATGATTTCTTCTTCGATCTATATGTTGTTTAGAAATCATTCCTAAAATTTTAAATACATGAATATTTTAAATATATATATTTTTAAATTACTTATAAGTTTATTTCAGTTTGTCTGGAAAATATGTTTTATTTATATATTACTTGTCCTTTGGTATTTTCCCTGTTCTATGGCCTGGTAGAGAAATAATTTTTGTAAATGGTGTATGTCTGCTTGAGAAAAATGTCTTTTCTGAATCATTGAACCTAATCCTGCTTGACAAAAAAGTCAGCATATTAACTGTGTTTTTGAAGTTCTTTGTGTTTTCTTTTATTTGTATTGCTTATTGTACCTATCAATAGTGAGAGAGGTGTGTTGAAACCTCCCACTTGGGTGACAGATAGATTCAGCTCTCTTTATTTCTATCAATTTTGCTTTGTATGTTTTGAGCCTATGTTATTAAGTGCTTACGTATCCATCTCTTTGGTGAATCGAGCATATTATGAAATGATTCTATTGTCCCTAAAGATGCTCTCTAAAATTTAACTCAACTTCTTCTCATTTTATGTAGCTTACTCAAGTTCACTTAACTAGCATGTGGCAAGGCAGAGTTCATGCCCTCACACCCGGGAAGTCTGGGGCTAGAGCTTATGCTCCTAACCATCTGCTCAATCTCTCCACCTCCAGGCATCAGCACCTGAGCAACACTTTCACTTGTCTTGCTGCCTTCCACAACACCTGTGGCAAGTACCAGCTGTACCTGTCAGATGAAATGGGGATAGGCTGCCACAGGTTCCAGACGTGACATTTGTACTTAAAAGAGGAGCTTCTAAAAACCTTTGGCTCCATATTTACCCAGAATTGAACCTGCAGGTTCCCTATAAAAGTCATTGGTGGCTTCATTCCTACAGCTCAAACTTTTCTAGCTCTATCTCCAACCCCAGTGTGTTTACTTGAAGTCACTTCACTCAAGTCACCACTTTTATTTTATTTTCCTTCCAATGTCCCTACCATGTCCCCCTTGGCTTCTATTCTACCAGCTCCTTTAGGCCATGGATATTGAATAGTTTGCAAGGATGGAGTTTGGACTCTCCCCTTCATGAGACTTGGCTGATCATTGTATCAGCCTGCCCCCTGACTGATACTTAGTTAGGAAAACAAGCTCAGAAAACATAGAACATAGAACCTAAGTCAGGGTCTAGCCCTTCAACTTCTCCCTACTGGATGGAAAGATGGACAAGATTTTACCAATTAGAGTAGCTCTCTATTCTTACTTTGGAAAGTTTCTTTTCTCAGTCCTCCTATACACAAATTATTGTACAAATTTTTGTGGACATATGCAAAAATAAGATGGACCCCCATTGGAAAGTTGGCTTAGATATCAAGTCTCGTGACTCCACACACTAAGAAGGTATGAAAGAGTTTTTAACTACATAATGAGGCCTTTGGGGGAAGGGGAAGGAGTGTCTCTCATGCTGGTCTAAAAATGACTTGAGAGAACAAGAAAAGGAAATTGATTTGGGGTTTTTTTAAGACTTTTTTTAATGTTTATTTATTTTTGAGAGAGAGATACAGAGCATGAGAGGGGGAGGGGCAGAGAGAAAGGGAGACACAGAATCCAAAGCAAGTTCCAGGCTCAGAGCTGTCAGCACAGAGCCTGACACAGGGCTCAAACCCATGAACCGTGAGATCATGACCTGAGCCAAAGTCAGATGCTCAACCGACTGAGCCACCCAGGCGCCCCAACTTGTTTGGGGTTTTTACTGTGGGTGGGAATTGAGGCCAGGGAAAGGACTTTTATATACAAGAATGGGCTTATGTAGATTTTGAAACTCCCACCCGGTGCCAAGGAGGGAGCACCCAGGCTTTCTTATCAACTTTCCAGGATGCAGAGCAGAAGAGGAAGAAGGAGAGATGAGGCTTAAAAGTTGTCGAACATCATGGGGCACCTTGGTGGCTGAGTCACTTAAGCGTCCAATTCTTGATTTCAGCTCAGGTCATGATCTCATGGTTTGAGCCCACATTGGTCTCTGTGCTGACAGCACAGAGCCTGCTTGGGATTCTCTCTCTCTGCCTGTCCCCTGCTCTCAAAATAAATAAATAAACTTAAAAACTATTCTTTTAAAAGGCTGTCAAACATAAAAAAAAATCAGACTTGATATACAAATCTATACCTCTGAGTTGTAATCTCTTATTTATTGGCCAATTACAATAGCTCCACTTAAAGAATAAGGTCCCCAAAAGCCAAGAAATAATTCTGTTTTCTAAAACCAAAGCTAAAGGAAAAATTGTTCTCCAAGCTACTCCAACGCCCTGCCAACAAATTATGTTTCTGGGTCTGAGACAGACCAGTCGCAGACATGTGGATAGTGCTTGAAGTGGTACCCCTGGCTGGCTTTAATATCCTCTTCCTGACTATTGGTGGGAGAGACACAGGTCAGACAGGGAATAAATGCCAGCCCCTCCATGTTGCAGAAAGTGAGACATACAAAGACATTGCCAGGACTCTTCATGTCAGGGACTAAGTTCATATATCATCTCACATTAAGTGACTAATCTGATGTTTCCATGATTATAGTCAGAGGGCACATGAGAGACCAACTGACCAGGAAGGAAGACCATGCCACATCACTGGGAAGAAGGCGTGTTGGAAGGCAAGTGAGGGGTAAGTAGGACAGCATCCGTCCGTTAACCACACGAATCATCATGGCCAAACTTCCTCTTGATTGACACAATATTCTAATTGTAACAAATATCCTTGGGAACAAATACAATAAATCTGCTCTCGCTTAAGTGGAAGATGGTGGGGGTTGCTGCTTTTGCTTTTGAAAAATCAAAAAAGAGGAAAACTTCCCTCTCATGGAGGATGGAATCTGTCAAATTCTAGGGCAGGGGCTCAATTCCTTAGCGGCTGGGCAGCAGCTAAAAGGAATCCAGGTGGTTTCGAAAAGAGACTTTGCTGTGCCCCCTCCCTCTGGACTCAATACCCATATTGTGAGGCAAGTGGAAGAGGGGAGGCAGAGGTGTGGAGGAAAGCAGGCTCCAGCCCAGCCCTGAACCAGCACTCTGGATGCTGTTCCACTTCAGGGGTCATTAGCAAGGCTCTTGACCTAAGTCCGACTGCAGACAATGGGTGAAGATGGCAAGCAGAACAAAGGCAGCTGGACAGCTACCTGCAGGTGATTTCTCTTAGGGCAAGGAGGGATTCTTTTCAAAGGAAAAGGTTGGAAAGCTGTTACCATGGTAACTCTCCAAGTTCTGAAGTGATGTAATCAGATAACGCTCTCGAGAGCAGAGGGTAGATGGTGGATTTAGCACACATGAACAGCTAAATTCTACAAGTAGAGCTTTTTCTTTCTCTTTTATGGTAAATTTCAATATTAAGAAAGGGGAAGAAAGAGGGAAAGAAGGGAGGAGAAAGAAAGAGAAAGAAAGAAGAAAGAAAGAAAGAAAGAAAGAAAGAAAGAAAGAAAGAAGAAAGAAAGAGAGAAAGAAACAAAGAGGGAGGGAGGAAGGAAAGAAAGAAAGAAAGGGAAGGAAGGAAAGGAAGGGGGGAAGAGGGAGGAGGGAGGGAAGAAGGAAAGAAGGAGAAAGAAAGAAAGAAAGAAAGAAAGAGAAAAAAAGAAGGGAAGGGAAGGGAAGGGAAGGAAAGGAAAGGAAAGGAAAGGAAAGGAAAGGAAAGGAAAAGAAAGGAAAGGAAGGAAATGAAGAAGGAAAAGGAAAAAGGAAAAAAGATACAGAAAGAAAAAGGTAACAAAATAAAGCAAAATAGACAAAAGAAAGGGAAGATGTAAGGAAGAAAACTCAAACATAATTTATTCTAAATAAATATCTTTAGTAGCAAGAAAGAGCTGCCTATGGAGTGGAAACTGAGAGAAGGAGGTTTGATTCTCTATGATTTTGACCTTTGTGTTTTATGAAGATTGATAGAGGAGTTAATTGTTATTCTGAGCACATCTGGATGAGTATTATTATAAGACATACTTACCTGGATACAACTGTGTTATCATCAGTTTAACGTAAGATTTCTGCCATTTTGTCTTCAATGGCTTGCTACTAATGATGTTGTGAAATATGATTGCACATGTGCTTGATATTGACAATGAAACTAATCATAAGCTACTTTCACTTCTGAGACAGTACAGCTTACTCTATTCTAAATTGTAAAACATTGTTCTTGAGAGAAGACTTTTCAAAATGACTCAGATTATTCAATGAATTGTTTGACATCACAGGCCTGTCAAGTGGGTTGTTCACTCAACATCCTTGGCCCCTCCCCCTTTGTCCTACTCCCAGCCCTCTATGCGCGGGATGAATGTGGTTCAGAAAACAACACACTCAGGACTAGTGGCCACACTCCAGTTCATGACCTTACTGAGCTCCCATCACTGCCAAGGGGCCCTACACACCGTCCTTGCCACATTCTTCTATCCTCCTAGGTGACCACTTACCCCTCCCACCCCGCTTCCTCAAATCTCCAATATGAGGATGAACATTCCTCATCCTCAGCTTCAACTGTTGACTTGTCGTCATTTTGCTGAGAAAACAAAACCCATAAAAAGAGTATTTCCTCATCTTCCCACCCAATTTCTTAACCTGTCTTCATCTGCAAGGATATATTGCCTGCCTCCTCCCCTGTTACATGAATTGTATCCAGACTGTGGGTCAGGACCAGCTCCTCCATATGTGACTGGATCCTGTGGCCCCAGAACACTCATTACCGTTAGCTCCACCCATCAATCCCATCCTCTCTCTCCTATGTCTTCAAGTTTTTCCTCCCATCCAGATCATTTTCAATATCACAAAAAAAATGTGTTCTTTTGTCTCCCCTGTTTCAAACAAAAAGATAAATGCAAACTTCTCTTGATTCCTCTAACCCCCAGCCTGCTTTGCACCCTTGTTGCAAAATTGTTGAGAGTTCCCCATTCTCACTCACGATGGCCTCTTTCACATGCTCCCACTCTCTCGGACCAACTCCATTAACGCCTTTTCCCCTCATCACTCCAGAGAAAAAGGTTTTGTAGTAGTCATCGATGAAATCACATTGCTTAACCCACAACCTGTGCGTAGTCTTCCTCTTAATTGACTAAGCACCATTTTAGGAAGCTAGTTAGTCCCTTCTTCTTGAAACTCTTTTTCCCCTTGGTCTCTAAAACATCCATCTCCTGCTTTACCTTCAACATAACTCAGTTTCCCTTCTAGTCTCCTTTGTTGACTCTACTTCTTTCAGCCTTTAAATGTTCCACTTATTTGTTCCCCTGGTGGATACTCTGATGATGCCCAAATTTCTGTCTCCAGCCAACACCTCTTTGAACTCCAGACTCAGGTATTCAAATCTCCATGTAACATTTCCTCTTGCATGTGTCATAGGTATCTCATACAGAGCCCTTGGGTTCTCTCCTGTTCACACAAACCATCCCCTCTCCCAGGGCTGTGAGCAATCAATGTTTGTGTCTCCTCAAAATTAGTACGTTGAAGCCCTAAACCCCAGTGCGGTGGTATTTGGAGGTGGGGCCTTAGGGATGTAATTTAGTTTAGATGAGATCGTGAGGGAAGAGCCCCCATTAGGGTCCTTAAGGGAAGAGGAAAGGACCAGAGGCCCCTCTGTGAGGATAAAGCAAAAGTCAGGAAGAGGGCCCTCACCAGAATCGAAATCTGCCTGGACACCTTGATCTTGGATTTCCCAGCCTTAAGAATTGAGAGAAATAAATGGCCGTTGTTTACACTATCTGCTGTACAGTATTTTACTCTAGCAGCCCAAGCTGACAAGAAACACAGTACCTCCCACTGCATCTTGTTGCTTAAGTCAAGGTCAAAATTTGGAGTCATCTTTGAATCCTCTCTTCTCATTTCAAATCCAACCCCTTATCAAAACTTGTTGGTTCCAATTTAAAAATATATCCAAAATGCAGCCACTCGTCATCTCCTACATTGCTATCAGGCTCCTTCAAACAACCACATCACGCCTCGCCTTAATTATTACATAATTTCTTATCTGGCTTCTCTACCTCCACTCTTACCATGTTGTCGTCCCTTGACACAGTGGTCAGAGACCTTCTGTAAACATAAAGTCAGATCGTGTCATTTCCTTGCTCAAAACCTTCTGGTGGCATCTGATCTTACTGGAATAAAATCCAAATTCAAACAAGGTCCTACAAGACCCTGCACAATCTGTCTCCCGCCTGCTTCTCAGACCTCGCCATGTACCACTGTGATTCCTACTCACTGTTCCCTGTGCATACTAACCTTCTTGACCACACCAAGCAAATACAATTCTGTTGTAGTGGCCAGAACACTTTCCCCCTAGATACTCACATGGTGTATGCCCTCATTTTATTGAGGTCTCTGTTCAAACGTCTCTAAGAGAGGCTTTATCTGGCTACTCTATATAAATTATTCCATTCCATCCTCTTACTCTCTTTTACTTTTTTTCACAGTGCCAACTTATAGTCTATATTTGTCTCTTTCTCATCTGTCACTTCAGAATGGAAGATTTATAAGAGACTTTGTTTCTTTTTTTCATTGCTGTATTCCTGGAAAAAAGACAATGTTTTTCACATCGTAGACTCTTAATAAATATTTGCCAAATAGATGGATGAATGAATGAATGAATGAGGCATTATGTGAGGATCCTACACTCACAGAGTACCTAAGTTATTTTTGTGGTTACAGACAAGATTCCCAGCCTTATGTGGAGCCAGGAAATTAACAATCAGGTCCTTGATGGCTGATACACTTATGCACCTTTGGTTACATGATGCTGCTGTTGAGCATGGATTCCAGCTCCCACTGATCATCTCCCTAGGCCTCAGAAATATCTTTCACAAAAATCACAAACCCTAGACTCAACATTTACAGATGCCACCTCATTTGGATGTTGTATTCTAGCTGGATTCCCATCCCTCCTACTCATTGCCCACCTCCTCCCCATTCTCAGGGGAAGATCAACCCCCCTTAGCAGATACCATGTCCAGCTCACCATTCCAAGAACTTCCATCCGTCCCTTTTGGAAATATGAAGAAAATACCCTCATGAGGGTGCAGAGGTGAGGTAGCCCTTTCCTCAAGGTTTTGTCCAAGTCTTGTTGATGCCAGAGTTTGGAGGAAAGGAGGAGAGTAGAAGGAATCAGAGAAAGAGGAGGATACAGCCAGAGCTTAAGCAGAGGATTTCCCTCCGTTTTGAAATTAATTATGGAACACACAGAGGTTGTTTTGAAGCCCGCAGGCAAACACTTATGAAGACAGAAGAACTCTGAAGGAGCTAATTCTAAAAAAAGAGTTGTCCTTTGTTTGAAGAATACGTTGAGTTGTTCTCCCCACTCTCAAAGCTGGAATAAATTCATACGGTCGTAATATCCACAGCTCCAGAGAACTCAAGAGATGATCCTGAAGATCAGAAGGGCTTTATCACTCACTTTTGTCATGGCCCCAAAATGCGTCTCCCAGTCTTGATGGCATCTTGCTGGGGAAGTTATCTGAGAAATTACCGGTCTGTCTCCCTCAGAGAAGTCTTTATCTATTGCCTCATAAACTGAACTTCTAAGAGCTGAATCAGCCCAATTCTTGGCAAAAGTTGGAATGGAACCCTTACGAACTCATTTGTGATGACGGTTGGGAATGAAACAGAAGAGCTGAGCAGCAGTTGTTGGGCTCCGTGCCCACATAACCACCCCGGTAAGTACCAAGCATAGCTTTCATTTCCCCCATATTAGTGAAAACTGAAAAGAATACATGGTTAAAGCATAACAAAGATGTTGGAATCAGAAAGACACTGACTCATTGATTCCAGTCATGTCCCAGCCCCTTCTTACCATATTGCCCTGGGTGAGTTTCCTAACCCTTCTGAAGCTCCACGCCCTTATAAGAAATACAAGGTTCAATAATATCACCTACCTCACAGTGTTATTCTCTGATTGCAGTGAGATGATTAAAATGTTGAGTATAGAGTCTGTCAAATAGTTCATATGCAAAGGCTGGTTGTATTTATTAGCAGCTATTGCTACAATGATTCTGCATAACAACCCACCCAAAACTCAGTAGCTTACAGTGGTCCACACTTACTCTTTTGTCCAAGACTCTGCAGGTTGTTTGCAGCTTGGGCTTGACTGGGCAGCTCTGCTTGAGCTGGGGTTCAGCTGGGCTCGGCGCCAGGATGCTAGTTGGGTTCAGTCCTGTTCCATGTGTGTTTTATTCCATGGTCAAGGCTAAGGATCAATAGGTACAGGCTGTGCTCTCCTCATGATGGGTCACTGGAGCACCATGCTAAGCCAAAAAACACAAACACATTGAAGCCTTCTGTTTACATCACATCTACTGACATTACACTGGTCAAAGCAAGTCACATGGCAACCCCAGCATAATGGGGTAGGGCTACTCTCACCCACTATAGGAAAGAGAAGGAAGTGAATATTTGATAAACAATAATTTGAACGACCATCCTACAATAATGATGCTAAATTAATTTAGTGGTAGTAGTAATATTATGAGTAGTAATAGTAAAGAAAAATAATCATTGATTCCTTCCACTGATTTTGTTGGGCTGCCAAACTGTGCCAGGGGCTGTCTAGCTCTCCCAGGTCATGTTAAGCTTTTCCCAACCATTTAGTGCCTTGGATGTGTGGCTTAAAGGATGGCTTCAAAGACAATGACCTGAGTTGTGCAGATTATTTCCATCAGCTTGGAAATAGACAAACAGAAGCTAAACGAGTGACCAAATGCAATGTACATGGACTAACTCCCAGTTTTGGTGACTCCTTGGACGTCTCTGAGCATCGGTTCTTCTAATCTAAGAAATGGAAAGATGTTCTCTTATGTTCCTCCTACTTTACTGAGTATTTTCCACATAGAAAAAGACTTTTGCTTTCCACCAGTCAGTCTTATGCATTTTAAGCAGAACAGAAAAACATTAAACATAGTCAGTTGATGTTCATTAGAGGGAAGGCTGGCATCAAATGCCAGGTTCAGTTCAGCCATGGAGTAACTCAAAGACAATGGAAAGGATTCACAGGATGTATTGCTTGGCCCTTGCTGCGGTGGGTAAGGCAACTTGAAGAGGATAGTCTAGGGGCGCCTGTGTGGCTCAGTTGGTTAAGCATCCAACTCTTGATTTCAGTTCACGTCATGATCTCAGGTTTGTGAGCTCAAGCCCCACATCAGGCTCTGCTGACAGGGCAGAGCCTGCTTGGGATTCTCCTAATCTCTGTCTCTCAAAATAAATAAACTTAAAGAAGTGGATAGTCTAACATAAAACCAGGTGTCCTATCTTAGGAATTCCCCATCAGACAGAGTGGGACACGTGGAGCAGAGGAAGGGAAGCTGGATAAGAGATACGAAGGAAAAGAGAAGATACTTGTCAGATGTTATCTAGCAATACAACCTTCTTGCTGTTTCCCATTCATTTTTCAAGCCTAAGGGAAGAAGAAGACCTATGAACTATCCATGGATGACAGCTATCAACTCTATAGAAACATCAGATGGAAGATTGCCTTACCAAGTTCCATCACCTGTGCTGTCCGATTCCACTGGCTAAAAACAAAAACAAAACAAAACAAAACAAAACAAAAAAACCCAAAAAGCAAAACAAACAAACAAACAAACAAACAACAAAACAGGAAAAGAGCAAAAGCTATAACCTGAAAAATAGAATTTGGGCATTCAGGAAGGTTTCCCATCTTAGAAGCCTGATTGATAAATATCAAAATATCTTAAGATTTCATTGACATCTTGCCTCTCTCACTCTCTTTGTATAGAGAATGAAGGGGAGAAAAAATTGACAGGCATTAATTGTTAAGAAGGAACTGCAGTCCCACTAAACACCACAAGAATCCAGCCAGGTAAGTACAATAACCTCATACTTTCAAAAAAGAATCCAGGATTGTTTGGGTTAAACACATTACTACCCTCCAAAACGTTATTAGAAAATGAGAATTGACCTCGGACCTAGACTCTGATTTTTTTCACCATATTACATTTTGATCTTTAAGATATGCACGCAGATTTTGAAAATTTTATTGCTTTTAGCTAAAAGCAAGGAGACAGATGAAATTAATGTTCACAAAGTCCCTTTCAGTCCCAGACATCTGTGAGTCTATGATATACAGCAAATTATTTCCTCCGCAAGCCCAAACTGGAGGCTACATTGTATATATTTTCCCCTTGTTTTCCTATGTCAGCTCCCTGACTGCCCCTCACAGCCACTTTGCAAGTCTTGATTGCCAAGCATTTAGTTTCTTTTTCCTGTTTGTCTGGAAGACAGAAAGCCCCAGGAAGGGATTCTTGGGCTTTTGATAGAAGGCACATGAAATATCTGTAATTATGGATTACATTTTGTACCCAATAAATGGCTGAAAGAAGTCCAATGATAGAAACTTTTAGAAGATAATTGAATGTGTCAGCTGGATCAAAAAATTATGTACTTGCTCCACCTCTGCAAATTGTGATAAATAGTCTGTTGTCTGGAGAGGTTGCCTGGCATTTTCTTTTGCATTCCAAAATCACTGTCGCCCTTGTCACTGAATTTTTGGTTAACGACTCAAAGAAACCCTTTGGACTAGAATGAATCTCCTAGATGCCACCATCTGAACATAGTTACCTGGCATACAACAGACTTTAATAATTCAAAACTTCAATTTATTTTTATCATTATCCCAGACAAAAGAAATGTATATTTTTAGCACATTTATTGGTGAAAAATGGGGTGTGACCCACGCTTGAGGAAAAATTAGCATTTCTCTACTTAAATAATGAAGTAAGAGAAAAAAAAGCATTTTTTCTTCATTATTTATGTATCCAATTGTGTCCTTTGCATAACTGCCTTGGAATAGAAGCACCTTATTAAGACGGACGATGAGTAGTAGCAGTAGAATTCCCAAGCAGAAGAACAAAATAAGATATAAATTAACGTTTTCTATTAAACCCCAGCAGTATATAGTGTGGCCAGACCAAGGAGAATCGAGGCTTGTTTAAACATTTATAAATCGTAAAGAGCAGTCAGGGTAAATGGAAATAAAGAGTGATCAAATGTAGACTGAAGTTAGAATGTTCTAAACTGACAAGGAATGGTAGAAATAACGAAGGAGGGATGGGGTAAATGGGTGACGGGCCTCAAGGAGGGCACTTTTTGGGATGAGCACTGGGTGTTGTATGTAAGAGATGAATCACTGGCTTCTACCCCTGAAGCCAAGATTACACTGTATGTTAACTAACTTGAATTAAAAAAAGAAAAAGGAAAAAAAATATGTATATATATATATATATATATATACACATTTTTTAATGTCCATTTTATGTCCATTTATGTATGTATATATATATGATTATATATATGTATAAATGATTTCAAAAGGAAGAAATAAAATGGACAACATTAAAAAAAAAAGAAATAACAAAGGGGAAGATCAGTAAGAACTTCATGTACGAATTACGATTTCTCTCAAAATTGCTTAACAGGCAAATAAACCGGGGGAAATGCTCGCTCTCCACAGGACAAAGGGTGATATCCTTAACAGGAAAAGAGCTCCTGCCAAAAGGTAATAATAAAAGCATTAAGTTCCCCATCAGTAAAGGGGGGAAGGGAGTAAAGACAATTGAAAGCACAGATACATTGATGGCTAAGAAACATTTGAACATTTTTCAACCTCCCTCATCATCAAAGAAATGGAAATTTGCATAACAGGGAAATGCTATTGTTAATCTATCAGATTACTAGAACACTAAAAAAGAAAGAGAGAGAGAGAGAGAGAGAGAGAGAGAGAGAGAGAGAATATTCGAATGCGGAGATGGAGTGTAGTGACACAGAGGAGCTCAGCTCAGCTGGAAGGGATACAAAGCTGTTCCAGCCCTCGGCAAGGAATGTGGCGTGCAGTGTGCGAGCCTTGAAAATATTTGGAACGCTCACCTCCAAAAGTCTACTTCTGGGATTCTAATGATGGAAATGATCCAAAACAGAGAAAAGGGGTTTTCTGCCAGAGACATTCATTGCACTGTTGTTTATAATATTAAAATTGGGGAATAAACTAAATTTCCAAAAAATAAGAGTGATATTACACAAATCAGAATAACAAAATGTAGCCACTCAAATATCTGTAAAATATTTTAAGATCATAAGATGCCTAGGTTTTAATGAAAAATATAAAATTAGAGTATAAAGTTTGATATGTGGAATGAGATCAACGGTATAAAATAACGGATAAAAATGACCAGAGTGGATTATAATAAAATGCTAATAAAGGTTTTATCTGGTTAGTAAGATTATGGATGCAGTGACCATGTAATTTATTCTCCAAAAGGGGACACACCCAAATGTCTATGAGAAGGGACATATCAGGGGACAACATTCTGGCAGTAAAGCCTAATGAGAATGTTACTTTTTATTAAGGTCCCTAAATATTTTTCAGACAAAGACTAGTTTTATAAGTGAATTCTTTCTAGGGATGCCTGGGTGGCTCAGTGGGTTAAGTGTCTAACTTCAGCTCAGGTCATGATCTCTCAATTCTTGAATTTGAGCCCCACCTCAGGTTCCACACGGCTGGTGTGGAGGCTGCTTGGGATTCTCTCTCTCCCTCTCTCTCTCTCTGCCCCTTCCCCCACCTGAGTGCTCTCCCTCTCTCTGAAAATAAATAAATAAGCTTAAAAACTTTTTTAAAAAAAATTAAAAAGAGAGTTCTTTCTGATTATCAAAGTGACATATGTTCACTGTAGAAAATTTGAGAAACAGAAATATATGAAATTTGAGAAATTACACTGATGTAAATGGTGGGTAAATAGTAGACCTTTCTAAGAGCTCATTTGCAGGTGGTTTGGATGAAGTGTGGCTGGGAATCCGCTTGGGATGAAAAGCAGGAGAGGGCAGTGGGCAGATTTAATGTTGGAGAAGCATGTACTAGGTCGGCAGGAGTTTTGCAAAGAGGGAGTTCCCTGTCTCTGGAGTCATCTGAGTTGAGGCCGGCTGACTCCATTAGGGGTGTTCTTAAAAAGAAACTGAAGGCTGCCTAAGAGACACCAACCCTGAGGTCTGGGGTTGTTTGGAAGACCAGGCATGGACCAAACCCAGAGCTTAGCTTTTCTGTAGGGGTGAGGTCTAACCTGGAGACATAGGGATGTCCAGACAGGTCACTGCTGGCGGCAGCCGCAGTCGAGCAGTGTGTGGGCGGGCAGAGAGTGGGGAGCTCAGAATGCTACCTTCCATTTGAGTCTACTCTTTTCAAAGTAGTTTTACATACCTGTATACTTTTTAATGTAGTGTTTTATTGAACGTGGAACGTTCTCAGAATTCCAGAAGTCCTTTATTGTCCCTTCTAATTATATCCTCCTTGCTCCCTGAAGAAACCAATAACCAAGTTATTTCTTATTCCTTTGGCCTGTTCGTAAGTCCTTCTAAATGGAATCACACAGTATACTCTGTCTTGGGTATGATTTCCTTCACCCAACATGATGTTTGTGAAATTTCTACCTACTGTTACTTTATAGCATTTCATTCTCACAGAAACACCAAAAGGGAGGTTAAAAGTTGGTCAGCAGCGGTGTCTGGATGGGTCAGTCACATGAGCATCTGACTCCTGGTTTCAGCTCAGGTCACGATCTCATGGTTCATGAGTTCGAGCCCCGTGTCAGGCTCTATGCTGACAGTGCTGAGGCTGCTTGAGATTCTCTGTATCCCTCTCTCTTTGCCCCTCCCTGCTCATGCCCTCTCTCTCCAAAAAATAAATAAACATTAAAAAAAAAGAAGCGATCAGCAGTTTGCCATAGAGATAAGGAAATAACCCCAAGGAGATTAAGTGACTTCAGCAAGATCTGATAACCAGTAGCCATCCAGTAAGTTGTCTCTAGGTTAGTACCCCTGGAAAAGTATGGTTTTGTAGGGACAGGGTGGAACTGGGTTTACTCATATCTTGACTCTCCTACTCACAAGTTTGGTGGGTTGGGCCAAGCCACTGAGCTTCTCTGAAACTTGAGTGCCTCCCTTCTGGAAAGGAACCCTGACGTCAGTGCCTCCCAGGCAATCAGTTCACATTTGTCACATGGATGAACAAATGAGTTTAGTTGTCAGGAGCAAATGACATCAGGCGTATAAAATCCAGTATGATGCTTGGCACTTTCGGGCCCTCATCAAAGAACAGGTATAGGTGGCCCTTAAAAGGAAGTCTCGTACAAGGGGAGGCTCCCAGCGCAAGACTAATTTTTGGATGCATCCGTTAGAATGCATTAAATATAAATCATCTGGGGATTCCCAACGTCCGAGTACTTGGTGTTGTGCAGGTGATCTGAATGACCTATACACTCAGCGTCACCCAGAAAGTTAAGTCTAGTGACAGCTTCTCTTATTAACCCTCTTAAAGGCGCTCAAAGTGTTTCTCAGACCCCCATTTGCTCCTGGCTTTGGTGATATGTAGAAACGTGTCAGCTTTTCAAAGCTGATCTCTTCCGGACTTTTTGACATGCACATAGTGCTGGTGAATTTGCAACAACCTCTGGGACAGCATAGCTTTGCTCAGGCGGAATGTAAAAGCCATCCAGCTGGCAGACCAAGCTGAGAAATCCACGTTCATCTAAGTTAGTTTGTGCCTAAATGCTCTCTGGGGTTTTACTTATTTTTCAACTTGCTCTTGCTGTGAAAGTTCCGTCTTCGAAATGTTAAGTCACCGAGCCATAAAAAGATGTGACATGACCACAGGCAGTGTCAGTTGGTGTACGCGCTGCTAGCTGTGGGGAATTTGGGGGTGGACCCCTAAATATTGTGGCATCCTATCCTTCAATATATAATAGTTATCACTACATTTTATTGAGCCCTTAATACATGATAGATTCCGTTAGCTACTCGCTTGGTGTTTCATTTAATCTTTACAATAAATCTCATGAGATAGGATTATCATCATCGTTTTAGAGAGAAGGAAACAGACCCAGAAGTGTTAAATAACTTTTCAAGGTCAAATAATTCCTAAGTGGCAGAGCTGGGATTGGAGCCTAGTGCTGCCTGATTTCAATGCTAGTTCTTCCCTCTGTGACTTGAAGCAGGAATGAGAAGACTCTTTAAATTTTTTTTTTATTTTTAATGTTTATTTTTGAGGGGGGGAGAGAGAGAGAGAAAGAGAGAGAGAGAGAGAGAGAGGCAAATGGGGGAGGGACAGAGAGAGAGGGAGACACAGAATCCAAAGAAAGCTCCAGGCTCTGAGCCATCATCACAGAGCCTGATGCGGGGGTTGAACTCATGAACTGCAAGATCATGACCTGAGCCAAAGTCAGACATTTAACCAACTGAGCCACCCAGGTGCCCCAGGAATGAGGAGACTCTAATGAAAGAAGTCTGGGATATGGGACCCCGAAGATGAAATCTGGCTTATAGATATGCTTGGGTCTGTGGGTTTCTCTGGAGTCCTAATGACTTAATTATTAAAGAACACAGCCTGCCATGGCTGGAGGGCAGCAGATGCTGTCACAACTGCCAAGAAGGAGGTCAAGTGCCTCGACCTTGACCCCAGTCATATCTGTTCAAAACAGGCTGCCTGCAGGCACTCTGGAGAAACAGACACAGCTTTCCAGATTTTTCCTCTACCACCAAGGTGAGGTGCACTCTCCTAATCTGTCTTGGTTCTTTATTTAGCACAACACTTCTGTTCTGCCAAAGCAGCCATTCCAAATATGAGTGCTTAAAATAATGATCATAATATAAACAAAACAGCAAACTCACCCTTAGGTAACCTCCAATAGCGAGAAAGGAAATATAAACATGTTTCTCTCCCTGAGGGTCAGGCTGTCCTGCACCGCTGAAGGTAAGAGACCTGTCTCTGTGACCCCACCCCTTGCTCATTCTCCTTTGTCTTTAGAGCCCCCTTAGAACTTCAATTTAACCTCTGTCCAAACCGGCACTTAAATCCTGAATTCACTCCTTCTTTTTATTTATTTATTTAAAAAAATGTTTTTCAGTGTTTATTTTTGAGAGACAGAGACAGACAGAGCATGAGCAGGGGAGGGGTAGAGAGAGAGGGAGACACAGAATCCAAAGCAGGCTCCAGGCTCCCAGCTGTCAGCACAGAGCCTGACGCAGGGCTTGAACCCATGAACCGTGAGATCATGACCTGAGCCAAAGTCGGACACAACCAACTGAGCCACCCAGGCGTCCCTCAGTCCTTCTTTTTATATGCACTCCCCCACCATCATTGAAGCCATATCATCTTTCACCAGGACTGCTTGCCCCAAGAGACCAAGCTCCATTCCGATCCCCTCCCCCACCATAATTTATTCTCCTCAAAGCAGCCAGAGTGTCATTTCAGACACAAATCACATACTGTCTGGGGCAAATTTTATTTTCCAAAGTCAGCTACCCTGGTCCATCTCACTCCAAATGTTCTTACAAGGGGATGTGGAGGTTCCTCCATGAATAGTAGAGTCTCTATTCTCTCCCTTTGATGCTGGGCAGGTTTGGGGGGCTGGCCTCCAAGAGTGGAACACAGCAGACTTCCAAGATTAAGTTAGAAGAAGCAATACAGACTACCACTGGGTTCTTTCCCGGGATGCTGCCCTGGTAATCCAGCCGCCATATTTTGAGGAAGCTAAGCAGACACACAGAAGGGCCAGGTGTCATCCCGCTGAGGTCCCAAATCCAGGATCAGCCAGCAGACATGAGTGAGCAAGTCTCAGATGACTCCACCCCAAATGGTGGAGACACCAGCCGACTTCACCAGGCCCTGCCCACATTACAGATCTCCGCCCAAGAAAGAGGTCACTGTATCAAGACACTAAGTTTAGGGGAGGTTTGTGACACAGAATTGGGAACCAGAACTCCATCACTCTTTTGCTTGAAACCCTCTAGTGTCTTCCCTGTGCCATGGGAAGAAACTCCAACATCCTTACTTGGGTCTCCAAACCTGTGCGTGATCTAGCCCCTGACAGCCCCTCCCATTTCATCAGCCCTGTGCTCACTGCTTCTTTCTCTCCACTGAACCCACTGGGCTTGTTCTGACCTCAAGGCCTCTGTTCTTACTGTTCCTTCTGCCCAAATGCTATTCCCTGGGGATTGGCATATCTGGATTCCGTTCATAATTCAGGTTGCACTTGAAAAATTGCTTCCTTCACTGGTTATCAAAGACTGGCCCTTGGGTCCCTTTCAGATTAGGGGTCACACATGTTAAGGTTAGGTGGTCATTGTGACATTTTTTCCCCCAGCCATGTTCAGCTACAGAAAGGCAAGCATGGATGGCAGAGGAGCAGAGTAGAATTTAAACAGGTATGGGGTCTTGTCCGGTGAGTTCATGACTCCTTTGAAGGTGACTCTGCCTCAGTAGTCACTACTCCACAAGGGTGCTTTTCGCCAAGACAATATGCTAATGTTGAAATAGTCACAGTCTCAAAGATGTGTTTATCAGGTGCTGTTGGACTAATTTTTGGCTCACCTGCAGTCACAGAGGGAGAGAAAGAGAGAGAATACAAATTCCATGCTCTCTTCAATCATCTTCAATTCTTTATTCCTCAAAAATGCACTTATTGAGGGTCCACTATGAGCAAGGAGGCTATATTCTAGCAGGAGGAACAAATACTAAACAAAGAATAAAATAGAGTGTGTCAGCATGTGATAATATAGGAGGGAAGCAGGAGACTTGAATGAAATGTGTCAGTTAGCCATATAGCTCGGCATGGAAGAGTGTCCCAGGAAGAAGGGACAGCAAGTGCAAAGTCCCTGGTCTGTGAGCATGGGCGGCATGTTTAAGAATTAGCAAAAAAGAGGGGCGCCTGGTTGGTTCAGTTGGATAAGCGTCCGACTTCGTCTCAGGTCATGATCTCATGGCTTGTGGGCTCAAGCCCCGCGTCAGGCTCTGTGCTGACAGCTCAGAGCCTGGAACCTTCTTCTGCTTCTGTGTCTCCATCTCTGTCTCTCTTTGCCCCTGCCCCACTTGCACACTCTCTCTCTCTCTCAAAATAAATAGACATTAAAAAATGTTTAAAAAGAAGTGAGACATGGAAATTTCTAAAATTTATAGGGAGTATTTCCAGTGAGGTAGCAGAACAGAGTGGTATGTAGAAAAGTATAAAAATGTGCTTGGAGAGGGAGGGAGCAATCAACTGCTTGAAACACTGATGGAAGAAGATGCATGTTGAGAATTACCTGCTGCAATTGGAGATGAGAAGGTGATTGGCATCCTTGACAAGAGCTATTTCTGGGGTGGAAAAAGGATGAAACCTGAATGCCATTGGGTTAGGGAGAAGGTAGGAGAAAAGGAAATGAGGATGATGACTTTATTCTAGGATAATTTTCCTGGAAAGGGGGTGCAAAAATGGGTACAGTAGCTGAAGAGGGATGTGGGGCAAGTGAGGATTTTTTTTTAATATGAGAAAATATAAAACGTGCACTAATGAAGAAGAGTGAGGGAGGTTGATGATGCAAGGCAGAGAGGAAACAGCAGGTACATCCCCAAAGGAGGAGTTGGCCAGAGAAAGGAGAAAGGAAGTCAGTCCAAAGAAACAAGAGAATGTGAGATGTTTGTGTATGTTGGCAGATAGATATGGTGATGGAAATGTATGGAAATTACTTTCTGATTGCTTTTATGATGTACAATGAAATAGGAAGCAAAGCAACTATTTGGGAGTGAAAATTAAAGAAGAGACCATGAAGCTTTGGGAAGAAGGAAATAGTCAACCAGGAGGAGAGTAGACAAGTGAATGGATTAGGGAAATGCAGTGGAATTAGTGAAAGCACTAAAGGTCCACTGCGGGTTAGTGGTTGAGGATCGAAAGTTAAATCAATCAGTATAACATTGACCTACATGGAATAGGTGTAATGTTGGATTTAAACAGGGCATAGGTTGTGTTGGCTGCTATGAACTGAAGTGTGTCCCCCCACAATTAGTTGCTGGAGCCCTAATCTCCAATGAGACTGTATTTGGAGAAAGGGCTTTCAGGAGATAATTAAGGTTAAATAAGGTCACAAGTGGGAATTCCAAATCTGATAGGATTAGTGGTCCTATAAAAAGAAAAAGATAGAGAGTTCCATCTTAATGCTCATGCATGAAGAAAAGGCCATATGAGCACACACTGAGATGGCAGCTGTCTGGAAGCCAGGAAGAAAGCTCTCACCAAGAATTAAATTCGCTGGCACCTTAGTCTTGAACTCCCCAGCCTCCAGAACTGTGAGAAATAGATTTCTGTTGTTTAAGTCACCCAGACTATTGTATTTGTTATGGTAGCCTGAGCTAAAACATCAGGTGAGTATGATAAAGGAAAGAGAGCCAAGGGAGTTGAGGGTTGTGTGCAAGAGAATGGTTATGACCACAGACCATGGAAACGAGATTAGGCGAGAAAGGAAGTAATAATGATGCGGGATGAAGGGCAGTACAACTGTTTAATATGATAAAGTTAATGACTGTAGATCTAAATTGATCTAAGAGTCCAGAGAGTGGGGTACTTGAGGGGGTAAAGTGGAAAGATAGGAGGTAATGGTCAGAAAGTGGGATGTTTTCTGTAAGATCGTAGGGGTGGTACTGTAAGTGATGATGACAAAGTCTAGGGTGTGATCAAGGAAATGGAAAACTAGTTATTTGAGGACAAAAGTTGAGAAACTAAAACTCTGGAGTGTTAGAAAGATGGTCTTCGTTAATATTGGAATAATCAGGGATTACAGTAACTGTTGGAATTATACTAACAGTTGCAGTGAGTGGCCATAAGCTCAGTGCTTACATCTTCAAAGAATGAAAAACAGTACCTGAGAAGAGCATTTGAAGTGATTTCAAGATGGTGGGTTAGTAAATAGTGGAGTCTGAAGGGTGGTCTTCAAAACTGTGGGTTGTTAGGGAGAGGGAAGAATAGTAAAGTGTCAATGAGGACTAACGATTTATATTATATCTTCCTTAGGGGAAGTCTTTATCTATTTATCATCTTTCAATCATCTATCTATCACCTATCTATCTATCTCCCTAACTATATCTATCTATGTATCTATCATCTATCAATCTTCTATCTATTATCTATCTCTCTACTATCTATATTTATCTATCATCTAACTATCCATCTACTGTCTATCTATCTATCTATCTATCTATCTATCTATCTATCTATCATCTAGCTCCCTATCTATATCTATCTATGTATCTAACTATCATCTATCAGTCTACTATCTATTATCTATCTCTCTACTATCTATCTATTATCTATCATTGATCTCTCTATCATCTATCTATCCATCTATCTACTGTCTATCTATCTCCATATCTATCTCGCTATCTATCGATATCTATTTATCTATCTCCTATGTAATCTATCTCCTATCTATCTATCTATCTATCTACCACCTATCTAAGGAGGATATATAGATATCCTTAGATATATCCAAGGATGGATATAGGAGATATATACCACCAGTCTGCAGAGTAGAGGGAAGGGGAAAGAAAGCAGCCACTACTTGAGAGATCTGTAGAGAAATTAGAGTCCACAGAGAACTAAGTTTCTTTTGGACAAAGATGAAGGGCACATTACAGGAGAGGCTGGTGATGAGGAAGACTTTGCTAATGGCTGCCCATAATTCTCGAAGCACAGAGGAAGGGGCCAGGAGATGTGGGGTGACAATGGGGTTAGATTAGGGCATGTGTTGATCTTTATAGGTATTAGAGTCAATGTAATGGAGAAGTGGGAGTTGGGACTTCCGATAGCTGACATAGAATGAGAAAAGGGGATTCTTGAATTAGTCACAAAATGCTTGGCATCTGTGTTTGACTCTGCTCCCAAACCCATTCCCTGCCCTTCTTTGCCCTTCTCTGAAGCCTACTTTCCTTGCAGTTGAACCATTTAGGCTACTTTTTCCTTTGACTTCCAGTTTTCCCTAGCTAGTGGGAAGCTCTAGCAGGAGATCAGAAGGCTAAAGGAGAGAGAGGAAACAGTATTTTTTCTTTGCTTCCTCCCTGCCTCCTAGCAATCGTGGCAATGGTTACCTTCTTCTGAGTGCCAGCTCTGTAGGCAGCCCCTCTTCTATGGCTCTATCTCATGCTGATCAAGAGCCAGTGACTCTTCTGCCTGTGCTGATCCCTTGGTAATCACCATCTTTGTTGGTTCTCACATCTCTGCCCATACCTCATCCAGCAAACCCTTCATCAGCTCCTCAGTTGAGTGACCCATTGGTTCATGCCTGGTCCCTGGTGGTCTTACCTGCCGACAGGTACACCTGTTCCCATATGTCCAGGTGTGCCCAGGACAGTTCTGGCTTACATGATTTGTACCAGTGTAATTATTAATAGCATCCCTTTCACTCCCCAAAGTATTCCAGTTTTGATTAATTATATAGTCACCCTACCTCTGATCCCCTGGTTCTGTTTGCTATGCCTGTAAATCAATCTCTCCAGATGGCCTTCTCTCTGGCTGGAGTCTTCTTAATCTCTTACAGTCTTTCCTGTGAACTGAGAGGCTGGACATCTAGGAAAGGGAGGAGGGAGAGGGAGAGCCCAGCTTGGTCTTTATTTTCATTCCTCCAACACAGCAGGCTAAAAGCAGATGAGAGAGCACAGCTCGTCTTGTTTATGATTTACGTTTTTCCATGATTAATCATGTGTAATGAAGAGATACTTCCCTAGGGTCACTGGCTCATTAGCTTCTTACCCTCCCTTGTTTTGGAGACCTATACCATCAACCTGAGTAGCACAGCACAGGTGAATTGAAAAATATCAAGTGGCTTTGCTATGTTGGGCAAGCCAAGCTAAGCTCTCTTGGCCTTGATTTCCTCCTTTGCAAATGGGAGGATTAACAGCACCTAACAGGGTAACTAGGATTGAATGAGTTGATACATAAAGAGGTGCAATAGTGCTGACACATAGGGAGCACTATGCACTTGTATCTTTTACACACACACACACACACACACACACACACACACACACACTGATGGGGAGAGATGTGTATGAGGGATGGGGATGAACACTCAGGTGGAGGAGAAAGTGGCTCTTCCTTCCTGAGGAACACAGCACCAGGGCACTGATGCATATTAGGTTACAGATCACTGTGGTTTCTTGAAACAAGGGGCTATTTCCTGTATGGAGAGGGTAGGTGTTTCCAGAAGGGAGAAGAGGAAACTTGTGCCTGCTTCCGTTCAAGCCTCTTCAGAGAAATCCAACTTTCATCTCCCAGAGACCAGCCACTCTGGAAAATGTGGACGTAGTTTTAGTTTTCACCCATGCTAACAAAATGAAAGAAATCAGCATTTATTTTTGTGATCTGACACAAATTCTGGGCAAGGGGTGTGGAAAGAGATGTATCAGTCTGGGTCTAACCAGAAGACAGACATCACGAAGTAATTTAGATAGAGCACGTATAATATAAGTGATCATTCAGCTATGACAGCAGAGTAACTATAAGATGGCGGGGGCTGGGAGGAAATGTCTAAAGGATACCCTGGGGCTAGGGGGAATGCTCTAAGAAGGACAAATTTAGAAGAGGTTCTCATCTCATTGGAGAAGCTGTGGTTGCAGGCCAGTGGGTGGCCAAAGAGCTCGCTGGCTTGCAGGAGCCCCAGCTGGCACACCCATCAATGGGTGAACAGAAGTGGCTCCCAGGTCAAGGCTGGTGGGCGGGCATGGAGAGGGAGTCAGGGACCCTACTGGGGGTGCTTGGCCCAGAGTGCAGGGTGTCCATATCAGGAGGACAAGAAACAACACGCGGAGGGCTAGTGGGTGTGAATGCAAAAGGAATCAACAGGGGCGCTGCTATGGAGGGGGGCTGGAGAGCCCTCTCTACAGAAACCTAAAACATCTCCGCATATGTCTTAGGCTGGTCCGGATTCAGGTGGGGCCATGGGCTCCCAGGAAGGGGAATTCTGGAGGCATTAGGAGACAGATCTCATTCTCCTATTTCTCTATTAGATGAACTATCCCAATTCCTGACAACTCTTCCTTCTACAGCATTTATTCCTGATCACATTGACAGAAAACTCTCCTTAGCTATTGTCTGTTGTGGTGTTCCATTTTTTTTTTCTTTATGGTATCATTTATTTTTTCTTAATATGAACTTTATTGTCAAATTGGTTTCCATACAACACATACAACACCCAGGGTTCCTCCCGACAGGTGCCCTCCTCAATGCCCATCACCCACCCACCCCTCCCTCCCACCCCCCATCAACCCTCAGTTTATTCTCAGTTTTTAAGAATCTCTTATGGTTTGGCTTCCTCCCTCTCTAACTTTTGTTGTGGTATTCCAGATGTAATCCTACTGGTAAAGAATAGCCAAAACAAACAAACAAACAAGCAAACTTCCTGTGCTGATGTAGAAGAGTTTCAGGGAATTTCTGCTAGCTTTTCTAGCAACTATACGAAGGTTGTGTTTAAGTGAATGCATTGTGCCCCCAGCGATAATCACTTGCATGCAGATATAACTCACCTTAGCTATAACTCAAGCTATCAGAAAATATACTTTGTGTTTGTATAATCACTATGTTAAAGACTTAGATTTCTTTATTCTGAGGTATTCTGAGGTAGCATTTCTTTGAGCGACATCCGTTTTCTGTCTCATTAGCGGGAGGGGTCGTTAGATAATCTTCTGATGGTGTCGGGTAGATCTGTTTCCTGAAACTATTCTCCTGGGATAAACAGATACTTGTCATTTTGTTTGCTGGGGTATCTCTAACTCTCAAAATGACTGATGGGCCATAATGTTATTCCATGGGGATGAAGAACATTGGCTGTGGGGTTGGCTTTTGGTTTCCTTAGCAACTCTCTCCTAGGGGCACCATGGCAGCCACGTTTATTCAAAGTCGGGATTCTAACAACAACAAAAACTGACAGTATTTCAATTGAGATTTTATACACCTAAATTAACTTTGCTCAAGAGAGATACGTTTTGCATTGCTATCATTTTTTTAGTTTGTGTGCTATTTCTCATTAGAATAGCAAATTCCACCCTCAGAGGAGAGTTGGCTGGGAGGGGAGAGAGCTGGGGGGTAGAGATTAGAGAGGCTTAATAACCTGAATCCCAAAGAGGAAGTGGTTTTCTCTTAGCTCCAGTTTCCCATATAGCCCTGAGGGGAACTAATTTAGAATCCAAGCAAGCCCCATCAAATACATGGTCTCCTTAGTACCGTGTTATTCAATCCAAGTAGAAATAACTTAGTTTTTCCCATTGTTTTTACAGAAAAGCTGGTCTCTGTGTGAGATTTATTACCATTTCCTACCAGGGTTTCTGAAGTTTGGCACCACTGATAATTTGGACTGGATAATTGGGGGAGGGGGGGCTGCCTTGTGTAAAATGTTTAGCAGTATCCCTGGCCTCCACCCAATAGATGCCAGTAGATCCACTCTCCCCCCACCCCACTGATCCCCCAGCTGGGACAACCAAAAGTCTCTAGACATTGCCAAATATCCCCGGGGGGGGGGGGGCATGCAAAATGACTCCAGTTGAGATCTATTATCTAAAGGAGAAATGCCATGTGATCCCATGAATAACTCATTTTCATGTGATCCCATGAATAACTCCCTTTATCAGTCCTCGCTTTTAGCTTCCTAAACTAGATAACCGATACTCCAAGTGCATGAGAGCCCATGCCCAGAATGCCCATTAAAGGGAACTATGATATATTTGCACATAATTTAGTGAGTATCACAATAGCAGCAAGATCCTCACTCGAGGTTGATTGGACCTGTCTTCTGGCCTCAGTCATTTCCCGTCTCTGTCACAGCTTTTCACTATCACACCCCCTATTTTTTTTTATGAAAGTATGCATGTCACATGGAAGTCACTAGCACCTCCCAGCCCCAAGACATGAAAACTAAAGGCACAATAAGATAAAATAAAATAAAATAAAATAAAATAAAATAAAATAGGAGAGGGAGTCATGGAGAGCCTAATGTGGATTCCACAGGACACAGTTTTATAGACTATCGATTCTGCCTGTGCCAACAATTAACCACAAAATTAGACACATCCGAGGGGGAATTTATGTAACACTTGTAAGCCCTAGGAGATCACTGGTGTTTTTTTTTCCCAACAAGATCTACCTATAACAAAATTTCTAAATCAATAAAAAAAATATTTGTAGCTCCTTGCATTTCCATATGACCAAAACTATCTTTTAAAAAATTAATTAATTAATTTTTCTATCTATCTATTTATTATTATTAATTTGAGAAAGAAAGAGCACACACATGCAAATGGCAGAAGGGGAGAGGGACAGGGAGAGAGCATCTCAAGCAGATTCCATGCCCAGCACAGGGCTGAATCCCACAACTGTGAGATTGCAACCAGAGCTGAAATCAAAAGTCAGACGCTTAGCTGATTGAGCCACCCAGGTGCTCCCCCCCTCCCTGAAGCTACCTTTTTAGAATGAAGGTATCACTCTGTCATTGCTATATATGAAGAACCATTTTTGTCTGATCACAAAGAATGACAGCATGGCGCCTGGGTGGCTCAGCCAGTTGAGCATCTGACTCTTGATTTTGGCTCAGGTCACCTCATGGTTCATGGGATTGAGCTCATGTGGGGCTCTGCACTGATAGCCAGGAGACTACTTGGGATTCTCTCTCTCTCTCTCTCTCTCTCTCTGCCACTCCCCTGTTCTCTCTCTCTCTCAAAAAATAAATAAATACATTTTTTTTTAATGGTAGGGTTATCCAAGTTTTTTTCTAGAACCTCCACGGTGCAATTAGAACTGGCCTGTGCTGGAATTGAGGCAATACTTGACAAATTTGATGCGAACTGGTGCCAGGCACCATGTCCCCCAGCACAGATTCAGTTGTTTGTTGGTTGCGTTGGAACTGGTTTTAATCTTAAGATGACAAAGGGTGTGGAAAGACTGTGGGTTTCTACATCTGACTGACTTGAGTTTTCAACCCATCACTGGCACCTTCTTTTACCCTTGTGAGCTTCTCATCGGCAAAGTAAGAGTACAATACAACCATCACAGGGTCATCACGGGTTTGGAAAGAACACACAGAAAGCTCTAAGCAGAATGGCCAGCCTGGGAAGGAGCCACTTCCCTGTGGCCTAGTTACTCCATGCCGACATCGATTCTGACACACCAAGCCTCAGGCTAACACATCTAATGTGGTGCCCAGAGTCCCTTTCCATAGAGATGATCAGACCCTTTTTGTTTGGTCGAAGAACAACAAATTCCTGTCTACCTCGGAGGCGTCCAAATGATAATGTCAGTCTGGCTGGGTCAGATATACCTGGGAGCCTGTTAAAAACAATGATCCTTGGTTCATACCCTAGAGCTTTTCATTCAGTGAGCCACTCTTAGGACCTGGGAATATGGGCTTTAGAAAGCTCCCAGGGAGCTCCCAATGTGCCATTTCTCAACCCAACTGGTTATATGCGTGTGTTCACTTTGTGAACCTCTCCCCGCCCCCAACTGCTACAATTTTCTGCCTGTATGTGATATGGCAGAAAACTTCCATAAAAGCTTAATTAAACGTAAAATATCTCCCAGGTGATTCTGATTCACAGGCCAGTTTTGAGAGCCACTGGTTTTTGTATCTTATCCAAACCACACTTAAAAGTAAGAAATGAGGGGTGCCTGGGTGGCTCAGTCAGTTAAGCACCTACTTCAGCTCAGGTTGTGATCTGGCAGTTAGTGAGTTTGAGCCCCGTGTCGGGCTCTGTGCTGACAGCTCAGAGCTGGAGCCTGCTTGGGATCCTGTGACTCCCTCTCTCTCTGCCCCTCCCCCGCTCATGCTCTGTCTCTCTGTCTCACAAAAATAAATAAACTTAAAAAAAATAAATAAAACGGAAAGAAAAAAAAAGCCAGAGAGGGAGGGAGCGAAAGCATAAGAGACTTAAAAACTGAGAATAAACTGAGGGTTGATGGGGGCTGGGAGGGAGGGGAGGGTGGGTGATGGGCATGGAGGAGGGCACCCGTCGGGAGGAGCCCTGGGTGTTGCATGGAAACCAACCTGACAATACATTTCATATTTAAAAAATAAAAATAAAATAACAAATAAATGTAAAAGAAAAATAAAACAAAAACACTCAAGGGGTGAAAAAGCCACAAGGCTAAAGTGCTTTCCAGCTTCTACTGAAGAGCTGTCCTTTGTGGAAACTGTGTTTCTGAAATCAGAGAAGCGCTCCTCGGTGGCATAGCCCTCCCCAAACCTCCAACACAGAGAATAAGGAAAATGGACCTGTAATTGCTCTTGCTTCTACTGTAGTCCAACCAGGAATTAAAAGCTCTCATACCGTTGACGCACAGATTGCAGATTATAGACAAAGCAGCACACTCTACTTTCCTTGTTGAGAATGGTTCATTTTCTCCCGGGGAACTCTAGTGGCACACCGTTTTGTCCAGCATTGAAGAAGAGAAGGAAATGGCATTTTTTTAAGCTCAGTAAGTATAGGATTTATTTGTACTTTCACTTAAGAGATGAGCCACTTAAGGCTTAAATGAAATGTCAATATGTCCAAACACAAGGTGTCCAGAGGCAACCGCTGTGATTTTGACCAGTGGTTTAGTGTCCAATTTGCTACCTTATTTACTTATCTCAGTTCTGGATAAATAGGGTAAGCTAAACTCACAATACTATGGGAATTTTTTCTCTTTAGTGATTAATAAAAAAAGCAGATAGAAATAGCTTGTCAGGGCACGTGGGGGCTCAGTTGGTTAAGGGTCCAATTTCTTTCTTTCTTTCTTTCTTTCTTTCTTTCTTTCTTTCTTTCTTTCTTTCTTTGAGTTTATTTATTTTGACAGACACAGAGATAGCCGAGTTGGGGAGGGGCAGAGAGAGACGGAGACAGAGAGAATCCCAAGCAGGCTTTGCTCTGTCAGCACTCAGAGCCCAATGGGGGGCCTTGAACCCACAAAACTCTGAGATCATGATCTGAGCCAAAACCAAGAGTTGGATGCTTAATCGACTGAGCCACCCAGGCACCCCTAAGCATCCAATTCTTGATCGCGGCTCAGGTCATGATCTCACCATTCATGAGATCGAGCCCCGTGTTGGGGTCTGCACTGACCCTGTAGAGCCTGCTTGGGATTCTGTCTCTCCCTCTCTCTCTGTCCCTCCCCCACTCCTGTTTTTTCCCCCTCTCTCTTTCTCTCAAAATAAATAAATAAACTTCAAGAAAAAGAAATATATTATCAATCTTAACAAAACATTAAACGGAAGAAATATTGGTTTTAACCTGATGAAATCCCGGGATTTTTTTCCCCAATGAATTGAAAGCCTGAATGATATTCTCTGGAAGGGTATATTTAAAAATAGACACACTGTGGGTAAGTGGATTAAGAGGCACAAGACTGAATCTGAAGTGACATAGCAGATAATTTCAGTTTGTTCCTTGCAATCGTCTTCAAGGTTGGAATAAGGTGTCCATTTTCCTGGTGAGGAAACTGAGGCACAGAAAGGTTACAGGGCTGGAATTCATGCAGGTCTTCTTGAACCCACCTTCTTCCCATGCCTCCCTGGTGATGTTTGTTAGTGCCTGAATTCAATTATTGGTAGGGGCCTGGGGATGCCGTCATGACTGACCAAAGATGCAGACCAGGCAATCAGGCACCGTGAAGAATAACTAGAAAGTGAGATGGCCATTGGGAGGAGAAGGAAGGCCAAGCAACAATGGAAACAACCAGCTAATGTGGTCTAGGAACGGACCCTAGGATAGTGCCTATCTGTGGACTATGCAGCAGAAATCCCAGAGACGCATCCACCATGACCTGTATTCCATTAGCAGGTAGATGCTCACATGAACAAACCTTTTTTAAACATTTTAAAGAGGAAGCAAAAGCGTTTTTAATCGAGTCCATTAGGGCAGGTGTCCGGGAGACACAATCTTCACAAAGAAGAGAGTGCTCACGGGATATCTATATTTTTTACATAAAGAGTTACAAATCATCATGACGAAAGGCATTGCAGAAAGCTACAGGCTTTAACTTACATTTTTTTTGTGTGTGCAAGGTTGTGTGACTTTAATCTTACGGGAGCCAGGGAGGTCTTTTTTGTTTTCCTCATCTTTAGGTTTGGAACCCTCCTTTTGGGAGCGTTGTTCTTTTTTCTTCCCAGATGTACAGTGTGTGCTCAGGGCAGAGACAGAGCCCGTGCTGGGAGGTCTTACCGAGTCATTTTGACCTTGGTTAAAAGTTAAGGTATAGCTTTTCTGGCAGCCCAGGAGCAGGGACCACAAACATTCAAAGTTGAAAATTTCCTTTACCGTGTGAAACTGCTGACACTCTCGTGTGCACCAAACGCGCAAAACACACGCACGAGAGTGTCAGCAGTTCCACGCGGTCAAGTTTACTGAAACTTTGCAGGTCTCATTTTCACGCACTCTTTGTGATGGGTTGAATGGTGGCTCCCCAAAGAGATGTGTCCACCTCCCAGAATCTGTGAATGTGACCTTGAACAGAGGGTCTTTACAGACGTGATCAGATTAAGGACCTTGAGATGAGGTCACCCCGAATTACCCCTGTGGATCTTAAATCTTGCAAGTACCATTAAAAGAGCAGAAAAGACCCAAACACATAAGAGAGGCCATGTGAGGACAGAGGCAGAGATCTGGGTTCTGCAGCCACAAGCCAGGAGCCACCAGGAGCCACCTGGAGCCACCTGAAATCACCTGGAAGATATAGGGAAGGATTCTCCTCCAGAGCTTCTCAGAGGAAGCACGATTCTGCCAACACTTTGATTTCAGATTTCTGGCCTCCTTAACTGTGAGAGAATAAATATGTTGGTTCTAGTCACCAAGCTGGTAATAGTTTGTTACAGCAGCTCTAGAGAATCAGTACACTTTTATTATCTCCATTTTATTGATGAAGAAACTGAGGTTTACAAGGCTTAAGTAGAGTGCTCCATTCACACAGCTACCAAGAGATCAAGCCAGAGCTAGAATTTGGCCACAGAGACTGTGCTCAGAACCTCACACTGGTACCACGAGCCTGTTTCCAGAAACGAGGCCAAATTCTTTGGGTTGGCCGGGCAACCTCTGTCAACAGGACTCAAGCCACCTTTCTAGACCCTGTTTTCATTGTGTCCCACCTCCTCTACCCAGCACACCCTGTGTTACATTGAATACCTTGTAATGTATACATTTTTAATAAAAACAACTATCATGGTTTTGAGCATCTACCGTGTACCAGGTTCTGCCCTAGATTCTCACATTCGTATTGAATTACCACCCCCCACCCCGAACTTATGATTTCCATTTTACAAATGAAAGGATTGAGGTTCCTAAGGTCAGTTAGTAAATACTGGAGGTACTGAGCCCAGCTCAAAAGTCACTTCCTCTAGGAAGCTTTCTGGATTTTTCTTACCATAGCAGAAAGGTCCCGCCTCCTCTATGCTTCTTGTTACTTGGATCCATTTGTAACTCTATCAACCTTACATTGCTTCGACAGGTACCCATTGAACATGTACTTTCCATCAGGTACTAAATGGGAGCTCGTGGCCAGGTGGGAAAAATGGACATGGAGGACAACGTAACAGTAGACCACAATGAATGTTAGGAAGTTAGACTCAGGATGCAGTCTGAGCACCAAGGAGGACCATCCCCCCAAATCCACCCTTAGCTGAGAGAGTCATGAGGATACTTAACATTCAAGCCCCAGGGCCTTTGCACAGGACCCTTTTGTTTTCTTGCAAAAGCCATCTCTCTTTCTTTTTTATTCCAACCAGTTGGCACAAGCTGAGGATGAGTGGATTTGGGAGAAGAAAGAGGAACATCTGGGGATAGACCCTCCCGGAAATAGTCTATGCACAATCTTAAGGCTGGTTAGACTCAAGAAGCAGTTTAACAACAAGCTCTTCAGGACTAGAAATGTACAAAAGCATCAAGGTAACTGCTGGCTGGTTTCTTGCCTCCCCTTGGGGGTCAGAATTATTCCCATCAGTCCTGTGCATAAGTCCTGAGCCTTGAGTATTGAGTACCTCTTACCAGCACTCTCTCAGCTAAGCAGGTAGGAGAGGAGGGAACCAGTACAGAAAGGAGATGAGGGCAATCTTCCCCAAACCATGAGGTTTTTCATCACGACTTGAAAAAGCATCTGTCTCCTGTGATAGAAAGTCAGTTGCTTGAAGGCAGATGTTGGGCTTTATTCACATTTGAGCGCTCAGAGTGGACCTGCGGACTGGAGCACGGCAGGTGTGGGCCAGCAGTGGAGGGAAGGGATTGGAACTTCCTGCCCCTCACTGCCCCACCTCCTTCTCTGCCTTGTATTCCACACACACACAGCTCATACTTCGGGCAGCCCGCGTGTCCGGCACATTGCAGAGTGACACCTTATGGTTCGAGCCTCTTTCCCGTCTTACACTCATTCAGTTACCTTAGTTGGCTGGTTCCCTGAACACATCCCCCAGCTCAGTTCTCTCCTCTCTTCCAGGACACACATACCCAGGCACTCTCACCTCTCCCACAGGCTTGCTGTGCCATCACCGAGTCCCAGATTCTTGGGCCCAGGAAGCGAGCAGCACCCTTTCACATTAGCCTAGGCCACCTGCTCGGGCCCAGCTTCCCAGAGAGCCCATCGGCGGTGTCGGGGCCGCAGTCCCAGCTACGTCCTAATGAAAGGGTACTTTGGTTCTCCATCCACGTCTGACCCCATGCACGTCACTCCTTGGAAGTAGGGTTTGGTCCATGATGCAAGCCGGTAACGTCACACCCCTGCTTCCCACCACTGCCACCAGCCTCTGCACATGATTATTGGATAAAACAGAAGCTGCGTATCCTCCATCCACGTGGAGCTCTATGAGCTCCAGCGCCCCCCTCTGAAGGTTGGAGGCTCAGGGCAGGCCATGCCTCTCACAGGAGAGGGGTCAGAGGGACAGTCACAGGCCCCAGGCCTGGCAATGGGGCTCCACACAGAAGGCCAAGCTAGTGGGAAGGGCTGCAGAGCTTGGCCGTCTTCCCAATCTCTCATTTCACAGCACTACAGTGATTTTAATTAAATACTCCCCCTACTGACTCAGCAGTGGCTAACAAAGCCAAGTGCAGAGCCAGGAGCCTGATAAACAGAGTGTTGCTGGAGGTGGTCAATCTCGAAGGCCGTGGCTGGAGCCCGCCATCCCTGTCTGGGGCCAGGCCCCAGGGCCCTAGTCCTCTTCCCCTTCTCCAGGACCCCGTGGGGTCTTTGCTGGAGGCAGGCAAGCTGTGCGTTCTCAAAACCTCTTGGCAGAGACTTTTTCTGGACCCCACTAGTCTTGGTTGTGAATCCTTTACCAAACTCCTACTTGGAAGGCTGCTTAATTCACTCCATAAATCTCTCCTCCTGGACTTTGCACAGCTGTGGCTAGAAGCTGATTCCTGAGCGCTCTCAGCAGCCCCTGGAAGAAGACAGAAGAGAACGACTGTGAAAGAGAGGAGACTGGAATTCACATACCACTGGGCAGAGCAGTGAAAAGGCGCAGGCCTTGTACCCAGACTCACTGGGGTTCTGACACCAGCTCTTCTGCTCTCACTGGGCTCCCTGGGCTAATTACTCTGCTTACCAGCCTCAGCCTTCTTATATGCCAATCAGAAAGAATACTCTCTATGTTATTAGATGATTGGAAGGATTAACTGAGACCAAAAAATGGCACCCATCAAGCCTTCAGCAACTGGTGACTGTTACACCTAACGTGTACACGCAGGTGCTAGGTAGCCCACGGCCTATGGGAGAGCTGCCAAGACACTGCAAGTATTTGTGAGCACGTACAATATTTCTGCTCCTTCTATTCAGGAGAGGATTCAAGGTCTCAGAGAGGCGGCCTTACCTCTTCCATTTCAACACCCTGTGTGACTCTCATAGAGTTTACAGTCCTGGTGGGAAATTCAGTTATTATCCAGTGAGCTGTCACCCCACACAAGGAGTACAAGGAGGTTACCTCTTCACCATTGATGCTGAGTTGAGCTTGGCCCTGTATTGTTTTGGCCAAATGGCATGTAGGCAGTGTCTGAGTTCTGAATCCAGGCCTGAAGAGTCATTGCACGCTTCTGCTCATCATTCTGGGACTTACCTGATCCTGCCATGAGTCACTGTCCCCCGGCCCGGACTCCTGACTACAACCCATGAAGGAAACCTGCAGTCTGAAACAGGGACACCATAACCAATCTGCAAACCTATGAGCAAAAATAGATGCCCAGTGCCATATGTCAAAAGATTCTGAGACTATTTGTTACTTAGCAATAGCTGATGAATCCAGTCTCCCAGGGAAATGGACAGAGAGCTGGAAAGCAGTTTCCTCTATTCTTGGATCTCTTGATCTATCCAGGAATTCTATCATTTCTCTGAGCCCAGTATTCAACCAGGTCAGAAAATAAGCATCATCTTTTCAGGATCAACTCTCAGACTCCCTCCCAACCCCTGTGCCCACAGTAGACTACACAAAGGAGAAACCATTGGTTTCGCAGCGTTTCTCCCCCAACATCCCCATCTCACACTTGAACCCTGACATTTTATATTCTCTGGCTCCACTAGGACGACTTTCCATTGGGGTAGAGGTGGCCATCTGTAGCAGCTGCAGAGAGAAAAGGTTGGCACTTCAATCTATCATGTAGCTACAGAAAAGTCCAAAGAGATGAGGAGGACATATGAAAGTCCTAGGTAAATCTCATTATTTCCTTCATTTATTTATTCATGAATGCAACAAATATTTATTGAGAACCTACTCTTAAGGTTTCCAGATACAATACAGGAAGCCAGGTTAATTTGAATTTCAGATGAATAACACATTTTTTAGTATAAAGAGGTCCTAAATATCACACAGGATGTATTCATACTAAAAATAATTTATCATTTGCCTGCAATTCAAATTTAACAGGATGTCCTGTATTTTTATTTGTCAAATATAACAACCACACAACTATGACTAGGCATTGTGTTGGATGCTAAAGACGGTGGCTGGGAATAATAGAAAGAATGATAGAAAGGTGGCTGCCCTTCCAAAAGCTTATAAGATTTGGGATAATACAGGCATGTGTGTAAGAATTATATACATACATGTATGGAAAATACGCACATGGACACATATATCAATTAGGTATCCTATACACCCTTTAATGTGGGAAGCCCAGGGGCACCTGAGTGGATCAGTTGGTTAAGTGTCTGACTCTTGATTTTGGCTCAGGTCATGATCTCATGGTTCATGTGATAGAGCCCTATCTCAGGCTCTACGCTGAGAATGCAAGCCTGCTTGGGATTCTCTCTCCCCCCTCTCCCTGCTCCTCCCCTGCCTGTGTAATCTCTCTCTCTCTCTCTCTCTCTCTCTCTCTCTCTCAGGAGAAAAAAATGAGAAGCCCAGGTGCTCTGAGCTATGCAGGTATAACACATATCAGCACAGGGTCTGCCTTTCCCTCAACCCACACCTGTGCCTTCATAGATGGCTCCCTATGCCACTTGACTGAGGAAGAAAAATTAAGCCTGTGGTTTGGATGGCTCTGTGTGGCATCCTAGCAATGGCCCACATTAACTGATACGATGTTAAGCTTACTCAAGAATGGTCCTGAAAAAACATAGAAGGAAAACTGGCTCAGCAAACACAATTTAACAGCCTGTCTTTTTCGCCATTTTATCTGTAAGAGGAGCAAGCTTGACTTGAGTATTTATACTTGCTCATGGGCAGTGGTTAATGGTTTGATCAGTTGGTCAGGGACTTGGAAGAAGCAATACTAGAGCATCAGTGACAAAGACTCTCAGGAAAGAGGTCTGTGGAAATTTTGGAATGGCCCCAGAATGCAAAAATATCTGAATCTCATATGAAAGCCACCACATAGTGACTTCTCACTAATCAGGAGGGAAAACTGAGTCTGGGAATACCCATCCACCAGCCTCCTTCCCCAGGGCCACACATGGGCCTGACAACATGGGTCCCTCTTTGTGTAAGCTTATTTGGCTATCCCATTGCTGAGTGGCCAACTTTCAACAGCAACAACTAACTCCAAGCCTTTAGTATAGTATCTTGGAGGACCATCTTGGCACCTGGTGTTTGGTTGGTTCCATCAACCCCCTTCCACCATGGAGAGACATAAATTCCTTCTCAGTGGAAGAGATACATTCTGAATTTTAATTTCTTTTCTCTGCTAGTCGCACTTCTGCTAATTACCTGTACATGTCATTGTATATTAGAGTGTGTGTGTGTGTGTGTGTGTGTGTAGCCAGTCTCCTGATCCAACTAAGAAATAATACCTTCCTTGGAGGGTATGAAGCCTTGCAGAATAAAGAATATGTTCAGAACAAGTTTCTAATATAGCCTTTCAGGAATATTACAAAGGTCCATTACAAGGTCTAGAATTGAGGGGGAACATGACACAATTAAACCTAATGATTCACTAGCAAAAATCTTGCTTTGCCATCTTGGAGTCCCATGGAGTTCCTCATGCCATTCAACCCATCAGCAAAAACGGGCACTAGAGTGTTGGCTGAGAACCTTAACCCCACCAAGAGGAAAGAGTGTTGATTTAAGCAGCCGAATGGGAAGAGTTATAAATAGAACACAGGTGTTCCCCTGGGTGTCTCTTAGTTCAGCCACTCCCACGATGCTAATGAGTGAGACCACCAAGGGCTCATATCCTCTGGGAAGGAAGGTTGGCGTCATCTCACTAGGCAAACATTTCCAGTCACCATGGTGGGGTCTGAAGGTCTAGGGAACAAGGAAAGCATAGGATATTGGAGAGAGTTGCATGTATCAACTGTGGCCCTGAAACCAGTTGCAATACAAGGGTCATGGCCTTCTTTGATATTATTATATATATACATATATATATATAATATATTATTAATATAAATTAGTAGTATGGATTAATATAAATTAATATATTATAGCTTAATAGAATTGATATAAATTTATAATTAATATAAATATATTCATATTATATTATATATTAACAACTATATATTTATATTAATATATTGATATAAATTTAAGTTAATATTATAACATATATAATATATTCACACACAAAGTATATACATATAAACATACACATACAAACATAAATTTTAACTGCTATTTCTTTCATTCCATCCATTTGTTTCCCCCTCACACGATTGTTTATAGGTTGTAATGGTTTACAGTTTCAAAATACTGCGACTGGATCAAGGGAGAATCAGGGGGAGCAGACATTGTCCAGAAACCCTGGACTCAGAGCCGGACGCTTTAGCCTCTAGGAGGGATGTGCGCGATGTCTCCTTGGCTGGGCAGTGGGGGAGTGAATGAGTTTTCAACATATAAAAGTGAGTGGCAAGTAGCAAGGGGAGAGCTTTGTTTTGAAAGGTAATCGTGAGAAGAGTACGAGAAAATGCAGGGTCGCCAAGCAGACAGCAGACGTACAGTGTGGGACGTTGTTGATTTTGGTTTCTCAGTAGCCCATGCTCTTGCCATTTAGGATAATCACAGACGTGGGACTTACTCTGCTTGCCTTATTCTGCTCATTCAGCTACAACAAAATACCATGGACTGAGTGGTTTAAACAACAGATATTTATTTCCTCCCAGTCCTGGAGGCTGGAAGTCGAGATCAAGCTGCTGGCACGGTCATGTTCTGGTGGGAACCTTCTTTCTGGCGTTCAGACTGCTGCCTTCTTGCTGTATGTGTGTGCTCATGTGGTTTTTCCTTGGTGCCCAAACATGGGCAGACAGATCTTTCTCTCTTCCTTTTCTAATATGGGCACTAATCATTGCGGGATACACGCATCCAGTCCATAACACAGCCCTGTCCTTACAGGGGAGGCTGCACAGTCGGAAGACATTTTTCTCTTCCCAGGTCCCTAGAGTTTGGAAGGAGTGCATACATGAGCTATGCTTGGATAATCAAGAACTCTCACTCAGACCCTTACTCTCGAAGGAGGGCAGCCAAGAAGAGGGAAGAGGGGACAGTGGGTGATTACTTGAGTGAGTGTAGAGCTAAGTCCAGTGGTGTGCTTACGGGGGGGCCAGCAGTGCCAGTTACAGGGCAATGGTCTATGATTTGGGTCCCAGGACCAGGGACCAGCCCGTGCTCCTAGCTGTCCAGAACTGCTTGAGCCCTGACAGTTTTCTGACTTGATGTTCTGGTTTTCCCTGTCACTCTGTACACTGTTTTAGTGGATGAGTGGCAGGTCCATCTGTTTTAGTGGATGAGATTGATTTCTGTTGTTTACAACCAATATCCCTGCCTGGAACAAGTGGTTTGTCCAATAGGAAGGTCTGGGGCGAGTAGAGGAAGTGCAGTGAAGATACATGTCACTGGAGAAGAGGTGGTCGAGGAAAAGGCCAGAGCTTTGGACATGCCATGTGTGGAAGACTGATGTCGTGAATAATAATGGTAGGATTTGCAGAAGAGGAATATGGTAAACCAGATGTCAAACTTTAGAAAATGAGAGAAAGTGGCCAACCAGCCACTCTGAAAAAGATGAGGAGGTTGGCATACAATGATTTAGCCAAACCGATCAAGTCTCGGAAGAGCAACGATTTTTACACAAGGTGGAGAACTTAGAGGGGGGAGCAGACACTGGGGGGTAAGGAAAACTCAGACCCAAATCCCGACCCTGAGGTCTGCACGAGGGACAGAGGCAAGGGAGCCATGCCCTCTCAGCAGAGTCGGGTTTCCTGTAAGGTGATGAGCACAAAAGGACATTTAGAGGGAGATGAACCGTGTAAGGGAGTCTGTCTGCATGGGACAGAAGTTCCACAGATGGGAGGAGAGTGCAGGATGTCCGGCCAGCGGGAGGCTGCCCACAGAGAGATGGAGAGGGTTGATACAGGTGGCGGATGACGCCTCCCCCAGGGCAGACCTGAGGCACTGTGTGTGTCATTGGCAAAAGTTCTCCAAAAAAACCAATCCCCCTTCCCATGCACCTAAATAAAGTCAGCTATGTGGCTGTCTGAGTAGACTGAGGAGGTGCACACAAGCTTTGTGTCATGAAACCCTGGGCTCTGCTCCTCGGCCTGTCACCTACTGGCTGTGTGACTCTGCATATGTCCTTGTGGCGCCTTCACCTGTATCGTGGGGATAATAAGTAAGGCTGTGTTACTTAGCTGTGAGGACCACAGTGATGATGTGTCAAAGTGCTTTTTGAGAATAATCTCAAACATCCAGAGAAGTGACCAGAATGAAAATAACACAGAGAGCACGCATGTATATCCCTCGCCTGATTTATCTGTGGTCGAATTTTACCTTATTTGCTTCATCATTTGGCATTTGCACTCTCTCTCTTTCTCTCTCTCTCTAAATAGGTAAGCTTTGCAGTCAATATATGCAAAAAATACTTTGACCACTTGAGAATAAGGTACATACATCATGATCCTTAATACCGGTATTTCCTAAGAATAAGGGTATTCCCTTGTATAACTACAGCACAGTGACCAACTGCATGAATTCAACAGGACCCAATAGTTTAATCCAGCTCTGTCGGCTGACCTGGCTCTGACCTTCACAGCATTTCCCCCTCTGCTCTGAGACACAGCCTAGGGTCAGGCTGTGCAGCCGGTTACATGTCTCTACCCCCCTTTAATCTGGAACATTTGTATAGGTAGCCTTTCTCTGTCTCATAAAAATACCTTAAATTTTTTTTTTAATTCCAGTGTAAGTAACAGAGAGGGTTATGTTAGTTTCAGATGTACAACACAGTGATTCAATAGTTCTATACGTTACTCGGTGCTCTCATGATTCGGTGTACTCTTAATTTCCATTACCTATTTCCCCCACCTGCCCAACCACTTGCCTTCTGGTCTGTTCTCTACATCTGAGAGTCTGGGTTTTGGTTTGTCTCTTTTTCCTTTCTTCATTTGTTTTGTTTCGTAAATTCAGTGGATGAGCGAAATCATATGGTATTTGTCTTTCTCTGACTGACTGATTTCACTTAGTATAATATGCTCTAGATCCATCCATGTTGTTGCAGATGATAAGCTCTCACTCTTTTTTATGGCTGAGTGATACTCCATTGTGTATACACCACATCTTTATCCATTCATCTATGGATAGACACTTGGGCTGCTTCCGTATCTTGGCTATTGTAAATAATGCTGCAATAAACGTCGGCGTGCATGTATCTTTTCAAATTAGCTTGTTTGTTTTCTTTGGATAAATACCCACTATTGGAAATACTGGATCCTATGGTGTTTCTTTTTGTAACTTTTTGAGGAACCTCCACACTGTTTTCCACCATGGCTGCACCACTTTGCATTCCCACCAACAGGGCACAAGGGTTCCTCTCTCTCCCCATCCTTGCCAACACCTGTTGTTTCTTGTGTTTCTGATTTTTAGCCATTCTGACAGATGCGAGGTGATAACCTCATTGTGGTTTTGATTTGCATGTTGATAAAAATGCCTTTTAAGGAATGACACCAGAGCAACACAAGTTTAAGGCATAAAACTCAGAAAATAGAGATAAACACAAAGGAAAAACCCAGGTGTAAGCTGAGACCTCCAACCAGTTAGGCTGGCTGTTTCTCACCTCTCCGCTACCCTCAGTGAGCTCCAAGGATCCAGATCCCACCTGCCTCTTCTCTCCATTCCTCTGGGCTTCCTTGCCCTTAAAGACAACCACACACTACTCTTTGCATAGCGCAAGCACATGTGTGTGTGAGTCCGTGGATGTGCTCTTAAACCAGAAAGTCCCATATTAGTCTATCGTACTCTTAGCTCAACAACTGGGCTAGAAAACAGGATTGTGTTAAGCGCCTTTCCCTGCTGCCTCTCTGACCATTTCTCCGGCTGAATCTCCTTTGCTTATTTCTCTCTTTACCCATTTCCCTTCTTTCTACCTATCAGGGACTCTTTTCTGTGTGTCCCCGGAGCACTGCCAATGTGCCTTATTGAATCACACTACTGTTATCTGAGTATGGATCTGAATGTCTCACCAGAGGGAGATGCTGTGAGTAGTAGGACTCTTAGATCTCATTCTATCTTTAGTGCCCAGTTAATGCCTGGCACATAGTAGGCAGTTAACAAGGAGGTACGGAAAGAATACATGAGTGATGAACTTGAACTATTTATATACGTTTCTGGAGAATGCCATGTTAAATTGGAAATTACTCAATCTTGGGATGGGGGTGACTATCAAGGGTCGGCATCTGTATCGCTAGGAAAAACACTGGCTTGTTGAAGGCAACACACCTGTTCTGTTGTCTACAAATTATTAAATGCATTCGTGATGATGGGCAACGCAATGGCATCTAAATGACAACAGAGTAATTAATGAAATAAAATAATGTGTAGGGAAAAAATTCAATCCTGTTTAAATTAAGATGGATGAAAAAACGGGTATAAGATTGGAGCACCAGATGGTATCGATACATTATACTAATTTTCTATTCACGTATTCAATTATAGTTTAAATAAAAACTAATATGGGTAATTTGTCTCATGGTGTTTGTATGAACCATCTGATTATAAATTCCCACAATGTCCAATTTACCCACCAATCTCACACCGCACAATTATTGAGCAAGCAGGGTGTGATCTGCTGGGCATTCCAGAAGGGTTGCTGGCTGCTCTGGGCGCTTAGGAGGGAGGTATCGTGGGGCAGGAGGTCAGTACTGACTTCTGCTTCCCGACAGTATGGGTTCCTGATAAAATGCAGGATGCCCAGTTAAATTTGAATTTCAGATACACAAAGGATAATTTTGTAGCACAAATATGGCAGGAGACACATACTTTAAAAATTCACATGCTTTACCATGTGTTTTCTTGCACATTCCTTTATTCTTTGCAACAGACCCTTGAACCAGGACCTCAGACTCAGAGCAAAAATGGAGGACCCAATGGGACCATACATCCAGGCAAAGCCCAGCAACATCTGAGGACAGAGCTGTGTTCAGCAGCCACAGCCAGGGCTTCCCGGACGAGCCAAGAGGGGCTGGAGTGAAGTGAGACAGGGCCCTCTGGCCCTGCCTGATTCCAGAAACTGATCAGAGCAGGCTCTGCTTTGGGCCAGGCCCAGGGACAGGTCTACGTCAGGCCCGAGGAGAAACGCCTGATCCCCACCTCCTTGACATTCCATGCAAAAGAAATCTGTCCACCTGCTTTGTGATATCAGAAATTACTTTAAAATAGAGTTGCCTCCTCTATTTTAAATCTTCCAAATTTTACAAGAGGTACAGCTTTAAAATAGTTACAGGTAAATTCCGCGAATTTTTATCTGCTGTGTCAGTAATGAGCAATCTGTCTCCACCGGATCCCGTTTCCATGTCTTCCTCATTTACTCCCTATTTAAATCCTCCCATAGAGCTCAGATACTACTTGCGGAACCTTCCTAAGTCTTCACAGCCTGCAGGGATCTTCCCCTTTTCAGCCTCCTACAGCACCTCACGTTTAGCCTCTTGTGATGCATCACTTTATCTTATATGGGGATTTGTGTGTTTGCCTTATCTTTCCTTTAGTGAGAAACTCCTTGGGGTAAAGAGTCACATCTTTAGTCTCCAGGAACACATTCGGTGCCTTAACTATAATAGATGATGAGTTATAGCCAAAAAAGAAAAAAGCATAAACCATACATTAGAGTTAACCAACACACTTTTTTTCTAATAAAATGAACCGGGCCTCCTTAGGAAAATGTCTGATTCCAGGGCTGGGCAAATAGAATACAAAATGAGTATCTTGCTAAAGGGGATCCAGAAGCTAACTTGAGAGTGCTTCCACTAATCAACTATGGGATAATTGGAGCCACAAAATAAATTAGTAACCCATAGAATAAAATAGGAACCCATCCGCCTTCACTGAGATGATCATGTAAATTAATAAATAAGACCATGTTGCAGAAGAGAAGCTCTCCCAGAGAAATTCCAGTAAAATGTAGAAATAACAATTAGAATCTTGCCATTTGGCAGCAACTACGGTAATAATTGTATAGGAATCATCAAGGCTGCCAAAACTAGTGGGGAAAATGTGGCAAGGAATGGCACACGTGCGTATTTGCAATGTATCTCCTCACAAGATACTGTTTAATTACAAAGGAGGAAAAGTACCTTCTCAGTGGAGACACCTGGCGGGTATCACCTTAACCTAGTGGTCCAAGTCAGCATCATTGATAATGAGAGAAATCATCACCATGTGCCCACCGATATGATGTGCTGAAGAATAAGCATAACACTCCTGTGTATCCTGATGAAAATCTACACCACGAATCTAAACACGAGGAAATGTTCAACAAAACCAATTGGGGACATTCTACAAAAGGCTTGTATGTACTCTTCAAAAATGCCCATCATTCACCAAAGAAAATATACAGGTGGAAATGAGCAGATGAAAAGATGCTTCACATCTTAAGTCACACACACACACACACACACACACACACACAATTGCAAATTAAAGCAACAATGAGCTAACACTACGTACCTATTACGATGGCCCGAGTCCGGAACCCTGGCAACACTAAATGTTGGTGAGGGTGCAGAGTGTCAAGAGCTCTCATTCGTTGCTGGTGGAAGTGAGAATTCGTAGGGCCACTTTGGAAGACACTTAGGCTGTTTCTTATAAAACCGAACATGCTATTAACACGTGATTCAGCAACTGCACTCCTTGCTGTTTACCCAAAGGAGTTGAAAACATGTCCACACAAAAACGTGCACAGGGGTGTCGGTAGCAGCTTTATTTAGAACTGCCAAAGTTTGGAAGCAACCCAGATGTCCTTCAGTAAGTGTGTAGATAAACAAACTGTGATGCATCAGACGATGGAATATTATTCAGCACTAAAAAGAAATGAGCTATTAAGCCCTGAAAAGGCATGGTGGAAACTTAAGTGCATATTAATAAGTGAAAGAAGCCAGACTGAAAAGCCTACATATTTTATATGCCCAATTATCTAGCATTCTGGAAAAAGCAAAACTATAGAGAGAGTAAAACAATCAATGGTTCCCAAAAGCTGGGTGGGGAGGTGAAGGGATGAATAGGGTGAACACACGGGGATTTCAGGGCAATGAATCTACTCTGTATGTATGAATAGTAAATGCATATCTTTACACATCTGTCCAGCCTCCCAGAACTTTCAATACCAGAAGTGAACCCTAAACTATGGACTCTGGGTGATAATGATGTGTCAACGTAGGCTTATCAGGTGTAACAAATGTACCACACTGTTGGGGGATGTTGATAATGAAGAGGCTGGTCATATGCAGGGGTAGGAAGTATATGAGAAATCTCTGTACCTTGCTCTCAATTTTCCTGTGAACCTGAAACTGCTCTAAAACAGAAAGTCTATTTTCTTTTTAAATGCCAATCATGAAAGACAGAGAAAGACTGGGAACTGCTTTGGGTCAAAGAAGACTAAGGAGCCAGGGCATGTAAATGTAACGTGTGATACCGAATTGGATCCTGGACCAGAGAAGTTTTTCTGACATTAGTGGGACAACTGACGAGGTTTTAATACCTGGAGATAATTAATAGTAGAATATCAAAGTTAACCTCCTGATTTTGATAATTGTACTGTGGTTATGTTAGAGAATACCCTTGTTTTTTGGATATATATGTTAAAGTATTTAGAGGTAAAGGGGTATAATGCTTTCTACATACCTTCAAACTAGTTCAGAAACAAAGGATAGAGGGAGACACAGAGAATAAAGCAAAGTTGTTAAAATTAACACTTGAGGAACCAGGGTGCAGGTTGTATAGGGATTTTAAGTGCTATTTTTCCAACTTTTCTCTAAGTCTGAAATTATTCAAAACTTTAAAATGGGGGAAAAACCCTCTGATGTAAAAAAAAAAAAAAGCATATATTTGCATGTTCCTAAATTATATAATCATTAAAGATTACTTTAAAAACACATTGTACATGTTTTAAATTTTGCCAAATTTCTAATTTTTTTTATCCCTGAACAGGCCAACAAAAAAGATTTATCTCAACTTCTCCTGGTTCCCAAATTTCTGGGAATTTGACTTCTTTTTTTTTATTTAAAAATTTTTTAAATGTTTATTTATTTTTGAAAGAGACAGAGACAGAATGCGAGTGGGTTAGGGGCAGAGAGAGAGGAAGACTCAGAATCTGAAGCAGGCTCCAGGCTCTGAGCTGTCAGCACAGAGCCCAACGCGGGGCTCAAACTCATGAGCCGTGAGATCATGACCTGAGCCGAAGTTGGATGCTCAACTGACTGAGCCACCCAGGCGCCCCTGGGAATCTGACTTCTTTTTGTAATTTCTTGGCAATTTTTCTAGAGCACTGATTTCCTTTGATAGAGAATTCAAAATTCAAAGTCAAATGAAAACTCCGATAGAGTTCAAGGTGAGCTGTGTTGTGTCATTATGCAACTTGCCTGTTCTTGTTATGAAAGGGTTTCATTTCACCTACCACTGCAGTTCTGGTCTCCCTGAGAACCTTTGCACGCACCTCACCCCCCAAAAGTCATTGTCTTCTTGTCCTGTAGTCCTCCTGACCTCCACTCCTCTCCCCCTGCTCCACTACCTGAGGATTGGGAACTTGGCTTGTCACGTGGTCCTCATGGAATCTAGCACAGTGTCTAAAATGTGAAATGCTGAAAAAATATGTTTATTATGACCTCACATTTCTAACTCTGTATAAACAAAAATATATCCCCTTGAGTTTTTATATGTCAGGTTCACTCGCAGGACTGTTCTTGTGCATGTATTCTACTCCTGCACATTCGTCATCTCCTGTAGTCCTTAACATTACCCTATGACACAGGTACTGGTATGCCCATTTGGCAGATGAGAACGTTGAGGCTCAGAGATATTTTTGTTGTTGTTGCTAAAGTTTACATGGTAAGTAAGTGGCAGAGCTAGAATTTGAACTCAGACCAATCTGATGCCAAACATATTCCCCTTCTAGTAACCTCGGTAACTCTCTCTTTCAATCAGTTTTTTATTGTAAAATGTAAACAAACTGCCCCATTGAGTAGGCATCTGCTGTTCAGCAGATCCTTACAGATGCTTCTTTCTGTCTCTCTGTCATTCTGGGGGTGGCAGGAGGAATAGAAAATGAAAATGTGGATCTGGGAAAGTAAATTAAATATCAAGTTCATAGCCACGTGGAACTAAGGGGAAAAGCAGTAACTTACTGATGTGCTTTCTGTAGAGTCTGCACTGGAAATTACCTTATAACAGCATGTGCTTCCCACATTTTATCTTTGAAAGGAAGTGAGAAGATGCCAAGAAGAACCGAGAAGCACCCAGTGCCGGATTCACATCAGGTACCCTTCATCAGGATGGCTGGTTTGTCCAGAAATAATGATACCCCAGACTGCTGCAGTCCCTCCACACCTGGTCCCCCTTTTCACTGCCTAGCAGTAAACAGAAGCTGTGATTTCGGAAACTGTATACACCAGAGCTGCTAGCTTGAATGGCGGAGCTCCAGCTCATTCAGATCCAGCCCCAAAGTCCCTTACTTCCTTCTAACGTGACTACATACCAAGCAAGACAAATGCTCTTGAGTCCCCAGCAAGTTAGGTCACTCATCCACCAGAAAGGAGCGAAGGTGAGTCTACAAAGGATGTGTGGGAAAATAATAACAAAAAGAAAACAGCTAAGAGCTAACAGATGCTCACCCTATTTAAAAGAACTTGAAGCAAGACCGAGTAGAATGTAGAACTGAAGGCAAGAAAATGTCCCTTGTCACCTTTTGTCACATACCCCATGACGTAGCCTGGGTCATTAGCAAACATGTTTGGGGAGCAGTTTGGTAAGTGATCCACTCCTCTTGGGGGAGATGCTCTGTGGCTCAATGGGAATTGTCTGGTTTGAAGTCTAGAGAGAAGAAAGGATCCTCCACCAGACAAATATCACCTAGTAGTCCCAGCCATCACCACATGGAGCGGAAGAATCACCCAGCTGATCCCTGTCCAGATGCAGGGTTCACAACCTTAGGCGCTATAACAAAATTGTTGTGGGAAGCCACTAAATTTGGAGGCATTTTGTTGCGCATCAGTAGATGACTGGAATGCTGGCCCTCAGAATCCTCACCTGTAAAAGAAAAAGATTGAATTCCACCGGACTCTGTGGCCTCCGAGATTCTTTACGATCTTCAGATAATCCCTTGAAATGTACATTTCGCCTATTTTGTCTGAGTGGTAAATAAATGTGTGCTGTTAGAATATCGTGTTATTCCTTCTAGCACTGAGATTGCAGCAGGAAATAAAATTTTAAAGCATTGCTTTAGCCTTGAGGGTTCGCTGTGGGATCGGAATGTTTGACCACATGAGAGTCTCAGAGCACACCGTGGAAAGGGGGGTCCGCTCTGGCAGTGCACAGGGCCCCCAGTAACCCCAGCAAAGCCAGGAGGCCAAAAGGGTCTCGAGCTCATTAAGAAACTGGTATGAGACAAGGAAGAGCCATTTCATCAATGATGAGATAAGAAAATGTGCAAACTAGACAAAATTCCATAAATAGGATAGGAATGTATTTCTCCTATGTACCGATTTTCCTTAATAACATCTTTGAGGACTGTCATTTACAAATTCATCTCAGCCATCCTTAAACCTATTTACATTTTCACCATCTTAGGATAACAAGACCCATATCAACTTTATATTTATTGGGCCTAAATTTACCTCCTTTAAGCTGGTTTTAGTAATTTACCACCTCCTTCCCTGTGTGTGACCAGGCTTAGCAAATCCAAAAATCCAAGTTGTGAAAGCAAACATGCTGAAAACTAACCACATCGAATTCTTTGTAAAGTGAACCTAGGTACAAATATAAAAATGCATAGAGACAGGATATAGAGTTTTCCCATCAAACAGGTTCCCAGGAAGATCTGTCAGGAAAATGCTCTACAAAAATGAAAGACGTAAACATTATTACCTAAGGGGGCATCTGGTTATTGTTTTGGAGTGCAGAGTGGAAGGAGCTTCGAGACCAGTAGAAAGGTGGCCACACCATTTACTGCCTATCTACATATCCTTGACGACTCCCCTAACCACCTAATTGCGCATGAAGAGGAAAGACACCCTAGTGGTTAAGACCGTGGCCCAGGGACCCGGTCTGTTTGAGCTACACCTGACTCTACCATGTAGAGCCATGTGACTCTGGGAAAGCAGCTTCACTTCTCTGTGCCTCAGTCCCTTTGCCTGTAAAATATGGAAATCATAATACCTACCGCCTTGTGTTTTCATGAGGTCTAAATATTTAAGCTCTCAGAACATGTCTGAGACTTAGTAAGTAGCCTGCAAATTTAGCTGTGTTGATTACCATAAGGTGCTAAATGAATATGCACTGTCTGCCTTCCTTTCTTCTGCAGCTTTTGTAATAAAAATGATGTTCTGCTGCTTTCTGGTTCCAAGGAGGCAGATACTTGGACAGTGCAAATAAAAATTGCCATGCTACATACAAGCCAGCAGATAAAGATAATAATAAATGACTGGAAAATAGAAAATACTTTGGACAGAAGGAAGAGCTTCCAGACTGCTAGGCTCACTAATCCAACTGACGGCAGGCTCTGATGCCATCTTCCTTGTGAGTCTTTAAGAAGAGAATGGATAATTTTTTTTGAGTTTATTCATTTTCAGACAGAGAGAGAGAGTACACACGAGTGGGACAGGGGCAGAGAGAGAAGGAGAGAGAGAATCCCAAGCAGGCTCCCCGCTATCGGCACAGAGCCCGACACAGGGCTTCAGTCCACAAATCTCGAGCTCACAATCTGAGCTGAAATCAAGAGTTGGATGCTGAACTTATTGAGCCACCCGGGTGCTCCAAGAATGGATAAGTGTTATGTCCAGATCACTGGTCAAGAAGTTCACCGGGGAAACACATTTTTACCATGAAACAACAACAACAAAAAAGCTCACCTGAAAAGCACATAGTAGTTGCTTCATAAGTATTTGTAGAAAAAAATGATGTTGAACGGCCCCTGGAAAAGGTGTTTCATGGCTACCCCTTCAATTCATGAATTCTTAATATGTCCTAAAAATGGAAGGGAGTGGCATAGTTCATCTTGGGGAATATAAAGGTTTATTTCCTTTACGGTCTCCCTGTGTTCACTCTGTCCTTGATCCATTTCTGGGGGGCATGTACTGGGCATGTACTGGGCAGAGGCAGATCCCCCTGAAACACTGGGAGAATCCAGGCATGAATGCCCAGGGCCGTGTCCAGGGTTCCAGGGCCCAGGACTGGTTACTGAGGCCCACAGGCTGCAGGACCTGCTTTCCTCACAGCCTTTGTCTCCTCAGCCCACTCTGGAGTTCACCTGGTGAAGGTGCCTCAGTTTCCCATGTCAGTACTAGAGGGCGTGCTCTGGCTGCCTCGTGTGGGGACCTTACCTTTGTTTGGACTGAATCTCTGTGTCCTCACCCGGAATTCCTATATTGAAATCTTAATTCCTGGTGTGGCTGTATTTGGAGATCCAATGGAATCAGTGTCCTTATAAGAAGGAACACCAGACAGCTTGCTTCCTCGTGCTCTCTCCATGGGCAGACACCAAGGAAATACCATGTAAAGATGTAGCGAGAAGGCAGCTATCTCCAAGCTGGGGAGAGAGTGCTCACCAGAAATTCAATTTGAGGGGCGCCTGGGTGGCTCAATTGGTTAAGCGTCTGACTTCGGCTCAGGTCATGATCTCACTGTTGGTGAGCTCAAGCTCTGCCTCGGGCTCTGTGCTGACAGCTCAGAGCCTGGAGCCTGCTTTAGATTCTGTGTATCCCTCTCTCTGCCCCTCCCCTACTCTCTCTCTCTCTCTCAAAAGTAAATAAACATTAAAAAAAAATTTTTTTAAGAAATTCAATTTGCCAGCGCCTTGATCTTGGACTTTATAGCCTCCAGAACTGAGAGAAAATAAACCTCTGTTGTTGTCTTTAAAAATTTTTTTAAACAACTTCTGTTAAGCTACCATCTGTGGTGTTTTGTTATAGCAGCCCAAATCAACTGATACATCCTATATTCTACTTCTCTCAGAGGCTCCCCCATAGGACTGGGCCTCAGTCACCTGCTGAGATAATCTACCATTCACATTCCCTCTATTGGTTTTCTTTTACCCACTTGAAGTCACTTTAAATTTTTTTTAATTATTTTTTTATATTAGAGAAAGAGCTCATGAATGGGGGAGAGAAAGAATCTTAAACAGGCTCCGTGCTAAGAAAGAATCTTAAACAGCCCAACATAGGGATCGATCCCATGACCCTGGGATCATGACCTGAACAGAAATAAAGAGTGGCATGCTTACCCCACTGAACCACCCAGGTGCTCCGTGGAGTCACTTTTGAAATAACCTATACTCAAATCCAGTCCTCAGGCTTAGCTTCTGGAAGAATGCAACTAGCAAATGTATAATCAGGCTCAGCGGGCATCAGAGGAAGTCTTGAATGTGATAGGATATCGCTAAAGGCATCATGTGTAAGGGCAAATGTTCTTGTCGAAAGAAGGGGGAGGTCCCACAGGTGCACCTCCTGTTCCGTACCATAAACTAAGGCCATACCTCCTTCTTGACATCTCTTGTCCTCTGGGTAAGAAAGCATCATATAGAAACACCTTCTTCCCACGTGGAAGCAGCCTGTCCAAGACCAGCATGCAGAGTAATTGTCACAATTCGTTATGTGCCAGGGAAGTGCTCTTCAGAATCTTTGAAGCTCAGGCTTTCTAGAATTCTACCTCCATTCAGAGAGGACATCATGACGTCCTGCAGGGAAGCACTAACGGGCTTACTGGTTACTGATTGCTGAAGGTGTTACGTCCAATGGGAAATGATGGCTGGAGTCCAGCGTGGGAGCACATATCAGTTAGCCCCTAAGGAAGGTGGACTCACCTGCCTTGAATTTGGCATCTTGTCCTGTGCCCTGCTGTTGGCCTTGGATTTACCGTGTTGACCACTCAAACATAACTTTGTAATAAAGTCAGTGGGATTTACATTCCTTAACAGCATGTGTCATGCACCAGCTGTTTGGTAGAGAAATGTGACATTCTGTTACAAGTACCTTCGCCAAGAAAATGGGTGATTTTGGTCTCCAGCACATGAGAAGCCTGGGCCAATTTCCCTGCCAAGCATATTTTTCCAGAACATTAATCTGCTATAAATCACTTAAGTCAGTCTCCAGAACCATTCTGATCCCCATAATTTTCATTTACATAATTCATCAATTAAAAATATTGGAGGAGAAATAAATGTGTTGCTGCAGAACATATTCTCTTGACCCTCCATCCATAAAATTATATCCTATAAACTTTAGGCTCTGGATTGGGCTCTGAATGAGTTTGCTAGTCCCCTAGATCGACTGCAAGGAAAAAGTCTCATTTTTTAAAAGTCCCTTTTCTATACATATTTTGTCATCTGTTAGACCCAGGTTTGCATTCTCTCTAAACATTGATTTTCACACCTCTGTATTGGTAATAATAATAATTCCTATCATAACAAGCTATTATAAGAATGAATAAGAAGATACATATAAAGCATCTAACAAAAGTCCGTTCTATAATTGGGACTTGTAGTACATATTTGACATTCTTTGTCCACTTGGCATCCAAATCCCATCCCTGTATCTAAGTAATTCCCTGTCTCTTGCGTCTTGGTAGGAAATAGACACTGAAAACTCCAGATACCAATTCTTCACACTGGCTGGTCCATGGTGATTGTTGACCCAGCTCTGACCTTGCTTTTCTGCTTGTGAAAGTGCTCATGCTTTTCTGCTCTTGAAAACTGCCTGATTCAGGTGTTAACGTCTGCAGGGAGAAGTCTGTCCTCACTTGTTTCTCCTGGTTCCGGGATATCTCGAGCCCTAGTGGGTCAAGGCGTGAGGACTGGATTTAGGGCAGTGGAAATGAAAGGGGGAAAAAAAAAGGTTCAAACCTTCAAGAGACTTCTGAAAACATTATTAGCATGGATTTAAGATATGCCTCTTCTCGTTAAGGCAGTGTCACATCTCTAGATCATGTTTGGCCAAGTCTTTCCATTTTTGTGACAGATACTAAGTATAAAATTGATGAAAACCATAGAAGAGAGAAAGCACAGGGGTTACATGAGGCAACCGACTACATCAAATTTGTAAATTGAAAAACTAATTATTTCTTCAAGTGATTATTTTCTGAGCTCACTCGAAACCATCATCTATGGAGCACCCAATCAGTTCCAAATAACAGGGTTTGAGATTTTACTGGATTCAAGACATCGTGTTTATCATTTATCATTTATGGTGTGTTTGTTTTTCGGAGGAATAAATCAGCCTGGAATCAAATGTTTACATTCATTTTTCAGCTATGTCCTGGCTTAACTATCACTGATGTCTATACCGAAGCAGGGAACTGCACAGTTAAAAAAAAAAATCTTGTCTGTCTATGCATAGAGTGTTCTTTCTTTTCAGGGTACTAGCATTCACCAGGGTACTGGTCTTGAGATCCAAAAAGAGAATCTACCCAGATCCTATCAGGAAAATCTGCTTTATAATTCCCTGAAGCCATACACAACAGATGCTCCATTATATATAACCTGGATTCTTGAAATAAAACATGACTGAATTCAAAGAACATTTAGGTAAACCTGGGTGACCTGATTACACTGTTTTAACGTCCTAACTAAGGTCGAGGGCTGCCCATGATTTCATCATAAATTAGGCAAGTATTTGAGGGAAATTCTTAAAAAAGAACGGCATGTCCTCACGTACGGATCAGCAAGTGAGCAATGTTCCTGCTGTGCTTTAGAAAGAGGTGCCAGCTCGATGAGATGCTGTCGACATGACAGAAAGCCACCTGCTGCCAATTTCTACTTCCCAGTATGAAAACCAGTCTTCTCGAGGATTATCGCTGCTGGTAGGAGACAGAAAATTGCCCCTGCCCTTGCTGACTGTGGTTAACTGGTCGGGGAGCTTCGTATCCTGGGTCTTGGAAAATTCAGAGGGGTACAAAGACACAAAATGACAGGAAGAGGTCGGGACACCCTGTGACAATGGAGAACACAGCCACGTATTCTACAGTAAGTCAGGGAGGGGACACCAGGCTGGAGCACTCATTACTGTTGAAATGCCCTTTTAAAAAAGCACATTTCAGTCCAAAGAATAGCACTCTGACTTTAAAAGCACCAAGTGTTAATTTTCTAGGAGCCGCAGCTCTTATTTTTTATTTATTTTATTTTTTGCTTGCATATAAAAAAAAAAGATGTGTCACTATAACACTGGGGAATACTTTTACAGAAAAATAATCTATAATTATTTTTATTTTTTAATATATCCTAATTTGGGGCCACGTGGAAGGATATTGATATAGGTATTATAAGTGAGAGGATATAATTTATAATTCTTGCTTTAATAATACAGTTCAGATATTTGCTTGGATTTTCTTTCTTAATTAACATTAGTAATAAATGTGTAATAGCTTGTGTATTTGACATACATGATATCTAAATTTATGGAAGTGTAATGATCATTTTTTTTTGTGAGAGAGAGAGAGAGAGAGAGCAAGCACATGTGAGATCAAGGGAGAGGGGCAGAGGGAGGGAGAAGAAGGGAGAGAAAGAGAGAATCTTAAGCAGGGTCCATGCTCAGCGTGGAGCCCAATGTGGAGCTCAATACCATGACCTTGGGATCACAACCTCAGCTGAAATCAAGAGTCGGAGGCTTAACCAACTGAGCCACCCAGGCGCCCCTACGATCACTTCTAATTGTGGATACTAAAAATGAAAATATGATAAATGTTCCCAATTTGTCATCACCATGGATAAGGGTTAACAGATTTCTTTTTCTTCTGTGCAATTATTTCTCAAGATGAAATTCTGGGACTGCAATTATTGACAGAAAGGCACGCACCTGTGTGTTGTGTTCCTAAATACCTTCTTGTGGATGGTGCACAGCGTAAGCTCAATGGTGCTATTCACAGAGCTTCCCTCCTCCCCAGAGTTGCACATTGTTTGTGGCACCACTGCGGGGGTGCAGAGTTTCAACTGTACAACCTTCTGTAGAAGCCCTGGATGCATCTAGAAATACCAACCTATTACTAGCCACTTCCTAAAGGATTAGACCAAAGAATCTCAAGGAAAAAAAAAAAAAGAATCTTACTCTCTTGCACAACTTGTGCTTTAGCAGTTAAGATATAAGGACAGAAGAATCAACAATAAAAGTAAGATTGCCACATTCCTTTATAGGACTCATGACTAGCTGATAGTATGGTATTGCAATCAATGTGTGTGTGTGTGTGTGTGTGTGTGTTTAGAGAAAGTTAAAAATTTGTGAATTGAGTTTGGATTTTCAAAGAATAAATGAATAAACATGGCAAGAAAAATTCAAAGAAGGAAATATATACATCTGAAGAAAGAAATTTAGACAAATGTACAAAAACAGTGGAAATGATAAATATCATGACTACATCTTTGAAAACTCTAATAAAAGAACGAATTGTTGGTAAATCTAACAATGGAAATATAGTGAAAATAATAAATGGACCATTTAAAAACGAGAAAGGGTAAACAACCAATATCAAAGATGTTAACTTCATATGAATATTACATTAATATTTATTAAATTTGAAAAAGGCAATAAATCATATGTCTTATTAAAAAAACCAGAAACGTTGTAATGTATAAACTTGTCAAATCACTAAGTTGTATACCTGAAACCAATGTGTGTCAACTATACTAAAAAACGACTATAAATACCAATATGCATTAATGAAATAAAAAACATAAACAGACGTATGACCAAAAAAAATTCACAAAGATGTTATAGTTTACTAGTCTAGGAAATCAGAATCTCATTCTTAAATTGTTTCAGACATTCAATGAGGAAATAATCTTTTGTTGCATAAAAAAATAATAGCAAAGATATGATCAGATGATAACATTCTTTTTATAAGGCTAAGTTCACTGTGATTTTCAAACAAAGACACTGGGAAGATTTGGGTAGGAAGGTGACAGCCGTGTATGAGCCAAGGGTGAGGTCTGGAACAGATTCGTTCCTCACCGCCCTCAAAGAGAACCCCGCTGACACCTTGGTCTAGGACTTGAGCTTCTAGCCTCTAGAAATGTGAAAAGATAGATTTCCCTTGTTTAAGTCATTCAGTCTGTGATACTTTGTTAAAGTAGCCCTAGCAAACAAATACAAGGTCTTTCTCTTCTCTTTTCTTCTTTCTTTCTTTCTTTCTTTCTCCCTTTGTCACTTAAAATAATTTCATTGGAGGACATTAAGAAAAATTTGTTTTAAATGTGTTACTTCTGTACATGGGTTTTCACAACACTACTTATCAATAACTTGATTGATCTCTGTGGGGTGTGATTTGAGTCCCTTGGAGCTGTATTGGTAATGCTATAATTAGCATTCGGAACCAGCAACTCAGGCTGAGGGGGTAGGGAGCCACCAGACTAGCTATAAGGCAATTCTCAGAGTGTCTCTGAGTTTAGTGCATCAGATAATAAAGCCGGGAAAAGTGAGTGAGAGTCTTTGTGCCAATAACAGTGTTGGCAAGAATAGAAAAGTCATTACTCGTGAATACCAGCTCCGTTTGAGCAAAACTGCGTTGCTCAGCGATGTTGAGTTTTTATGGCTATTCTTTTATAGCTATAAAAATACCTTTACTTTTGATACTCCTGAAGGAAAAATAATGTGGTTATTGCCAAGCTGCAACTCTAAAGCACAAAGCATCTTTATTCCCATTGAATCAGTTGCCTTATAATTCAAGTCCTGGCAACACAAACATTTTATAAACTACTGTAATGGAAATTAAAATTTGGTTATGCATAGAGGGAGAATCCTACAAGGATCAAGTAGGCTGTTCATATCCTGCAGCATTTCTAAACCCACTGGAGGACTGGGTAGGCAACTTTCATACTAAATGCCTTGATGTAAACTTCACTTCTACAAAGAAAAGTGCTCTCTTCCATCATCCCCCTAAATCTGCATATTTCCAGAGAAAACAGGGAACACCAATGTGAGCAGGTGACAAGTGGCCATTGACCCACTCCTCTTTGAGTAGAGGGTGGCTGAAACTGCAGAGCCCTGGGGATAGGTGCTCCATCCCAAGGGGCATGGCTTCTTCCCTTGGAGAGCTGACTGTGCAGAAAATCTACTACCTGCTAAGAAGGGGAACACATTGTGGATGGCTATGCAAATTCTGCAGGTTTTTAAAATGTTGGCTCAACATTCTTTAAAGCACCCTGTTCATCAAGGCCATCGTGTCTATGAGTAGGATGCAATGCCAGTAGTGAAATAAAAGAGTTACTCTGGAAGTCAGGAGAAAGGAATCCTGGCTCAAGCCATCAGTGCTGTGTGGCCTGGGGCACTGCTGGATCACAGCATCCACAAAATTCACCTGCTGTGTCCAGGGCAAACAAAGCTTCCAGCAGAGGGTCTGGTCTATCCCAGATCTTCGGGCAGTGTTATGTGATTGCAAATTCACCTGAGGAAGTCTATTATCGCCATACGATTTACCCATCAGAGAATGCAGAAAAAGCAGTGGGCAGAACGTAGTACCCATGTCAAATAAAAAGCATATATGAGAATAGAGAGACTCTCTCATAGTCAGGTTTCTATTTTCAACCCAAAGTGCTATTCTGGGACGGCATTACCTTAATACTTTAAGTTCGGCAAGAAAAAGGACAGCAACAATCACCATAATTTTACAATTTTTAAAATTTGTTTTTAATTGTGGCAAACTACACATAACATGAAGTTTACCATTTAAACACTCTGTCCAGTGGCATCAAATTCATTCGCATTGCACAACCATCACCAATGTCCATCTCCAGAACTTTTTTCATCTTGCAAAATTGAAACTCTGTATAATAACAATATATAATAACCATAAATAACAATAATAACCATTAAATAATAACTTCCCATTGGGAAAGAAAGCAAAGGTATTATTACTGCTAGACAGAATGATTATACACATGAAAAATATACAATATGCTAGAATTTAAATAAGCATTTATTGAAATGATCAGACACAAAGGAAATGCTCAGAAATGGATAGCATTAGAATATATGTATAAAATTCACCTAGGAAATATGACAAAGTAGGTTACTTTTCACAAAATCAGAAACCATAAGATACTTACAAGGAAATGTGAGGAAAGGTGGCATGTGAATTTTAAATCTAACAGAGCCTTCTTTGTTAATCATTCCCCAAAGTGAAGACTCTTGTTTTTTTTCAATAGGCAGATTATCTTAATTCATACATTTAAAACAATTCCAATCAAAATTCCAACCAAACTTATTTTAAACTGGTGAGACAGGATGTTCAAAGGCCAGTTCAAAGTAAGATCATTGTGGGGGCACCTGGGTGGCTCAGTCAATTGAGCATCTGACTCTTGATTTTGGCTCAGGTCATAATCTCACGGTCACGGGATCAAACCCCCCATGGGGCTCTGTGCTGACAGTGTGGAGCCTGCTTGGGATTTTCTCTCTCTCCCTCTTTCTCTGCCCCTCCCTGGCACATGTACTCATACTCTCTCTCTCAAAATACAGAAATAAACTTAAAAGAAGCCACAAAGTAAGATTATGGTGGAAAGAGGGCACCGAGGACCCTAGCCTGCTAAATATTAAAATATATTACAAACCAAAGTCATTTAAGCAGTGTGGCACTGGCACCAAAATGAAGGTATAAGTCCTCAGGAAGGGGTCAATATCTGAAATATTGCATGAGTGCTTAACACGTTCAAATCAAGAAAATAAGAAAGAATCAATAATAATGAAATAGCAAATTGAAGGAAAAATAGAGTAAGTTTTTAGGCTTATATATGACACTATACTCCAAAACACATTTAAGTTACCTTTAAGTTTACACTAAAGTGCAGAATAGATTTTAAATTTTAATGTTTTTTCTAAAAAAAAATGAATATTTATTTTTGAGAGAGAGAGAGCACAAGCAGGGGGAGGGGCAGAGAGAGAGGGAGACACAGAATTCGAAGCAGGCTCTGAGCTGTCAGCACAGAGCCGGGCGCAGGGCTGGAACTCACAAACCATGAGATCGTAACTTGAGCCGAAGACAGACGCTTAAAAGACAGAACCACCCTGGCACCCCTAAATTTTTGTTTTAAAGATATACTCATACTTCAATAAAATATTAACCAGGTCATTGGGGAAATGATCAAGACCTTTTCAACTAAAGAAGGGAAAAAAATCACTAAATAATACATAAAATATTTCAAGTACATAAAATATTCAAAAATACATTAATCTGTTAATAAAAAATAAAAAATTTAAAAGTACACAATATCAAAAAATTCTCACTAAATTTGATGAAACATACAAGAAATTAATATTTGCAACATGGTAAAAGCTCATTCAATTTTATTAAGTAAGCAGGAAGACCATATAGATATATGGGCCAGAGACAACAGGTAATATTTGTTGAGTGTTTGAGCCAAGCAGTTACTTACACTAGCTCATATGATCCTCACCACAACTCCATAAGACCAGAGATTTTAATAGCTCCATTTTCTAGATATTACCCCACTTGGTCCCATAGACATAGAAAGCAGAGGCTGGAAATTTTGTTCTAACGACTACTCTTGTTTTTCCTTTTAGATATTCCAAAAAATTAAATTACACAGCATAAATGGTCAAAAGTGTTCTGCAATTCATTGACTTAATATTCATTGAGCCTCTACTATATATCATGCCCTGTGCTGCTCACTAGGGATTGGAGACAGATCAAGATAGTTTTCAGACATCCAGTGGAGGAAACAGGCATGTAAAATAACCATGAACAATATGATGTGCAAATTAAATGCAATTAAATTCAAATTAAAACATTAGAGGTACCGTTTTGATGACCAAGCCAAAATTTGAAATATTAGTGAAAGCTTTAAAGAGTTGATACAAGTCTTTTAAGAGGCAACATACAAGAACATATTAAGAATTTCAGAATGTGGGGCGCCTGGGTTCCTCAGTCGGTTAAGCATCCAACTTTGGCTCAGGTCATGATTTCACAGTTTGTGGGTTTGTGCCCCACATTAGGCTCTATGCTGACAGCTCAGGGCCTGGAGCCCGCTGCAGATTCTGTGTCTCCCTCTCTCTGACCCTCCTCCACTCACTCTCTGTCTCTCTCTCAAAAATATTTAAAAAAAAAAGAGTTTCAGAATGTTTATTCCCTTTGATTCAGTAATCTCTTTTATTCTTGGAAATTCATCCTAAAGAAATAATTCATTAGAAGGAAACAAAACTATCACTCATTAATTAACATTTTAAATATTTATTTGTGCCTATTGCCTATCAGATGCTGTTAGGATCAAGGGAGAAGACAAACAAAACACTCATTCCAAAAAACCCTTCACGTCAGCCCTCTTTGCGACAGTGAAAACTGGAAACCACCGTAATGTTCAATTATGGAGAGTTATTTTATGTATTATGGTACATTGACTTGCATAAATATAGCCAATATTAAAATTATATGTCAAAATTACATAGGAAAAAGGGCATTTTCATGATACATTGCTAACTTGAAAATATTAAATTTTGCATAAAGTTCTGTTGCAGCATTTGCTCATAAAGGCAAAAAGCTAGACACTTATATACTAATAAGACAGACAAGTTGTATTACGGTCTGGGGATTATGGATGACTTTTATTTTACAAAATTAATATTACCGCTATATAGCTTTTTTGACCAAAAAAAAAAAAAGGCAGAGAAAAGAGAAAGAATTCATATAACCAAAGAGTGATCCTGGAAGAGATTAATAATTGATTACAAAGGGGTTTACAAACACAAAGTTCTGTGTAACAGCTCACAGAATAACAAGCCAGAACTTGCAAGATTTGAAGGGAGTAGCTTCCCTGCCTTACACAGACAGACAGTACAGAGAAGTCAGAAGATGGGATAAAAGATTGCACTAAAATCTCATCCCATATAACATTGTAATTACTCTGAAATTATTGGCTCCAAAGTCCCACTAACAATACAGCACTTGCTAAGTGTTGTCAAATATAATTTTATTCACGATGCCCAGGGTCAAGTATTCAGCATACAAAATATATTTTCACAGACTTACAAAAATGATAAAACACTTCAGTGATTTGTGGTCCCTTTGAGCCTGACTCTTAGCCCAATTAGGTGCTCTTAAATCAACTGACATGCCACCTAGAAAGCCAGAACCCTGGTCCCTCTGACTTTTTTCTTGAACCCTCTGCTGCCTTCCGGTTTCTGACACCTTGGTATTCTGGAGTCTGACCTTCTGTCAACAAGAAAGAAGCAGTGGGAAAAAAATAAGAAAAACGTTCTCCTTGCAAGGTCTAACATGGATTTCTCTGCCCAAAATGAATACTCCATATAAGGGGGCAGGGATGGGCAAGAAGAGAGTTCCTCAGAGACAAGCTTTTTGCTCAGCCAAGCTAGTGAGGACTCAGTTTACCAAAGAAAAACAGAATGTCTCAGTGAGGCAGGCGATACGGTTTCTATGATTTGGGGTGGTTCATAGCGGCTTCACTAGATGTCAAAGTCAGCTGTGGGCTGGGTGCAGTTCTCATGACATACAGCACTTGGCTCCTGTGAAAAGGACAACAGACGAGTCTGAACAGGGGCCGTGGCCCTTATGACAGCACAAGGCAAAATTAACTCATCACAGACAGTGTAAGATGCTATAGTCTGGGTTCAATTTCTCCTGCACATTGTTTTTGCAGCTGGAGTGATGCTTGGTTCTGTAATTCACAATTACTGTTGACCCTTGAATGATGCAGTGGATAGGAGCATGGACCCTCTGTGCAGCTGAAAATCTAACTTTTGAGTCCCCTAAAACTTAACTACTAATAGCCTATTGTTTGACTGGAATCCTTATCAATAACATAAATAGTTGATGAACACATATTTTGTGTGTGGTGTGCCTTATATACTGTATTCTTGCAATAAAGTAAGCTAGAGGAAAGGAAAATGTTATTAAGAAAATCATAAGGAGGGGCACCGGGGTATGTCCATTGTTTAAGCATCCAATTCTTTTTTTCAACTTTTTTTTTTTTGGGGGGGGGGGACAGAGAGAGACAGAGCATGAACGGGGGAGGGGCAGAGAGAGAGGGAGACACAGAATCGGAAACAGGCTCCAGGCTCTGAGCCATCAGCCCAGAGCCTGACGCGGGGCTCGAACTCACGGACCGCGAGATCGTGACCTGGCTGAAGTCGGACGTTTAACCGACTGTGCCACCCAGGCGCCCCTAAGCATCCAATTCTTGATTTCAGCACAAGTCATGCTCTCACAGTTCATGAGTTCAAGTCCTGCATCAGACTCTGCACTGACATGTGGAGCCTGTTCAGGATTCTCTATCTCTCTCTCTCTCTCTCTCTCTCTCTGTCTCTCTGCCCCTCCCATGCTGTTTCTCTCTCTCTCTCTCTCTCTCTCTCAAAACTAAGCAGACAAATAAAAAACTTTGAAAATTAAAACAAATTAATCAAAAAGAAAATCATAAGGAAGAAAACATACATTTACAGAACTGTACTGTAAAAAAAATGCATTTAAGTGGACCCTTCACAGTTCAAACCCATGTTGTTCAAGGTCAACTATATATCTACACTCCCCAAATGTATCTACATTGATCCATCTATTCTTACATCTGTTCAGAACTGCTTTGACTGCTTTCCTCTTTGACCAAGATTGCACTTGCCATAGACATCTCACTCTTGCCTCGGATGTGAATTGGTGGATCCCTTATAGACCATAAACGACACTGCTCGGCTTCAACACTGCTCTGTCCACTGCCTCTGGCCTCATACTTCCCCCACTGGAATGATGATTTATATTGCTCCTTTGGCATTATTCCTTGGTTCTTTTGAGCTAAAACTGGCTATTGCCTTCCATAATGCACTTGCCTTTCCTGATAGAATCCACATGGCCAGCATGCTGGTGAAGTTGACCATCAAGGAGACATTCATGAAATTTTATTGTAGATATGCCAGTGTAATCTAGACCCTATTTCCAATTAATCTCCATATCAGAAAAGACATGAGAAGATGATCACTGCCCAGGTAGCTAACCAACAGCTACATGATTTCCCCAGGATCCCACCACGAATCACGTGTCACAGGCAGCATTAGAAGTCAGTGCCTAATCTGGTGCACCTATCTAATGCAAGGAAATTTTAGCCTGCTAGATATGTGAGCAAAGATATTTCAAACACAATTTCTAAGGTTTTCCTCTTCGGGTGCTTGATTATTTCATTTAGTCCAAGATGATCCAGTAATATCAAAGCTTCCAAAATGTCTTGCTCAACTCAATAAGTGGGTGTCCCTTAGTTTTACATTTAAGGCAGAAATGAGATACATACAAAGCAAGGGAGATTGGAAGAGGGAGGGCTCAAGATGGTGATGGTGGGGGATACAACATTTGCTGGTTTCCATGATATGAAAACTCCCACAATGGCCAATTTCAAGCTACTGCCACTGTGAAGTCAACCAGCTTGCCAAATTCCTGAAAATTCAACAGTTAGCCCTCTCAAGCCACTCTGAGCAGACTCCCGCACAATGCCGGCTCTGCCTGTCCTTCCTGTTAGGAGTTACCACCTGAGGATATGGTTTTGGTGATCACATACTTGCATTAATACTATTCTGTTGCTCTATTTGTTTTTGGTGGCCCATAAGTATTTTTCCCAGTGCCACTGATATGTAAAATGTAACTCAATTACTTCTTGGCTGAGGTATGGGTATAAGTTCTGCCATATGAAAGAGGAGAAATTCTTGTGGCTATGCCCTTTTAAGCATTTCTCCTCCAACTCTTTCTGGCATCTAGCCTGATGGAAGGGAACAGCTCATAAACAGAGACTGGGAAATATGTTAATATTTTAATCACAAATGTTTGTGAAAGCTTCTCTGTGTGTCAGGCTTGAACCCATAAAAGGTCCCAAGATTCTTCCAGCCATGAAGTTGCATTACTTCAGGATATGGAAGAATCTCAAAATACCATGTCAACTAAAGTAAGAGGGAAGCCCCAGTGACCATAACAATAAGAGAAAAACCAATACATCATATATTTTACAGCCCTTTAGTTTATGGAGCTCTTGTGCACACACCTTCACAGTTCTGGGTATTGCATAAGAGGGCATTCATAAATGGGAGCACATCCAGAGGAGACCAATAATGATAAGAGGTGCTCACGCTTTTGGAATGTTTACAATGGCCATGCACTCTACTGATGGTATTACATGTTCAGCCCCATTTCATTCTTTCAGCTCCACTATGTTCTGCGTAGGTAAGGGAAATCACAAATGGAATTATGATTGGTAATACGTCCTCTGTTGTGTATGTGGTAAATAATAAAGCCAATATTTAGAACCAGGGAGTCTAATTCCATCCACAAGATGTGCTCTTAAGTATCAGATAGTACTCAAACCATGTTTCGTCTGGAATATAGACTAACCAGTGACATATTAAACGTTTTCAAGTTCTCAAAAGCTCCCCTTCCCACTACATTGCAGCTAGATTGCAGAATGACCTCTGTGGGTATCCCAAAAGAAAGCTTTGGGACGACAGTGTCAAAAGACTGACTTGAAGACAATAATAAGTTCACCTCTCTCTTTGCAAGGGTCTGAAGTGGAAGGGGCCATCATGGGAAACCATGATTTTCTCATCATTGGAGGTTTCCAGACAAACGTTCCCCTGAATTATAGGTGTGGGACACTTGAATGGGGCTTAAGAAGTGTAGTTTGAATTGGATAACTTCTCTGTGCTATCCAATATTCATTGGATTTGCACATGTGGCCATTTGAATTAAAATCAAAGTTACAAATTCAGTTCCTCAGTCACGTTAGCCACTTTGCACATACTTAATAGCCACATGTGACTACTGGCTGCCATGTTGGATGGTACAGGTATACAGACCATTTCCAACATTGCTGAAAGTTCTATTGAACGGTGTTATTCTCAAATGTCGAGTCTGCCTTTTAGAATTCTCTCTGCCTTTGAGAAAAGCACGGTAATTATTCTGAATTCACAGACGAGGAAATTAAGGACGAAAACTTTATTTTCTAGTCTGTGTTTACATTTCATGAGCCTCTGATACCCACACTTGCCTTGATCCTCACCACCAAAGTCCCCTCTCTACTGCTGCAGCCACTGGGGCTGTGGGGTGTGCACTCAGGCTCCCTCAATCATTTTGAACGCTTCCTCTTTGTGACCACAGGAGAACTTGGCAATGTGCTGTTTGGCGCATAAATAATTATCAGTTATTTCTGCCTCCCCTTTAATTTGCTCACAGAGCATTTCCTGAGAAGATCTTTGAAAGCAATTGGGCCACAACACTCTGTGGGCAACGAGAAGAATTACAGTGGTTGGGAGGAAGATAAATAGTGATGTCAGCTTGATTACAGCGCTGGTTACTGCTCAGTAGAAACTTTGGAAAAAGAGCCTTTCTACAGGAAATCCATTTACAGACAGCCCAGCACAGCACGGCCTGTTGACTGACAAGGGTGTAGCAAAGGAAGCTGGTATGGGGCTGGTGGGTTTCTGTGGAAGGTGCTGGCCTCACAGGACTTCCTCAGTTCAGCACAACTGAAAATTAGTCATTTCAACAATCAAATAATGGATTTAAGAAGAAAGGTATTGAAGACCTATGTGCTATGCTTTCTGGCTATTCAATAAATCCATGCAGATCTGCTACAAACAGGCTGACTTTCTAATAATGACCTTTGTAGATAGTGTCTTAACAAGAAATAGGTCAGAAGTAAGCATGTTTGGGTTGTATATGCTTTAATTTGGGATAACTTGCAAAAAGTTACACCTTCTTTGTGCCAAGAATGAAGTTGGATGTGTCTGCATACCTTATCCTACTTAATTTACATAGTGGCAATGCGGGATAGATACTATCACCATTCCGATTTTATAAATGAGGAGGCAGCAATGGGATAAATAGTTAATCCCAGGTCTTCAAATTCTGACTCCAAGGCATTTTCCACTGATACAGTGATACCTTTCAGGGAAAAGGCAGCATAACATTTTAATCTGAATGGCCTATTCCTGGATTCCATGGACACATCGCTGTATCGCTTCAGCGTCTCACCAACTTCCCTCCTGTCGGTCTCCAAATATCATCTTCGGTACCAGTCTTACTCAAATGCTACCAAAATGTAAGTTGGTCAGTCTTCCTGGGTTCCTATATGACATTTCTCTCACCTAAAAGTGTGTTCGGTCTTCCCTCGTAACTCTTTATGAATCCCTTACTTACAAGATCAGTTCGATAATCTTGTCACCCCAGAAGACACCACAAATCCCAAGTTGTGAAGGATTACTGAACAGACCCACGTTTCCTCCGAACGTATTTATAACGCCGGCACAATATCACTTACTGGTTCTCATGGCCCACGTCTTGTCATGCACACACCTTGCATATCTTTAATTGTGTATCTTTCTTGAGGAAGAAAGTTGTCTTCCACTACTAGTTCTTTCGTCTACAGTCTCTCCACATTTTTGACCGAGGGAACTTTCAGTGTTCAAGTTTAGGATGAGAGATCGAGTTGTGTAAACAAGTTGATTCTTTCAAAATGTGAACTCACAGGTTTTATCCCACCTTTTTTAAAAAAATTTTTTAACGTTTATTCATTTTTGAGAGACAGAGAGAGACAGAGCATGAACGGGGGAGGGTCAGAGAGAGGGAGACACAGAATCCGAAGCAGGCTCCGGGCTCCAAGCTGTCAGCACAGAGCCCGACGTGGGGCCTCGAACTCACAAACCGCAAGATCATGACCTGAGCCAAAGTCAGACGCTCAACTGACTGAGCCTCCCAGGTGCCCCTTTTCCTACTTTTTTTAAAGCCACCCATCTACTTCAGTGCCCTCATACAGTTATAAATTAAAATTCATACTGCTTATACATTCAGTATCTCTTTCTTCAATAACCATAATGACTCTTGACCATTAAGAGACATCAAGTCAACCACTTGGATGTATACATTATATCAACTACACTCTACTCTTGTCATCTGAACTATTATCAGAGGTGGAGAGTAACTGAGGGAGCACTAAAAATAAATCATCACCGTTATAAGCCATTATAATAGGTTATTCAATTTGATGAATGATGTTACTTTGACCTCACATCACATTTATCTTGCAAGGAACTGACGTACTTCACGGTACTTACCAAATGTCTAAAATTCACTCACATCCAGTATATGGGGACCGTGGCGTCTTCACAGAATGATACATCTGGGCTGGCCATAATCACCAGCAACATCTGAGGAGTCCTGAAGGATGAGGAGGAATCCCTTTTAAATGAATGGATCTTAAGAAATTGAAGTTTATCCTTTGAAGTCATGAGCAGTTTTTAAAAAAATCCTTTTCTAAAATCGCTCACATAAATGTGTGTGTGTGTGTGTGTGTGTGTGTGTAAGCTCTCTCTCTCACACACACACACACACATATTTTGTTTTCCCTTAAGAATATAAGGTAGCATGTATGACACAATTTACCCTTGGGTTCATGACCAAGGGTAATTGTTGAACATCAGACAATGCCCATACAGGCAAGGCATGTATAATCCTAAAGAGCACAGACTTTGGAGTATAAAAAACCTATATCGGAGTCTTTGCTTTATCATTTAGTGTGCTTTAGGGTGCGAATAACGTAAAACCACAATTCATGTACCTCACACGGTAAAGAAATTAAAGAAATCAGGAGTGAGGGACAGTTAATTTGTCACTTGAGGAAGTCATCACAGACCCAGATTCTTTGTAATACAAATAATAATAACTTACTATTATTATCATTATCATTTTGGCCTTCCTTAGTGTTTTGCATTTGTCTTTAGGAGACAGCAGGACATTACAGCATATGTCCCAGTCAGCCGCAGTAGCATCCGGTAAAAGGAGACACCGTCTCTTCTTTGGGTCTCTTTTTGAAAGGAACAAATCTTTTCCCGGCAGTGCCAGAGCCTCCCTCCTGTGCGTTCTGTATTGGAATTGGGTCAGGTGCACACCCCTTAAGCAGTCACTGCAGGAGGGGTGGGATTATCAGGAGCTGCCTGGGCCAGTGGGGATTCATCCCCTGGGACTGAGGCACCCCGCGCCGTGAAGAAGGACAAGCAAAACCTGAGGATTTACAAGAAGAAGGAAGAATGGGGGCGCCTGGGTGGCTCGGTCGGTTGAGCGGCCGACTTCGGCTCAGGTCATGATTTCGCGGTCCGTGAGTTCGAGCCCCGCGTCGGGCTCTGTGCTGACAGCTCGGAGCCTGGAGCCTGTTTCAGATTCTGTGTCTCCCTCTCTCTGACCCTCCCTGTTCATGCTCTGTCTCTCCCTGTCTCAAAAATAAAAAATAAATAATAAATAAATAAATAAATAAATAAAATAAGAAGAAGGAAGAATGGAGGGTGCAGAAGGAACCAGGGTCCACTAGCTTGAGTTCTTGGACGCATTACAAAACATCTTCAAGGCTTCGCTTCTAACTCTGAAAAACGGAACCCGCACCTCACAGAAGGGTAAGAATTCGAAAAGGTGACCTTTGGGGTGCTTGGGTGGCTCCGTCAGTTAAGTGCCCAACCTTGGCTCAGGTCATGATCTCGCAGTTTATGAGTTCCAGGCCTGCGTCGGGCTTTTTGCTGACAGCCTGCTTTGGATACTGTATCTCCCTCGTCTCTCTCTGCCCCTCCTCTGCTCGCGCTCTGTCTCTGTCTCTCTCTCAAAACTAAATAAACATTTTTAAAAATTTTTAAAGGAAAGGTGATCTTTTCCCAGGGCCTGGCACATTAGCAATGTTAGTGGTTTGTTTTGTCTCACTGCAGTCTGCACTACCCTTCCTTGCTAATGCTTTCTCCACTCACTCCTTTGTGAACTGTGCTGTTCCCAGTCACTGGTTTTGGGAACTCTCATTGAGTTTGCCTCTCATCACTGTCCCTAGTCTTTTCAGTTTAGGTTGGCTGTCACTCCCTTTCCTCCTCTGTCTTGTCTTTTTGTTGGTTTCTTTCTTTCTCTCTCTCCAACTTTATCTTCACTGTACTTTTCTCTCTGTAAGCATTACTCTGTGTGTGTGTGTGTGTGTGTGTGTGTATGTGCAGGGGTGTGTGTTTAAGATATATTTATCGCTCATAGGGAGAGAAATTTCTTCTGCTTCACGAACACCCTCAAACCCTGGAAACACTCCACATTTATCTGAAGGTAACCAGAAAATTTTCTCTCTAGATCCCTGTGTAATTATGTTTCTACCCTTACATTTAAAATCAGGTTTGGTTGGGGCGCCTGGGTGGCGCAGTCGGTTAAGCGTCCGACTTCAGCCAGGTCACGATCTCACGGTCCGTGAGTTCAGGCCCCGCGTCAGGCTCTGGGCTGATGGCTCAGAGCCTGGAGCCTGTTTCCGTTTCTGTGTCTCCCTCTCTCTCTGCCCCTCGCCCGTTCATGCTCTGTCTCTCTCTGTCCCAAAAATAAATAAACGTTGAAAAAAAAAAATTTAAAATCAGGTTTGGTTAAGACGAGTGGTGATAAGCTGAAAGAACATTCAACAAACATCTCACGTCCCCATCACTGTGCTAAATACTAGGCTGAGGCAAAGGTGAAGCCCAGAAAAAGCCAAAGGAAAGAAAAGTCTGAGGAATGGTGCGTTCGTACGAAGTAATGATGATCAATAAGGTAGAAAATGCAGTGTGAAGACACATTGGGAGAAATCTGAGCTCCATGCCAAAAAGTTGGGACTTTATATTTTTGTCGCGAGGCAGGGGACAGAGCGGGACCATTAGATATTTTAATTAGATATGAAATATGAAGAAAACATAATTATAGAACTTCATTTGGCAGTAGTATAAAAGAATAATTGAAAGTACAAAGCACTCCAGTCAAGCCAGCTAGACTATCAGGCAGGTTAGGCTAGGTTATGCTAAAGAGACGAGCAGCCCCCAAACTCTCCTGACTTAAAACAAACAAAAAAAGTGTATTTTTTATTCATATGACCTGTTTGTTGCCAGGAAACAGGGAGCTCTGTTCTTTATGTTCACACAGGGATCTAACTTGATAGAGTGATGGTGGTACCGCCGTCTCACACTTTGACAAAGCAAAAGAAAGCCCCGGAGGGTCTCACACCAGCCATTCCACGGTTTGGCGCTGAAATGAATCACGCAGAGGTGGGTAGAGCCAGTTGTGGCCTTTCTTTCCCAACTTCACACTCAGCGATGTCAAGTTGGTAGCTTGAGATCATCCGAGGTGGGATTATTTGCACTGCAGAAATTGGCAAGCCCTGCAAATCGTGGCTCCCTCCCTGCTCCAAAGAACCGGTTGTTAAACATTTGCCAACACACCACTGGACTCACTTCACCTGTCATTCACAACTCTTTGGCCAACCCAAACCTGAAGGGATGGAGAAGTCCCATCCTACCATTGCCTTGTAGGCAGAGAGCCAGGAATATTTCATGAGCAACATTAATGACAACCACAGGGTAATGCAAGGGCCCACGTGTTCACTCATCTACACATCCATTCCACCGCTGTGTATGGAACACTTCAGATTTTAGCCAAGGAGCAATAAAAATGGGAAGCAGAGGAGTTTTCAGCACAAGTGGTATGGCAGTTGTCGGTGTGTTGCCTCTCAGCTCCTAATCTGCCCTTCATGTCCTTGCTTGGATACTAGAGACGGATCTTGTAAACATCTCTCCTTTGCTGGTAGAGGTTGCAGACAGATACTGCAGAAGGAAAGGGCTTTTGGTACCGGTGAGATTTTTTTTTTAAGTTTTTATCCCAAGTAGGAGTGGGGCTCGATCCTATGAACTGACTCAAACTGAAATAAAGAGTCAAAATTCTTAACTGACTGAGCCATCCAAGCGCCTTATGGTGTGATTTCTCTATTGATTCTGCAGTACTCATCTGGCATGAGAGCTACCAGTGGAATTCATGCCCAGAAAGTTTCAGAGGGACCCTCAAGGGTAGCTTTTTACCAGGTTCCAAGGATGCTTCAGGCAACTTCCCAACATCTACAGCAGTATCATCTGCAGGTGGCTTCCTGGCGGCTTTCCAGTGAGTTCTACTGATGCCACAGCCAATTCCCCGGTGAGTTCAGCAGAATTCACCATGAACAGCCTTTTCTAGCATACCAGTAGATGGTTTCCTACCCACCAGCTTTAGTCTGGCAGTACCCCAGGAGACTTCTAGCTTGCCAGCCCCAACCCACAGTTCTCTGGCTGTCAACCTCAACCCCCCAGCTGTGAATTAACTCTGGTCAAGGCAACCCAGTGAACTTCTTGCCATCTAGTGGGCTGCAGCCACATCCCCACATCCTCCCCACTGAAGTTGGATTCCTGACCTTGGGTAGGAGGGCTCTCTCCCAAGTTTGGGTACTCCCCCTTAGCCTTAGGGTATTCTTTAGTATTTATCCTCTCTTAGTAATGAATTAGAAAAAGATGGTTAACAATTATTTGTTTTAAATCTTCCCTATTCAGCGCCTGGGTAGCTCAGTCAGTTAAGCGTCCGACTTCAGCTCAGGTCATGATCTCACAGTCTGTGAGTTCGAGCCCTGCATCAGGCTCTGGGTTGACAGCTCAGAGCCTGGAGCCTGCTTCAGATTCCATGTCTCCCTCTCTCTCTGCCCCTTCCCTGCTCATGCTCTGTCCCTCCCTCTCTCCCAAAAATAAATAAACATTAAAAAAAAATTTAAGTCTTCCCTGTTCAAATCATTGTGTGGTTTCTTCTTCCAGGACCGGACCCTAATATAGGTGGGGAAACTAGATTTAATAAAGATAATTTAGGCTACAGTGCAATGAACAGTCTGGAGCTGGTCAGGAGTAAAGGTAGAGAGACCAGTGAAGTGGCAGGTGATGGTTAGCTGGATGAGCTCAGATGACAGCAGTATCAATCAAGAGATAAGGACGTTTTTAGGAACTAAATAAGTTGGTCCTGATCATGGGTTTGAGTGGATGAAAGAAAGTTAAATTGTGGTGTTAGCCACCACATTAGAGGGCACTGAGGGAAGATAAGATTAGATTTAGAGAACCAGATCATGGGTGGTTTGGGCCTTGTTGAATTGGATATACCTTGAGTTACCTAAATGAAGATGTCAAGGCATCAGATAGATCGTAGAGTCTAATGCTCAAAGGAGAGTTAGGGGCCAAAGACACAAATGTGTAGGTTGTACGGGTAGAGTACTATAGACTGCACGCCCAGAATCTCTCCCTCCATATTATTCCCTCCAATTTTTCTTTACATAACTATTGCTTTGTTAAATGGAAGTTTCTGGTGATACAGCACAAAGCAATCAATACTGTATATTATAAAGAGATTGTTAGACCATATCCAGAATTGTGAAGGAGATCATCAAAAACTAGTTACACACCCAAACCCCTCACCTACCTCAAAGGCGTAAGAGTTTTAGGCATGAGGGTTCTGTCTCTTAGACTCAAGCTTGGCAATAAGGAATCCAAATAGAAGATGCACAGAGATATTTAAAGATAGCTTTGGAAGGCTGGAAATCCCAACTCTTCCAAAAGACATAGGTGTAGTGATGCCCCCTCTTCACCATAAGAGAGAGAGAGAGATAGCTGAATATGTGTCTCCTTAATTTGGGTAGGGAATTAAACAGTTGCCTTAGATCTGCCTCATGTCTTATAAATCTAAAGATTGAGAGACTGGTGGAAGTAGACTGTGAAAAGTACATGAAGGCAATGGGAAGGAGCTGTATAGGGATCAACCCATGCTTTTAGCATTTCTCAGGGCAAAAAGGGAGAGTCAGTGTTGCCCAGAGGTGAGAGGTGGGTTACCTACAAGGGATAGCCAGAGTAGAGTCATCTTAGGGCCTGTCTGTGAGGGCTGTTTGCATATGTGAATAGACCTTGGTAGAAAGGTTTTGAAAATACCATCAGGTGTCTGGATGCTGAAGGAAGGAAACAACCAGGTGATACAGAAATACACCTGCCCTGAAAGTTGGAGATGTCAGTAATTAGTAGTCTCCAAGAATTTAAGAAGATGGAGATGGGGAGAATAGGGGTCACCCAAACATAGGTGGAGTCGTTGAACATAGAGAAGAGGCCATATAGCACTTTTGTTGTAGGTGATGGTGTGGTAGATCCCCTTCCTAGGGAATGTGGTGGAGACTTTCTCAAAACAAAAGAAGGCAACGTGCAATGTGGCCCAATCAACTCCTATACACCTGTGCATAACTCTGACACAAGTATAACTTGGACTGTGTCCAATCAGACTATCTGTCACCATAAATGAGAGACAAAGAAGTAGAAATTGCATAAAAGGCTATACCCCACTGTGCTTGGGGTCTTAGCCTACTGAGTCCACGCCAACACGAATAAAGCTGCTTCCTGGAAAGAAGAGCCTCAGTGTCCTGCATCTCTGTGCGAGAATCCCACTGTAATGGGAAGGAAAGTAGCTAGGTAAAGATAGAATTAGGGTTGTAGGCATATAGTAGGATATTTAGGGCATCCCTATCTATGGCACCCATTTTCTGTGGAAGGTAGGGGACAGACAAACCCATATGCTAAGAAGTTTGTGAGTGCTTGTAGAGAGGACATAAGTGGGTCACAGTTTTGAGGAGAGTGAAGATGGCTAGAAGTACCTTTGTAGAATGGATAAAAGAGTTACCTAGAGGACTCTGATTTGGTTATCAGCATCCATCAGAAATTGCAATCATGACTTTATGGTAGAATAGTCTTTCCCACAGATGTGAAGATATAGATAGAGGGAAACAGATAAATGGATTCATCAAAGTCTGAGTTTTTACCATATGGAGAAGGCAAAAAAGATAAAGGGAAAGAGGTATTTAGAGTATTTATAAGAGCTCTATTGTAAAGATGGGCAGGATAAAGGTAAAGAGAGGGCTGATGCATTTGGAGACATAGAGTACTCCATTGGCTGGGAAGCTTCGTTAGGTTTTTGTAGGTACCTGATAAGCAAGCTGAAATGAACCCAGGAATGAGAATACTTCAATTAACAATACTGGAGGTGTAACACTTTTAAGTGGCCATGGAAGGTCCAGATGAGGTTGAGAGGCAAAGAAAGCCATTGGAGGTCCAAGAAACTGAGATACCAGGGCTTTACATGGATCTTTCATGTGCAGCTTCAATTTCGTTTTAGGATAATGGCAAAGCTTGGTGTGGAGAGGAAGATTTTGAGCCCAGGAGCCAATGTCTTCAACAAGGGGGAATGATAGGCTGTTTAGTTGATAGAAAAAGAGGGGGAGAGGTGCTATGATCATATGAACGAGGCGAAGAGAAACAAAACTTTTTGAATGAGGCAGAATAAGGGTCTGGAAGCAGAAATCAGGGGACACAAAACCCACCTTATTACTGTGAGCTGCATGGGATATGAGAGACTAAACAGCCACCACTAAGAAGAACGGAGCAGAGGGAAGTGATCTCTTCCAGGGGAGGCAGCTCTCAGTTAAGTCAGAACGTAAAGGGGATATCTGGTGAACTTGAAGGTGTAGATGAGTCTGTTGGTAATGGAGCAGTAGTCAGGATTCAACAGGACCAAGATGAAGGTGAGGCAAATGAGGCCAGGTCCTGCTAGGGCAGGGCCAGAATGTTTTAACCAACTGAGTCACCCAGGCGCCTGTAGAATGTTTTAGAAAATGGATGTTAAGGAAACAGCAAGTTAACATTGATAGAATGTGGTGAATATGGTTATTTGTTATATTGGTGGTGGGACCAGTAAGGGGATAACTAAATATGGCCACCGTCCAATGTGAAAGACATGATAATACATGTAGCAAGAGACTAAAAGACTTAAATGTGACTGTAAGGACTAATAAGAACCTGTTACTCGTTTTGGTGAGGGATGGAGGAGAGATTTCGGTAGAAGGCAAATGACAGTGAAGATCCAAAAGTGACTACAGTTGTGGCCTGAGGATATGAAGAGGATGGTTGGTGGTACATTCAATAGAAATAAGGATGTTTGTAAGATAAGTCGTATTGAGTTTGAAGGAAGTGGCCAACATTGAGATGGTTTTTCACAGTACAGGCATGGTATTTGGGGTTGAGACTGGAGATGCGGGTGTCATCCACACATTGCCAGTGAGTGGTCCGTGAGATGGCAGAGATCTCTGACGGCCATGGCAGAGCAGGTAAGGAAATGTTCAGTGGCACAGGATCCTTTCTGAGGACCCCACATGATCCCCACCTCTCAGGAGCAGGTCCAGGCTCCATTAAAACCAGACCTGGCTTGTAGAGCCTCCCTGATTTCTCCTGAAACTTAAGTATTTTCCAAAAGCAACTTTTACTGGAGAAAACTAACAATGATGTAAATTCCAAAAGTCTAACAACGGATGTTTCGGAATATCATCTGCTCATTAAAATTGAACTTTAAGTAGAGCCTGAATGCAAATAAGATCAGTCTGAAGGCATGGTCCACCAAGGCTCTGATTCCCCTTCTTTAACATATGTACACCTGTTTTTCTGGCCTCCTAGCTTTATCTTAATCATATTTATTGACAGATTGATAAGGCTGTTCCTACTGGTTGGTGACATGATGTTTCCTCTCCAATTGTTCTAAAGTAGCATCTTGAGATCTCAGCTGGGCACACGCAGAGATAGAGTGGAATTATTGATGTTCTACCAGCGATGTTCTACTAAATACCTTGGTGAAAATGTTTCAGAAATCTACAAAAGAGGGGATACATATAGGCTTCTCCCCCTAGCGTGTATTTTTTGCGTGTTTTCCACAAGAAGCGTGCATTACATTTTCAATAGGTAAAAATAAGTTTTATTTACATTAAATAGAGAAAAGAGTGCTTTGAAATTTATCTAACAAAGAAGACAATTGTTAGGTTATCATGGGTAGAAAATTGCACTCTTGAATCTAGGGATTTATGCATTTTCTAGAGGTAGTTCAGGATACATTTGAGAGAAGTCTATTATTTCTTGTATTATTTGGGGCATGCACCATTAGAAAGGCTTAAAGAAGGCTTTTACTGATTAAATATTTACCAGGAAAGACTTGATAACAACCCAACCACCTTTTAAGCATTCAAATGAGTGGCAAAGTGTCCCACAGGGGAGAATCACAGGAAAATTATAAGAGATAGCATTTCTAGCAACTCCCTTAATGCATCCTTTATGACCCCTGAACAACAAAAAGGATATCTGGTCTTTCAAAGCTTCTACTTAGAAAATCCTCAACACTCATTGACAGAGAGCAATTTCCTATTTTTGGAAAACTAAGATAAAGAGTTTGCCCAAAACACACACAGAAAAGCCAGGAATTATAAGAAGATCCCACAAAGAAGCTCTTGGCATACATTCATCCTTCATCCATTCATACAACATGCATGGAGTGGGAGCATACACTCTAGAAAGCAATATACTTGTCACTGTGGGGGCCAGGAAAGCAAGTATCATCCTGAAAGTGACTTATATTTTAGTAGGAAAGATAAAATATGCACACAAACAATAAAAACAACACCAGGGAGCCTATGACAAATGTCCTAGAAGATCTTCAAAGAAGGTGTCGTGCATAGGGAGTAATCATGTTCTGCGGAAGCCGGGGGAAGTTTCAGTCCAGACGTGGTGTTAAGTATGAAATGTGGGGAAATTGTTTCCTAAAGCAGACTGTTTCAGCAGACAGCAGAGGCACTGAGGTATGACAAGGGAGATAAGCAGGAATCAAATTCACATTCTGGGGGAAGACTGGAAGCCTGTACAGATATCACAACACTATTTGAGAAAAGGATATCAAGCTATTTTTTTTTTTGAATGATACGGCCCTTCCATGGCCCATCAGGAGAGGGCCCTAATGCTCAAATTTGCTTTAGCCTCATGAGTACTCCATTCTTATTTAATTTTTTTTTTTTTTTTTTTTTTTTTTTTATGAGTACTCCATTCTTAAGGCCAGGTTGTTGAGTTAAGCGGACTGAGGGGAAGTCTGTCTCTGTCACTTACTACCTACATGATTTTAGGCAAATCATTTATTTTTCAGAACATCAGTTTCTTTTTTTTTTTTTTTTTTAATTTTTTTTTTTTTCAACGTTTATTTATTTTTGGGACAGAGAGAGACAGAGCATGAATGGGGGAGGGGCAGAGAGAGAGGGAGACACAGAGTCGGAAACAGGCTCCAGGCTCTGAGCCATCAGCCCAGAGCCCTACGCGGGGCTCGAACTCACGGACCGTGAGATCGTGACCTGGCTGAAGTCGGACGCTTAACCGACTGCGCCACCCAGGCGCCCCCAGAACATCAGTTTCTTCAAACAATCCCTGCCTCAAACGATACCTACTTCAAATAATACCTCCTGGTAGAGTTGGAAATGGCAACCCACTTTTCCTTTTGGGGAACTCTCCCCTCCCTTATTCTCAGCCAATGAGTCAGAGCCCGCCTCACACTTCATGGGTTGGTTCTATGGCTCTGTCCATAAAATAACCATATCCCCATGGGGCATGGGCCCCAAGCCAGGCCAACCTGGATCGACCCTCCCCCATTCCCCCAGGACATTGCTGCAATCAACAGGAATTCTTTCTCCCCTGGGGCTGCTGAGCTAATAGAACATAAACCCAGAGGAGCTGGTGACCAAATGACCTTCACAATGAAAGAATCTGGAGCCAGCACAGCCAACCACAGATCCTAGAGACAGAGATAATGGCCTAATGGTAAATCAGAGCTGTGCTTACAGCAGTCTGAGAAGGTTTCTTCAGCCACCAGTGCCCTGACCAATACACTACAGTGATGGCCATCCTGTGATATCGGATTACCCAGAAAACCTGCCAGTCAATTCAACGTTAATAAACATGGTGGATCACCCACTATGTGCTAGGCAGGGCCTTCTGTGCTGGGTTCTGCCAGGAACACAGAAACGAAGAATCTGCTTCCATGGAACTTTCAGTGCGAGGTAACTACGTGGAATCACTGACTTCCACTCTGTCCATCCATATTTCCCAATTCCTTCTCACAATGCAGATATCCCCTCATATATTATAGGTGTGCCTGAGACAAATCGCTCCACCAATTTGACTGGATAAGCTGAATTTACTGATAAAATTAGCCAACAACAGATGTAACTGGATCTTCCATAGATAATTTAAGGTTGTGTAGATTATTTTGTGTGGGTCATGAACAATTCCCAGGCATAACTGTCTCTAATTCTCATTAAATGCTGGAATTTCAGTGGATGAGTGACATTATTTTGGGGATAGCAATACATGCGCCATAATTTATTTATCTAGAGTAAATTCATTGGAAGTCTGGGGACTTTCGCTATGGTCAGTAACACATTACATACGGCCTTTTAGCAACTGGTGGATCTCACCAATGCCCTGCAGCACCAAAATTGAGAAGCACCGATGTGTAAACACAAAACCCAGATCACATGTATACCTGATTCCTGCCCTAAAGAGGGAGCTGAACACAAACTTTCCTTTGGCACTGTATCCCTAGCACCTAGCAGAGAGCTTGACACAGGAAGCTTAATTAATATTTGTTGACGTGGGCTGAACCTCAACTCCTACTGTAAACCGATGGAACGTGTTTTACCAAAGCAAACTGCATGCCATTTCTTCTCAGAAAACTCACCTAGAGCAAATCACATCCCTTATCACCTTCAAAAGATACTTAAAGCTCACAGCCTTGATGATAGATTTTTAGCCTACTGCTTCTCAAACTGAGCTGCACAGGAGAATCACCTGGGGAGCTTTTAAAACTCCTCATGCCTGGCTTGCGTTCTGGATCAATTGAATCAGAGTGGTTGGGGGTGAGACGCAGGTGTCGGTATTTTTTAAACTTCCCCAGGTGATTTCAATATGTAGCCAAGGTTGAGGAACACTCTAGTAAAGCTACTTTTATCCAGTTCCTGTGTTATCTCTGTTACCCATTCTTATCTGTAATCTCTGCTGCCCTGGTTCAGACCAGCCCTGGAATATAATGGTTTCATAAGAGCAGTAACAAAATATTAGATCTCTGATACCATCCCCACCAGTGGAATTGTTAGAATCCCAGATGCCTCTCTTAAGATTCAGGAGGAGAGGAACAAAAGGCATCTCCTGGGATTCCTTCCCATGCCCAAGTTCCTTTCCCTGAGAGCCATCAAGCCCTACCCACTCAGAGAAATGGGCCCCTGAAGTCATGGACACGTTCTATGAAACTTGCTCCCACTCTCCTACAACCCACCCACCTTCCTCTTGCCTTCCTCAGGATTTGAAGTCTGAAGGTGCGTCAGAATCACCACAGGTTGCTTGGGAGACCAGGTATGGGGGCCCTCACCTCTAGAACTTCCAACTCAGTGAGACTGGGGTAGGGCTTGAGAATCTGTGTTTCAAACACACCCCCAAGTATGGCTGGGGCTGCTGGTCTGAGGACCATCCTTGGAGAACCACTGCCATAGCTGATTAGATCTGACCCAGACTTAGGCATTGGAATTCTCTCCTTGACTCTGGGGTAAACTCTGAAGACTGCTGTATTTGTCTCCTAGTGTTGCTGTAAGAAAAGACCACAAACTGTCCCTGGTACAGTTCAAGCCCAAGGATTGACTGTATCTTCTTATCTTCTCCAGCCCACCGGTACTCTCCAGTCCCTGATTACTGACTCTTTGCCCTGGCTTTAGACTTCCTGCCTTGCCATCAGGTTGCCCTTCTGGATCACTCACCATATCTACCCCCACTGATCAGATGGCCCCTTACTCTCTCTCTTTGACCAGACCATCCTCCACACATTGATACTTCTGGTGTGCCCACAACACCTCCCGTGTTCATGGGGAGCTCTGGGTAGGTATCTGGTATATGTTTGGTTACTTTGGAATTCCCTGCAATGCTTTTTCTGTTGAAAAATCAATATATGAAATACTCTCCCTCCCTTTCCTACCCTCCCAATCTCAAATCCAGGTTTACTATATTACCTCTGCATACAAGATCTGTGTTAATCATCCCACTCTTTGTTTTGGGTCACGATCTCTCGGTTTGTGGGATTGAGCCCTGTGTCAGACTCTGTGCTGACAGCATGGAGCCTGCTTGGGATTCTCTCTCTTCTCCCTCTCCCTCTGCGCTCCCTTTCTCACTCTGTCTCTCTCTCTCAAAAATAAACAAATAAACATTTTTTTAAAAAGATATGTGGGGGCGCCTGGGTGGCGCAGTCGGTTGAGCGTCCGACTTCAGCCAGGTCACGATCTCGCGGCCCGGGAGTTCGAGCCCCGCGTCAGGCTCTGGGCTGATGGCTCAGAGCCTGGAGCCTGTTTCCGATTCTGCGTCTCCCTCTCTCTCTGCCCCTCCCCCGTTCATGCTCTGTCTCTCTCCCAAAAATAAATAAAAACGTTGAGAAAAAAAAGACTTTTAAAAAATAAAATAAAATAAAATAAAAAGATATGTGGATTGGATTTGTGTCATTCTTTCTTTTCTCAAAAATGGTGAGTACCTATTTTAGATAGGCAATGGGGCTATGGTGATGGACAAGAGTACCACTTCATCGAATGGGAGAGGAAAAGATCACAAACAAGTAAATAAATAATATTCTTACAGATAGCGAGAAGTGTGTGAAGAAAGCTATTTTTAACCTAATGCTTAATTTATACAACTTGTGGTTGCCATCCATATTCAGGGATTTTAGCCAAGAAAAAATGTGCAGTAAAGCCCAGCAATAACTTACACAGGCTTTTCAAGAAAATATGTGTTCTTTTAATTTTTTTAATGTTTATTTATTTATTTTGAGAGAGAGAGAGAGAGAGAGAGAGAGAGAGAGAATCCCAAACAGGCTCCCTGCTGTCAGTGTAGTGCCCGAAGCAGGGCCCCATCCCATGAACTGTGAGATCATGACCTGAGCCTAAATCCAGAGCTGGACACTCAAACGACTGAGCTCCCCAGGTGCCCCACATGTGTTCTTTTAAAAACTCCTTTTTGAACCTTACACTCCGTGTTCATATTCCAGTTACCCATGGACATGGTAATACTTGTGGCTAATGTAACTGAGCACTTGAAACATACCAGGCCCTCTGCTAGGAGCTTAATGTGTATAATCTCAGTCACTCATCCAACAAATTTATTCAGGAAGCAGTGTTTTTGTCCCCATTGTACAGATGAGAGACTGAGGCTGAGAGCCCATGCACACTCTGAGTTATAGAGCCTGGGAATAGAATTCATACAAACCCAGGTGAAGGTGGTGTATCGTCCCCCTGAGCAGAAGCCAGGCTCAGAAAGCCAGAGATGGTAGCCTGTACCTTTTTAGCTTTGTGGTGTTGAGTTTACAGCAAGGACTCCACAATAGCAACATTTATTGAGTGCCCAATATTGCACAACAATCCAACAAACCATTATTATCTTGCATTTCCAAATGAGGAAACTGAGGCATAGAAATATTTGCTGTAGATCGTGTAGGTGCTAAGTGAGGAGCCAGAGTACAACGCCAGGCAGTGGAGATCAGTGTTGGAATGCGTGCTAGTCGCCTGGAGGGCTTGGTAAAACCCAGAGGGTTAGGCCCCCAACGCCAGGTTCAGCCTACCTTCCTGGGGCCTGAGATTCTATAGAAGATCAAGGGACGCTGACTGGGCTGCTGGTCCCCAGGGGACCTCATTTTGAGTAAGGACGGTCTAGACCAAGAATCCGTGCTCTCAATTACTAAGTCATGGTGTTTCTGCAGTAGATTAATACTTGCAGATTGAGTAGCAGGCAATCATTTGTATAATAATAAAGCAGCAATCAGCATATCCCCTATCCATTGACCACGTTAATCAAACATTTGCATTTCTATTCCAGTACTCACTCAGCTTTTACCCAGATCATTCATTCAAGAATAGGGGGCTCTGCCAACCTCTCTGGAAGAAATCTATGCTAATCAGCGTAGGTCTGAGAGCTTTTGAGAGGGCTGGGGGCTCAGGGCCTCAGGCCAAGAGGCAAGAAATCCGGCCCTGCCCGCTACCTTCAACTCTTCCAACTGGAATGAAACTAAACCCCGTATCTGGACCCAGAAGGCCCAGGTGAGCCGGCCCTTTTCTGCCTTCCAACAGTTTTCAAAACAAGATAAGCCTTTTCCCAGACACAGGGCCTTTATACTTGTCCCGTTTCCAACCGTTTGTCTCTCATAGTTATTTCTGATGTCACAGAAAACCAGAGCCAGACAGAAGTTAAAACAGCAAAGGCATATTTTATTTAGGATCTATTGCAGGAGTGGGAGAAAGACCTCAGCAGAGACCCGGGTTCCATTTCATTTTTTTTTTTTTAATGTTTATTTATTTTTGACAGAGACAAAGACAGAATGCGAGGGGCTTAGGGGCAGAGAGAGAGGGAGACACAGAAGCAGAAGCAGGCTCCAGGCTCTGAGCTGTCAGCACAGAGCCCGACGCGGGGCTCCAACTCACGAGCTGTGAGATCATGACCTGAGCCAAAGTCGGACGCTCAACCGACTGAGCCACCCAGGCGCCCCCCGGGTTCCATTTCAAATACAACAAAGACAAGGGGGGATTCACAGCCAAGGAGCAAGGAGGGGGGTGCCAGATGGAAAAAGATGAAACACCAGAGGGGAGGAGGAACTTTGGCTAATCTGAATTGGTAGGCTTCTTGCTGAGGGCAGGCCAGGGTAAGATATGGGGGAGCACGGGGGAGACATGGAATTCAATCCGATATCTTGGGTGGTCCAATATCAAGAGGGAAGGATGAGGAATTTGATCAGATGGGAAGGGTGGAGGGGGGCGGAAATTTCCTCTAAACTGATCTAGTAGGATTCTCCTTGCAACTGGACTTAGCAGGCCAAGGACAGACCCCAAGGGCAAAACCTAGTCAGAAAGAAGATGCAGAAAGCCTTTGGTTAAAGACAGGGTCTGTCACTGACAACCCATTGCCCTTACGATCCGTGTCATACGCTTTGACCCTTTGTGAAGTCTTTCCTGTTTTGTTGTTTTGATTTCTTTCTTCCTTTTTTTTTTTTTTCATGTGTATAAATGTTTTCTCTTCTTGAGACCATAAGCACTGTCAGGAACTTTTGTTTTCCTCGCATTTCAAGAACCGTAGCAGATGCCCGTTACCATCCTTGTCTTCACAAGTTTGCAATGTTCCAGGGAAGACTAGGCGTGCACACAGAGCTGGCATGTGAGACGGAAGGGCCGCGGCGGAGATCACAACCGAGTTCTACGGGATCGCAGAGAGGATCGCGGTCCAAGCCAATTCTAGCCTGGAGATTGGAAGTAGGCTGCCGAATGGGGTTATAAAAAGGCTGCAAGGGAGAGAAAGAGAGAGAGAGGAGGGAGAGGAGGGAGAAGGGCATACTTGGCAAAAGAGTCCTTGCAAACATAAGCCAGAGTTTCGTTTGTTTCCTTCTTTTGTTATTTTTGGTTTTGTTTAAATGTTTCATGTAAATGTTTCATGTAAATGTTTCATTGAAGTACGAGATACAAACAGAGCAGTTCAGCACACAAATCTCATCGGTCTTTGGAGTAAATGTTTCCTTTTTAACACAACCCAAACCCAAAAGGAGAGTGTTTCGAGCCCCTTCCTGCCTTCTCCAGCTGTTCCCACTAAAAGCAACCTCTGTCCAGATGTCCATCACCAAAGATTAGTCTGGCCTGTTTGCAAACTTTATATAGATAAAACCATGTTGTATATTCCTTTGTGTCTGGTTTCTTCTGCTCAACCCGTGTGTGGGGTTGACCCAGGACTATTTCTTTTCATTGCTGTGTAGTATTCCGTCATCTGATTAGTTCACGTCCATGTATCCATTTTCCTGCCGACGGACTTCTAGACTGTTTACAGGTTCTACCTACCGCAATAATGTCGCGAAATTGCCGTCTGTGATTTTTGGAAAACATACAGAACTTTCTGTTGGGTGTATCTGTGCTTGGTTATCCAATATAGGTGCACCACTTACCACTCCCAAGAGCGAATTATGAGTTCCAGCTACCTCAGATCCTTATCAATATTGCCAAAAAGTTTTCTTCCTCAATTTCTCATTTTTCAACAGGATATCTTTTTCTTATTGATTTTTTTGATGTTCTTTTTTTCAATGTACATTTGGTAGGAATCTTTCGCTAGATATACGTGTCATGAATACTTAGTCACGCTCTTAATTTTGATATACACGCTCAGGTCACCCGTGGACAATTGTTATTTGAATTCGACTTTTCTAACCATTGTGCCTTTTATTTCTTTCTTTTGCCTTCTTGTGCTACCTGGGTCCTCCCATGTGATGTGAAACAGAAATGGTTATAGAGAGCATTCTTGCCTCACATCCAAATTTGCATTCTTCTCTTTCAACCTTGTGTAGGATTTTTGTGGAAGAGTTTCCGTAGAGACGCTTCACCACATGAAGGGAGTTTCCTTCTACTCCTAATTTGTAAAAAAAAAGGATTTTTTTGTTTTCCTGATTGAGGATTGAATTTAATCAAATGCTTTTTATGCATTTATGAACATGATCCTGAGATTTTTCACCTTTTTTCTGTTAGTGTTGAAACTAAGCTTGCACTCCTGGATTTCAACCTGCCTGTAGTCTGTTATGTTTTTCCAGGTCACTGAGTTCAACTTGTTATTACTTTGTTTAGGATTTTGGCCTCTATGTTTGTGAGGGATATTGGCAAATGTCTTTCCTTTCTTACAATATGCCCATCAGGCTGGGTGTCAAAGTTATGCTGGTTTCATAAAATATGTCCCCATGCCCTCCCCCTTTTCCTATTCTCTGGAGGATTTCGGGTAACATTGGGGTTCTTTATTCCTTAAATGTTTGCAAAAATTGATCTATGCATTTCTCTTTTCTCTTGGATTTTGACCTCTAAAATCCAGCTGTCTTGGCTACTTTGTGATGATTTCACACAACTTTTCTTGGTTTTTTTGTTTTTTTGGTTTTTTTTGTTTTTTTTTTTTTTGTAACCAGATTTTGTAATGATTCTCGGCACGATGTTGTTCTGATACAACTGAGTCATTATACAGACCTTTCTTAAGGGCCACGTGTGAACGAAGCATAGATTGTAAACAATGAGTGGTTGGAAACACAGCCACGCTGGTTTTCAATGCAATGCAATGGAGCACCTTGCATTGCAGAGAATACTAAGCAGTGGGGCTCCCTGGTGGGTTTTGAGTAGAGATACAATATGATCAGACCTGGAATTTGGAAACTAAACATGGCAAACGTGGCAAATATGAATAAATAAATGTGCCATGAAAGGAAGGAAGAATAGGGAAGGTGTTATGGCAAGAGTTCAGAGAAAGCAAATAAGGATCTGCTTAGGAGAGTGCCAATAAAAACGTCAAAGACCTCCTTTAAGCCAGTGGTTCTCAAAGGAGGTCCCTGTAGCAGCAGCCACAGTTTATCTGGGAACTTTGCTGGCAATGCAGATCCTTAGCCCTGCCCCCGACCTACTGAATCAGAATGTCTAGGGAGATGCCCAACAAACTGTGCTCTAAGAAACCCTCCAGGTGATTCTGATACTGATTCAATTTTGCAAATGACCACTTTAGACCAAACTTTAGCCTTTCTCACAGCTAGGGATGACTGTGTGGGACCAGTTCTGGCCCATGAAACATGGAAGAATATGTTCTAATAAAAAGGACAGATGGAGGGGCACCCGGGGGGGCTCAGTCAGTTAAGCATCCAACTTCAGCTCAGGTCATGATCTCGAGGTCTGTGAGTTCGAACCCCCCGTCGGGCTCTGTGCTGACAGCTCAGAGCCGAGAGCCTGCTTTGGATTCTCTGTCTCCCCCTCTCTCTGCCCCTCTCCTCTCCTCATTCTCTGTCTCTCTGTCTCTCTCTCAAAAATAAATAAACATTAAAAAAAATTTTTTTAAAAAGGACAGATGGAGTTGAGGCTGCCCATTTTTCTTCCTTCCTGCCCTGAATGCTGATCGACGGAGGCAAAAGCTCTGAGGACCGAGAAGTTCAACGGGTTAAGGATAGCAAGGTGGAAAGACAGAAGATCCAAGGTTCTTGATAACATCACTACGCCTCACACCAGCCCCACACTGTCTACCTTTCCATAATTAAATGCATCTGTCACGCAATTCACCGGTAACCGATATCCTACGGCTTGCAGCGAGATGAATTCCTAGCTGATATCTGTGTCACGTTTATACCTGGCACCTAGTAGGAGATCCTAAGTGATAGTTCCCCTTGATAAAGTCAAAAGAAGGAAAAAAAGGGTTTGCAGCCTGTTCATTTAACCTACTTCTGGGGAAGAGCTACCTGCTAAGTGTTTTTCTCCCCAAAGAGATCACAGCTTTGAGTAACATTCTATTTAATACCTTGGGCAGAAAAGGCAGTTTTGAATGTTGTAAAGACATCTCTTCACTGGATGAAGTCCCTTCTGTGTGTGAGCCCAGAAAGCCAGGCATCACAGTGCTATCTCCTTGGCAAAACCACTCGCCTGACTCCCATCAGAAAGGGAAATCCACCATGAATAAAAGCCCCACTGAGATACTCACACCAGAGACGAGTCTATTCCTCTCTTATGCCTGCTGTCGGGATCCATCTCTGAATACAGTTCCGTGCTTTCCCCAGGACTTTGCGGAATGAGAATTGTGATTTCTGGCACAGGAGTCCATCCCACAGGGCAGTGGGCGGTGCCTGGAAGCTCTGTCCCCATGTCTTGGATCTCCCTCTCCAAGTGCGCTCCAGATGGCAGCCGGGACCTCTCCAAGTCTCAGACATGCTTGGGTGGCATTTGTGACTTGCGTGTGACAGTCCCGTTCTAAAGGGACCCACCACAGTGCGCAACAAAAAACTCTAGTGGGAAACATCAGCCCGGTGGCTCACAAGGAGTCTGTCCTGGGGTGTCCCCTAAACCCTTACCTCCTGGCTCCTAATTTCTGCTCTGAGTTGTAGGTGCCCTTGGGAGTCCCAGGCAGGATGTTCTGTGAGTACAAATCCGGAATCACCTCCACGGAGAGCTTTTTGGCACTGACCACCCCTTTTCAAATGACAAACCCTCCTCCAAACTAGCATACATGTTCCCGAGTCTTCCCCGTATTTTCTCAGCATAAGACTTATCACCATCTGGCGTCTTACATGCTTTACTTACTCAAGTTTTTATTGTCTTCCCTCCTCCACTGGACTGTAGGGTTTATGAGAGCAGTAATTTTTGCTTGTTTGTTCATTGCTACATATCCACAGTATCTGCGAAAGTACCTGCCACGTAGAAGGTGTTCAATAAACGTTCAAGAACAGACACCTCTGAACTGGCCGGCAGACAGGTCCTGACACATGGCACTCCCTTTCCTGCCATAAAGAATGCTCTGAAGAATAAACCTGAGGGGACATTAGGCTCCAAGTTCTTCTGCAGTTTATTCCATGTCAGCAGAGACTGGTTGAATGATAATACTGACTAACAATAACCATTGGGATGCCTGGGTGGCTCAGTCAGTGAAGCGTCTGACTCTTGGTCTCGGCTCAGGTTGTGATCTCATGGCTCATGAGTTCGGGTCCCACATGGGACCAGCTGCACTGGCAGCTCAGAGCCTGCTTGGAGTTTTCTCTCCCTCTCTCTCTGCCCCTACCCCACTCGTGCTCTCTCTCAAAATAAATAAACTTAAAAAAAACTTTTAAAAATAATAACTATTATTAATTTAAGACTCACAGCATGCCAGACATGACAGGTGCTTTAGATGCATTCTCTTATTTCATTCTCAGAACAGCCCTAGCGGCTTCGGTTCCATTTTATCGATGAGAACAAGGAGGCTCAGAGGTCTCTGCTGACTCATTCAGGCTCTCACAGCTCATCAGTAGCAGATCCGGGACTTGAACTTGGGGCTCTCAGACTCCAGTGCCTGGGCTTCACCCACTACCTCCCTGGAGGACAGCTACAGCATTAACTTGACAGATTTGGAACCCTGATTTCTCTTCCTCTTGTGGGAAAAGACAGGTATTTTTGTGCAAGCCCAGGGATCCGATGGCTGCTCAGAGATGCATTATTCCAGACCTCCCTCCCGCCCGAATACATAGAGAAAAATACTTGGCAGAAGTGACAGAAGTGAAGCTCTGACTAGATGTTGACTGTTTAGGTGTTTATGTACCTTCCCGAAGAAGAAAATAAAAGCGTTTTATGTGGTATGAACTTATTTTGGCAAAGTTTTTTTTTTTTTTTTTAACAGTGTCAGGGCAGACAATTTCAGAACTCCTATTTATTAAAGAAATGTCTAATATAGGGGCCCCTCAGTGGCTCAGTCAGTTGAGCCTCCGACTTGGGCTCAGGTCATGATCTCACGGTTTGTGGGTTTGAGACCCGCATTGGGCTCAGTGCTGACAGCTCAGAGCCTGGAGCCTGCTTCGGATTCTGTGTCTCCCTTTCTCTCTGCCCCTCCTCTGCTCATCCTCTCTCTCCTCTCCCTTCCTCAAAAATCAATAGATGTTAAAAAATTTAAAAAAAGAAATGTCTAATATAGACACTAGCACAAATCTTAAAATTAATAATACTGATAATAGTGACAAATACTGAAAGGGTGCTTATTATGGGTTGGGCTTCAAATCTGCAACAGCTATTATGAGCAAATAAAGGAGTAAACTCAAGGCTAACCGGTTGTTTTTAAGGAATGGCTTCCTTTGGTCAACCACGTCACTGCTCCCATGATGAGTTTTGCTCCAACAGCACCAAATGGCACAGAGGTCCTCAACTGCCCCATGTTGTTTCATGTTTTTAAGCCTTCACTCACTCAGTTCTCTCTTCCTGAAATGCCTTTCCCCTCTTGTTGGCATTAGGAACTCTTATCTGTTCCTCAGGACTCTTCTTGGGCCTTAGGTCACTTTTCCTAAGCCTCTAAATATTTTTCTCAAGATGTGATTTTTTAGAAATCTCTGCATCCAATGTGGGCCTCCTCGAGCCCACAACTTTGAGATCAAGAGTCACATGGTCCACCGACAGAGCCAGCCGGCACCCCAAGAAGCCTCTAAGTCTTAGTTGTCTGTTTCTCCGCTGTGTACCCAGGGGCCCTGTACTTATTTGCTGCATACACAACACAGGGTCATTTTTCCTTTATTAAGGCATAAGCCTCATGAGGGAAGGGACTTCCGTCTATGCAGTTAGCAACACTCAGCAATGCTTTGGAACCACAGTGCTAAAGAGCTCAGCTGAAAGCAAAGAGGCTTAAATGGAGTACATCATAGCATGACTAGGCATGGAGTTAAGGAGGCCTACTAACTGATAATGTAATCAAAGTTTTAGACATCCAGAAATCCCCCACTGGGTGCGCTCAAACATCGTCTTTGCCGACTTGTGCTAGTGTAATTTTGGAGCATGCCCAATGACACGAAGAGAGTGTTAAGCACAATCAGGGGAAAGAGAGGTATAAGACATGATCCTTGAATGACTGCATCAAAGGAAAAAGGACAAAAAGAAAGGCCCACTGGGCTGCAGTCTGTTTATTCCCTGGCCTAAATTTCTAGCAGGAGGTAGAGCAACACCACATCTAAGGAAAGAAATTCCTTTGACCACCCTGCAGGAAACACGTCGAACTCAATGCCTTCATTATTTTTGATCTGGAGTACAGAATTCCTCCTCTGGATCTCGGACACACCACGTTGGAAGACTTCTGCCAAGAGTCAAGCTGACTGGCATCTTAAAGCATTTCTCTGCAGCTGAATTGCCGAAGAGCACCTACTCACGGTTTGTTCAACCAACCGAGGGACGCAAAAGGCTTGGCTTGGAGCCCCACACCTTTCCAACGTGTCTAGGACCCGTCTCTGCAAAGATGATGGCAGAGGTCTGTTCAAGTGTCTGAAGCTTCACAGGCTCTGTGCAGGGAGGGGGCAGATGTTTATTAAATGAAGGAAAATTGGTGGCACCTGGGTGGCTCAGTCGGTCAAGCGTCCGACTCTGGATTTCAGCTCAGGTCACGGTCTAGTGGTTTGTGGGATCAACCCCCTTGCTGGGGTCCAGGCTGACACGAAGGAACCTGCTTGGGATTCGCTCTCCCCCCCTCTCTCTGCCCTTCCTCTGCTCGTGCTCTCTCTCTCTCTCTCTCTCTCTCTCTCAAAAATAAATAAATAAACTTAAAAAAATGCTAAAAAATAAATCAAGGAAAGTTTATTTCCGGACTATTGGAAAGCAGCCGACCTCCCACAGGATCTTCAAGGCTTGACTTCTATGGGAGGATTAAAATGAAATTGAACTTTCACATGACCAAGGGATTCACCTCCCCTCTCCAAATTTCCATCTCTACAATCTGCTATGAATCTCCTGTCTCCATCATGTCTCTGCCCTCAGCACACACAAGAGGCTCTTCACCCTGGACCCTGCTTAACATGTTTAGAAATGCTGAATTCAACCAAGCTGAGTGGGTTTCTTTGCAGCAGGACTTCTCAGAGCCTTCAGTCTCTTTGACACATACAGGGCATGCAGCCTTTCCCAAGGTTATCTGACCATGGGATCATCCTCCTCCTTTTCACTGGAGTGGTTCATGGGGCTGGTGGCCACCAATGCACACTGAGATAATCAGAAATCCAATCTCATGTTTGAAAACGCTATACTAAGTGAAAAAAGCCAGTCATAAAAGATCCCATATGGTATGATGTCACTTACATGAAATGTCCAGAACAGGCACATCTATAAAGACAGAAAGCAAATTAGTGTTTGCCAAGGGGGAGGGCTGAAGGTGGTGGGGAGTGACTGCTAACGGGTTAAGAGTTTTCTTTCGAGGTGGTGAAGTATTCTAAAATTAAAATTATGGTGATGACTGCATGAGTCTATCAATATGTTTCAAAACCCTGGAACTCTGCACTTCAAATGGTATGGAATTTTATGATATGTAAATTATATGTCAACAAAGCTGTTAAAATACTTCTTACAAAGATCCTTTAAAGATCATTTTCACTCCTGCCAATTAAACTGGTTCTTCCTTTTTCTTTCCCTTTCTTCTTTTACCTCTCTCCCCTCCCCAGCTTTTTGTCGGTCTGCTGGCCCAGTTCAGTCCCTTCCAGTATCTTCTGACAAACTGATTTTTCCTAATAAGGAACACACGTGCACAGTGGGAAAATGATGATCAGTACTGAAAAGCACGCGATGAGACATAAAGGCATCTAGTCGTCACTGAACTCTCATTGCATTCTCAGATGTAACTGCAATCAACAGTTTCTTACGGGTCCCTTTGGAAAGAGTTTACACATTCATAGCCCGTGTCCATATGGTGCCTATATTTTTGCATAGCTTGGACCACACTTTATTCTGCATCTTGTTTGTCTCGTTTCGTGGTGTATTTCAGAGACCTTTTCGTGTTTGCACATACAGACCAATGATGTCTACCTAACAGCAGCATAGGGTTCATGGAATATTTATGCCATATTTATACAATCAGTTCCCTGTTAAGGTATTTAGGCTGTCCCCACACGTGGGTGATTTTTATGTTTTGCTATTATAAACGATACTCCAATAAGCATCTTTGTGTATTGGTGTAGGATAATTACTAGGAAGTGTTCATGGAGTCAAAGCCATGTGACTGCGGATGTGGATAAATGGAGCCAGACTGTGCCCCCCACACACAACCACATCCTCAGGGAATGGGGGAGCCAGTGTGTGTTCCCTTAGCCTGGGACAGTCCCACCCTGTCTCAGTCCAGAGCGCTGACCACCCCAAGCCCTGCCCTGGCTGAAATCCTTCACGAATGTTGTAATGCAAGGGTTTATTCTCAGCCTTCCACCGCTTCCCAGGGAGATGCCCACTGTCCTCCGTCCTCTCCAGTTTTCCTTCTGGAGAGCAGGGCCTCCATGACTCACACCCAGACACACGGTGAATATGTGGACGGCCTATTACCGCCCCGTCCGAGAAAGGGCCGTGTCAGCTCATCTTCTGACTTTATGCTTCTCTGACTAAGGGTCCTGGCTCTCCCTCGCATCCCTGCTTAACCTTGAGGACAGTCACTTAACTTCTGATGGCGTCTGTCGCTACATCAACTTATGCAGATGGTGGAGATGACAGTGGCAGAAGGTGGTGTGAGCCACGTGTGAGGCTTGAAGTATTTGTGTTCCGGGAGGGGTGAGGAGGCCCGTGGAGGTGGGCATAAAACTAAACGGCTACTTTTGAGTGCACAGGCACCCAGTAAAAATAGGGGTAGAATCATAGTGTGAACGTTTCTGGTTCTCCCGTAGATGCTCTGATACAACTGAAAGGATTGTGGTTTCAGCTCTGATATGGGTCTGTCACTCTTAAGAAGGATGCGTGTGGACTAGAGCAAGACAAGCTACCGAAGACTCACCTCACTTACGTCTCAAAATCAGATCCAGTTATAGCACACTCCTAGGCTATTGAAAGTGACCCCAATTCCATCACATTACCTTCTTCTGGGGTCAAATTTCCAGCCCCTGCTAGATTAGAGTTTTGATACTTGTTAACCTAAGTGGCCTTGAAGTGACATCAGATGAAGAGAAAATACTTTCTGTCCTTAAGTTTTGATCCCACGAAGTTCCAGCCTCCATGCCAACATGGGGGTTCGAGGCTCAGCTCTGACATTGATAAGCAAGGGTGGGCTGGGGTGGGGGAGGTCCTTGGGTAGAGGGGCAGCACTTAACTTTTCCGGACACGTTGTTCTTCAGCTATAAAATGAGGGTGTTGGCTTAGGGTCACAACCTCAGATGCCTGTAGGAGCCGGGTCCTTACCCGCATGTACACAGCGGGCCAGGGAGACTGGGCTCTCAGGGGACCTCAAACCTGACATATGGGGAGGGGCGGCCACTGCTCAGTGACAGCTGATTGCTGCCATGCAGTACTGAGGGCTCCAATACCCCTAGGCCAAACAAAACAAGTCTGCATGCTTGTGGGGGTGCTTTCTCTATCACCCTGCTCTGACTCTGATGCTATACTATATTCCAAATAGCATGAAGTAAGAATCATACGGGCTATGCCTTCATTAACAATTTGGCAGGCTTACACACTCTGCCAAGCACTTGACAGTAGTAACGATACGAATCAGAATTAGCTTATTAGTAAGAATTAGCTTATTCAATCCTCTAAGCAAACCGATGATGTAGAAACTGTAAATTATCCCCATTTCACGGAGGAGAAAACAGAGACAGAGAAATGCAGCACCTGACCTGACGTGACATTTCTAGCAGTTGGTAGAATTAGATACCGATCTCAGGCAAGTCTAACGGGCCTCCAGACCCCGAACCACAGGGACATGTGGGACCCTAATGTGCCCATTCTTCAGCCCAGTTTATATGGATGCCTTCTTCCCACAGCTGGGCCTCTCCAGCCCCAACCCATGTGCCACACCACCCAGCCTGTCGTCACCCCACACCGGCTACGTAATCATCTGGCTCCTGCACTGGACCTTCCCTTAGTGCACGCAAGGCCCCCGCTTCACCACGGGAGTGGGACAGTTCTCAGGCCGGCCAATCTCCATCTGCCTAGTTCTTCTACACTCAGGGGACCCCCATTCTAGAGAGTTCTAAGATGCTGTCATACTGATTCCACACTGCCGCTACCTCGCCTCATAAACCACAGGCGAGAGGGGTTCCAGGTCTTCCCAGCGGCAAGAACAAGCTCCTCCAAGAAGATGGGCCATTTGAGGAAGGACAGACAGATGAGAAAAGAGAATATGAGTCCATTTGGGAGGAAGTCTGTAAGTAACCTTGTAAGAGTTGAATAAAGTCCTCCCTGGAGACATAATGGGTATTTCCATCAACAGACCAAAGAAATGGGGAAATGAGTGGGAACCCCTTCATACCACAGTTTCCCATCTCCAGATATGGATCTGATTCCTGCCCCTCCATCCGCATAGGCTTGTGTCCAGATCAGACAAGTGACTGTTGGTGGTGAAAGTAGCTTATAATTCTAACACAGTGGCCAACGATGAAGTATGACTGATTTCCCGAAATTAGCTTGGTGTCAAATAAATTAGAAGTCCAGGGGTGACAGTCCCAACAAACAAATATCTGTTTTTTTTTAATAGGCATAATTTCAGTGTGCTATTTAATTGACTCTTGTATGAGTATGTCCACCATCATATGTTTGAGATTCTTTCTTTAGACTAAGCTGAATTTCCCTTTATTATAAAGAGGCATTTTAGGAACAATTCTTTCGGTGCTGATCGTATTCTTACTTCTGCTTATTCATATTTCTGCTTTAAAAATCAGAAGGGAAAGTGTCTGGGGAATAATTAAATGTGTCTGGTGGGGTATTTCCCCCCTGATGGGAGAGGAGATGGAATTTGGGGATTTGAAGCGACCCTAAGAATATAATACCGTGCTACAGAGCTACCAAAATCCTGCCTGATTTGTAAATTTGCGTTTCCATGGTAACTCAAGTGTGTAGTTAAATAATCCTCACTGGTGTATGACTGAATTCCAGCAACTCTTCCTAAACCTTCAGCCTATTCTAATCCCACAGCTGTTGCCATGGAAATGATCAGATAAGATTCAGTCCTGGAGGCAGATGGGCCTATGGAGGAAGCTAAGTCCTGGCCTACATACAGCCCCCAAAATACGAGGTTTTGTCTTGCTTTGTTTTTGTTTTGTGGGTTCCCCCCCCCCCACCTCAGACTTTGATCCACAGAAGGAAGGCCGCCTTCGATGAGAGGCTCAGGTAGCATGACATCATGAAAATCAGTCTTGGGGTTTGGACATCTGGAGCAAACGAGGAACAGTCCATTCCAAAATACTACTGAGGAATGGAAAATTGGGATGCTTTCCTCTGACTCCATTTTGGACGCTTGCTCTAAGAGCTCATCACACAAGGGGTGTTCTTGCACGTATCGGTGTCCCCAAAGTGATTTCCAGGCCACGCCCCACCCCACAAGGAGGGTCACACCAGGTCACTGCTCGATGGCCTTGGAGCAGCCCAGGAGGGGCCCTACATTCCTCATTGTCCGTGGTTGATGGAAGTTTATAGTGTGTCCCCAGGGCCAGCTCAGGCTGTGTCAGCAATGTCCTTAAAACCACGAGTGACAGACTTTTTCTGCGTCTTCACCAGCAGTGTTTTATCATGTGCATTCTTGCAAACAGATTGTTTGGATTGACCTAATATTTAAATCACTGTCTCTAAGCGCTGTGTCGATGAAGTTGTGTTCTGTTTGAAATAGAAGCCATCCCATGTCTCTTTGAGCCGTGTGATTTTGTACATTGTAAAGTCCTTGCCAGATACTTCAGGGGGCGGGGGGAGAGGGGAGTGCCGCCAGCCCCCAAAGCCACCGTGCCTTTCAGTGGGGCACATTCCCTGCCACGTGCAAGCCCCACCGTGTCGGAGGAGAAGGAGACAAACCTCATGGTAACATTTATGGAATCCCAGAAATGGAAGGGTCCTTACGGGGGTCTCAGGGAATTACTGTCGGGCTCACAGTTCAGGACTCAGGCATTTTCCTCTGTGGCTCTTCTCACGCTGCCACCGTTTACCAAAGGATCCAAGAGTTACCACCATTCTGACCTTCATTTTCCTTATCCTGCAGAGCCCCAGCTGAATTCCTACAGTGTGGTTCTTACTGATTATTCCCTTTCAGAAGCTTTACTTGTACATGCTATGCCTCATTTCATAAATTTTCACTTACATACGTGTTCAATAAACATCTATTGAATTAATAATTAATCGCTGGAATTAATAATTCATTGTTAATGTAATAATAATGCAAGTAATAATTAATGCACTACATAATTCGAGGCACCAGGGCAGAGTGTTTGGAATAAGAGGCTGCTATCAAACTGTTAATATTTATCTTGGTCTACGTGACCTCGCTAACCACAGTTAGAGAGCTACAGAGTGGCGACTTTTACAACCTGCTTAGCAAGTTGTATATTTGAGGTGGCAAAGGTTCTGCTTTTCAATGACACAGAGTAGAATTTCACTGTTGCTCTTGTCCTGTCCATTTTCATGACTATAAGTGATATTGAAAACAGACAAGGGCTGAATCCTTTTTTTAATGAGAAAAACGAAAAACGGGAACTGCAAGTTGGCTGATCTCCAGCTGACTTCTGGGACTCTGATTAGTTCTGCACAGGTGCATCAGTCTTTCCCTGAGCAAAAGTGTCGCTGCATAGCCTAGCGTTCATGCCTACGGACCTCGAGAGCCAACAGAGGTAGCCTTCGTGACCCACGTGCTCTTCCGGTCATCGTTTCAGCCCACGTAGTAATTCAAACTTTGTGGACACCCTGTTCTCCTGAAGCTGAGGTCTCTCTAATTTCAGGGAACACTCTTCATGTGCAAGAATGTGGACTTGTTACTGTGTGGTCCATCAGGGTCATTGCCACCACCCTGAGAAGTTCTGTGTTGGAAGTTCACGGTCATTTGGCAGAAAGTGGCCCCAGATGTGGCCATGTTAAGTGCTTGTCTTCAGATGCTCCTTCTCCAGATCCAACCAGGTTTCAAATGCCCACAAATGCACCTCTGAAGATCTCTAAAATTTGCCCTCTCTCGCACCACCATCTCCCTCCTCAGGCAACTGTGGTAGCCTTAATTCATCTCCCAGAGGCCCTCTTGGTCCCATTCAAGGCAGAGCCAAAGCACTGTTTTCCTCCCCAGTGTAGCCTGCAGCCAGCTCGTCTGCCGTCCTCAGGCCCAGCCACACACCCAGCTCCCCAGGGTATGCACCAAGCGGGAGCACTCCTGCCCCTGCCCCTTGCCCCAGGCTGGCTTCTACTCACCCTGCAGCCTTAGCTGAAATGTCACTTCCCAGAAAAGGCCTTGGCTGAGCTCCCAGATCAGCTTGCGTCTTACTCTCATAAATCCTTCTTGCATAGGGTACATGTAGTTAGAGGAATTCACCACAACTGCGACCACATAGCAATGCATATCATCTATAGTCCCTTCTAGAAGGTAAGCTCCATAAAGACAAAGACTGTTTATCTTGTGCATCTTGGTTTCCCAAATGCGTGGCACAGAGGAGATACCTGAAAAGCAGCTTTGAAAATAAAGAGTGAGGGGCACCTGGGTGGCTCGGTTGGTTAAGCGTCCGACTCTTGGTTTCCGCTCAGGTCATGATCTCACGGTTTTTGAGTTGAGCCCCACATCGGGCTCTGCACTGAATGTACAGAGCCTGCTTGGGATTCTCTCTCTCCCTCGCTCTCTGCCCCCTCCCCTGCTTGCTCTCTATCTCTCTAAATAAATAAATAAATAAATAAAAACTTTTAAAAACCAAAAGTAATAAATAATAAATAAATAAAATAATGAATCGCAGTGGGTAAGTGGAGGGGAAAATTGGACACTGGCAGTGAGAGGGTTTGGGCAGTTAAAAGCAGGTTATTGGGAAAGTCACTGATGCTGAAGAATAGGCAAGAAAGAAGGGACACCTTGGGTCCAGTTGAAATAATTGAGCACCTACGTGCACCAGACCCCGAGCCAGATCTCTTCCCTCAAGGGAAAGGGATCTGTTCACAGTCTAGTGAGGGCAACATACACCTAGGTGTAAATGCATAGCATACACTCTTTTGAATCACACAGGTTCGATCGTACGTGCTTCACCCACACACACGATAGACATTCCATGTGTCATGTTTTATGCCACAGGATGTCAGCACGATTTGGCAGATCTAAATATGCTACTCTGGGTGCCTGCCAGCATCTTTCCCCCGTGAGGTTTATTCCCGTACTTGAAGATGGGTATTTGTCTTAAATCGTGCACTTTCCCTCCATTCAACGTCTTCACCCGGCGCTCAACTGCAGCAAAGATGACCCACGTCAGGGCCAACAGGAGAAAACGCCAGAAGCAGGATTCAACAGAAGGAGGAGCTGAGCTGCAATGCAGCTGCATTAGCTGCACCAAAGACCTCGGCCGATCCCATGGAAAGCTCCAGAGCTGTGATGCCTCTCTGGAGTTTGTCAGTGGGGCCGGACTTTTGACTCCCCACACTGACCAGCCGTCAGATGCAGGAGGCCCAAGGATTGGGAGCAACCTTCGACGAGGCAGCTCCACTGGGCTGAGGGCATTTCCTGGGGAGAAATTCAGCCATAAGCAGTCAGTAGGAAACCCTCGGGGACGCTGGGGAATGAGTGCCTTTGCCCTGAAGGGGAGACCAGGGAGAAGAGGCAGCAAAAGATTCTAGACACCAGCTTGCTTCCCCATGACAGGATCCTTTCCCATCATCGACTTGTGCTGACTGGTGGATAGAGGCATGTAGAAATGTGCTGTCCCTTCAAGAAAGAGTTAAAGACGTTTCCCGAAGGTGAGAGCATGAGGATGATTTTGCCCTTAGAAACAGGAGTGCTGACCAGAGATGAGTCTCGGAGAGCTTTGTGGCTCCGAGCAGTGCTGTGGGCCAGAGCTCCTTGCTCCCCTGCTGCCTTTCCTGTTCTTAGAAGGAGCGATTTGTCCTCGGCTGAAGTGCAGGAATGACTGCCAGGGAGGCTCGCAGAGTTGCAAACAATCACGGAGATCTTGCCTCAAGCCTCGCCGAGCTGCAGCTGGGTGGGAAGGGCAAATCGGAGAGACAAGCCCACTGCCCGGCTCTTTCAAGATTCCACGTGCTCCCGCAGTCCTGTTCAAACCCCTCATCCAAGCGGCAGCGCCTGGAACAGTGACAGGCTCTCCGTCTTTGCCCACCAATTATACGTGCAGTTGTGCATAAACCCTCTGATCTGAATAAACCGTCAGGGGAGCCACGGCCCTTTTGGCCACACACTGCCCGCTGTTTTTCCAAAGCTCCAGTCCTATTTTTTTCCGCTCCTCTCTGCCTTGTCCCCTGATTGCAGTGCTGATGGAGTGATGGAGCCACCGCACTGGGAACGCCTCTTGCCGCACAAGGGATGAGAAGGTCAGGTGGGTGTGGCTTTGCCACCTGCCACTACATCATCCTGACACAACCCCTTTCCAGGCCAAAAGCAATTCGATGGTCAGATTCTTCCTTTCCAAGCTTATTACAGAATTGCTCAAAGCTCTCATATCTTTCCAGAGAAACCGTAAAACCTTTGTCACATTTCCGGAACCCCTTTCCTATTGGGACCAGCCTGCCACTCACCACTAACCCACATTTTCGTCTATCCCTTTGTTCAAACACGTACTGAGCACCTGCTGTATGCCAGGCTGTATCCTGGGTTCTGGAGGCAAGGACACGGCAGAGACACTGTTTACTTCCTAAGGCTGTCCCACTGCCAGACAAAGCAGTGATGGGGTGTCCCTGGAGATGCACAGCTGAAGGGTCACCTGCCCTCAGAACCTTACTGCCCGCACCTGCTGCCCCCCAATACCCAGCACTAGCCTCCTGTGGGTGTTGGGCATCGCAATGCAACTGAGGGACTGAACTTGTAAGTTTCTTTCATTCCAGTTAACTTTAATTTAAAAACGAAGATCCTCTTCCATTACTGAAAAACTTGTAAGTACACTTAGGACAACTTGAGAATGTGGGTCTCCTTTTTGAACTCTAAATGTTAGGAAGGATAAGTAGACTTCAAGTCTTCCCAAAGAAAGTTTATCATCCACGCGGAGCTGTGCCATAAAGTATAAAACTCACACACGATTTCTAAGACTCAGACTGAAAAGAAGAATGTAAAATGTCCCATTAGTAATGTATATTTATTACATGTGGAAATGACAATACTTTGGATATATTGGGTTAAATAAAATATATTATTGAGATTAATCACCTCGGGTTTTATTTTCACTCTTTAAACCGTGGCTTCTAGAAGTTTTTTTGGTTTTTTTTGGTTTTTTTAGAAAAATTTAAATTACATATATGGCATACATTGTATTGGATAGCAGTGTTGTAGAAGAGGAAACAGATGAGGACATTAAAAATTAAAATCTCATGTGGTTATGTGTATGATAGAGAGGTGAGGGGCAAACAGGCGGGGTATCTCACACAGGGGTGTGTAGGAGCTCGCAGGACTAAGGAAGCAGAAAAGAGAGGAAAGGACATTCCTATCAGACAACTTGATGCTGTAAAGACAAGGAAGCACAGGAAAAGTTCCTACATCAAAAGCATAGATGAATTAGAATTTTTGTTTAAGTTTATTTATTTATTGAGAGAGAAAGAGAGAGAGAGCATGAGCAGGGGAGGGGCAGAGAGAGAGAGAGGGAGAGAGAGAATTCCAAGCAGGCTCTGTCAGCACTGAACCTGACTCATGGTTGGGGGGGCGGGGTGGGGAGGGAAGAGGGGTGTGGTCACGAGCCCGTGAGATCTTGGCCTGAGCTGAAATCAAGAGTCAGATGCTTAATCGACTGAGCCACCCAGGGGCCCCTACATGAATTAGAATTTGTAACGGGGTTGTCAATAAAAGCGGGATCAGAAATTGAAGGACTCTGTGCCCCAAATGAAGGGACCTGAGCCTTATCCTAAAGACAATCAAGAACCATCGAGAGACTTTTAGGAAAGTGGCCGTGTGGAGAATGAATTTAACCAGATGCCTCTGAAGCCCCTCCTCTACCTGCAGAGGACAGGGAGGCAGAAATCCGGGGGTCCAGCCTGCCCCCTGAAGGAGGGGATGATCAGGGAAGGGGGAGAGGAGGGGAAGGAACAATCCAGATTGCTGTTGCCATCTGTAGGAATAACAACGTCAGCCACAGACAGGAGTTTTCAGGAAAAGAAGGAATCTTATATTCATGTTCATGTGACTTTCTTTTCTGAAAAAAGATCAAGTTCTTCTTAGAAAGTACAGACCGAACCTGTGAAAACAAACACATATACTTAGGGAGGCAAGTTACAACCAGAGAACCCTGAAAACATGAGCTTCTGACAAACCAAATCAATTAATTTATACCCTGTGGCATGAAAAATGCAATTACAAAAAGAAGGGGGAAAAAAACTGGCCATGTTGTGAAGACAGATTTTCCAGGATTACATCCAACCTTGACATGATTCTGATCCTGTTTATTTGACTGCTCTGTGTGGTCAGGCCTCACTTTCATGTTCTTGGCCTGGGGACCCTTCAGGCAAACGGCTTTGAGTACAAATATTCTAGTTCTTTTTTGGGATTCTCTCATTATGTGCCGACTGCATTATTGGTTCCAACCTCATTTCATGACTAATTTACATTTACTTTCCTATCAGGAGGTCATAGTTTTTTGTCGTTGTATTTCTGTTTTTCCGTTAAGCACCTGCCATTTGGGAATTATGTGTCATTCTCTATCTCCCAAGAAGGACTGAATGAGTCAGAATTGAAAATGTGTAAAATGCCTCCGGCTTCTTAGAAGAAGAATGGTCTAGAAGTAAAAACAGAAATATGGATTTAAGAGTATCACAGGAAAATCCCTGGGTTTAATCAACGCAAATGGTAACCAGTTACTGGGTGGCTTCTTGGCACAGACCTGGGAAGAGGAGTCAGGAGGCTGAATCCCGGTCCTACTGTGCGTCTAGCCTCTGTGCCTCGTGGGCCATTCACTTCCTCGCCCCTGACTTGCACTTCCTAGTTTGTGAAGTTAAAAGCATATCTGTGGGGGCTGTAAGGAGAACCGAAACAAATACCTTCCCGAAAACCAACTGAGGAGTAAACACTTTTTCATTGGGCATCACTAGCAATGACAAATTTTTGAGGACGCTAACCACGATTCCGGTGGTTGGTGTCATTGTTGTTTAAACTTCCTGAGCCCAGCACATCCCTCAGCACATGGGCTACAGCAGGTGCCCGATAAATGTTGCCAAGTGGAAGCATTATTTCTCATGGAGTTCTTCTCATGATACTGTTTTGAGAGATCCTCCTTCCCACCGCACTTTATTCCTTTATAAAATTTTTTTTCTTAATGTTTATTTATTTTTGAGACAGATAGAGCACTGGTGGGGGAGGATCAGAGAGAGGAGACAGAGAATCCCAAGCAGGCTCCGCACTGACAATGAACAGCCAGAGGCGGGGCTCGAACACACTCGCCAGGAGATCATGACCTGAGCTGGAGTCAGACGCTTTACCAACTGAGCCACCCAGGCACACCTCTTTTATGAGTTCTTAGAACCATCTTCTGCCTCCCATATATGTACCTAAGTCCCTGGGTTTGCAAGGCTGGCTCTCCGTGCTGACTATTCCACCAAAGGCTCACTTTTCACCTTTCTTGTGGGTCAAAAGCCACCTCCAGTTTGTTGTCATCTACGCCGCTCTCTGTTGCTGACCTCTGTTTCTCGTTCCTCCCAGTCTGATTTCTAGAAAAATCCATGACCTCCCTCCTCTTTTATATACCCACAAATGACTTTCAAATTTCAGTTGGCCCTTGAACCCTTTCCTGGCTTTCTCTCTCTCTCTCTCTCTCTCTCTCTCTCTCTCTCTTTTTAATATCCGCAAATCGTTTGCCTCATTGTCAGGGAAACTCTCTCTCCTTTCCTTTTTTTACACAGTTCAACTTCTGCTCCACTATAATCTTTCTCATCATGTGGTTTCTCTTTTGGTTAAACCCATTATTTGACACAGTTTACAGCCTCCCCCCAGCTTTACCTTCAGTACCTCGGGCTCCTGTTTAATGCTACGTTTCGCACTGATTGTTTCCTTCTGGGTTAGGGCCATTATTGATGCCATAATATTTTATGATCACAGAGTATTCGGTCTCTAAGAACTTAGGCAAATATAATGCATTTTGGAAAGGGCAAGAGAGAGGAGATTGGCCACCATTTAAAAAGCACAATCGGTGCTTCTGTAGGAAACTGGAATGTGTCACAACCTGTTCTCTCAAGTGCTAATTAGCCCTTTGTCTCACTAGACAGACTGTATTTCAGGACTCCGGGCGTTTGTGTTCTTTCATATCTTACTCTACTTACTGCTTTTCTCAGTGTGATTCCATTGTTCCAGGCCAGCCAGAGCACAAAAAGAGATGAGGAGGATAGTTATAACTGTAACAACTAAAATTTCTAGAGGCTTCACCAGATAAGTCAGGCATCCTTCCAAGAATGTTAACTCCTTTTATCCACCAATGATCCTGTGATGTGGGCATGATTATGATCCCAATGTTATATATAAGAACATTGAGGCATTGAGTTTAAGCAGCTTGTTCGAGCTACTCTGCCAGTAAGAGATGGAACATAAAGAAAGGCATAAAAGCCATATTAAGTGCACAGCTGTGTCTGCAAGAGGTTGATCTGCTGGTAACAATGGGCTCCCGCCAACTTAGAACGTGTATTGGTGAAGGAGGGCCCAGGCAGCGCGGTGATTGTGTCAAATATGGAAGGCAGCTGTAAGGGTTGGAGGAGAACACATCAGTGCAGAAGAACTGCTAAGACAGAAAACCGGTTTCATGGCCAGTTATATGAGGTCAAAGTTTAGGGTCTTCTACCCCAAAGCATGTGCCATCGTAGTGGGATAGTAATGCTTTCCAATGGAAGCACTACTAGCTTAAATCTGTGGACAGCTGAGGTCAAATGGTAGCTACCATTTCACACTGGGGACCAAAGGGCCACCAGATTGGGATTCCCTATTATGGTGCCAGAGTCCATATGATTGGACCCGCATTAGTGACTCCGTTGTGATTTCACTCCCTAAGATTTCTTTCTGTTTGCATGGGACACTTCAGATTGCTAAGCAGAGAATGGACGGGGGAAGGAGTTAGTTTTCACAAGGGAATGCATAAATACATGCCTTGGTGCTAAATCATTCTAAACCTTCCAACACACTGAAAGTCATGAATTGAATAAGGCCTTCTGCAAGGAAGCTCACTGCCATTACTCAAACATTTACACTCTTGTCAGCAGTGGTTTCCATTCCACCAACATAATGATGGCCATTCCTGAAGCCTTTTCCAATCTTGTCCAACTGATGCTCATCTAATACCTCTTAACAAAATCTTTAATCCCTAAACTGGTGCACCCGCTCTGGAAAACAGTGTGGAGGTTTTCAAAAAATGAAAAATAGATCTACCCTATGACCCAGCAATAGCACTGCTAGGAATTTACCCAAGGGATACAGGAGTGATGATGCACAGGGGCACATGTACCCCAATGGTTATAGCAGCACTTTCAACAATAGCCAAATTATGGAAAGAGACTAAATGTCCATTGACTGATGAATGGGTAAAGAAGATATGGTTTATATATTCAATGGAATACTACTTGGCAATGAGAAAGAATGAAATCTGGCCATTTGCAGCAATGTGGATGGAACTGGAGGGTATTATGCTAAGTGAAATAAGTCAGTCAGAGAAAGACAGATACCTACGTTTTCACTCATATGTGGATCTTGAGAAACTTAACAGAAGACCATGAGGGAGGGGAAAGGGGAAAAAAAAGCTACAAACAGAGAGGGAGGGAGGCAAACCATAAGAGACTCTTAAATACAGAGAACAAACGGAGGGTTGATGGGGGGAGGGGGAGAGGGACAAGTGGGTGGTGGGCATTGAGGAGGGCACTTGTTGGGTTCAGTACTGGGTGTTGCATGGAAACCAACTTGACAATAAATTATATTTTAAAAGTAAAAATAAATAAAAAATTTTTTAAAAAATCTTTAGTCCCTAAGCAGTATGAGAGATACCTTTCTCTATACCCCAATGGTGCTTGGTGCTTCTTTAATAGAGCAGTTACCATATTGCATTATAATCCTTTATTTATCACACTGCTGTGAATACACTGTTTCTTGGACCACAACCCCATTGTACAGCATCTACATTATAGACCTGTAACATTCAGAGCAACAGGATTACCAGGTAGCATATACTCAGTAAATACATGGAAAGATGAATGAAATCATAAATGAACACGTAAACTGACACAGCCTCAATCTACCTTTCAATTACTTTAAAGTACGTATTCTAACCATAGTTGCACCAGGGTTTGATCAGAAAAACAGAGCCACAATGAGCGATGCAGGATATGAGATTTATTCTAAGAATTTGACCTCACACAATGGTGAAAGCTGATTAAACAGGTCCTTGTAAAGCCATTGCTTCTTCATCTGATGCCAGGGCTGAAGTCAGCAGTGCAGGCAGTTAGGAAGGGAAAATGGACATGAAGTGTGTGGGGGGGGGGGGGGTGGGTAACAGGGACAAATTGGAACCCTTGAAGACGAATTGGTACACACGTCTGCCTCCAACCTCAATAATGCAGGCAATATTGGTGCCTCTTACCATGGACTTGCATGTGTACCTTGGCCAAGATTCAGAGCAGCTGACGGAAGAGATCTGATACAAGTTCAAGAAGCTACAGGCATGGTTGCTACTCCTTGCCAACAAGGCAAGCAAACAGATCATGAGCTGCAACATTGCCTGGTAATCCAACACTGACCTTCCAGATCAGGCATGAATTTTTCCCATAGCCAGCCCTAACCAGGAACTGTGGGACAGCGTGGGAATTCTGGGAAATGTAGTTCCATTTTATCCAGGTTGACACTACACAAAGGCCCCACAATAGATACACTTTGAATAGCCTGATCCAAGAAAACTGAGCCTCATCGTGCATCTGAGTTTCCATCTTAATTAGGGCACATGCACACAAGGAGGAGGGAATCAGAAGAGCCCGAGAATGCAATCACCAGAGGGACTGTGGTAGTCTGCATTATTGGCTCCAATTTCTCACCCTTCCCCACATCTACACCCTTATTTGCCTCATGGTGGGCAGGTTGTACTTTCCTGAGCCTTGACTTTGGGCATGGCCATGAAACTTACTTTGGCCAGTAACATATGGGTAGAAGGGATAATGAAGTAGATTTCAGCCTAGATCTTAAGAGGCTGCACATGTTTCCTCTTGCCCTCTTGCTCTTTCGCTGTCACTGTGGGAAGATCACGTCTAGGCTAGCCCACTGATGGTAGGAGGAATATCAGAAAAAAATGGAGCAGAGCCATACAGCCCCAATGCAGGTACATAAGCAATAACAATTCATGGTTGTTCTAAGCTCTGTGTTGCGGAGTTGTTTATTACACCACAATAACTAACCAGTGCAACTCAAAGCAGACAGGAGAGGGGCCACTTGGAGGCTGCCTTCCGAGCAGCTAAACCTTAGCTTTTGCATGAGTATCAATGCCAACCACTACTTATCTGGAGTTCTTATATCCAGATAAGCCTTTGCAACTGCTCAAAAGTGAGCCATGTGGAGTAGGAAGTGTGGCTCTCGGGGGGAGGGAGGGAAGAAGACATCTCTGATGGGGGACATACCTGGCCAGCCATGGCACAAAATGGAGACACATTCATCCGTAGCCAGAGCCTGCAAATTTGATGAAGTTAAAATTCAGGTGTGCACAGAGGAGGTCAGGACTTGGTAGGACTTGGAGTTTTTGTAAAGTAAACTTATTTTCAGGTGCAGTTTGGCTGATGAACAGCTGAGGACCTGTCCTCAGCATAGCTTCTCCAAAAACAGCTTCTTCTTTTTTTTTTAAGTTTATTTATTTTGAGAGAGAATGTGCATGAGTGGGGGAAGGGCAGATAGAGAGAGAGAGAGAGAGACTGAGGGAGAGAGAATTCCAAGCAGGCTCTGCACTGTCCGCACACAGCCTGACACAGGGATCAATCCCAGGAACAGTGAGATCATGAGCTGAGCCAAAATCAAAAGTCAGATGCTTAACCAACTGAGCCACCCAGATGTAAGGGAAACAGCTTCTTCGGATGGTTCCCCATCACCCGCAGGATAAATGGCAATTGCCTCAACACAACAAATAAGGTACTTTTCTGACCCGGCCTCCTTGCACCTTCAGAGACCTCTCCAGCCCCTTCTTGTTACTCCTGCTCTCTCATACCTGCAAGTTCTTGTCTAGAGTGTGCCTCTCTCTTCTCTACCTGGCAGGCTCCTATTCTTTCTTCGGAGGCAATCAGAAATGTTCTATTTTGTCTGCATTTTTCCCACTCTTTATCTACTTCCAGCCTCCTAGCCCACCTCTCCGCAGAATCATTGCTCCTCTGAGTACTGTCTTCACTGTGTTACTGCCCTTCTCTACTAAACTATGACTTCTTGCGGGCAGGGAACGGGTCTCCCTTACCACTATGTCCTTCTTTAGTATTTAACCCAAAGCCTGGCCCAAGAGAGGTAAGCAGGAGATTGTAGCCATTGAGATTCAGTTGCTAAGATACTTTTCAAGAGGACAAAAGTTGTTCTTTACTGAAGCTTGTATTGTTATCCCCAAAGGTGACCTCCTAGGGCGTTGTTGATAATCAGCGGATGCCAAGGCAAAGACATGGATGTTTCAATTCTTTTTAGAAAGGAGGTCAGCTGGGAATAAGAGAAGAGCCTGCAACTTAAAAATATGCCTTAAAAAATCCCAAACACATAAAACGACTAAATTCCTGTCTAATGCAAAATAGCTTAACAGAGACCCAGTTTAAACGGGCCACTTAAATACATGCTCAGAGGACATATGCTTATCAGGGCTTTCACTTGGCTTCAGATCCTTCCCTCTCAAACAGCTACATTTTCTTTTCCCAGAACCCTGTCACATTTCCCAAACACCACTCCTTAAGCTTTCAGCCCTTGAAAAAAGCTGAAGCAATGCTTTTACCTTACCAAATTGACCATCGAGTCAAAGCAGTACTTTGGCAAGGTAGCAGGGAGGCCTCCACTTCTTTCAGTTTTAGATGTAGCAGAAAGGAAGTGCAGTCTGTCATTGACCTTCATGCTTTGGCCCACAGAGGCCTAATCACCTCCCGTGTGTTGGGGCAGCCTTGCATCCTCCGGGGTTCCAGATCTCTGAGCAATCTGCCTATCACCCTGCCGCCGGCTGCGGCCCACTAGTCAGCACCGATAGGGGGCGCTAGAGAGCGACTCTGAGGCTGTGGGAGCCAGAAGGAACTCGCCCCTTTCTCCTCGCTTTCTGTTCCTCTCAGGCCCTGCTAGCCTTGCATCTTCACCTCTGAAGCAGCAGATAAATACAGTTTTCAACATTTGCAGAAAACAGCTTATTGTACCCTCCAAGCCCATAGACTCAAGCACCATCCCCTCGAAAGGCTCTGAATTTAAATTCCACGGGAATCTGCCTCAACTTTTAAGATATTCCAGCTCTCTTCACTTTGCTTCTCCAGCCCTAGAGGTGCTTGCCACTTTGAAGTTGCAACTCCTTGGAACCGTAGAACTGTCTTTTTTTCCCTTTCATTTAACTACGTAACGACTTTATACTTGGCTAATCATTCTTGATATTAAATTCTCTCTGTTTAAGTAAGAGAGATTTCTGTCTCCTGAGTGGACTTTGGCCCTGATGGGCTGGTATGTGGAAATACTTCAGCGGACTGTTCCTTCCCCTGCACCCACTGGGAGGCTTCCTATGGTGCTGATGTCCCTGTTAGGATACCCTGACTGACAGGGCTGGTGCGCACCCCTTCCTGTGGTGGTTTCACACTGCCCGCCCGGCCACCTTTCCAGCCCCCCTTCCGATCATGGGGATCTCATGCTCAGGTCTCCAGCACCCACCCTTCTACTGTAGCTCACAGTCTGGCCTTCTGCCCTGGGCTCCCTCAAGATTTTCCAAGCCCCCCGACTATGTGAAGTCACCTGATGGTTAACAATTGGCTCTATGGGGGGATGGGGAGGAGTCCTGTTTTGTGGCATTTGCCAACTTCTGTGATTTGTCAACGCTCCCACCATGGCCATTTTCACGGAACACGGAGTTGGGGAAAGATGCACAGTATTACTTCATTGTGTAGTAGTTCCACCATATGAGTAAAACAGACATAGATGATCTCAAAAGCATACATAATAGGAACATGTAGTAAAAGAATAAAAAAATGATGATGATGTATTTCCTTTATTTTTAACATACTTTATTTAATTGTAATTTCATTTGACTTTAATTATTAATGGCTCTGTTTAACAACTGGGTTGTAGAATTTCTGAAAATTAACCGTGAGCTCCCACCAGCCACTAAGAGCTAGCTCAAGTTCACCATGGGTCACAGCTGCATTTCCCAGGTGTCTCCACCACCCTGGACATCCATGGAATCCTGGGCTTAATGCAGAGCAAGCATAGCATGGTTCAATAAATCCAGGCTGCCATTCTGTTTTTTTCCCCATCACCCCAGCCATACACCTCAGATATAAATCGGTTATTTGGGGGAACAGCCTGCAAGGTGTACAAATAAAGACACCCCAGAACTCCAGGGATATCAGCCTCCTACAATTAGAAAGGGATCATGGGGGTTTCTCCACCTTTGCCCAGAACTGCTTTGAGGATTTTCCTTTTGTGAAAAGTCACCAGCTGATTTGAGAAAGAAAATGCGAGAAGAGGACAAATCAGAAAAAAGGCAGGGGCAGGGGACAGTTTGGAGCAGTGGGAATTTCTACTCTTCGCACTGGATCCTAGACCTCGGTCAACCTTGAGTAAGACCTACCAGTTCTCTTACGTCAGAGCCACAAATTCCACACAAACCTCTGAAGGTCAGCTAGTCTTTTCAACAAACTTGGTCTCTGAAAGCTCCCCAAGGTTTTTACCCTTTCAGATACTCAAACTCAGGAAGCAGAGTTCAGGTTCAAGTTCATTTCCCTCTCCAAGACCCACTAATATCTTTATTTCTCTCACTTCCCGTTCATTCCCCCACCTCCTCTACTTCTCAATAGCTCAAAAAAAATCTCCATTTTTTTTAAGGCTGGAAATTCTGGAAGTGAATCCAAACAAACTCTTCTTTTTGGCTTTCTGCCTGCCTCCCCTGAATCAGTGGACAGTGAAGACATAACTATTGAAAAGCGAAGGAAGGGAACACAAAGAAGAAAAACAGTTAATATTTCCCTGAGGGCTTCTGTGAATCTCGAAGATGATAAATATTAACTATTGAGATTGTAATGTGAAGTCTTGTTTAAATTCTTGGTACTTCTGGAAGAAGTCCCTTGTGCTGGGTTTCCCCATTGTGTCAAATGTCTCTTGTGAACTGTTTATGTAAACTGGTTGTAACTGGGGGACCTCCTGATGCAAATGGTTGGCTTGATCAAAATCAAAATGGCAAAACTTTGAGCAGAGTTAACACTTGAATAATAAGATATCAAGTTATAACCTTGAATAAGTTGCTGATTTTGCTGCTGAATTAGTTGTAACCTTGAATTACTTGCTGATTTTGCAAGGCAGTTCAGGTCTGTTAAGAGCTAATGTTTTTAAATGCTTCCACGTGCTAGGCACAGGACCAAGTGCAGCTAGCCAAGGACGTGGGCATTATTTTACACCCATTTTAGAGATGAGGATATGGCAGCAATAAATGTAACCACAGTAATGGCAGGGACAGGAATTGAACCCATGCAGTCTGTTGTAGGTACACTGGAATGATTATCATTTTTACCAAGGAGGAAACCGAGGCCCAGTAGAAGTAAAGCGCCCTGAAGATGTGTCCACCTGGCCACCCTCCAGCCCCACTTCTGATCATGGGGATCTCATGCTCACATCCCCAGCACCACCCCTCGACCACAGCTCCCAACCTGGGCTGAGCGGAGATTGGAACTCCGGCCCTGCCCATCCCTGACATGCTGCTTCTTAAAGGCACTGCTCTGCGTGGCAGCACAATGATGGAGAGTCCCCAGGCACACATTAGTCGAATTACACTTAACTACTGCAGAGGCTTATTATGCATTTTCATCTTCTTAGTGCTTTCTAATTAAAAAGGAGGGGAGTGGTGATCTTTTTGCTCTGTAACTTCTGTTTTCTCTGAGTGGAAAGCAGAGGGCCCCCAACGAGAGCCTTTGCATAATAGAGCTTATTGTATTGCAATCAGCTGTTTAAGTGTAGAGTTCTCCAAGGTCCCTTTTTACTGGAGAGAGTTAATTAACAACACAGCCACTAATCACTTACCCGTGCTTAGTCTTGATTGCAAAGAATATGTGAACATACTAAGTCACCTTAAAGTCTTAAAGTGTGCCCCTACTGTCGCAGGCTTTAATTAATGGTAATAACAGTAATAATAACGTTAATATGACTTGACATCAATTGAGTGCTTACTAAGGACCTGGTACTTTGCAAAGTGGTTTTTATTCAATCCTCACAAAGAAGATACACACTATTATTTTCGTCTCCACCTTGCTGAGGAAAGCCAGAGGTGAAGGTCAGGTGAATGTGACACAGCTGACTTTTTTTTTTTTAATTTTAAAAAATGCATTAGTAACTAATTCGAGTTAGTTAACGTGCAGTGTAGTCTTGGCTTCAGGAGTAGAACCCGGTAATTCATCTCTTACATACTACACCCAGTGCTCATCTCAACAAGTGCCCGCCTCAATGCCCACCACCCATATAGGCCATCCGCCCACCTACCTCCCCTCCAGCAACCCTCAGTTTGTCCTCTGTATTTAAGACTCTCTTATGGTCTGCCTCCCTCTCTGTTTTTATCTTATTTTTCCTCCCCTTCCCTTATGTTCATCTGCTGTTTCTCAAATTCCACATATGGGTGAAATCATATGACACCGTGACAGGGTTGACCCTTCAACTCAGGTGCACGCAACTCCCGGCCCAGACTCTGAACCTTGACAGCCTCCGTGTCTCAGGCAATGGGGATAATAAATCATTTCCTTTTCTATTGAACCAGGGAACCCTTTTACTCATCCAGCAGAGCTCAGAGTCAGGAAATCTAAGAAATTGAAAAAAAGACCCTCCCAGCAATAAACTGAAGTTACAGACCCATTTGATTGTAACTAAGGAAACCTTTGCAAGACTCACTTGAGTTTGGGGAAATGGCAGCCAAACCCAAAGCCAGTAGCGATCCACCCTTCCAGCGGTGCTCCCATGACTGAGACTTCAACATGGCAGCATGTGGGTGGCCTCTGAGTGGCCAAGTACAAGCTCAGCTGAGTGGTACAAGTTACCAACTCTAGTAGCTAAGGCTGACTCTTCAGTGTCCAAGAAGAACCTGGTCCCACGCTCAGGTTGGGGGTGGGAGCTGGGCACGAAACAAAAGAATTAGGAGACTATAACCAGGCCCCCTTCCTACGGTTGGTACGTACGTGACATCACAACCTATCTCCTCTTCCTAGAATATTCATTCATGCCCATCAGATCCTCCTCCCCAACTCCGAAGACGCTTTTAGTCTCAGCTTTAATTTCCTTTTTTCATGGCAACCTCTCCTGACCCCCAGAAGAGGCCACACATCAGTCTCTCTATGCCAAGGAAGCCTCTGGTGTGTGTAACAATGGGAGTATTTATCTGGGTAAGTGTTGATTAAATATCTCTTTTCAGTGCCTGATTGCAAATTCTACATCTTATTCTTTGTTCTACCTCCAGCCCAGTTCAGTGCCTGATCCTAAAGGACACTCACAAATACTGATTGTATTAGTGGCCTGGGGCTGCCCACTAAAGTACCGAAAACCCCAGGCAGCTTAAAACAATAGGAATTGTCTCCCAGCTCTGGGGGCCAGAATCTGAAGTTAAATTGTGGGCAGGGCCATGCTCATTCTGAAGGCTAGAGGGAAGAACCTCTCCCAGACTCTTCTGGCTTTTGTCGTTGGTAGCAATCCTTTGTGTGTGTTCCCTGGGTTTCATAGATATGTCCCTCAAGTCACTCCTCCCTGGGTGGCTTCATGCTGACTTTCCTTTGCGCATGTCTGTCTCTGTGTTTAAGCTTCCTTCTTTTTTTTTCAAACAAAAGGTCTCACATATTTATTACTGAACCAACCTACTGGTGCAGAGGCAGAGTAACAGAGAAAAATCATTTCCCCGAGAAAGCGTGTCTATTGTTCAGACAGTAGTGGTGTTTGCAGAGTGACAGGATAGGAGCACGTGACCTTCAGGCAGCATAAGTAGGTGTGCTGTCTCACGTGCAATCCCTTATAGACCCAGCCTGGTTCTTGTCCAGTGCCTCCTCTTGGAGTTGTACCTGAGTTTGTTACCAGTTTTCACTCAAAGCCACTGGAGAGGGGGTCGATTCTACCTTTGTTTCATGGCCAGGAATCGCTTGATCCTGAAAGTCTCATGAGAAGATAAGGCAAGGAGCAGTCAACGGAATAAACCATGATGGAGGAGAAAAGGAGACTCTTTGTTTTGTTTTGTTTTTTAATTTTTTACAGTTTATTTATTTTGAGGGAGAGACAGCATGAGTGGGGGAGGGTCAGAGAGCGAGGGAGAGAGAGAATCCCAAGCAGGCTCCATACTGTCAGCACAGATCCTGATGCAGGGTTTGAACTCATGAAAACGAGAGATCACGACCTGAGCCAAAACCGAGAGTCAGACTCTTAACCGACTGAAACACCCATGTGCCCCAGAAGACACTTTAAAAAAAATTTTTTTTTCAACATTTATTTATTTTTTGGGACAGAGAGAGACAGAGCATGAACGGGGGAGGGGCAGAGAGAGAGGGAGACACAGAATCGGAAGCAGGTTCCAGGCTCTGAGCCATCAGCCCAGAGCCCGACGCAGGGCTCGAACTCATGGACCGCGAGATCGTGACCTGGCTGAAGTCGGACGCTTAACCGACTGCGCCACCCAGGCGCCCCAAAAAGAAGACACTTTTTATATAAGGGGCTGCTCAGGGGCGCCTGGGTGGCTTAGTCGGTTAAGCATCCGACTTCGGCTCAGGTCATGATCTCACAGTCCGTGAGTTCGAGCCCCGCGTCGGGCTCTGTGCTGACGGCTCAGAGCCTGGAGCCTGTTTCAGATTCTGTGTCTCCCTCTCTCTCTGCCCCTCCCCTGTTCATGCTCTGTCTCTCTCTGTCTCAAAAATAAATAAACGTTAAAAAAAAAAAAAAATTATATAAGGGGCTGCTCATATGGGATTAAGGCCTACCCTAATGACCTCATTGTCACTCAATTACCTTTGTAAAGAACCTATTTCTTTATAAGTTCACATGCACAGGTCCTGGAGGTTGGGACTTCGACATATCCTTTTTAGGAGACACAGTGTGATCCATAACAGCGACTGAATGAATAAAAAAATATTGGGTGCTATAACTTTCCTCATTTGCAACATGATAATAACACTTGTTTTGATTCCATATGCAATTTTGAGATGCAAGCAGTAAATGGCAATAGCGTATGGCATTCCTCTGCCTACCAGTAAATGTGATTGGACCGGCCAACGTATCTGGGGGGATGTTTTAAGTGTAATTAGACCAAAGTTTAGGTGCAATCAGAATACAGTTCAAATATCGGATAGGATAGGATAGGGGAACAGGAATTGCAAAATATGCAAAGGTGAGAATTTCTACGCCCCAAATCCGGGCCTGGGGTATGACACGTGCAGTGTGCTCATGAGGTGAGTGGCCTTTAGAGGCACAGAGGCAAAAAGATGGGCTCTGGGGGAGACAGATTTGAGCTGGGACCTTGGCTCTGTGCCTCTCTTGAACTATGCATCTCTCTCGGTGTTAGTTTCCTAATCTATAAAATGGGCTAATAGCCCTTTCATAGCCCCACTGAGGTCCTAGGGGAGATTGAATGGAGTCATCTTACACACGTGTAGCACAGCGACCGGTGTATAATAACCAGTCCCTAAATGGAAGATTTGTATGTAATATATGCTTGGGCTGTGCTAAAAGCCCGGGCCGTGCAGCTGGCACAACTATGTGGCAACATGGACGAACTGCAGGGTGACTCTGGTGGCAGTGACCTGGAACTGGCATCTCTGGTCTCCGGCTGTCTCTCCGGCTTAGCTGGGAGAGAACCACGGAACACCATCCTCCGTTCCTGTGTTTCTCCCCTCTCCCATCTACCAGCAGGCACCCAGGAAACGATGTAGAACAGGTGCAAATACAAAACTGCACCAGTGGTCCATGTCCTGAGTCTGTGGGGACAGATGTGAATGCAGCACCACATTAGATGCATTAGGATTAGGGCCTCTTTCCAGGAGGTCAAGGAAAAGGAGGTGAGCAGCTGTGTTGATCGCAGGTGGCTCTCTGCCTCCAAGGAAAGCACATAAAAGGCGTTGTCAGAGATGCCAGGAATGCCAGGACATTCTTCAGGGACAAGAGGACTATGGACACAGAGCTCCAGCTGCCCCGTGAAGAGGGCTGCAGCCAGTGTGGCCGAGCGTGTTGTTGCTAAAAGTACTGGCAATCCTGGAAGGGCCATTCATTGGCTCGTTGAAGTATCGGGCTTCCATGTTTCAAAGCTACGTCGGTGTGACATTTTGGGGTCCACCAGAACTTGATTCAGATCTTGGTGGAGCCACATCCTAGCCGGGTGATCAAGGAGAAATGACTTAATCTGAGTCTCGGTTATTTCAGCAGAGACACGAGGATGTTTCCTATTTCCTAAAGACGATTGAGAGGAGTTAATGAGACGGGTGAGCCAAAGGTCCAGCACGGGGCCTGGGACAGAGAGAACACCTGATAACAGGTAGCCAGCGCCCCTCCAGGTTACAGGTCAAATACCAGGACTCAAATCCCGGCTCAGCTAGTTACTCTCTATGAGATCTTGGGCCAGTTAACTTCTTCATATCTCTGTTTTTCCACCTATAAAATGAGAATCTCTCTATATGTCCACAATCCGCTATCCACAATTTCCAAATCCGAATGCTTCAGGACACCAAAAAGATTTTCTCTAATTCCACTGGTGACAAAAGCTGACCTCCGCTGGCAGGAAGCTGTTTCCAATCTCCATCTATCCCACTCGGTATAAATATGCACATTGATTATGGAGATGTTGTCCCAGACCTGACCGGGGGTGTTACATAATATATGGTATATGAATTCCACCACCTTCTTAAAATTTGAAAACTCTGAATTCTAAAAGCCATCTGGCCTCAAGGCGTACTAGAGACCTGAATGTAGAACCCAGTTCGTGGGGCTGGAAGACTGTTGGGACCATCTATGGAGGACAGGACCCAGCACACGGAGGGCTTGGTGAGGGCACGCAGGTCCACGGGTCACAGACTCTCGACACCCAACCACAAAGGTCAAAATCCTGTTCCACGGCTTTTTCTGGGTGACCTTTGGTGAGCTCCTAACCTTTCTTGTTTTCCCCACTGTGAAATGATCATTGTGATAATAATTAACAAATAAACTAAAGCAATTAGTATATGTAAAGTACCTGGTAAATTGCCTAGTACATAATAAAGACTACTAAGTGTTAGCTTTGATTATAATAATTATTACATTTTTATACGTAGGTGAAAATTCCTTCTTTTTAAAGGGCATGGCATTACAGCAAAACTCAGAAACCGAGGCACTTGAACTTGGATTGCTATTCCAAGAATTTTCCAGGGACTAGAAAGGTTACCCAGTGTATTAATCTAAACTGACCTTTTGTGCCTTCCCTAATCAGATCAAAGCACTTTTCATTAAAATAGTTTTATTTTCATGTAATGTGCTTGATGAATTCTGCCCCCTCTCCCCGCCCAGGGATCTGATATGACAAAAATAAGAACAAAATGGTTATTTCTGGCTCTTCGCAACACAAATATTCGGATGGACAGGTGAGGAGGGGGATGGTTGAAGAATCACCCAGGGAGGATGCTGTGCTAGGTGTTGTTGGACATGGCACCTGTTTCTACTGCCTTCTGCCCCTCCCAGGGTGGCCGTGGACGGGTGCCATTCATATTTCCAAGAGAGCTTGTGGTGGGGCTGGGGGACAGCATCATACGTGCCCCCCCACCCCACCATTTGCATCTCCCCCATGTGTGCTGAGACCACATGTCCCCACGTGGCTGACAACTGGTGCCTAAGTACAGCAGGGGCCCTGGTGCCAGCCCATACCTGCCACCAGTTCGGGATTCCTTTAATGGGCACTGTTGGCCCGGTCAAGACTTTTTTAGAACTTCAGTGGGAGGCTTGTCCTCCTCAGGCCTTTCTTTCCCCTCTCCTCAGACAGACGCCTCGTTGGCGTGGGAGTCTGAGGGCTCTCCCTGACTAGTAGCGCTTTATCACCTTTATTGTTCAGAGACAGTTACTCTAATAGGTATCTTGCACACCGAATCTTCTCTAATGCATCTTGGTGTTTGTTCCTTGATAGGCCCTCGCTGACACAGCCTGTGTTTATTTCGCAGACTCCTTTGCCTTGAGGGTTCAGGATGGTATTTGGGTTCTGTCTCTGAGATGTTCTTGTGGGGGACTTGGAAAGGAGAAGGAAAGGAGCGGTGGGGGTAGCTGACAGTTGGGTTTTAGCAGATAGAGGTTTTGCAGCAGCCAGATTCTGCATGCCATACTCTGATCACCAGCTTCGTGGACTCAGGCTACTGTGACATTGGCAGTGGCAGCAGGGAGCCCCAGGTCACAGCTGCTGCGGCAGGATTTCAAAGCCAAGTAGCAGCCCCTTAGCTCCTGCTCTTACAGCAATTCCAATAATTTCAAAAACAATTATTTCCCCGAACTGGGCTTCTTTCTGCTTAAAACGCCCGAGGTGATTTCTGTGTCTTGCACCGAATACTGACTGATGCAGCAATGGCTTTGCAGGTTGCAATGTTGACTTTTCTATGCTCAGGGAAACAATTTAATAAAGCTGTTACCTTCTCTAGCTTGGAAGTGAGACTACAGACCTACCAAGCCAGTAACTCAAGAAGAAGGGATTATAAAAAAAACTAAAGGATTAATTTGTGTTGGCTGCTCCTCACAAGGTGTTTCAAGAAAAATTGAGCTCCCTTAAGGATTAGCCAGTGCGCAAGCAGAGATGGAAGGGAACGGAGAGTTCGGGGATTAAGGTCGTCGCTCTGTTGGAAAGGCAACTGCTTCCATACCTGATTTTCTTGAGCCAGTCAGTTCTTGAGATAGTCCTTCTTTACCCAGTCAAAGGGGTCTTTCTTTGGACCATGAATTAAATGGCCATCTTATTTATGCCCCAGATAGCTAGACAGAGGACAATTGTTCGAACCTTTTCCAAAGACCTCTTAAGTCCTTCTAGTCAAACGTCAGGTCAAGCAAAGGCATCCATCGCTGACCAAGGATGGAACTGGAGGTGTTAGCTTCCAACCCAACCCCCTCGTCTTCACAATGTCTGCCTGTAGGATTTCCTCTGTTCTGGACTGCTTGACTCTCCCCAAGTTTCCTTTTCTATTTGAGGGTTTTTATTGCCGTTGCCCTGGTCCTGCTTGCTTATTGTATATTGAGGGGAGGAGGTGCCAGTAAACTATCTTCTTGTTTACAGGTTACTGAACCATAAAGAGCCAAAGTCAGACCTGACATTCTTGACTTTGAGCTTAGTAATTCAGAAACCAGCTGGTATGTAGGGTTGTCTCCCTTGGGGAAAAGTGATTCTGTTCCATGTGTGGGAGGAAGGAGACACATGGATAATTGGAGGCCAGAGGGGTAGGCTGTGTTGGAGGCAGATCGTTATGCATAAAAATCCTTTCCCCAATTCTGCTCATGTGTTTCAGTCAGGGTCCAATCAGGAAAACACAGACGCCACCAGGCCTTTCCTCGAGAGGGAATTTAACATGGAATCGGTTTCACAGGGACAGATGAGATAACCCAGAAATTAGCAGTGTCCGAGACTGTTGTTACCTCGGGGATTAAAGGGACAAAGGCAGGAGGCAAAAACCAGAAGCACAATGCCCATCTCTTGGGAGAGCCAGGACTGTGGAGGGAGGAGCTGTCTGGCAAGAGGTGGAGTGACAGAGGAAACACAGCTAAGGCAGAGAGGGAGAAAACTGCCCAGCCTTCTCTCCTGCTCCCGCCATCTTCCACCAGGAGATAAGGAAACTCGGGAGATACGGTTGGTTCCCTGTGATATATATCGTGGGCCAGGGACTCTGGGCATCAGGCTGGATTGCATTTCCTAACCTCCCTTACAGTTAGCTCTGCCACGTGATTACATTCTCTCCTTTGGGGTGTGAGCAGAAATCATGTGCCAACTTTCAAAGCTTGGGGCTCACAGCAGTGGGCATGCTGCCTCCTTGTGACCTTCCTCCTACTCCCCAGCTGCCATGGGGGGATTTAGAATTCACTGAACAGACAGTGACATGTACTAGCAGAAGGGAGAGCGATGCTTGGAAGAAACCCAATGACATGGACAATTCACCTGGGAAAAGGTACAAAAGGGAGAGACAAACCATGTTCTTTAAGACACTGTAGTGTTGCGTCTCTTGGCTGCTACAGCTTAGGTCTTTATCCTAATAGAGATGTTTCTCTTCTTAATTTACCTGTTCGTTCATTTATTCAAACATCTGTCATCACCTGTGATGTAGGCATTCGGGTACAGGAGATAAAAGTATGAACAAGTTCTTACTTCTCAGGGAGGTCACTGCCTACTAGGGAAGACTGAACATAATACACAGAAATACAGCACAGGGTAATGAGTACATATAAATACAACAGATCGAGGATAGAGAACTAACACGGCTTAGGAACCGTTCTTAAAGGACAGCGTCGAGGGGCACCTGGGTGGCTCAGTGGGTTAAGCAGGCAACTCCTGATTTTGGCTCAGGTCACGATCTCACAGTTTGTGAGATCGTGTCCTGAGTTGGGCTCTGCACCAGGCGTGGAGGCTGCTTGGGATCCTCTCTCTCCCTCTGCTTCTACCCTTCCCCAGCTCTCGTGCTCTCTCTCTCTCTCTTTCTTAAAATAAATAAATGAACATTAAAAAAAAAACACAAAGGAAAGAATTGACAGTTGGGGACTTGGAGGAGGAGTATTAGGCATCACTACTAGTGAATGAAAACCTGTTCTGTGGCAGGCCCTTTATCGGGTCCCTGGAATATATAATCACTAACGCTCACAATATGGAGACATGTGTTAACACTTCTGATTTTACAAGTAGAGACACAGAAATTCAGAGAGTTTAAATTATTTCTCTAGGGCCACACAATTAATTGTTAAGACTGAAGCCCAGGTTGACCTGACTTTAAAACCAATGTTCTTCACGCCGGTCAGAGTGGCCAAAATGAACAAATCAGGAGACTATAGACGCTGGAGAGGATGTGGAGAAACGGGAACCCTCTTGCACTGTTGGTGGGAACGTAAACTGGTGCAGCTGCTCTGGAAAACAGTGTGGATATTTCTCAAGAAATTAAAAATAGACCTACCTTATGACCCAGCAATAGCACTGCTAGGAATTTATCCAAGGGATACAGGAGTACTGATGCATAGGGGCACTTGTACCCCAATGTTTATAGCAGCACTCTCAACAATAGCCAAATTGTGGAAAAAGCCTAAATGTCCATCAACTGATGAATGGATAAAGAAATTGTGGTTTATATACACAATGGAGTACTATGTGGCAATGAGAAAGAATGAAATCTGGCCCTTTGTAGCAACATGGATGGAACTGGAGAGTGTGATGCTAAGTGAAATAAGCCATACAGAGAAAGACAGATACCATATGTTTTCACTCTTATATGGATCCTGAGAAACTTAACAGAAACCCATGGGGGAGGGGAAGGAAAAAAAAAAAAAGAGGTTAGAGTGGGAGAGAGCCAAAGCATAGGAGACTGTTAAAAACTGAGAACAAACTGAGGGTTGATGGGGGGTGGGAGGGAGGGGAGGGTGGGGGGTGGGTATTGAGGAGGGCACCTTTTGGGATGAGCACTGGGTGTTGTATGGAAACCAATTTGACAATAAATTTCATATATTGAAAAAACAAATAAATAAAACCAATGTTCTTTCTGCTGCAGTAAAGTCATCTCTCCATCCAATGAGCTTCTTCAGTTTTGTGATACACTTAACAGAGCACCTGCTGGACAGATGCCTGCTTGTCTGACCTGCCCTCAACGTTTATCTAATGCATCGCTCAGGCCTATGAGGAGACGATGGAAGAAAGCGTGGCAAGAAGAAGCCACTGTCATTACATGATTTATTTGCTTTATTTCTGACCAGAATACGGTACTCACCACCAGCATGACTGCCCTCCTTATTTCATATCAGATTTGTTCTAAATGACTTCAGGCTGTTTCCCAAAAAAGCCAGACAAAGATTTACCACCATGAAGGATGTTCAAAAGAAATGCTTTAGGCTCTGGCCACATTTAATAGCTCTGTCTCTGAAAGTTCTGGGCAATTGACAGGACAAGAGAGCCACTTTCCACTGGGCCCGAAGTCCCCATTTTTTAGGTATCTGAAAAGGAGACATTGCAGCTTGCATTAACTCTAGGAGACATCTTCTAATGACCAAGAATAGGTGACAAAGCCAACACTTACCTCCAAACACTAGATTAATAATTGAACAAGATTGTGACACTCTGTGCAGCACTGCTTCTAAAAAACTTAAATAAGACCGACTGATATCAACAGGGATTTTATCTGGGTATCTCCTTGACATGATAAGAGGGAATGAGAACCATAATTGTCTATTGGAAATGAACAACATAAGGCTTTTCAGAGTCCCAAAGCCAATCTTTTCCCATTTCAAATGATGTGAAGTTGCCAGTCTCTGCCCTTTTTGCAAATGATAGTTAAAAAAAAAAGAAGAAAAGATATTTTGAAGGCAGCTGTTTTTAAAACAGGACAAGATAATATGGTCTCAGAGCGAAAGGGTCATAAGTTATGTCCTGTGATAGTCTAGCCACAGTGTACCTCTGAGTTCTTATGGAGAAGTCATTATTTAACAGTAAGTAATGCGTAGGTCATACAATGTTTTCTTTGAGGAAATTTGCAGTATTTGACTGATTCTTCATTCACAAAACATTCACAAAAAGAAGTATGTGAAAGGCACAGGGAGGTCGGTTTTGCAGGGACAGAGGCCAAGGCGTGAAGTGATTATGCCAAAGATGACAGAGAAAAAACACACTTTGGGGTACAGAATCTAAATCTCCTGAGTCAAGGGCCCACTAAACCCCAGTTTTTTCTATGCTTGCCTATTGGGCATTTTTGCTAACATTCGTTAATGATCGGAATGACATATCTAATCAAGATCTCACAGAAACATGATGGGATATTGAGCTTGCTGATATACACACCAAATAAATCAGCTCACAAAAAGACAAGAAATCAGATACCCCATTCTCTTCTGGGATGTCTATAAAAAACAAACCAAATCAAATCTCTTCACTGGGCTTGGATTTCTAGTAGGTGCAGATACATCTTAATTTAGCTTCATTGCTCCTTGAGATCCTACAAATAAACTGAAAACTAAGAAGATACTTTTGGTCCATGTGACATTATTTATCTTTTTCTGATGTCTTGAAAGAGGTTTCCAGCCTAGTTGAGAATTTGGGGAAAAGAGATAAATCTGCCTTTTTTTTTTTTTTTTTTTTTTTAAGAATGAGAATACATTGAAGATATGAACTGTCAGAGGTCTGGAAGAATTTATCTTGTCACTGGCTCACTGACTTGCTTTTCAAGGCAATCCCAAGAACACCAAGCAACGTTTTTGCAATGTCTCACTGTTGGGATTGTCCTCGGTAGCATATCTGTTCCACATCCCCTCAATGCATGCGTCCCAAGATGAGACGATAAGAAGAGACGTAACAAACAACGTGTTCTATTTCACTGTGCTGAGACGCTCAAAATTTTCTCATTTTCACTGTGTGTCCTTTATGTAGGTATCTCCAGTTCACACCCAGCCAGAGGAGGTAGAGGAGAAAAAGGACCCTCCGCAGCTGGGCTGCTCTCTGCTCCCAGCGGGGAGCCTTTTTACTGTCCATCCCTCGTTACTGTTGGCTTGTCCTCCTGACGCGCGGCCACCTGGGGAGGAGCTGCTCTACTTCATCACCACATCTCCATGCCTTCTTTTTCCTCCCTTTGTCGTCCTTCCTCTTCTGCTCCTCTCTTTCCCTTTCAGCCTCGTCAGTTCTTGCAACTCCCCAGATGTGGCCAACATGCTCTCCAACTCCCACTACCCACATGGTGGTCTGGTGAATGTCTCCCACCCCCTGGGTTGCCCTCCAGTTCCTCCCCAAGGTGGTTTTTGTTTATCCACACCAGTGGTCATCTTATCAACAATAGAAAAATTGAGCCGGGGCAACAAAAGGACTCTAGGGCCCTGAGCAAAGCTGCGTCTGAGATGAAATGTCCTCAGTGTAACTTGTGGAGTCTTCCGGCGACCACTGGGGCTTGTATCCATGCCAGCCAGTGTGCTACTGAAAGCAGCTATTTGCCCCTCTCTGGAGGTAGAGGAAGTGAGCAGATGGGGACTTCTGCTTCCTTCCTCCAATCTTACGTTACTTCTTCAGCCTGTTTTCTGACCTTCAGGAAGTGGGAGAGGACAATCATGTGAGCTGATGAGGGAGAGAGCCTCACAGCTCCAAGACCTCCTGCCACTGTTAGTATGCGTGGCTTCTCCCTTCTTGACTCTACACCTCCACTCAAGAACTTTGCAAGCTCTTACTTCTCCAAACCACTTATTCACTCAAAGAAGAAATGGAACAATTTTGGTCAGACCAAGAGTAGGCAGCCAAGATTGCAGACTCCATATTAGACTTTGCACTGAGCCCAGTTTTGTTAGTTTGCTGTGATTCCTAACATACTTGTATGCACTAACATGGTGAAAGTATGAGGTCCATCAGGGATGAGTATTAACACCTGCCTGTTTCAGCATCTTCCTAAAGGACTAGGAGACAATTAAGAGAGAAAGGTCCAAGATTTCCAAAGTCTGGGACTCTAAGGAGTCATCAGGGCTCTAAGGAACCAAATGAAAAGAGGTGGGTCACAGAAGGGTTTATGAATCTGCAAACCAGGAGTTTGTGGTGATTCTTAACAGGGCTAAGTGTGAAACAAATGTTTCAGGACAAGAATAATCCAAATTGGAAATAGAATGGTCAGAGCTATTGATGGAAATGAGGTTTACAAAGACAGCCGAGTAGAGACCATTAAAGCTTATTCCTCACAGAAAGCAAAGTTGCTACTATTTCTTATTAATCCTAATAGGTTGCTTGTTTATTGTGTGGATTAAAGGTATACACTATCTACATATGTCATATCATCTGCAAACAATACTCACTTTATCTCCCCCTTTCCAATCCTATGCCATTTATTTTCCTTGCCTCATTGCACTAGATGATACCTTCAGCAAAATATTGAGTGGAAATGGTAAAAGTAGAGGCCAATGTCTTACTCCTCATCTCAGAAGGAAAGTTTTCAGTATTTCATCATTAAATCTGAGATTTGCTATAGGGTGTTTATAGATAACCCTTACATTAAGGAAGATTTCTATTTTGCTTAGAGTTTCTATCTTGAACAAATGTGAATCATGTTGCATATGTTATACACGTATTGGCTTAATCACATGGCTTGCCCTATATTACCACTTGGGGAATTGTGTCATTTGATTTTCCATGTTAAACTAACCTTGCATTTCTGAAATAATGCCAACTTAACTGTGACATATTATCCTTTTTGCATGTCACTAGATTCTAGTTGTTAATATTTTATTTAGGACTTTTGCACCTAAGCTCATGAGACAGAAAATAGGTTTTTCTTCTGACGCCCTTGTTCAATTTTGTTATAAAAGCTATGTTAACCTCATAAAATATATTGGGAACAGGTCGGAAAGTGTACCTTATTTTTCTACTTTCTGTGCATGCTGAAAGTTAGCTCCTTTATCTACAGTCCCATTTTCTCTGGATTTTTTGACTTTTCTGATCTTGACTCTCTTACCACCCCTAAATTCCAATTTCATTTTTTCCCCATCCATGGGTCTTTGATCTCTGCAGCACCATCGTCTTATGCTCTGAGAGCAAAAATGGTGGTAAACATAGAGTTCACATTAATCTGTTCTTCTCCTTTGAGTGTCTTGGCCCCTCAAAACCTGCCTCCCGTGGTCACTCTATGATGCCTCAACAGCTTTTTAAAATCCAGATTTTACGGTTTGGGGGGCCATTTATCGTAACCAAAAGAGGAAATGCAATTCTCATCTTTAGGGTTGATGTCAGATTGAATCACCTCTCATTGTTCTTTCTTTGGATAACAGAATACTGGGGGATATCAGGTGATGTCAGGTGGAGGTGTGAACGAGTGGTTACACGAAGAGCGTCAACAGTCAGAACCAGGCTTGAGTTACAGCTCTGTGACTCTGCAGAACTTCTCCAAACCTCAGTATATCATTTTAATATGGAATAACAATAATGTATGTCTCATAGGTTTATTGCAAAGACTTAGTAAAAAATATATGAGGTGGTTTTCCAGTGCCTAAAGCATGGTAACACAAAGGGCTTGCTAACGTTGAATTAACATGACTATTTGCCCTGATTTCTGTGTCCTTTTTATTTCTCTTTCTTAATGACTTTTGAGTTACTATTTTACCCAAATGTAGAAAAGACTGACTTTTGGCTTTCTGTCCAGTCTGCATATAATAGGCACTCAGTTACTCAGTTAATATTTGCTGAATGGATTAATCGAAAGCATTTGATTCAACATGTAGAATTCGATGTGGTTTATTTAATTCCATTGATTTCAAAATAATGATGATTTCCATCTGCAGTATTAAGTCATGACCTTATCAGTCATTTTTCCACGAAGCCAGGTGCAATCTCACTCAGTGAAATAATCTTGAGATGCCAACAACCGTTCCCACCTCTATCCCAAACAAGTGGAAAGGAACGTGGTGCTTCGAAGGTAAATAATGGAGTCCCACTACTGCAAAGGGAAGAATCATAACCTCATTAAAAAGAAATAACTTTCGGGGCGCCTGGGTGGCGCAGTCGGTTAAGCGTCCGACTTCAGCCAGGTCACGATCTCGTGGTCCGTGAGTTCGAGCCCCGCATCGGGCTCTGGGCTGATGGCTCAGAGCCTGGAGCCTGTTTCCGATTCTGTGTCTCCCTCTCTCTCTGCCTCTCCCCCGTTCATGCTCTGTCTCTCTCTGTCCCAAAAATAAATAAACGTTGAAAAAAAAAAAAGAAAGAAATAACTTTCCCTTGTTGTGATTTTGTATTGTATAGTCTTAAAGAAAATATGAATGTTTGGGCTTGGATAACTTTCATAGTCTGGCAAAGGGACCTATAGACCATAACTGAAAAGAACACTTGGATAGAAGGATCTAGTCTTACTCTTGCCCACACAACTGAGCCTATCCTCTTCCCCAGTGCCTATGAAGTACTATCACCCACCGGGCTGGAGCCCAAGGCATGTCTCAGAACCTGGAGACCGAGACCAGAGTAATCTATGAGAGTGGAAGATGAGATCTCTATTGTGGAAGGAATGGGCTTTCCCAAAGCAGGAGATGGTCTTGTTAGATGATGAGGGCGCTGAAGGGAAGATCAGGTCCGCCTTCAGGGGAGAGTCCTGGGCATGGAGAAGCTCAAGATTTTAGAGGGCTTGACACATACAATTTCAGAGTCATTGCTAGGAAAATAATGCATAAATGAAGACACAAAAATCACATATTCAAAGGTGATCATTTATTTAGAACTTGGAGAGATATTACTACAAATGACAAATTTTAAAATATCACCACACACATGCAGTCAATACCATCGTATTTTGATTGACACCCCTCTTGAATAGTGTTTCCCATAGTTTTTGGCTACATACCTGGGATGATTTTGAAATATTTCCTATAGAGAGAAGAGGAAAGGAAAGGAAAGGAAGCTAAAGGAAGCCTTTCCTTTAGCATGTTAGAGCAAAATTTATTTTTTACTATGAGAGTTTAGGAAACTTCTTTTAGCCTCAAAATTACTTTTGGTCACGTCATATGCTGATTTTGAAGTTGTTGTCAATTCCTGAAAACCAGGATCTACTTTATTTCCTTTTCCTATGAGGTATTAGGTTTGGAAGAATTTTCCAGACTAACATCTGACTTTGTGTTTCATTGTTTTATGTCTCTCTCCTCCTACCCACATTCTTGCGTTTCTGGGCCCCCTATGAGACCTTCTCATGATGTTGGGCCATGCTCCTTCGGGTGGCGATGCTGAATGAGTTAGTACATGGGGCACAGTGACTATTTCTAGAAGCCATTCCAATACAGAATAGCTACTGGTAACTATACAGCAGTGTGTAGTGAGAGCAACAAGATAAATATTTTACATTGAGACAGAAACGTCTATGGGCACTCTAATGGCCCTGAATCTGAGGAAATGTGTGACAGAGCATAACATGGAATGGCAAAAGCAGGTGGCTCTTAATTGCATGAATTAAAATATCTTACTTCTGCCATTTGCACAGAAATCTATGAGCACTTGAACACATAGCTAGGCCTCCTCCTAGGGCCTTACAGGGGCTCACGCAGGTGAGGGGCCTAGAAACTAAAACTTCATTAGCTTCTTGCAAATACACCCCGGCCGGGACACCTATCTTTCACCACTTCTTTCCTTGTGTGAGACAAAGTTCTAAATTAGCTGGAACTTTATTTTGTTTCCCTTCTGAAAATGTCTTCTATTGTTCAGCAAAGAATTTTACATGGACTCATGTATGAGTCTTGGGGAGATGGAAGGGTAAAGCAGGAAAGGAATGGGGGATTTTTCTTCCCAAAGAGCTTTCAGCCCCCAGGGGTGAAGAAGCTTCAGCCCATCAAGGTAACTACTCCACCAAATTGCCAGTAGGGGATGACTTCAGTGGATTCCTGCATCCAAAGAGGGCATAGGTGCGTCATACATCTTTACAAAGCAGGATTCCCAGGATACGATGGATTTGAAAGGTAATGAGAGTATCTTCTCCATCATACCCCCGACACACTTGCCCTGCACCTACCATTTGGCCCTCATGGGATAGTCAAACAAGGAACTCAGATCCTGAAGCCATTTGGCAAGGATTAAAAAAACAAGAGGAAGAAAACAGAGCTATGGCTACTGTCTGTAAAAATCCTATACTTTTTTTGTTTGGGTCATTTTTATGGTTAAAACATAAATGGAAGACTATCCCCTCAAAATGGGTTCTGGCCCATGAAGCTTTGGCCACCTCAATCATGAGTACAATTCTTCTACTGCCAATCAGCATGGAGGGTTGAGGATATCCACTACTGACTGGACCCCAGTCTGCCCAGAAGATGGAGGTTGGTTGCTGTCCCTGTGACACCAATTGGGGTCAAGTGGACATGGGAACTGAGGAGTTAAGATAACCCAGACACAAGGGTCTAACAGAACAATGTGTCCCTGTTCTTCATCTTGGGCTGAGGAATTTACCAATGCTGCATTGGATGAAGACCAGGTCCGTTCCCCGGTTACAAAGGCCCATTCTCACTAGGGAAAAAGGCAGCTTGCATGTGCCCTCCTGGAATTCTATAAAAGCAAATGCTATGCTTTTTTGCTTGTGTGTGTGTGTGTGTGTGTGTGTGTGTGTGCCTGTGTGCGTGCACATGCGCATATATGGCAAACATTTGGAAAATGCTTTATGGCCTCATGTTGGGGTCACAATTACTTAGATGTGCTGCCTGATTCCAAAGTTCATAGTTATTCTACTCCACAGCTGGCTGTCTCATTAAAGAGATTCTCTAGACTGGCAAAAAAATAATAGCTTTCTAGAACCACTGAGCTATGCAGACTATGTGATGAGTTGAAATAAAATATACCATCATAAGAATACTTAATAGTAATCGAATGCCTATTGGCACAAATGAATGATAGAATACTAGAGCTAGGAGAAACCTTACCCTGAATCATGGATTTAACTAATATTCATTGAGTACCTACCTATTGTGTTTAGTGCATTATTCCATGCACAAGAGATACAAAAATGAATGAGCTACACAGATTATTTACCCTCATGGAGCTTACATTCTAGTAGAGGAAACAGACAATTAACAAGTAAGATAAATTATGATAATCGTAAGTGTTATTATGGAAATAAACTAGGTGTATGACAGAGAGTCGCTGTGCAGAGTGGGAGATCTTTAGGTAAGTGGTCAGGGAAAGCGTCCATGCTGAATATCCCACATGTGCCCATACAGATTCTACTGTCTACCCTTCTTCACAAGCTCTGAGACCCTGGAGGTTGATCTCTACTCAATTCTTATGATACAGCAAATTCAATTGATATCTGAAGTGTCTGGGGGCAGACAGGGATGCATTAGGAAGGCCTTTGGAAACCCCAACAGGAGAATCACCATGCACACCCATCGGATTTGGGAGTGAGGCCACACACATGGTACCATTTCCATGGGGAACCAGCAAGTCAACTGGGAGCAGCATGTGAGATACTCATATCCCACATAAATGCCCCCAAGGGGTATCCATACTGGAGAAAGCTATCAACAATTAGACAAGATTATCTGTCCTGTAAATGTCAGCCAGTCTCTTTTCCAGTCTATGCTAGTGTTTGCTTAGAAGGCCTGAACAGGGTGGTCCTGAGGGCAGAGATAGAGACAACATATGGGTCAATAGTATAGACTTCCCCTTGACTCAGCCTCATTCAGCTAGTGCACCTGCTGAGAGCCCAACAGCTCAATAGAAGAAGACAATATTGAATCCCTGACATGGTGCCATTCTTTTGGGGCACCTGCCAGAAAAGGGCCTTTATATGGTGGAGAGAGTAACACTTTTTCCCCATAGTAGTACATATTCCAGATACGGATTTGACTTCCTTTCTTGCAGCAATTCTGCCAGCACTGCCATTCAGGGATTTACAGAATTTCTTTTCTCTCTTCTTGGTATCCCTCATATTGCCTATGCCAGCAAGGGAAGTAAGGCAATGAGAACCTATAGTCAAGACACTGTGTTTGATCCTGTACATGGATCAGTTCACATCACTGTCCCATGATCTAGGCACTATTATTATCCACTGAAATGAAGACTTGGGGAGTTTAGGAAACTTGTTCCAACTGGTCAGCTAGCTTGTACTTTGGAGAAATACTGTACTTCTTTGGAGAAATAACTGATTCCAGAGTTGGGGAAAGGAAAATACAAGGTAAGCCAGATACATCTTAGTGTGTCAGAAAATAACGAAGTGCCCCCTCCCCCAACAAAAAAAAATAGAAAGAAGAAAAAGAAAGTAAGGAGGGAAGGAGGGAAGGAGAGGGGGAGGGAGACAGGTAGGCTTGTCAAAAAAATACTGGGCAACCTAAAAAGCTCTCAGCAGCCAAAGCCAGAACAATTTGAGCAACAAAATCGATATCATGTTGGGTCGTAACCCAAAGAGTATAACAAAAATCCATGAATCCATACTGATGTAGTTGACCAGTGTGGCTTGAACTCTGTGGGTCCACTTAAATGAAAAAATTTTTAAATAAACACAGTACAGTACTGTAAATGTATTTTCTCCTCCTTACTCTTAAAAATATGTTCTTTTCTCTAGCTTATCTTATTGTAAGAATACAGTATATAACACAATATACAAAGATATATACAAAATATATCTTAATTGGCTATTTATGTCATCGTTAAGGCTCCTGGTCAACAGTAGGCTATTAAGTTTTGGGGGGAGCCAAAAGTTATACATGGATTTTCAACTGTGCAAAGAGTCAGCCCCCCAGCCCCTGTGTTGTTCGAGGTTCAACTGTATAAATAATTGATTGAACAAATAACTACAAGGAGGAGAAGGAATAAATCTTTCTTACAGAAGAATTACAAATAATGTATGTAGATTCTCCCTTTCCCAAGAGATAGGACTTAATCCCTCTCCCCTTGAATTCAGGCTGTACTTAAAAAGTAGCTTATAGAAAGAGGGACATACTAACCTGAGAGTGGAGAAACCAAGGGATCAAGGTTAACATCACATCACCAGTAATAAGTCACATTGGTGTCTTGTGTTGCCTGACACAGTGCAATGAGAAGGGCACCACACTGTCATGTTTTCCTGCAAAATTCTTAACCTGTATAATCATGAGAAAACACCAAACAAACCCAACCTGAAGGACATTCTGCAAAATATCTGACCGGCATTCTTCACAACTGTCAAGGTCGTGGAGACATAAGGAAAAACGGAGACACTATGGAGAAATATGGCTAAGTGCACTGTGATGTCCTGAATCGGAGAGCAGAACAAAAATAGGGCACTAAGTGGGAAAATTGACAAAATAAAATCTGTGGTTTAAAGTGTTATACCAATGTGAATTTCTTAGTTTTGACAGCTATAGCATGGTTATGCATGATACTAACATTAGGAAAAGCTGAGCAAAAAGTATGTGGGAAGTCTCTGTACCAACTCTGCAGCTTTTCTATAAGTCTAAAATTATTACAAAGTTAAAAGCTTTTGAAAACATTCAGAAAACACACACACACACACACACAAAACAGACCACTGTACTAGATCGCCTCTGAGTCATAGTATTTGACAGAAAGAATTTCCCTGGGTACTCTCCACTTGGAAACATTTAGTCACAGGCCAGAGAAAATTTGCCTCTCTATCCAATGAATAGACAAAATAAAGGATAAAAAGAGAAACATAAAAAGTTGATTAGCTCTCCAGTTTATAGAGACTCCTCTGACAGGCCTGCACTATTAAGAACTGTGAACAACTCAATAAATTGAATGCCACTACCATCAGCTACCAGTTCCGTTGAGTTTTTCTCTAAGTAGCCATGAAAACCACAGGTCTTACATCTTTTGCTAAAATCTCCAACTTGACTAGAAAAATATAGTGTACCACCCCTGATGAACAGTCACTGGAATAAATCATTTGAGACAATCAGAAGCTCCATTATGCATTTGCCTGAAAACTTCGCCTCCTTGGTGAATATCTTTGATGCATTTCTCAAGTCTCACTCCACTGCAACTCGCTGTTCTGGTGAATCAGTAGAGACAGAAGATGGATACAGCAAACAAAGGAGGTGAAATGTAATTACTGAGAAGTACAATGGAGGGCGCCGGCTTCTCCAGAGCAGTGGGGCTTCCTTCGGTCACGAGTTGCTGTGGGACCCACGCCTCTTCAATGCAGTTGGCATTTAATAGCGCATATTTACCGAACACCTACCTCTGAAATTCTAAGAAATAACCGCCACCACATGCCAGCACCATAACGATCATTCTTTTATGACCAACCCTGCATAATAGGCATTATGATCTCGATGGCTAGAAGTGAAGAAATTAAGACTCAGAGTCATTAAGCCACATGGTTAACTGGGCACCAAATCTACATTTCCCTGGCTTCAGACCTCAAGCATTTCCCCAGACAATAGTGCTGCTTATTCACAGGGAGTAGATCACCACTAACGTGTGCAAAATAACACATACTCTACACCCTGCACAACAAATGAGAGCTCTGAAGTCACTATTTAAATAATTTAATTTTTTTTAATGTTTATTTATTTTTGAGGGAGAGAGAGAGAGAGAGGAAGCACTAGCAGGGGAGGGGCAGAGAGAGATTGACAGAGAATCCCAAGCAGGCTCCGCGTTGTCAACACAGAGCATAACACAGGGGCTCGAACCCACAAACCATAAGATCATGACCTGAACCGAAGTCAAGAGTCAGGTGCTTAACCGACTGAGCCACCCAGGCACCCCCAAATAAATCATTTTTTAAAATGGGAGATCGATTAAATAACATTCGGTTATTACTTGACTCCAATTTTCTCCATTTTTTTTTCTTGGAAAGGTAATGCTCTATGTTCCATGAAGCATTGGAAGGAAGTACGAGTTCTCAACGGCAGAGACACCCGTTCCAGATCGAATCCAGGGAACTATCTTTTTAACATTTCTCTCCACTGGAGTCGCAAGAAACTGCTTTCTTCTTTTCAAAAGCAGCAATAACAAAAAGTACGTGTGTTATAGGAGGAAAGTCTCTTGAGTAGAAGCACCGACAGCAGTTTCGGTACAAACCCATAGCTGCTTCTCCCAAAAGAAACATTCAACACTAAAAAGGTGTAGAGAGAAACTTGGTAAACAGAAGTTCACACAGCAAAAACATCGGAGTCACAACCTTGGGAACACGCTCCAGAAATGAAAACAAGATTCAAACAGGCAGTGGGGGCACTGGCTGACCAAACTTCAGCTCTGTTTTTTTTATATAAATATATTGGATTTGCAGTTGTTATACAATATAAAAAGGCATATAGTATAAAAAGACATCGAGGTATATGCTTTTTATATTTTGGATTTGTATATTTTTATCGAGGTACCTAAATATGTCATAATAGAGAGATATGAAATATAAAAGTATATTTATATATAATATGTATAATAAATTCAAAGTATGAAATAAGGCACATTGTGTTAAATAATATTTTTTATTTTAAAATGAATTGAGGGGCACCTGGGTGGCTCTCACCTGTTGGCTAAGGGTCTGACTTCAACTCAGGTCATGATCTCACAGCTTGTGAGTTCAAGCCCTGCGTTGGGCTTCTGTGCTGACAGCTCAGAGCCTGGAGCTTGCTTCAGATTCTGTGTCTCCCTTTCTTTCTGCCCCTCGCCTGCTCGCACTCTGTCTCTCTCTCAAAAATAAATAAATATTTAAAAAATTAAAAATAAATAAATAAACATGAAAAAAAACTTAAAAAAAAAATAAATTGATAGTCCCACTCTTCTTTTCTGACTCAGAAGTCAGGGGTAGTTGATTGGATGTGGAGGCATCCCCTGACTGGTTGAGGACACCACGGCAGAACAGTGGTGTATAATTGGGGGGAAGTTCTGAGTCCTTTAAGAATGTGATAGAAACTATGAAGTGTCTTCTGTGAAAATTAACACATACCCCTTCATGTTGGTTTTCTTTCTGAGATGTCCGTGGACACCTGGTGACCATCCTGGTGGAGAGCCCTGGAGCCTCCCAAACCTTCTTCCATATTTGTTTAATAGACTTAGAGAAAGAGATTGATAAGCCATCAGGATTTCTAAAACACAGTCTATGCATCTTTTGTGAAAGGAGCTATGGGTTTATCTACTTGCACATATGGGACTGATTTCTGTGCCTTCCGATTTCTAGGTAATAGTTCCAAACACACATAATTGAAATCAGGAAGACAACGAAAGACCGGAGCAGGAGACTAAGCACTCTTAAGCTTTGGTGCATTAGCAAGAGGTCCCCGAAGCTTTGAATCTGATGAGTATCAGCCAGACCTTGAAGGCCAAAGAGTCTGGTTCACAGAAACATGGCTGGGGGAGCCAGAATGTTGTCCTGGCCCTCTCCAGTTCCTCTCCAGGGCAGAGAAACAGGTGGGATATGGTGTCGGGGCTGAGATAATGAAATCAATGTGCTGAGCACATGGGCTGACCCCAAATAATGGAATGGAGCTACATCATGTACGCATTTCACTTGCATTAATTCAACTGCACCCAACAAGGAAATTAGAAGGCAAAAGCCTACGTAAGGGCAACATAAAGAGTGAATGATTTAAATAATGCAGGCTATGAGGCCATTCCACTCAATGAATACAGGCCAAAAGGCAATGGATGCAAGGCTTTTGTCAATACCAAGGAGAAGGGGAAGAACATGTCAAGCATTTTAAGGCTTTCTTGGCCACTGGCAAGGAAGCCAGGCCATTTTTCAGACAGACAAAAGAGCGAGTGTTGACGAAAAGCAAAGAGAAATTAAGACCAAGGCCACAAAGAAACATTAGCCAGTTTCAGAATGAGACAAGCCTGTGAAATCATCTGCAAAAGACAGAAAAACCAAAATATCTTTGGTAGTGGAGGAGGGTAGAGGATGAGTACTCTCTATTATAGAAATGGCCATACAATATTCATTGTTGGCAGAAAAAGAAAAAGGAAAACAAAAGTACATGTTAACAAAGAAATATGGCCAGAAGTCCCAAGTCACTAGCTGCTGTATTCTTACATCAGTCCGGTATATCATTGGATTACACATTTGTTGGAGGCTCCTAGGTTTTCTCACTGAGAGATATTGAAAGCACTCCCTCAATAAAGTGGAGATTATGTCACACCTGACCTTGAGCAAAAGAAAACCAAATAAGGAAGTCACCGTCATGTAAAATACTAGACTGAGCTCCACAAGTATCCACATGTGTGTGAAAAGCACTTGGTCCAGATTAAATCCTGTCCATCACCATCGCTGACTCAGCCCCAGTGATGAAAGACTGGGGTCACAGCCCGTGAGGGGAAAATGTAGGCCTGAGTCAACATTTCATCCTTAACTCTCCCCAGAAATTACTGACCAGAGTTCTCCAGGGTCTCTGCCCTTGTCATCAATAATTAAACCTCAAAGAAAGTCCAGCCCCCGAGAGTCACAGTACATGAAGTGGCCATTTCATTGACTTCAAGGGCAAGTGGAAATTACTGTACCAAAGATCAAATGCAATTCAGGGGCAGAAAATGGTAACAAGGGATAAAGAATCCCTCCTTATCATTGTGACCTACCTTAGAGTTGGCAGAAATGAATCATATTTGCAAGTACATTTATCTGTAAAATTCTGTTATCACACCTGCAAAATTGCTACAAAAATTTATCACTCTAATTCCTATAGTACTTTGCAGTTTACGATGTGCCTTAATACATATTGTCTCATGCCATGGTTGGGGTTAGGAGCCTGAGGCTCAGGGTGTTTGGTGACTCATCGAGGTGCAGACCTGGAATGGGGTCGCCTGTTTGGTCACGATGGTGAGGAACCAAATTTAGTCACTAATAACATCCTGTACTGAGCTACAAAAGAAAAGGAACAGTTTGGTTCTCCATTCTCTTGGGGCAGCAACTTGCAAGGTTCTAAAAAACCAATGAGGCTATTAGGGCATTGGTTCCTCCCATTCTATCACTAACCCAGGAGGAGTGGATGCCCAATTTTACAGGTGTCCCTGGAAATAATGCTGGCTTTCCCTTCTTTCCTACACACTCCCAATTCAGTGCTGTTGTTTGGTTACTTTGGATTCCCCTTCCCCATTTATTCATGATAAAGCCCTTCCAATTCTCAACACTCTAAACTATGTGTGAATGCAGATGCAGGAGGCATTTGCAATGTACAGAACGCTCCGCGTGACTCCATCTACCTCTGGACGATGCGGCAAATGTATGTTGGTTTTCTGGCACCTTTGTAACAGGAATTTTCTCATAGAAAACCGAAAAGGGCAGACGATGGCTTATTTTGTATGTAATTTAGGCAGCCTTTTATTTATTCTTGTGTGGTTGTTATAATGTGTCTGGAACTCAATATTATGTTCAAACCTCCAGATCCCTAATACAGTTGAAAATAAAATGGAAGGGACAACTTCAATTTTAAAGAGGAAAACAAGTGCTGAACTCATATAACTCCAGGAAAGTCACAAGAAGTCCCATGCACAAGTGCTTCTCAGAATGGGCCCTCCTTCCAAATAAAACCCAAATCCAGTCCATACTCTGATAGCCAGAGAGAGGACAAATTTCTACCTCTGGATCGTGCTACCAGGGTAAAATTTTCAAAGTATTCATTTTTCACATGATGGGACATTAGACACACATTCAAATGAAGTTTTCAAACCATTTGTAATGCCATGGGAAGCAAATGAAGATATTAGACTATCTATGTTCTATAATCTCTTTGATATAAAAACCATATGATATACAATATATTTTAAGTGGCCAGAAAGAAGCACATGAAATGTTTATTACTAATGATCTCTGAGCTATACAATGATGACTGACCCTTGTGCTTTTTCCTTCTCCTAAATTCCTACAGTGGTCATATATTGCTTTTCTCTTTTAAAAAAAAGTATTTTTTCTTTAAGAAGCCTTTCCCATTTGAGAGCAATAATGTGTCAGTTTGGACTCCAGAGATGAACTACTTCAGCTCCCCCTCCATTCGGGACTTAACTCTAAATGCTCTACCAGCCCTCTTCCTTTCCCGGTCTGAGTGCTCTTCCTAGGCAAGCTTGTCTACTCCCATTGCTTCTGTTATAATCTGTACACAGACCACTGCCAAATGTATATCCACATTCCAGAACTTTCTTCTGAACTCTAAATCTATGCATACAGGTGTTCATTTAGCATGTCTACCATGATCGGTCACTGGCAGCTTGAAGTCAGCGTTTGCAAATCAGAACTCAGGGCCCAGCCCCCTTACAGTTTCCCGTGTCAGTGAATGTCATCGCCACATCCACCATTACAGAAGCCAGGCACCTGGCTTGCCCTCTTCCTCTCTATCATACCGCATACACCCAATATGTTAATCAGGCCTACGGCTTCTTCTTACAAAACGTCTCTCAAATATACCTGCTTTGCTTCATCTTTATGGCCACTCCACTGGGTGAAGCTGTCATCTTTCCATCGGAGCACTGCCACACGTTCCAGAGGCTCTTCTGCATCTACTCTTGCCTTCCTCCAGTCAAATTTATCATTTTGAAAACATAAATTTGGCCACGTATTACTCCAAACTTTAAATCCTTCAATCCTTCCCTCTTTCTTTTAAAATGAAATATATGGGGCGCCTGGGTGGCACAGTCGGTTAAGCGTCCGACTTCAGCCAGGTCACGATCTCGCGGTCCGTGAGTTCGAGCCCCGCGTCAGGCTCTGGGCTGCTGGCTCAGAGCCTGGAGCCTGTCTCCGATTCTGTGTCTCCCTCTCTCTCTGCCCCTCCCCCGTTCATGCTCTGTCTCTCTCTGTCCCCAAAATAAATAAACATTGAAAAAAAATTTAAAATGAAATATAAAATGTCTGTCAAAATCTACAGGACTCCAAACAATATGGCCACCTCCTGTTTCATCATCCTCTTCCAGTTCTATCCTTTCCCTGGATTTCTGCAGTCTGGTATCACGGAGGGGAAAAAACCCAGAGAATTTGAAAATGAGGCTTCCTTCACCTTTTATAAAAACTGCATTGCAGGAAGGAAGAAGGAGACATCTTACCTGCCAAGGGTCAGGGACATCCTCAGCCCAGTTTCTTAACACATAAAAGTGACAAGCTTTCTTTCTGTTCTGGACACAACAGAGAGTCCCTCTAAGACTTGCCCTATATTCAGTTAAGGAGAGGACCTTGTGATGCTCAGGTGAGGAAGAAGAAACATAGTAATGCTTACCAGGGAGGCAAAGGTGAACCCTGACATAAGCCATCAAGTAGCAAAAGGCTATTTGTATAGGGGGTCTGAGAACATGTATTTAAAGAAAGTGTCCAGTAAAGCCTTTAGGATCAATATGGGATTACAGTATTTGCCCAAGAGAGTAAGGCATTGAAGCTCTATACAGGACTCAAGATGTTTGCCCAAGGCAGTAAAACATTAAGGATCTCTTTGGCTGATATTTGTAGAGAATGAACCAAGAACATCTGTTCATCATAAGTGCCTCAAGGAAGAAAGAAAGTGTCTTCCTGCTCAGTTCTGTTTCACATGCTGTCTGTTCTATTTGAAACACTCTTCTTCTCTTTCCCTCTTCCCCTCTTCCAGGATAATTCCTATTCTTCCTGGGGATCTCAGTGCAACATCTGTGACATCGTCCCTGCTTAACTGATCATCAGCTAATAACTGATTAACTACTTCCCTAATCAACTCTTCTAGAACTCCCAACATGTTGTCCAAAGAACTAATTGACTAATTCATGTTAGAGTCTAAGCTCCAGATTATGACTATCAGACTCACCATCACCACCCCTACTCTCAGCACAGGATCTTGCACATTTTAGAAATATTTGCTGAAAGAATAAATTAATTCTTTGTGTCATTTAATATTTGTTTATTTATCCTACCAAACAGTAACTCCCTTGACACAAGGATGTTGTCAGATTTCTCTTTGTATCTCCTCATATGTGATTTAATATAGCACCTGACCCATGATAAATCTTCAATGTTTTTATACATATCTAAATAAATAAATAAAAAGGGAGACAAATGCATAGTAGTTTCTTTTATCATAACCTTATGAGATATAACATACATTTTTGGCTGCAGGATCCTTTCATTATTAGAACTTATTTAGGACCTCAAAAAGCTATCATTCATCTGATATGCACACACACATATTTACATATACATTATATATATACATATATATATATATATATACCCACACATACATACATACATATGTGTATTTATAAACTAAGGATTAAAGCTGAAAAACTTTTTAAAATGTCAACTTAATGATTTATTGAAATAACAAACTGAGGCACCTGGGTGGCTCAATTGGTTGAGCATCTGACTTCGGCTCAGGTCATGATCTCGTGGTTTGTGAGTTCGAGCCCCCCATGGGCTCTGTGCTGACAGCTCAGAGCCTGGACCCTGCTTCAGATTCTATGTCTCCTTCTCTCACTGCCCCTCCCCAACTTGCACTCTGTCTCTCTCAAAAATAAATAAACATTAAAAAAGTTTTTTAATAAAATAACAAACTCATTACATGTTAATAAAAATACCACATTTTTATGAAAAATGTTATATTTCCAAAGCCCAAACAAGTATTCAGTTAGAAGAATGACATTATTTTGCAATTAAAAAAAATCTCTTTAGGGGTGCCTGGGTGGCTCAGTCAGGTAATCATTCAACTGTTGATATCAGTTCAGGTCGTGATCTCACAGTACTGAGATCAAGCCCTGCATAGCACTCTGCACTGAGCGTGGAACCTGCTTGGGATTCTCTTTCTCCCTCTTTCTCTGCCCCTCCCCCACTTGTGCTTTCTCTCTCTCAAAATAAATAAACTTAAAAAAAATCTCTTTAAGGTCTAGCTTAAAGAGGACAATTAGCAGAATTCTGATACCTGCAATCTGCCACAATATGTTGGTTTGTCTGAAGTCTGTGAAGAAGATCTGGCACCACCCACCCGTGTAGTTGGGAGAGATTTTAATAGCCTTTTCCAATAATTATGGCTATTCTTCTTTACTACTACACCAACACTCAACAAGTGGCAATTTCTTAAATATTAGCTGCCATGTAGAATCTGACACATTATGGATTAACTTTTTTTCACATACTGTTACATTAAAATCTATCAGTTTCTTTTGTCCTTTGTCCTTTGTCCTTTGTCCTTCAACTCATGCATGTCTTTGTAACACGGTGCCATGATCATTTGGAAAATATCAGTGCACTGAGTTATGCTGATCCTCTGTTCTAGTTCATTATACAACATGCAAAAATTATGTATATTAATATCACTGTCAATTTCATCAAAAAACTCATTACCAGAAAGCTGTCAAGCTCACAATGGCAAATACAAAATCTGAAGGTCTAATTTTCACCGGAAACCTTGAATTTCATTATTGGTAAAATTCAGTTGTTCTATTTAATGTAATGGGTTCACTTCATATATTTTTAGAAAACTATTTTCCAAATACCCAAGTCTGAACAACCAGAGCTTATCTGTCATTGTTTCAAGTAAAATTGGTTATTCCAGCTTTTAACTTAGGTAATTATACAAGTGCTTTCCCTCTAGATAAAGCATCACGCTTCATATGCAGCAGAAGTGAATATTCCATCCTGGAGTTCACCCTTCAGCCCCTGTTGCTTCTGATGCAAAGTTATGCTTTCTAATACCTCTGTCTTCCAGACAAGGTCATCAAACTCTGCATATACAAATTATACCTCTAAACCTAGCTGGTAATGTTATTATCATTATCCCTCACTATAGGCATGCCTTGTTCACATGGCAGACTAGGCAACAGAATACCGATGCCAGTTAGAAAAGAACAAAATAAAACCAACTTAAATTTCAGGTTCTCTTGCTGCTGGGTGGGGTGACTCCTTAAATATTAATCAAGAGCACATGGAGGTAGGAAAAAGAAAGCTAAACAACCTTCAGGGTATGTCTGGGGATTGGAAAGGATGATGTTGGTACAGAAGAGGAAGTAATCAGAGAGCAAGAGACCAGAAAGGAGGCTTGAAGATGGCACTGAGACTGGGGATAATTTTCTTCCCCATTAAATAATCATAAGGGTTTCCAAAAACACTTACCTCATTGATGTAGTGATTTAGCCAAGAAGTGCAAAACCACTCTCATTAGGGAACAAATAAATGGTTCAGGAAATTAATAATAGAGCAACCACCAGGAGCCACAGAGCCCCCTCCCTCCCCGGAAAAGCATAGTTTCACCCCTCACTCCCCCTTGATTGGATGCCCTTTTCACTGTCAACAAGTGCTTGAAAACATTCTTAAGCATTTTCAGATTAGGATTCGGAGAGATTTTTAGCCTTGAAATGTATTTGGTGTTTGATGTGTATTTTCTCTGCTAAGTAAAGCTCTCTCAAGAGTATCTTTATATGGGATAAGCCAAGAGAAGGGGGAATGTCTTAGTTTTAGAAACTTCATGAAAGATGCTCTTGAAATGAAGATTCTTCCAAGAACAGAATTTCTATGATTTTTTTTTTTCTCAAGCAAAAGTCGAATTCCAATGAAGCTCTATCACCTTGGACAAGTTACTTGACCTCTCTAAGCCTCTGTTTCTTCCTTTTTAAAGCAAAGATAATAGTAGTCTTTATTTACAAAGACAGCTGTGAGGGTTAAGTAAGATACTGCACATGCAGTATTTAGCACTGTTTGGTGCATCCTAATACGTCATAAATAGTGCCAGGAGCGATGGTGCCAGCGGCCATGGCAGAAATGATGGTGGTGGTGGTGATAGTGATTCCGGTGGTAACTGAGATCATAGTGGTGGCAACAGGGGTGAGAGCGGTGGTGGAGGTGGTGGCAGCAGTGGCAGCAGTAGTGATGGCGATCATTGTGGTGATGATCGAGATGGTGATGGTGGTGCTGGAGGCAGCGGTGGTGAGGGTGATGGGAGAGCTGATGGGGGGGTGATAGACGTGGTGGCGGAGGAGGTGGAGCTGATGGAAGCGGATGTGGAGGTGATGGTGGGGAAAGGTGGTGATGGTGATGGTGGTGGAAGTGATGGTGGTGGTGGAGGTGTGGTAAAGGTTGTGGAGACGGTGGTGGGGAAAGATGGCGATGGGGTTGGAGTGAAGGTGATAGAGGTGTAGGCGATGGTAGTGGAAGTGGGGTGATGGTGGAGGTAGAGGAGATGGAGGTGGTGGTAGTGGAGGTGGAGGGGGTGGTGGAGGCGATGGAAGTGATGGTGGAGAAAGATGGTTATGGCGGAGGTGGAGGTGGTGGTGGAGGAAATGGAGGTGATGGTAGAGGTGGAGGTGATGGTAAATGTGATGGAGGAGGCAGTGGTGTGGCTGCACGTGTTTATTATTAAAGCAGGGGGGTTACCTCTGAGGGAGAACAACCCTAACTACCTTGGTCGTCAGAGTTGATCGGGTCTCCACAAAGGCATTCTCTTAACACGTGACAAGTGTGGAAGACCATCTTTCATGTCGGGCTTTACTAGTTTTCTGGCTCTGCAGCTGACATTATATGTCTTCCACTCATGATACTCCCTGTGGCTGCAAAAATGGGTAAGAGGAGCTAAAATAACAGAAAATGAACCCTGTTTATTGAATGAGCTTAACTTGATAGAGGGTGAAAAGGTCAATGTAAGTCCTTCTCCTTCTGCTCCTTCAAACCCAGCTTTTTCTTCCACTCGTTCCTGGATGAAATCTCAGTAAGATTTTTGGTTTTTAAATTTTTTTTTATAATAAACAAACAATCCCTTGGTTTCGGTATCAGAATGTGGGGTCCAATGGCCTCATTGCCTAATTTCGCTGGAGTAAAGTACGATACCGAAGACACTGTAAATTCCTTACCCAGCGCCATCTTGTTTCAGCCTGGACAGCTGCTCTCTGCCTTTCCAGGCAGGGCCAGAAGGGCGAGCAGATTAGGGGAAGAGGGAAACGTCCTCCCCACTGACAAGTTGTCATGTGGGCTGGTCCTTCCGGATGGAAGGTGTAAGGCACACATTTGCTGGGCTTTGCCCTCGTAGGCACTGTCGCAGGGTCCTTGCAGATTCACCACACGTCACACGTGTGCACACCACGCACACACACCAACACATACACACCGCTCACACATACCATAAATACTACACATATACCACACACACACACACACACACACACACACCATACCACTGAGAACAGCTTTCTCAGTTTCTCAGTACAGGCCAGACCTCTCTCCTCAAGCTCTGGACATCTGCTGGCTCACCCTTCCCATGGGATCACACTGTTCCCCCAGAATGTCTTCTTTGGTCCCTTCACCAAGTCCCCATCTGGTCCCTAGAGCACACTCACCAACTTTGCTCTTTATAATCAGACAAATCCAGCATCAGTCATGGCTACTCCTCTTTGGAATCTCTCGACAATGCTAACACACATTTCTGTGGGCCCCAGATGCCAGGGGGCTCACGCTGGACTCTCTGATGGCGGGGGGTGGGGGGGTGGATCACAGCCTTCCCACTTGGCTAGGGTAACTAGAAGCCCTCTCTACCACCCGCCCAGGGGACAGAGGGTGGAGCACAGCACCCTGACAACTCTGTCAAAGGCACCCTCCTGCACCAGCCCCTCCCTCCGCCCTTGAGCCTGGAGGTGGGTGAAGGGCTGTGGCTTGCACAACTGTTTTTCCAATCTCTCAGCAAGCGCTGCTAAGAGGGTGGGGGTACTTGGCACCTACTGTGCTGCTCTAAGGCTTTGAGGCCCTGCTGAAAGCCTCAGACAGACTGAGTGGCGTTTTAACCTTCTCCCACAATAGGGCCGAAATGCTGGCAAATAAGAACCAAACAACAACAAAACTATGAACCTATTGGTCTAGGAAAACAAAGAGAAAACCATAATAATGAGAAAACATGCTGCATTTGCTGGGCAAAGCTTTTACAGGTATTGTTATATAATTTTCAAAGACTAAGTGATGGATATGGGGATCACAGTAATAACCTAACGCTTGGATAACATGGCAGAGTTTACAAACAGCTTTCTCACACATCTCATTCGGTTCTCTTAAGAAGCCTGCGAGGTTGGTGCTGTCTGTCACATTCGATAGAAGAGTCGGGGTCAGGAGTGGCAAAGGGAGCTCATCTCACGAGCTAACCCACGTTAAATGAGACCTGCCGCCTAGGGAGGTGCCTTCAAAGTTCAGTTTAAATGCAGAAGTAGAAAACAAGCATTCAGGTGCTCATATGGCAACTCAATGTTGCCACAGCATATCAGTGTGTGATCAGTGGACTTGTTTCCCTGGGCAGGAAGTGGGCGGGGGGGAGGGGTTGTTATCAAACCCACATGCTGAGTCTCATGCCCATGAGCTGGGTACCAGTCATGAGTGGTAGGACCGCATTCCAGTCTGCTATCTGTTGGGAATTAAAGAGAAAAATCTGGCTCTTTACAGCAGAGAATTTGAAATGCCGTGCCCCACACAGAATAGTGTATTCATGATGAGGTTTTGGGGTGACGATGGGGTTCAGAGCTGACGGACAAGAAAGAATTCTTGAAGACATCTTTGGTGCAAAAAGGTGATTTTATTAAAGCACAGGGACAGGACCCATGGGCAGAAAGAGCTGCACTGGGCTTGTGAAGAATGGCTTGTTACATACTATGTTGCTGGGGAGGTAAAGGCAAAAGGGAAGTTTCCAAAGAGATTTTCATCTGCTAAAGAAGGCTCCCAGGGTACTGGAGGCCTAGCTATTGTCGAGCTAAGGTTGTTTTCCCCTCTAGCAAAGCATTGACGGAAAGACAATAGGGAGTTCCTAGAGAAATGTTATACTCTGCCAGCCTCAACTATTTGTCAAAGGGCTGCAGGTTATAAGGAAACTTAATTTTACCTGCCATTTTCTTCTTACTTTTGTTCCCCCACCTCACTATGGAGGGGAAGATGATGTTGAGGATCCAGGAAACTAAGTCTATAGGTTTCTGGAGATTAAACTATTGATAAGATTGCCTTTTTCTCGTAATTTACTAATATATTTGTAAACTGATGGAGACTCCTGTCCTTTATGACTGTGGTCTCTATCGGTTAACCATTTGTTTTCTCTCCTTTCTTTTGTTTCTGGGCAGCAGGGAGTGCCTGAGGAATATCACACAGATCCCACCTGGTGGGGGTTGGGGAGGGTGTATACTAGCTTGTACTTTGCCTTCAGACTGCCTTATGTTCCCTCATCTTTCAGAAGCATCCAAAGCCCAGGCAATAGTGCTGTGGTTGAGCAATGATGTCTACTGTTAGCATGCAGCATACCACACTATGCCCTCTCTGCTAGGTCTTGGGGTCCTGGAATAGTAGAACACCCTTAGATCTTGAAAAGAGACATATTTGTGAAAAAGGAAGCTAAGTGTGACACTGATAGACCTGATTACAGAAGCACCTTCTGCCTTCAAAATGTCAAAATTTCAAAGACATTTCATACATACTATTTCACTGGTACTCGGGATGATTCTGATAAGGCAAAGAAAAGAGTATTAATCCCTGTGTTGCAGAGAGGAAAACTATGAGCCTGAACTGTTAAGTTTCTGCCCATAATCAAGATCTGTATGGGGCGCCTGGGTGGCTCAGTTGGTTAAGCATCCAACTTTGGCTCAGGTCATGATCTCGCGGTTTGTGAGTTTGAGCCCCATGTCGGGCTCGGTGCTGACAGCTCAGAGCCTGAAGCTTGCTTCAGATTTTGTGTCTCTCCACTCTCTTTACCTCCCATGCTCATGCTGTGTCTCTGTCTGTCAATAATAAATAAACGTTAAGAAACATTTTTTTAAAAGAGCTGGAAAGTGGGGGTAGGGGAATGGGAGCCCAGGACCCCAATATGTCAGGCATCACCACCTCAGACAGCCACCTGCCCATGTTACATTGACATAAAGAGATGCACGGGAAAGCTCAGAGCAAAACGAAAATGTCATATGATAGCAGTTTTGCTACAGAAAAGTTGAGATAATTTCATGGATGACATTCCAAGATGGTTTTTAGATTGACATCACAGAAGACAGGCCACAAAGCAATTTCCACTTTCAAACAAATGTCCTGGCTAGAGAGGAACATGGGGCCAAGCTCAGGGTGGCAATTTCTCCCTTCATTTGATATCTTAGGCCTTGTTCTAGATATGGTCCCTTGTGCAGTATTATAAATAGGTCCTGTGTCCAACATACATCTGTGGATCACTTGCTGTGTGTCAAAGACACACAGGCACTAGGGGCACAGACAAGAACAGAAACAAAAGATGCCTGGGCAAATATTTGCAATGATCTGTCTCACGTGTAATAATAATAACTATGTAGAGGTGTCTGGGTGGCTCAGTTGGTTAAGCATCCAACTTTGGCTCAGGTCATGATCTCATGTTTTGTGGGTTCAAGCCCTGTGTTGGGCTCTGTGATGACAACTCAGAGCCTGGAGCCTAATTCAGATTCTGTGTCTCCCTCTCTCTCTTCCCCTCCTTTGCACTCTCTCTCTCTCTCAAATAAATCAACATTTGAAAAATTTTTTAAAAGAAATAATAAATATGTAGGAGCTTCAGAACTGCTTCCAAAGAGTGAGTGATTAATTCCATGAGTGGAGGGGGTGAGGAACGCAGGAAGGAAAAGGATTCACAAAGGAAATGACCCCATTGGTGGCATATTTTGAAGGGTGAGTAGGCAGACAATGCAAGAAAGGGCATTCAGACAAAAGGAATAGCATAGCAAAGGCACAGAGGCTCCAAACCACATGATGGGTTTGAAGAAATGTTGATGATTTTATTCATCATGTGTGTTGATTGTGGTAAAATATATACAACACAAAATTTAATGTTTCAAGTGTACAATTCAGTGCCATTAAGTACATTCAAATCTAGAGTTGACCTTCACGATGTAGTTTTCAAGAGAAACTCATTTATTGTTTACATGAGGGGTAAACACTGCCTTACTGAAACTAGCCCAGCACTTGACCTTACAAAGACTCAGTTTCTTCTTTGAGTACATAAGGATGCTAACAGAACCTGTCTCACTGGGTTGTTGCAAAGGCTTGCCATGTAGAGTGATTAGAACAGCGTTAGCTCATGGTGAATGCTTGCTGTTTCCTTGTTGTTGATGGTGATGACTGGTGGTGGTGGTGATCTCCACTTGACTTGGCCTTTCACCCCCCACCACCATACCCTGGCTTCTAGGACCAAATGTGCAACGAATATGGAATCACTCAATTGTGATATCACAGTACAGAGCATTGCTGAGCCTACAGTGGTTTCACCAAGACTATTCTGCTGGGTGTCTACAGGGTAGGGGTTAATGAACTGCTGGCCTAGCCAGAAAGTCAAGGACATATTGAGCTAAGTCTCTCTTCCCAGAAAACTTACAACCCAGCCACCCACTTCCTGTGAATACAGTTGGGTCCTCACTGTTCACAGATTCCATGTTTGTGAAATTACCTCCTTGCTAAAATTTATTTGTAACTCAAAAGTCAATACTCATGGCACTTCAGTGGTCATTTGTAGACCTGCACAGAGTGGTGAAAATTTTGAGTTGTGATGTACACGTTCCCAGCTGAGTTCAAATAAGGTGCCTCTGCCTTCTTGTTTCAGCTCTCGTTCTGTAAACAAGTGCCCTTTTCAAGGTCTACTTGGTGCACGTTTTTCACATTTCTGTGCTTTTTGTTGGTGATGTTGCTGTTCAAAATGGCCCGCAGGCATAGTGCTAAAGTGCTGTCTAGTGCTCCTCAGTACAAGGAGGCCATGACATGCCTGATGGAGAAAGTAGGCGCGTTGGCTAAGCTTTGTTGGGGCATGAGTTCTGGTGCTGTTGGCCATGAGCTCAATGTTAATGAATCAACAACATCTACTAAACAAGATGTCTTTACACAGAAACACATCTAAAACCAGCTTACATATGGGTGGGTTGATGAAAATGTGACCAGAGAATTGCAGGAAACTAACCCTGAACTTCTAGAAACGACGGTTCAGGATTTGCTATTTGTGTGTTTGTGGTGACTTTTTCGAACGTTAAGGACCTTGAATAACAGGAATCAGCCAAGCAAGGAAGAAAACGGCCCACGGAGGCCTACAGTGTGTAAACACATTTTCAGAGAGGAGGGTACAGGGGACAATGAAGGCTCCTCTCGGGCACCACATTCTGGTGGAGTGGGCAGGCCTTCTGCTCCTCTGTCTCCTGATTCAAGGAAGATAAGAAATATTCCCTTGGTTGTTTAGACACAAGAAATCTCCATAACTAGTAAAATAAAGGTTTCTGGGAACAGACTTTCGAGGTTAGGTTTGGGGTACATGAACTTTCCTTTCCAGAAAGCTGTCCATGTAGCCTCAAAATGGTTTAAATCCCAATTTTCCTTTCCCCTGAAAATGTGGGGTAGCTTCTGGGAAATGACTCAGGTCCTTTGCTGGCCAGACCACCCCATGTCTTTTCTTCTAAGCACTACTCAGAGAGATACTAAAATATCCCACAGATGACTGCTTTGTTATCTGTCTTGTCTGATGATGACATCCACCTCTGGGGCCATCACAAAGTGATGAGATCCTGCTTTTGCACAGTTAAAAAATGTGTTTCCCCTCTTGCCCCTGGGGGTCATGTCTAGAACTGAGTAGGAGATGTCTGGTCTTACGGTGACATTCTGAGAGGGGATACCGTGAGCTGAAATGCCTGGAGGAGGTGGTGCCTCATGGCTGAGGGGGCCTACGACAGACACCTCATTGCCCATCATGTATTTCAGGGCTTCCTCTGCAAAGCCGCTGTGCAGAGCTGACCTGGGGGTGACAGGACTACCTCGTGCATTGGAGGAGAGCTTTTGTACGTGCCCTGAGTGGTACTTCCCTAAGGGCTCCCCTGTTCTTCCTCTCGCCTTCCCTCTTTCCTTCCTCCTCCTTCTGTCTCTGCTCCCTGCCTCCCTGTCATCTCTCCATCTGGATCAGCTCAAACACCCTTTAATATTAATCAATACCACACCCTTGCTAGTGGGTGAATGGAATTGAGAGACCAATGTCTTAGGTCTGAGCCCTTCTTTGTCACTCATTAATTGCATATGCTTGGTCAGCTCGTTCATCAAATATCGCGTGTCTACTCGGTTCCAGGTACCATTCTGGGCCCTCGGGTTAGTTCAGAAAGTCAGCAGAATAGGTGGCCATCCTCATGAAGCTCAGATTCTAGCGGGCATAGAAAGATAACAAATAGTAAATGTAGTAATCATGTAAGTTAGGAAATGATAAATGTTAAGGGAGAAAAAACATGGAACAGGATTAAGAGGACGCACACAGCGGTATAAGGAAAGACCACATGACTCTACGTGCACACATGTAAATGTGGGTGATACTCCCTGGCTCTCCTTCCCAGGATGCAGCGAGACAATACAGGAGAAAGAGACATATAAATCATAAACCATTAGATGAATGTTTACTATTTGTGGAAGAATCTTCTCATCTGCACGAGCCAAAGTTATGCGATGGAAATTCGCATGTGTTCCTCAACACATCGTGTGCCATTTATTGTGTCTGCTCTCTCCTCCGGAGAACCTCCTCTTATCTCCAAGCTGAACATCATTATCTCAGTTTTGTGGCTAGAAAAACAAGGCTCAGAAGTGAAGTAACCCACCCAAGGTCAGGTCACAGAACTGGGGGAAACCCTGAACTGGGCTGAGGATCCACTTCTGTCTTCCTGAGCCTCTTTCCTCAGGGGATCCAAAGCGTTAACCCGGCCAGGTGACCTCTAAAATTCCTCCAATTCCAAGAGTGCTCGGCGTCTCCGTGATTACTCTTCTGGGTGAGGATAATTGGATGACCCAGAGAAAAACACGTCTCTGAAGGAAATGTGTCCCTTAGTTTCTAACAGGAAGGTCATTTCTCAGCAATCCTGGCAGCATAGACCTTGGGGGAAACTGCCATCAGGGGGCTGGCAGGGGGGGATGAATGGGGGGGCCGCGGAAGCATGACTCAAGGGGCTTCCTCCACCTTGTGGGGTCATGGAACCCAAGAAGAAAATAAAAGCATGAGGGATTCTGTTGGTACTTCCAAGGCTCCTAATAACAAAATAAGAAGAATGACCACAGCTGAAGAAGCAGCTTCTGACAGGTAATTATCAGAAGGGAGAAGCCTTCATTTTTTAAAGACAGAGAACTGCCTGTACAGTTCAATTCAAAGTACAAGGTAGTTTAGGAGGGGGGGAAATATATATATATATATTACAAAAATATATACATTTTATATAAATATATTAATATTTATATAAATATATATTAATATATAAATAATATATGTATATAATTTCAAGTTCCAAGCTTGTGCACAGAAAGAATTGACAAGCATGTTAAATATTGCTCACCAAAATGTTGACCAGGAAAAAATGTTTTTTTCATGCCATTTTTCCCAGCGTTTGAGGTTTTGAGATATTAAATCACTTAATATTATAGATAACGTAGTGTTTTTTGGCTGTTATCTCGTGTCTGATCCCTGCCAGGTTATGAATAAAGATAGTCTGATTTACATATTTATTAGCTACATTTCACAAGAAAATAGCAGCCCTGCATCTCCCATGGTCCATAATCTGCACTGACTGGCAAGGACATTTAAAATAAGCCCCTGTCACAAATTCTCATTTTATACTGGTCACAGTGAGAGCTGTGCATAAAATTATAATAAGGATACACTCCCAAGTCTGTGCTGAATATCAAGTTTAAGTGCTATGAGGTCATCTGGTGAGTCTGTGACCCTTCTAATTAGGTAAGGGAGTTACCGATACCCCTGAATCCCCACCTCGGGAACACTGTGGCCTGGATCGGCTCACAGAACAAAGGTTCAGATCACGACATGCTCTGTCTGGAGGCAGTGGCATTGGTGACCTTCGCAGAAAGGCCTCTCACTTAGAGGTGGCATTGAATGGAGCACCCTGTGTCTGGGCCCTGACATCTATGATGGTTTGTCTAGAACCACTTGGACCCTACTTTCAGTCGTTGTCCTGGGAACACTGGTTCCTTCCACCAGAAAGCTCTGACCACAATTAGTCTCCTAGACCAATTTCCTTTATCTTGTAGAAAAACATGTGTATATAAAATTTTAGCAAGGATTCTTTTCACAGACAGAGGAGGACCTGTCACGTGGAAATGATTTGGTAAGGAAGTGAAGGTTAGAGTTGGTTCCTAGGACCTCTGGTATCTTCTCATTTCCTGCAGTGGAGATGCCCACCTGTGTGAGGGAGGAGTATACCCTGAAGGTAGGCACAGGAGAAAAAAATTGTGAATGTATCCACATTTTCATTTTCTAACTACAGCTTGGGTTTAAATAAAATTTCTAACTACTGGCATCATTGAGTGATGATCCAATATTATGTTAGGGGCACTGTCTGAATTGGACTCGGACCCACATTTACTATGGAAAAGGAAATCTCTCCAATACGCTGCTGCTTAACTTAGTTAACTTGGTGAACTTAGAGGTTAGTCCAACCTCTTGCCAACCTCCTGGTCATGGGCAAGACTGTAAAACAACATAGGCATCTGGCCAAGAGCTTCTTTAAAAGAGGCATTTATTGGGGCACCTGGGTGGCTCAGTCAGTTAAGCATCGGACTCTTGGTTTGGGCTTGGGTCATAATCTCGCAGGTTCATGGGTTTGAGTCTCACATCGGGCTCCCCACTGACAGTGTGGAGTCTGCTCTGGATTTTCTCTCTCCCTCTCTCTCTGCCCCTCCTCTGCTTGCTCTCTCTCTTTCAAAATAAATAAATAAACATTAAAAAATATTTAAAGAGGCATTTATTGTTTCTTTTTTTTCAAGCACGTGGAAACACCTTTATACCTGTTTGAAAGGGAGGCATCTTATGAAAAGTCACACCAAGCATAATTTGCATCCTTATCAAAGAAAGAGCATCACCTGGCTGCTTCAGAGATTTGCTGGCAACTCAGAGATCCTGTTTCTGGGCCATCAGTCTTCTCTTAACTGCTTTAGTCAAGATGTATTCATTTACTCGGAGATTCATTCATTTATCCAGAGATTTATTCCCATAAACACAGAGATGAGACACATAATATGCATCTAAGGATCACTGGTTGACACTCCAGGGGGAAAATGCTGATAGGTAGGAAAGCGTCTTCCTTCAGACAAATATCCAGTTTTTCTTTGCTTCAATTATCTTGAAACTGGAATCTTCCAACTAAGCTTGACCATCTAAGGTCAGGGACTTCCCACAGACATGTGGCTCTTGTGGAAAATGAGATCGATCGTTATCTAATCTTCCCCAGGACTTCTGTGAACTGGCACACTATTTGGATGACCTGACTTTCTCCTTGAGTAGTTTAAGCACACTGGCAACTCCTCACGGTAAAAACAAGGCTTTCTCTCCAACGTTTAACCTCCCAACCAGAATCAAGACACTTTCAGGAGGGACATTATACACCACAGACTCATCAGAGATTTCCCTGAGATGTTCCATTGTAGCCTTAGAGGAACACAAGGGATGGAGACCAAGCGAGAGCCAATAGGATGCCGCAGGAGACAATGAGGTTGAACTGGGGTGGGAAAGTTGGCCCTGAGAACAAGAACTGCCTCCGACTCCCACCGCCCTCTCCTCCCCACCTACCAAAGAGATTCTCTCTCTGCCGGTCCTCCCCAAAGTCGTCATTCAATAGGAAATTTGGAAACTGCCTATGAAATTTGGAAATTGTGCATGTGTGTGAGAGAGAGAGGGGGAGAGAAAGAATGAATAAAGAAATGAAGATCATAAGACAAAAGGTAACAAGAGTTGGCAAGCATGTGAAGAAAACACCCCGGTGCACTGTTGGTGGGAATGTAAATTGGTGCAGTCACTGTGGAAAACAGCATGGAAATTCCTCAAAATATTAAAAGTAGAACTGCCATATGATCCCGAATTCTACTTCTGGCTGTTTATCCAACATAAATGAAGAGATATCTGCATTCCCATGTTCGTTACAGCATTATTCACAATGGCTAAGATATGGAAACAAGCTAAATGTCCATCAGTGGATGAATGGGTAAAGAAAACTGGCATAAATATACGAACAAATGCCATTCAGTCTTAAAAATTAAAAGAAGAAGGAAATGCTGCCATGAGCACCAACATGGATGAGCCTGGAGGACATTATGCTAAGTGAAATAAGCCAGACACAGAAAGGTGAATAGTGTATGGTCTCACTTACATGAGGAATCTATAATAGTCGAAGTGGTAGGAGCAGAGAGTAGAAAGGTGGTTGCCAGGAGCTGGGGGATGGGGGATCTGGGAAGATGTTGGCCAAAGGGAATGAAGCTTCAGTTATATGAGATAAATAGTTCTGGAGATCTGATGTACAGCATGGTAACTATGGCTAACAATAGTGTATTGTATACTTGAAATTTACTAAGAGGGTGGATCTTAAGTGTTCCAGAAGAAGGAGGAGGAGGAGAAGAAGGAGGAGGAGGAGAGGAGAAGGAAAAGGAGGAGAAGGAGAAGAAGAGGAGGAGGAGGAGGAGGAGGAAGAAGAAGGTGACATATATGTTAATTAACCCGATTATAGTGATTATTTTACAATGTATACATATTTCAAAATATCACGTTGTATACCTTACATATGTACAATTTTTGTCAATTATACCTTAATAAAGCTGGGGGGAAAAATGAAGGTATCAAATTCGGGAGTACTTACTGAACTCCTGTACCAGGCTCCCTTGAACTTGACTTGCCCCTCTTTGATGATGAACAAGCACCACACTCAATGTGGGTAGGTAGCTTACCTCCAGCTAATAAAAGCCAGGTTCTTTAGGAATAAGGAAATTCCAGAACTATTGAAAATGTCTACACTGAAAACTCTGTGGATCACCCAAGTGGAAGAGAATGATTAATCTGTACAACCTCTCCACACCCAAGTTTCCTCAGCTTAAAATAAAGATCCTAATAAAATCTATCCCATGGGGTTGTCATAAAGATTGAATTCATTCATTCATGAAAAGCTTTTAGAACATAAGTGGTCAATAAGTGGTAGCTCGCATTTATATTGCAGCAACACAATATAGTAAAGAGAAAAATAAGATCCTGTGTCCAGAAACTTGCCATCCAGGGGGGAAGGCAGGCATTAAAATAAACAGAGGGTGGGGCACCTGGGTGGCTCAGTCGGTTCAGCATCTGACTTCGGCTCAGGTCACGATCTCACAGTTCTTGAGTTTGAGCCCCGCACCGGGCTCTGTGCTGACAGCTCAGAGCCTGGAGCCTGCTTTGGATTCTGCATCTCCCTCTCTCTCCATCCCTCCCCCACTCACACACACACACACACTCTCTCTCTCTCTCAAAAATAAATAAACATTAAAAAAATAAAACAAATGGAACAAATAGGACAATTCCTACAGCGGAAGTGAGTGCTTTGGGGAAGCTTAGGGTTTCCCCACATTTTCTGGAGAATAAAGAAAGACTCCCAGAAACGGTGGCATTTGAGCTAAAATATCAAGGATAAATAGTGGGGGTGTTTTCCACACATTGTAGGAATTCTTCTTTTCTCCAAGGCAAGGACAGAGAATATGCAAAGGCACCCAGATGCAATGCAACCATGGTTGGCCAAAGTTCAAACACTTCAGACCCTGAACTCTAAGGTGGCTCATTATGAACCAAGTGTAAAATAAATCAGTGATATGATTTTTTTTAACGGCCAGAAATGTGAAAAGTTGGGCAAGCAGGAACCAATTCACACTTCTTAACTATAGGGAAGTTGATACTAACAGGCTTCTTGTTTAAAGGAAAGCATCAGATGTTTCTGCTCCTAGCTATTATTTAGTTCTAGAGCAATGGAATAACACTGTCTATATTCTCTGGAAATTATCCTAATTAACTAAACAATACCCAAGATCTGAAACAGATCCTGAGGCAGTGTTACCCATGTGTAATTTAAGGTTGGAAGCATGTTTTTATTTGAAGTATCCTGTTTTCCAGGTACTAAAAAGCATCATGACCCTGACCCAGACAAGGTGTCATTCCCTATTGTTATTAGTCAAGTGCTCTCCCCGAGACACAAAACCATAAGACACGTGTGTCTGTATCTGTATCCTACTCACTTCCGTCTATCTTTCTATAAAGACATTTATTGTAAGGAATTAGTAAATTGGCTCGCACAATTATGGAGGCTGGAGATTGACAAGTCCCAAGATCTGCTGTCAGCAAGCTGGGGACCCAGGAGAGCCAGTGAGTTCATTGCCGTCTGAGTCAGAAGGCCTGACAAACAGGAGAGCAAATGATCTCGTTTTAGCTCAAAAGCCTACAGGGTAGAGAGAGACCCAGGAAGAACCAATGTTTCCATTCCAGTCTGAAGGTAGGAGAAAACCAATGTGCCAGCTTGAGGGCAATTCTCCCTCACTCTTGGGAGGGTTACCTTTTTTGTTCCATTCAGGACTTCACCTGATTGGACAAGGCCCACCCACAGCATGGAGACAATCCTTCTTACTCAGTCCACCACTTCAAATGTTGATCTCATCTGGAAACACCCTCACAAGACTTTCCCAGATTAATGTTTGACAAAATATCTGGGCACTGTGTGGTCCAGTCGAGTTGGCACGTAAAATTAATCATAACTGGTTACGTAAGATTTAAAATCAAGAAAGGCTTCTTCAGAGTTAGAAGACCTGATTCACATTTCCTTACCCACCGAGATCTCTTACGACTCTGCAGCAAAGTATAAGGCAACAGAGGATTATCAGAAGGGATCCAAACATTTGTAATTTATAACGAAAAGCTCTGTGGACTCCCATAATGAGAGAGGGGGAAACACTCTGACATGAGAACACTTGACTCTGCTAAGTTTCCAAGGCAGTGCGTGGCTGTTCCTTATAAAATATGTATCATTAAAATCCTGCTCCTGGATACAGCAGACTTTACAGCTGCCCACACAGCACAAACAAAAACAATGTTCTGGCGATCACTTCTCAGACCTGATGGATATAAACAGGCAATCCTGTTAATTTGGAGCTGGGGTGATTTTTCTCTTGGCCTTCCTTACTGGTCTTTGCTGTGCACATCAATCACACTAATTGGTTAATCGCGAGCTTTGCACTGAGTGTCCTGCTGCTTGAAATCCCCAGGGAGTTTCATTTGAGGTAGAAAAATTTCTACCTCACCATCCCCACACAAAACCCTCTTCCCCAAATTGGAAAAGAGTCAAGACTTCATTAAGACTTTTCTCCCCTTGAAGTGTCCACTCAATCACTCCCTTTTGCACCTCACTTAATAGCTCAGAGACAAGGTTTCATTCTGGCACCTCCTTGTACTCGAACTCACGAACCACGAGATCATGACCAACTTAGCCAACTGGCAAAGCCTTGAGTCTAGAAACTGTGTAGCCCCTGATTCACAAGCCCTGCTTACTGTCTCTATGGCATGTGCCTTACAGGAAATATATATATTTGGGCCTTCAGATGGCCGAATTATATTTCTCATATGTATTTAGCCTTTGTCCACAGTTTTCTGGCTCGCAATTCCCAAAACCCTTGAAATTTCCTAAGTCAGAAAGATGTCTTTTGTTATGTTAATGACGGCAACTTTTGGACACTCCCTCTTCCGAGGTGAGGCTGGTTGTTGGCAGGATCAATCCTGTAGAACTTTCAGTCCTACTTCCTGACCTCCCAGGAGGGGACAGTAGTGGGACTGGAGGTTGAATCAGCCAATGACCAGTGACTTAGTCAATCAAGATTACTCCAAGAAGCCTCCATTAACCCCCACCCCCCACCCCACACCACCCAGGGACGCCTAGGTGGCTCAGTCAATTGACCGTCTGACTTCAACTCAGGTCGTGATCTCCAGGTGTGGTTCATGAGTTTGAGCCCCATATCAGGCTCCCTGCTATCAGCCTGTCAGTGCAGAGCTGGCTTCAGATCCTCTGTCTCCCTCTCTCTGCCCCTCCCCTGCTTGTGCTCTCCCAAAAAATAAATGAAAAAATACTAAAAATAAAAAACAAAAACCCAAAAAAGCTGAGTTCAGAGAGTTTCTGGGCGGGTGAACACATGGGATGCAGGAAGAATGACGTCATGCCTAGAGAGGGCATGGAAACTTCGTGCCCTTTCTCCGTATTTTGCCCTCTCTTATATCTGGCCGTTGATTCATATCCTTTAGAGTTACCTTTAATTGGTAAACTAAGTATTTACTAAGCATAAAATAAGTGAGCTCTGTGGGCTGCACCAGCAACACAGTCGAACCTGAGGAGACCATTGGACCTCCAATGCGTAGCCGGTGGGTCAGAAGCCCAGGTGTCACCTGAGGCTTGCACCTGCCATCTGAAGTGGGGGCAGGGGGCAGTCTTGTAGGACTCAACCCTTAACCTGTGGAATCTGATGCTCTCTCTGGGTAGAGTGTCAGAATTGAGTTGAGACACCCTGCTGGTGTCTAAGAATTATTTGGTATTGTATGTAGGGGAATCTCCCTCCCACCTTGTTGGCATTGGATCTTGAAACTTTAAAAAACCCACAAATTGACCAAATTATGTATACAATTCTTTTTAGAAGAAATGGCTTATTAACAGGAAAGATCTTGGGGTGCCTGGGTGGCTCAGTCGGTTAAGCGTCCGACTTCACCTCGGGTCATGATCTCATGGCTCATGAGTTCGAGCCCTGCGTCGGGCTCTGTGATGACAGCTCAGAGCCTGGAGCCTGCTTCAGATTCTGTCTCGCTCTCTCTCTGCCTCTCCCCTGCTCACCCTCTCTTTCTCTCCTTCAAAATAAATAAACATTAAAAAAATTATTAACAGGAAAGAGTTTTACATTAGAGTTGTGAGAATAGCCTTAAGTGTTTAGATTTTTGTTTTCAATAACAGGGAAGACTAAGCCATCGATGGGATATTTCAGAACCTTAAGGATATCAGAATGAAGTATCAGTTGTCAGATTCTTTTAACAAAACTGTCTTCATAGTTTTTACTTCAACATGTAGAAAAGGGTTCATTTTCTTTTTTCAAATCAATGAAACATCCTGGGTGAAGCAATACACTCATTTACCTAGGACTATTTACAGAGTTATCTTTTTCTTAAATACAAAGTTATTGTACCTATTTTTAATCGGATTTTGCATTGACTATATTTTACTGTATTGATAATAAATGGTGAACTCAGTTTCTGAAATTAAACTTTAAAAATTTTTTTAAAAAAATTTTTAATGTTTATGTTTGAGAAAGAGAGAGAGAGAGAGCACTAGCGAGGGAGGGACAGAGACAGAGGGAGACACAGAATCTGAAGTCAGACGTTTAACCGGCTGAGCCACCCAGGCACCCCTAAAATTTTCTTTAATGTTGATCTTATTTTTGAGAGAAAGAGAGAGAGAGAGAGAGAGAAAGCGTGAGTGGGGGAGGGACAGAGAGAGAGAGAGAGAGAAGGAGATACAGAATCCAAAGCAGGTTCCAGGCTCCGAGCGGTCAGCACAGAGCCCGACATGGGGCTCGAACTCAGAACCTCGAGATTATGACCTCAGCGGAAGTCGGCACTTAACCTGCTGTGCCACCCAAATGCTCCTTAAATTAAACTTTTTATTTGCAATTAAAAAAAAAAAGTAGGGACGGTTGCCCTCCTTCAAGCAGTCAGCTTCTAAACTGTATTGATCTATCCAAACCCAGCACCCCTGCCCGTGTGCAAAGGCTAATTGTTTATTTTCAGGCTGGTGGTTCCACCACCGTCTTACGGGTTTACGGAGCGGCCCCTCCTCCAGGGCTGCCACGTGGAGGCAGTTAGTTCTGTTTCCATCTGTTCTACACCCAAGTCTGCCTAAGAAGACTGCTGAACAGAGGATCCACGAGCACAAAAATTTGTAGGCAATTATTTAGGAAACTTCCTCCCTTACTCCTTGCCACCTTTGTTGGAATTAACTACTTGATTTTATGTATTCATAAACTAGACTAGACTACAGTAACAAGTCAATCCCGACTGCTGGGGGTTTCCCACGACAATGACGTATTTCTTACGCACACCAACTTATGCGACCAACACTGGTTGGCAGAGAGTCTGCTCCAGGGGGCACTGAGGGACTCAGATTGACCAATGCTCTAACATCTCCCTCCGAGCCCTGCATATCACCAGGGCGGGGCAAGAGAGAGATTGAAGGTCAGACACTGGCCATTTGAAATCTACAACCTGAGGGGCGCCTGGGTGGCTCAGTCGCTTCAGCATGGGACTTTAGCTCAGGTCGTGATCTTGTAGTTGGTGAGTTTGAGCCCCGTGTGGGACTCTGTGCTGGGAGCCTGGAGCCTGCTTCAGATTCTGTGTCTCCCTCTCTCTCTCTCTCTGTGCCCCTCCCCAAATCATGCTCTCTCTCTCTCTCTCTCTCAAAAATAAACATTAAAAAAATTTTTTTAACATAATCTACAACCTAAAAGGATAAATATCTCTTCTACTGTCACCATTGGCCAGAATGTTCACATGGCCCCATCCAAGTGAAAGGGGCTGGGAAGTACAGAATTCCCAGGGCCCAGGAATCAGAGAAGAATGGATTATCTGGTGATGTCTATCACAGCTTGTCTCTTTTTTCTGTCACTTCAGACTTCCGACTTTCAACTCCCTTCCACCCTTTTTCTGATTTTACGACATCTTTGGACCTTTTTTCTGGAAGTCTTGTCATCAGTATCTTTGTCCTTGCTCTCCCACAGTGAACCTCCATACAAGTCAGATACGCACACACACACACGCACACACACACAATGGGGAATGGGGTCTGACAATTGGTTGACCAGCCTATTGCTGACTCTGGTCCAGTCTCAGACATGCCCCTCTGTGTGTGTGTGGTGGGGGGGGGGGGGGGGAAGGAGATTGGCAGGTACATCCCCATCCAAGTGCAAAAATAGCAAATTCAACTGAAATGATCTGACAGATTTTTTTTTTTTTAATTATAACACTCATTGCTGGCAGAGACACAGAAAGGCAGACATGCTCATACATTACAGGTGAGAGTGAACTTTGGTACATTTCTGAAGGACAATTTGGCAAAACCTATCAAGAGATTTAAAATCATGTATATACTTTGCCCCAGCAATTCCATTTCTAAATTTGTTCATAGGGGTAAGCACAAAGATTTCGTTGTAAAGTGGTTCAGTATAACATTATTTATTATAGGCTTGAAACATTCTGGATGCCCAACGATAGGGAATGAAATAAATCATTTCACATTTTTGGATGCTACCCAACAATTAAAATTACATTGTGGAAATATATTTACTGACGTGAAAAGCTGTTCATAAGTTTTTGTTCTTTGTTCCCATTTTGAAAACAACTACACACACACACTTTCTGTCTTTCCATAAGGGTCAACTCCGATGACTTTTCATCTTCTCTTCATTACTGGAAATGGCTTTCTAGCAGAAAATTTGTGTAAAAATACTGTTTTGTTTTGTTTTGTTTTGTTTTGTTTTGAGAGAGAAAGAGAGAGAGGGTGCAAGCAAGTGAGGGATAGAGAGAGAGAATCCCAGGAGGGGCAAAGGAAGAGAGAGAGAGAAGAGAGAGAAAGGCGGGGCTCACCTGAAGCAGGGCTCATGTTTTTTTACCCAAAGTGGGGCTCGCGTTCACCTGAAGCGGGGCTCAAGCTCATCTGATGTGGAACTCAAACTCACAAACCGTGAGGTCATATCCTGAGCCGAAGTCAGACGCTTGACGACTAAGCCACCCAGGTGCCCCTAAAAATACTGTTTTGAAAACATTTGAAATGTGGCATTTTGAAGGAGACCTGTTGGTATTGACTCATCCATGTGACATCCCGACTCACCCTGAAACCCCCAGTGGACAGATCTCATAACCACTTGGCTAAAGCTCCCAGTTCTTTTATATGGTATTCACCTAGCAAACACCTGACCCGTGATAAGTCATGCCTGTGGCTTTGTGCTTCCGCTAACCTCATTCTCTAGTTATTTGGGAGGGTATACTTACAAGAGCCTTTTGCAAATCCTCCTCCCAGAACTTTGAATTTAGACTCCCCTTTTCTCTTGCATCTGATTCTAAACTAGCTCCATGGTTCCGGGCACCATGAGCTATGCATAGGAAACTTTCCTCAACCTCCAACCTGCCCCGTCCTTCAGAAGCCTATCTCAATAAATGTTATTTATTATCACCAAACCCCAAGGGTCAATTCTCATCCCTTCGTATATTCCCATCATTCCAATCATGGGAACAGGATCAGATACAAAAGCAAAATTGCTTATATTTGTATAACTTGTGTATAACTCATGAAAACCCGGGTCAGCCATGAAACTTGGGTTGACAGTTCAGTCCGGAAAGTTATAAAGACAGAGGAACACCATTAAACCAAATTCCTGGTAAGGGCTTGTTTATCCTAACAGCTGGAGTCTGACGATTTTAAAGGTTTTGAATTACCTTGTATGTTTTTCCAACATTTGTCACGGGTGTTTGACTAAGATGCAGCAAGGCAAAATTTTCTGCAAACAGGCTCTTCTGTTTCAATGTGGAAGTCCGTGACTGCCCTCACAAAAATTTCCTCTTGTTAAGGTTGGGCTAAGTATACCGATAAGTGTTATGTATGTAGCAGGTGCAAATGGAGAAAATAGAGGCTCTTCTATTGACTTGAAAATGAACGTCCACCTTTCCTTCAGATCAGCCTTTGTTTGTATGACTTGTGCTGCTCAGACTCCTGTTTCATTTGGTAACAGAATTGCATCTCTGCCTTTTGGGCCAATTTGTCCGCCATCATGTCAGAATCAATGAGCATTCTTTATTGGTCTAAGAGTGCTAAGCTAAGTGCTAAGTGAGAGGCATTGCACTGGAAGAAAGAAAAACATGACTCTGCTAAGAATTTTTCAGCACTTTCCAAAGTACTTCTCCCTAACTCTACCCTCTGGTGGGGCTACAGTCCTAAGGAAGGCATTTGTGCAAACACACATGGAGCCCTCCAAGGCCAGGCGCACACCAGCTATTTGAGGACCGTGTGTGTGTGAGTGACAAATTCTCCTGCTGGGTATGTTATCGCACATCGTGGTGAAACTGAGGAGCAAGCCATCTGGATCGACTTTATACTCTGAAATATAAGGTTTCAGAATTGGATGAAATGCACATTTATTTTTTGAGGTAGCTCGTTAGGAAGAAGGAATGGGCACGGTGGAGGTCAAAGCCAAACAGACATTGAGATGTCCGATACCTAGGTAGATAGGGGGTGGTGACACAAGAGGATTTGTTTCATTAGCTGGGATCTGCAAGCTCCCCCTAGGAGAGTTCTTTATTTATAGATGCATATGCCCCACCCCCGTTCAACATACACAGTTTAGGTGGGAGCAAGAGGTTAAACCTATAAGGATAAGATTACCAAATGTAATGTGACTCGCACTGTAAACCCAGTAGCCTCTGGGCTGACCAAGGGCCCCTTTTAATATAATGTTACTAGTTGCTGTGTATCATCTTGGTAGAGGCATCACCAAATTTACTGTGGCTTTTTTCAACAAGATGGCTAATCACTGTTGAGATGAAAGCCCTCGACTAAATCAGCAATAAATCAAATTCACTTAAAGCTCTATATGGCACAGTTTGGTGAGAGAGCCAACACTTGAGAGAGTAACTTACCAGGTCAGCTGTTCGGCTGCTGACAGCAGTCACTGAGTTAAAGTCTCATCTTATTTCATCAACTAGGGGGACTGAAGAAGAGGAAGTGCATTTAAGAAGGGATGGACTGGGCTGGCGGTTATGGATGGCGATGTCCTCAACAGTGTACAGCCAGTGAAAAGGTCTTGCTACTCCTTCTGTGAGCCTAGGGCTCAATGGGGAAGGACCTAGATGCATTGGGGCAGGAATGAAATCCATCAGCAGGAAGATGGTAACAGGAAGTAAAGAGGTAGGTTGATGTAGCAGAGAGGGAACTGGATTAGAACCGGAAAAGCTGGTTTCACTGTGGGGCTTTGACAAAGAACATGACCTTTCTTCCCCTGAGCCATAGTGGTCATTACATACAGAATGTACATGTTTTCCAGGGCTACCATAAAAATCAGCATAGACCGGGCAGCTGACATGCCAGAATTTTGTTTTCTCACAGTTCTGGAGACTGGAGTCCAAACTCAAGAGTTTGTTTCTTCTGAGGCCTCTCTCCTTGGCTTGCAGATGGCCACCTTATCATTTCAGATGTGTCCTCATATGGTCTTTCCTCTGTGTGCACCCAGGTGTCTCTCTGGGTATTCAGATTTCTTCTTCTTATAAGGACGCCAGTCCTATGACCTCATTTTAACATAACCCTCTCTTTAAAGGCCCTATCTCCAAATAGAGTCATATTTAGAGATATGAAGGGTTAGGGCTTTAACATATGCATTTAGGGGAGGAAAAATTGTGAAGTAAAATTGAAAAGGGTGGGTGGGGGGGGAATGAGGAATAAGGCATATAGACCATATTTAAAAAATATTTTGGCCACTGGACATCCATTGTCCTTCATAATGGTACCTGGATTTCCTTTGGGAATTCACCTCCCCAGCCCCATACGCTGGGTGCTGTGAAAATGCCCTGCATTCCCACCACAGAAGCTGAGAGGTCCTTGCAAAGACTTTCTCCTAGAGGCTTCCTTATGTGAACTCTACGCATCCCAGGTGGAAAAGCATACACATCAGTTGGCTGACTGGTTGAATTCTCCAAGAGCTGTGTTTCCTATTAAAATGATGTGATGGCGCACGTGGGTGGCTCAGTCAGTTAAGTGTCTGACTCTTTTTTTTTTTTTAATTTTTTTAACGTTTATTTATTTTTGAGACAGAGAGAGACAGAGTATGAACGGGGGAAGGTCAAAGAGAGAGGGAGACACAGAATCTGAAACAGGCTCCAGGCTCTGAGCGGTCAGCACAGAGCCTGACGCGGAGCTCGAACTCACAGACCGCAAGATCATGACCTGAGCCGAAGTCGGCTGCTTAACCAACTGAGCCACCCAGGCGCCCCAAGTGTCTGACTCTTGATTTCAGCTCAGGCATGACCTTAAGGGTTCATGGGATCAAGCCCCACCTGGGGCTCGGCACTGACAGCATGAACCTCCTTGGGATTCTCTCCCTCCCTCTTTCTCTGCCTCTCTCTCTGTCTCTCTCTCAAAATAAATAAGCTTAAAAAATGATGTGAGGACAGAGAAAATTGGCTGGGCTTCCCTCATTTCATCTGAAAAGCTCAGATAGTCCCATATCTCATGACATCCTGCTCCCAAGTCTGGTTTTCTGACCTTATTGCTGATCTTAATGGGTCCCAATATCCTTTCCCAGAATTCCCTGTTGCTTAAAGTAGTGAGGGTTTGCATTCTGCTTGCAAAGAGTCATCAAGTAGAAGGGTGGACAGAAAGACATTTGCAAGAGAGGAGGAGGGATAGAAGAAAAGGAGGATGGAAAATTGAAAGGAAAGAGGTGAGAATTGATGGAACAAAGGGGCACATGGAAGGACAGAAAAGAAGCAGGGGTGAAAGAATCAAAAGGTCATGAAAGATAACTACCCGCATCTTCCTTGAGTGAAATCAGCTCCATGCCCAGAGAAGAGAATATGGTTTCCCTCTCATGTTTAACATACAGAGTTACCACTCAGAAGATCTTTCTGTTCACACAAACTAGTGCGGCCCTGGTCCTCTCAGGTCATTTCAACACCAAAAGGTTTCACCTCTGCAAGCAGTCTGTGGTTATGAAGCCTTACATGAGGCTGAAATTTGCTCCCAGTAATCTATACCCTCTGGAGAAATTCAAAACAGGTCTCCTGACAGACTTGCTAATATTTTACAACTGGTGGAGAGAGACAAGGTGAAGGTACCACAGAGAGAAGCTACCCTCATTGAGGTCACTATACCCCGGATGCTGGCTTTGTAGGTCCAGAAACCCAAGTTAGCCAAGGAACTCAGAAGGGACTGCTCAACTCAATCAAATTCACAATACGTTTGATGGGTAGAACAGGATCCCAATTTCTCAGTACAAAAGTACTAGGTTAGAATCAGATCTGGATCACAAATTGGCCCCTGTATTTCTTAACTGTATGATTTTATGTGCAACCTCATTAACTTCGTTGGGGCTGAGTAACACCCATAGTCGGTATAAGGGTTGCATTAGGTGTTACCTGTAAAGTGCCTAGAGCATTGTGGGGCTCAGCACATGTCACTTGTATTCTCTAGCCTTCTGCACCAGTCTCTTCTCCTGAACCTCTTCAGATGCTCCCAGCCTCACCTGTTCATGTTCCAGCTACTACAGCAGCAGCCAGCTCTGGATGGGCTCTGGCTAATTCCATGCAGGCACAACCAAGAAGTGCCTTCCTCTTGCCTGTGCCTGTCCATCATGGCCATCCCTGCTGGCTTGGACATGTGGGAGGCTGCAGACTGCTTCTTGGTGCCCATCTGTGTACAGCCTTGAAGGGTGGGGGAGTTACCATCATAGAGTGAGTCTTTGACCAAGGATATAAATCCTTGCCTGTTTCTCCCCTCCACTGTCCTGAGATCATTTATAAGGCTACTCAGAGGACCATCATTTCATCCCTAGAACTCTGAGTCCCTCAGAATTTGGTAACCAGTGGCACTTGGCCATGGTTAATTCAGTAAGTTATCCTTGTATTGGCTTTGTCTCCTTCTCTCCCTTATTCCCTCAGACCCTCACTCCCTGCCTGGTAATAACACAAAAGCCTTTTCCTCAAACCTAGGTTAAAAGGAACTCTGACCCCCTTTCCTTTTCTGACCACCAGAATACCCCCATTGGTCTGTCCACTGTCTGGATCAGGCAACTTCTGTGATACCCAGGAGGTCAAATTCATAGTTAGCAGTTTGCTGCTATTGGTATATCCATGTAACGCAATATCATGCAGCCCCCCAAATGAAGGAAATGCTGGCATGTAGTACAGCATGGGTGACCCTTGAGGACATTATGCTAAGTAAATAAGCCAGTCACAGGATGACAAAAACTAGAATAGTAAAATTCATAGAAACGGAAAGTAGGATGGTGATTACCAGGGGCCCAGGGGAGAGATAAATGGGGAGTTTGTAATGGGTAAAGAGTTTCATTTTTACAAGTTGCACGGCAACGTGACTGTACTTTATAAGACTTCATTGGGGCCATTCCTGCTATAATTTGTAAACCATACTTTAATATAGCCAAAGATTATGCTCAACTTAGTCTGTATTAATTAAACTATAAGTATCACCTAAGCTATGGTTTAGATCTTGAAAGCCCCTATTACGTATTGGATTGTGTCTTTCACACCAAAGTCATATATTGCAAGTCCTAACCCCCAGTACCTTAGAATACGACCTTATTTGGAAATATGGCCATTGAAGATATAATAGTTAAGATGTCATCGGGTGGGTCTAATCCAATATGAACAGTGTCTTTATGAAAAGGAAAAATTTGGAGATATACACACACAAGGAAAAGTCCACGTGAAGGTGAAGGCAGAGATTCTAGAAAGCAGGAAACACCAAAGATCACTGGCAAAACACCCAAACCTAGGAGAAAGACATGTAACACGTTCTTCTTTATAGGGCTTCAGAAGGATCCAACACTACTGATGTCTGATTTCAGACTTCTGGCCTCCAGAACCCTGAGACAATAAATTTGTGTTGTCTAAGCCATCCACCCCGTACATGGCACTTTGTCACAGCTGCCCTAGCAAACTAATCCAAGCCCCTCCAAAGTCTTTGCAAGTCAGGTCTCCCCTCGCCCGTACTGTGCAATTTTTCTTTTCTTTTCATACCCAGGAGCAAAACCTCATATATATTTTGTATAAGTTTGGTTCCGAAGGTATGCCATCCATATCACTGTGACTCTTGCTTCTGTTATACTAGCTTGCATTTGCTTCCCTTCCAGGCTTATATGATCCGCAAACTGAACATTGAGACCCTCGGGGGTAAGGACTGTGTCTTCCTTCTCGTGGGATTAAGAGTGTGACTCAATGGTGCTTGGAATGACTTCGGCCTCACAGGAAGATATGCATTCCGCCTGGCGGAATGAATAATACTGGTTTTATTATTGATGTCACCGACATGTTTATGTGAATGGCAGATTTCCCATAGGCCAACCCAAGTCAGCAAGATGGAAAATCATATCTCTTTCCATTAAAATGTCTTGGTGGTAATATAACAAAAGAGGCACAATCTTATTATAATTTTGATTAAAAAAAAAAATAGAAGCATCTAAAAACCAACAACTTAGCCTGTGTCTCTACCTGCTCTCTTTCTTTCTCTTTGGTGGAGGTTTTGCCCCAACCCACCCCCATATATATAATATATACTTATACATTATATATATTAAAAATATATATTATATATTTAATAAAATATATATAAATATATAATTATAGAGAGAGACAGAAAGAGAAATAGCACTAGATCTCTCTATCTACCGAGATATAGACATAGAGATATCATTATGTATCATATATGCGTATTCACGTAGATAACGAATGGCCTGGCTGAATTCAATATAGAGGAAGGGCAGAGTCTATCTTTTGTATGTTGAAATAACTTACCCCAAATTCTCTATTTGGCTCAGCACAGTTCTCAGTTTTCATTATGGGTAAATCACGTTTCACACTACGGCACATAAAGGAAGCAGCTCGGACTTCATTTTTCTCATTCCAGCCCATCACACCAGTAATCATAGCACCTGTTGACTTGGACCATCTTGCTCCTTAGTTACCACTAACTCTGAGTGATCTCAGATGTATCACTTCACTGTCCTGGGCATCTGGGAAACAAGAGCCTGGGGGCAGCTAAACTTTGAGGACCCCTTCAGCCATGATTCGGGGATGCTTTGGGGTGATGGGGGACAGGGAATGCCTCATCATCAAGATATGCTTTCAAAATGGCAATTCTCTTCTTAAGGAAGGCAATTCTTGCTAGCAGTTCATAGTTGACAGAGACAGAATTGGAACAGGTTTAGAAATCATAATTTAAATCTCTCTCAAGACCTTTTTTCTAATGTTTGTAAGTGAAATATGTCAAAAGCACTATATCTACCGGTGTGAATTCTTATTGAATATCAAGAGTAAATAATGTATGAATTGGAAAGAAGTTTCTATTAAATCTATTTGAGGCCTTATGTAGATAAAGCTATTCAATTTGTGCTTTGCTTCAATATAGATGCAGCATTAATATTTATCTACAAATAATCCATGGCTATTATTTTTACAGGTGCCTAAAACAATATATGCCTTTGAAAGACATGTGAGGAAGCAGGAGCTGTCCCAAACCTCCAGAGGACACCCTAGATAATAATTCTTCTGTTATCTGACCGCCTAGGCAATGCCAGGCATTGTTTTGTGATCATTAGAGGCAGCTGCAGCCCTAGGGGACGAGAAGGCAAAGGATTTTAGGGAGATGTCAAATGGACAGGGATGAAGGAGCAGGGAGCTCCCATTAGTACAGAAGCATAATATTGGGTAAATGTAGAAAATAAATTAATTAAATTTTTGCTTTCTCCCTAAAACAGAGCCCCCACCAAAATATTCCTTGAGGAAACAAAGCTATGTTGGTGACCAACTCTGCATAGGAAATATTATAAATGCAATCTCATCAAAGCCCACGACAGCCCAGGGAAATACTCCTGTTGGCCTCCATTTATAGATCTGTTAGGCGTTGTTCAATGTGTAAGTCAGGGCAGGAAAAAACAGCGTTTATTCAATATTTATCACATTCCAAAAATTGTGATAGATTTGATTAACCCTCACAAGAATCCTTTGAAATATGAGTCCGTTTCACAGATGAGTAAACTGAGGCTAGCAGATGTTATGTATCTCAACGAAACAAAAAGTGCCAGAGTTGAACTTGGCACTGTAGACTCTTGAGTATTAACACTTTCCATTCTATTCTGCTGCATCATGGAGTATAGTTAGAATTTTATATAAAAAAATTAACAACCCTAAAAACACTAAGTTTCATTAAAATTACTATTAGAACAATGGGACATTTTCCCCACAGTCCCAAGTGTAGACATATTTCAAAAGGGCAAACTTTTCTCCAACCTTTCTTCCTGAATCCTTTGACACAGCAAAACAGTTGTTAACTCAAGATCCACAGATTGGCTTCAGGGGTCAACGAACCTTCTGGAATTGTATGTAAAATTGTGTGTGTGTGTGTGTAGCTTTCAATTTTAGAAAAGTCTCAATTTCAAAGAAAGTTAGGAATTAATGGGATAGATTCAAGGAATTATTATTAGCCTCCTGGCTGCTGGCGCTTTGATAGACCATTGAGACAATGGACAATATAAGCCACAGAGGAGGTGGTTGAAATGAAGTATCTCAGGAGAAATTCACTGACAAGCTGAAGAGAAGAGAGAGTGTAACCAATTCGTGGATCAAATCATATGCAAGTGCATCCCACTCAGTCTTGAGCACCATAGCTAGGAAGGACCTTGACTGACAAGGGAGTAACCAGAGGGGAATGACTACAGTGAGTGTTGCATCTGGAGACCACATAATGCACAGAACAGTTGGAAGAACAAGGGGTAAAAGGAACTCCCAGACATTGAGAGTAGGTGTGTAAATCGTACATACGGCAATATGTAATAATCTAAAAACATGGCTATTCTACAACTCAGCAATTCTCCCAGTTCATAGAGAAACTCTTACCCTGTGTACAAGGAGCCACGTAGAGAACTGCATTCGAGCATTGTGGATAACAGCAAAAATAAAAAGAAAAGAACAAAAAAGAGAAAGAGGAGGAGGAGAAGGAAGAAGAAGAAGAAGAAAAAGAAGAGGGAGAGGGGGAGGGGGAGGGAAGAAGGCAACAACGTTTATATTTATCAACAGAAGAATAGGTTCCAAAAAAGTGTAAAATATTCACAGAATGGGAAGTAAACAGCAGCTGAAATGAATGAACAAGAAACACATATACCAATACCAGACAAATCTCAACACAAATTCCCAACACAAAAGTAAAAAGGGTTACACGGAATATGATAGTCCTCATACAAACTTTAAAATCATAAAAAATAAATAAATAAACTTTAAAATCATGCAAAACAAAACATTGTTTATGTACACATACATATGTGGTGAAAGTATAAACATGTGCACGGAAATGATTCTACAAACATCAGGGTGGTGGTTATTCCAGGGGGTCGGGTAAGGAATGGCATTAGAGCGCTTACGAAGGGAGTTTCAGCTTTCTTTGAAATGTTTTCTTTTTCATGTTTTTAACATTTATTTATTTTTGAGAGACAGAGAGAGACAGAGCATGAGCAGGAGAGGGGCAGAGAGAGAGAGAGGGAAACACAGAATCCAATGCAAGCTCCAGGCTCTGAGCTGTCAGCACAGAGCCCGACGCGAGGCTCAAACTCACAAACTGCGAGATCATGACCTGAGCCGAAGTCAGGCACTTAACTGACAGAGCCACCCAGGTGTCCCTGAAATGTTTTCTTTTTAAAACCCTGAAGCAAATATGGAAAAACAGTACAATTAAACAAAGGTGGTGGTGGGTACATTTTATTACTATTATTATTATTTATTCACGTGTCTGTATTTGACATAGTTCATGATATTGAAGCACAGACATGTGAGCTGCCTTCATTGGAAAGTTTGGTTTGAGACAGCATGTCTTTTGAGGCAATTCCTGTAACCGTCTAAGACTAAATTAAATGGTGGGTCTTTTCCAGGTAGAAGCCTGTCAGAGCCTGGTGCCCCCAACCGCATCTTTATGTGCCAATAAGAAGCCTGCATTGGTGGGGCGCCTGGGTGGCTCAGTCGGTTAAGCGTCCGACTTCAGCCAGGTCACGATCTCGCGGTCCGTGAGTTCGAGCCCCGCATCAGGCTCTGGGCTGATGGCTCGGAGCCTGGAGCCTGCTTCCGATTCTGTGTCTCCCTCTTTCTGACCCTCCCCCGTTCATGCTCTGTCTCTCTCTGTCTCAAAAATAAACAAACGTTAAAAAAAAAAATTAAAAAAAAAAAAAAAAGAAGCCTGCATTGGGCTCCTGGGTGTCTCAGTCGGGTAAGCTTCCAACTTTTGCTCAGGTCATGATTTCACAGTTCATGAGTTCAAGCCCCACTGGGACTCTGTGCTAATAGCTCGGAGCCTGGACCCTGCTTCAGAATCCATGTCTTCCTCTCTCTCTGTCCCTTCCCCACTCATGCTCTGTCTCTGTCTCTCAAAAATAAATAAACATTAAAAAATTAAAAAAAAAAAGAAGAAGCCTGCATTTGTTTCTTTAGCTGCTTTGTTTCCTGTACTGTGCCAGAATCACCACCAGAGCAGAATCCTAGGAAGAGCTGTGCTGAGCCTCTCCTGCCCCACCAGCAAGACTGAAGTCTGGCTTCCAGCCCTACAGTCTGCCTGTATTTCCTCTCCTGAGCAGGAGGGAGCAGTCTGCACTTCCCTCCTGTGTTCTTTTATTTTTCTAGAAGGTTTTTAATTTTTATTATTTTTTAAAATAATTTATTGTCATGTTAGCTAACATCCAGTGGATACAGTGTAGTCTTAGCTTCAGGAGTAGACTTCGTGATTCATCGTTTACATACAACACCCAGTGCTCATCCCAACAAGCGCCCTCCTCAATGCCCATCACCCATTTTCCCTGTCCCCCAACCCCCCACCCCCAGCAACCCTCAGTTTGTTCTCTAAGAGTCTCTTATAGTTTGCCTCCCTCTCTGTTTGTAAATTATTTTTCCTTCCCTTCCCTATGGTCTTCTGTTAAGTTTCTCAAATTCCAAGTAACCTATCTTCCTCTGACTGGCTTATTTCACTGAGCATAATACCTTCCAGTTCCATCCATGTTGCTGCAAATGGCAGGATTTCATTCTTTCTCATTTCCAAGTAGTATTCCGTTGTGTATATATACATACATGTGTGTATATATATATATATATATATGTATATATACACCACATTTTCTTTATCCATTCTTCTATTGATGGACATTTGGGCTCTTTCCATGCTTTGGCTATTGTTGATAGTGCTGCTATAAACATGGGGGTACAAGTGGCCCTATGCATCAGCACTCCTGTATCCTTTGGATAAATTCCCAGTGGTGCTATTGCTGGGTCATAAGGTAGTTCTATTTTTAATTTTTTTGTGAAATCTCCACACTGTTTTCCAGAGCGGCTGCACCAGTTTGTATTCCCACCAACAGTGCAAGAGGGTTCCCATTTCTCCACATCCTCACCAGCATCTGTTTCCTGAGTTGTTAATTTTAGCCACCCTGACCAGTGTGAGGTGGTACCTCAATGTGGTTTTGATTTGTATTTCCCTGATGGTGAATGATGTTGAGCATTTTTTCATGTGCCGGTTGGCCATCTGGATGTCTTCTTTGGAAAAGTGTCTATTCATGTCTTCTGCCCATTTCTTCACTGGATTGTTTTTTGGGTGTTGAGTTTGATAAGTTCTTTATAGATTTTGGATGCTAACCTTTTATCTGATGTGTCATTTGCAAATATCTTCTCCCGTTCCGTTGGTTGCCTTTTAGTTTTGTTGATTGTTTCCCTCGCTGTGCAGAAACTTTTTATGTTGATGAGGTCCCAATAGTTAATTTTCGTTTTTATTTCTCTCGCCTTTGGAGACATATCAAGTAAGAAGTTGCTGCAGCTGAGGTCAAAGAGGTTGCTGCCTGTTCCTTCCCGTGTTCTGCCCCTGGTCCCTGTGGTTCTGCTGAGCCATCAGCTGTAGCTCCACGTTTGCCAAGTTGTGATACACTCCAGAATAATTTCATGATCATACCAAACACCTCGAGCACAGCTCCAAGTAAGAAATTCAAGAAAACCAAAGCCTCTTTCTTCCTGTCTTTATCATGCAGCTTTGTTCTCTATTAAAACCTCTGGGGCTTTGAAAGTATTTGATGAGCAAATGTCAAGTAGCTTAGATTGTTGTGGCTTTGTCACTTCCTGCATAGCTGGCCCTGTTCTGCCCCCATCTATTTGCTCCCCACCCACTGCTCTTTTCTGCTGTCAGCTCCCCAGCACCCAGGAGAGCCGTGGGCCAGGCTTTGTGCCCCTTGCTTTTGTGCAAGATATCTGCTGCGTCTATGATGCCTTCTTTTTTTTTTTTTTTTTTTTTTTTTTTTTTGCCTGACTGTCCCTTCTTCCTCCTGGAGATCACAGCTCAGGTGCTGGTTCCAGGAAACTGGGCATTAATTCCTAAACCCCAGAATGGTCCCTGTGTGGCAGAGTATAGCACTACCATAACCCTTATGGTATTATATTGAAATGTCCTGTTTGCACACTCCCCTCCACCATGGCGGCTTTCTCCAAGGCGGACCCAAAGCCATTGTTATTGGCTAGAAGTTATTGTACATTATCTTTTACCAACCACTCGAAAAGTCTAGGCATAATTTTTATCCCCACCTTGCAAGTAAGGAGAGCAAGGTTTGGAATGGTGAAGTCTCTTGCTCAAGGTCATTAGATTAGAAAGGAACAGAGGGAGGTTTCAAGTCCAGTGTGTCAGACCCCAAAGTCCATGAACTTAACCATTCAGCTAGATAGTCTTGTTCACCTTGCAACCCAGGACCCCGCCTCAGCCCTCCATTCTCTACAGGGTGCCTCGCGTGGCGTTGGCGCTCAGTCAACAGCTGTCTAATACAACTGAATTGGATCCAGTTTGGAGATAAGGAAATTACATTCATACTGCTTTCATCGGAGTCAGGAGGAATGCACTGGTCTTTTTATATGTATGGGTTTTAAATATATTTATCTCATTTTTTTTCCTAAGTGTCAGGATAATTAATCATCTTTCTCATCAATACATGCAAGCACAATGCAAACTGCAGATAAAAGGGCTGTATATTTGCAAATGCAATTCGTTGTTGGCGTGTAACCATCTTGCACTTCTGCGCCTCTAGACTCACGACTAACGTGCGTGAGTAAAAATTAGGGAGAAAGAGCTTTAACTACATGTGCAAACTGTTCAGTAATTTATAAGGTGGCTCTCAACTGTTGCTAAGTCAAGGCTGTGCACGTAGCGTGTGTCACTGTCCCTTTAAATATGACTCTCTTGCTCTTTGGGGAAAGGGGAATGATGTATATTTCTAATTATAACAGACCAGGCTCTTCCACACTCTGTTTGGTTCCCCGCAGGTTACACTATTTGCCAATATCTATTTAACTGTAGCGGTAACAGGAAAAACTTCCAAGTCTAATCAACTAGAAATTCTTTGGCTCCCTTCCTCTTGAGTGGAATCATATTTTTGCACTTGAGGTCATCTTTATATATGAGAGGGGGGACAGGGCTGAGAGAAAATTGGTATTAAAAATAGAGCAGAGTTCCAGACTCTCCCCAGAGCTCATGGAAGATTCTGGCCTTTTATTATTCACGCTTAATGCTGACACCATCCCCCCTGCCTGGAGAGCATGCCAGGATCTTCACAGCACCCTGCCTTCTTCTTACCAGCTGCTGGGGTTGGCATCTGTTAAAATGTTTCCTTTTCCTCCCGCCCTCACATCCGGGCACTGCGGTGGTGGGCCAGGTCAAGACAGATGGGGTGTCCGTTCATCCCCAGGCTTGCTCCCCACTCTGAAACCCTGACCACTTCTCCCACTTGACCCACCTCATCCTCATGCCTAAGGCCCCCTCAGCCCTGAACATCACCCTCCCCAAAGTTCACCATTTAGGGATGAAGGATACCAGTCAGCTAGCTGAAATTAAACGCTGAAAAATTAAAATTTAAACACTGAAAAGATGCTCCCCATGAAGAATTCCTTTAAGGCCAGAAGTTCACCCTTTACTGATAATGCCCCTGCTCTTGTAAATCTAATCCAAAAGTCACTGTAGTGGTAGCATTCTGGAACTGTCAAGAATATATTTTAAGGCAGCTGAAACCTATTTAGAAAATCTAGGATTTGACTACATCATAACTGGTGCTGGGAGAAATAATTAGATGACAAGCAAGGGGGCAAGAACACTAGCTGAATACTGTTCATGCTGGGCACTGCATTAGATTCTGAACTCACAACATCTCATTTACCCGCTGGATAAATGTAAAAATCCACATTCTTGGGGCACCCGGGCGGTTCAGTTGGTTGAGCATCTGACTCTTGGTTTCAGCTCAGGTCATGATCCCAGGGTCATGGAATCGCGCACCACATTGAGCTCTGTGCTGAGCGTGGAACCTGCTTAAGATTCTCTCTCACTCCTTCTGCCCCTCTCTCTCTCTCTCTCTCTCTCTCTCTCTCCTGTAAGATAAAGTTTTAAAAATCCACATTCTTCTTAACTGAAACCCATGGGGGAGAGGAAGGAAAAAAAAAAAAAAAGAGGTTAGAGTGGGAGAGAGCCAAAGCATAAGAGACTCTTAAAAACTGAGAACAAACTGAGGGTTGATGGGGGGTGGGAGGGAGGGGAGGGTGGGTGATGGGTATTGAGGAGGGCACCTTTTGGGATGAGCACTGGGTGTTGTATGGAAACCAATTCGACAATAAATTTCTTTTATTTTTTTTTTTTTTTTTTTTTTTAAATTTTTTTCTACGTTTATTTATTTTTGGGACAGAGAGAGACAGAGCATGAACGGGGGAGGGGCAGAGAGAGAGGGAGACACAGAATCCGAAACAGGCTCCAGGCTCCGAGCCATCAGCCCAGAGCCCGACGCGGGGCTCGAACTCCCGGACCGCGAGATCGTGACCTGGCCGAAGTCGGACGCCCAACCGACTGCGCCACCCAGGCGCCCCGACAATAAATTTCATATATTGAAAAAATAAATAAATAAAAAATAAAAAAATAAAAATCCACATTCTTGTAGTTGAGAATGCTGAGGCTCAAGGAGGTCAAATAACTCTTCCAAGGTCACACACCTAAGTGCAAACTTGAACCCTGATCAGGTGACCTCCAAAGTGTTTCTTTTACCTCAACCCCATACTGGGAGACCAAGTATTGGCCCAGACCACATGAAAGTGTAGAATCTGCATGTGGAATCAGAACAAGAGAAGGGTGCATGGCCCTATGGGCCAAATCCAATGTCTAGATTAGGAGCTGTGCCCAAGCAAGGGCAAGGTGTTAACAGAGAAGAGCATAATGGCCAGTAGATGCACCAGGTGCATTTGGCGAGGCACAAGGAAGCAGGAAAGAGGTTCCATGGAGGTACAGAACAGGCCAAAGGAGAGCAATGTTCAGGGCCAGGGTGGACAGAGAATGGGCAGAGAATTGCATGCTTAGTCACTAGACCAGAACCTCAGGATTGGGGAGAGACTCAAGCCAAGCTTGGCCTGAGGCTGAGGTGCTAAGAGAATAGCCCGGGACCCTGTGTGCCTGGATCAGGGATGACGCTGAGCCCTCAGAAGCCTCTCTGTTACCTTAGGTCCCCAGGTTGAGAGATCTGCAAAGTTGTGCAGATGTGAGGCTCACTGACCCTGGGAAGGCCTCAGGCAGAGCCCAAACATGATCATGTTTCACAGAAGCCAACAGGATTACCAGCTGCCTCCATATTCGGTCAGTCAGCACATCACCCTCTCAGCTGCCAAACGCTCCATCGGGCCCTTTGATTCTTGTATTCCTCTGAGAGTTGGTGCCACCTCACCACTGTGCAGGAGGCCACGTTCTGCTCTAGGGATAAAGAGATAAAAGCCATGGGCGCCTGGGTGGCTCAGTCGGTTAAGCGTCCGACTCTTGATTTTGGCTCAGGTCACGATCTCATGGTTCCTGAGATCAAGCCCCCCGTGGGGCTCTGCACTGACAGTATGGGGTCTGCTTGGGATTCTCTCTCTCCGTCTCTCTCTCTCTCTCTCTGCCACTCCCCACTCACGTTCTGTATGTGTGTGTGTGTGTGTGTCCCTCAAAAATAAATAAATAAAATTCTTAAAAAAGATTGCTGACAATCTTCTACCATGAAGCGTTCCAAGATCAGATCCCTCTGGCTTGACTTTCCCTTGAGCATACAGGACCACGTGGCTAGAGTTCGTCAGCAGGCCCTTCTTTACCAAAGTACACCTCCTGAAAAGGGGGACAGAAAGCCACGTTGTTCCCCCAGATCATATTTGAAATATGCATAAAGCAGCTTGCTATTATCCAGTAGGAAATCCTTATTAAACAAAATGATCATTTGGCATACAAACAATCCCACCCTACGTGTCTCATTTCTAAGTATGAATGCTGCAGAAGGCAAGTTTTCTTGCCTAGGTATCTGTGGGTTCCCTGGGTATGTATAATCACGGAAGCTTGACGTACCTTGAAATTGTCTTTCCCCTCGAATTGTATGAGAATCTTCAGATCAAAGAACCCATTTTTTAAACTCAGTTTGTAAACTCATTTTTTAAACTCTTGCACAGTGACACTGTGTAAGGCTCAACTGCTGGCCTGCCTGGCTCCACGATGGTCTCAACCGGCTCAGGGACAACGTGCGGGGTGGATAGGTGGCTTAATCTGTGTGGATGCTGTCCTCTGGTTGCACGTGAGGATGCTGCGTGGAAGCCGGCCCTTCTAGGGGGGCAACGTGGTTCAGGTTTTGTTCTTCAAGTCCTCTCTGATCTACCCATCTGAGGTACCAGGATCCCACAGGCCTAGGGAGTTACATCCTTAGGCTGAACTTCTCTCTCCTCAAAAGGATGAAGCAACATAAAATGATAGAAAGAGAAATGACCCTCACATCGGGCAGGCTGAGCTCAAACAGCATCGTTGGTAATTACTGTGTGGGCAAAGGCCTAAACGTAACCTCTTTGAAGACTGTTCATTTCTACGATGAGATCAATAGTACCCACTTCAGAAACTTGTGGACAAGAAATGGGTCTAGATCCAAGAGGCCCTTAGTGAGTGACACACAGCTGCAGATAACATTCCTCCTTTGAATTTCAAAATTTTAATGAAAATGATTTTTAAGAAAAACCGAATCCAGGGGCACATGGGTGGCTCAGTCGATGAAGCGTCCGACTTCCACTCAGGTCATAATCTCGCGGTTCATGAGTTTGAGCCCCACGTTGGGCTCTGTGCTGACAGCTTGGACCCTGGAGCCTGCTTTGGATTCTGTGTCTTCCTCTCTCTTTGCCCCTCCCCCACTTGCACTCTCTCTCTCTCTCTCTCTCTCTCAAAAATAAATAAACATTAAGAAAAAAAAACTGAATCCATGCCTTTTTAAAAAATGACTCCAAGTGCACCAAATTATATTTGGTTTGCTAAAAGGCTGACAAGTTAAAACATATCTCCATAAAATATGTTTATGCACATATACTTTATTATGTCTCCAGATACTATGCACCTGAGGGTGGGTCGGCAGGGACACACACACACACACACACACACATACACACATACGTGCACACACACCACACCCCAAATCAATTGCAGATGTGACAAGTATTTGGTTCCAGCATTGATTTCCAGTCCCTCCTCACTGAGGAATTATCATTGCTAAACTGAATTAATATCACGTCTTATTATTGTAAACACACTTACTGGCAAGGATTTCACCAGGGCTCCTTAGTTACTGGTCTCTAAACCTGGCGCTGGCTGGGTTGGACCAGCGGCCCCAAGTCACCTGGTTGCCATGGAGAGAAACAGAGCCCAGTCCTTTGACAGAGCTAATAGGCCCCTTTAGGATTTGCACCTGCCCTCAAAGAAGAGATGGGGTGCCACACCCAGCGTGGTGACTCCGGCGGGGGGTGGGAAACTTCTGCCACATCCCAGGAGTAACACCCACACCCCACTCTCCTGACGTATTTGGTTGTTAACTAGATCATATCACAAATTGAGTTTCAGTGTAATTATTCATGCAGCAATCCCTGTCCTGGGCAGGCCTACGAGTTTTTCATGTGTACGTGGAGCATGGGGTATTCATTTGTGTGTCCCAGTGTCTAGTGTGCCTTATGTAGCTCCTGGCACCATACTTGATTAGTTGGATGGATGGATGGATGGATGGATAGATGGATGGATGAAGGATGGATGGATAGACGGGTGGGTGGGTGGCACCTTTGCTATTTTAGCTACCTGTATCAACCTTGATCTGGAGACACAGGAGAAGTTTTTAAAAATAATAATTTACCCTATTTTTTAAAGATTGTCTATTATCATCTCCCCCATGACCAGAAGCTGAGTCTCTTGACGATCAGTGGCAGGTGGTTATGCTACCCTGTACCACATCCTTGTATATATCAGCTTCTATCTCAAGGCTGTGCCTCAAATGATCTTCTGGCCCCCTAACACCATTACCACCCACACCCAGTCTTTCCCTTTGAAGGGGATTAGACTACGCCACGCCTAAATATGTATGCCACGTTGACATAAGCTGACAATAACTGAGAAGTAGCAGATGCAGGAAAAGCACCTGCCCTCCCCCTATCTGCTTAGAAAGAGGTTCTCCATTTCCCTTTGTGAAGGTTTCCTCTCTCTCACACCAGGAAGTGAAGAACATCCTCTATCACCAAAACTGGAGACAGCACAGAGATGAGTCTGCACAAACAAAACCTCACGAAATAACCCTTATCTGCCATTCGTTTCCCCCAAATATTTACCTCCTCCAAATGTAACTACCGCGCATAGAAACCCAACCCCGTTTTCTCTGTCTAGTCCTGTCTGCACTACATATCATCCTCTGTTAGAATGGCCCAGAAGCCCCAGGTCTAACTGCCATTAGGGCATTTCACTTTTTTTCCATGAAAACCTCCCTGGACATGTAAAAATCAATACCAAATAAAATGCATGTGCCTCTTCCCCCAGTCATCTGTTTAATTCGCAGATCTCAGGAGCAGAATGTAAGAGGGTGGAGGAGAAGGTTTTTCTCTCTTATACCCTTCTGTACCTCTCTCCTGGCCTGATTTTGGACCATTGGGGCTCAGAATAAACTGCAACCCAGAAGGCACTGGAAGGCTTATAAACGAGCAGTTTATCTAATCAATATGTAAATAGCTGAGAGGTTTACCTGCTTGAAAACACTTCTCTGATACTAGGAGGCTGTACTTCACCGCTGCCAGTTCCCGGTCTTAGAAAAATGCTTCCCTCGCCCTCCTCGACAGTGGTTCCAGCTCTGTTCCTTTCTTTCTCCTCTCTGCCCCCCTCCTCCTCTCCCTCACTCCTGAACTCCGATCAATCTCTAGGATGTATGCTGGCTGGAGGATCCCCTGGCCCAGGTGGATTTCCTCCTCAAAAAGTCATTCACCCTGATTTAGCTTATTTCATGTCCCAAACCCTCTAAACCGACGTGACTGCTAAAAGTCCCAACCTTTGATTAGCCTTCTTAAAAACGCCTTCTTGTTTATATTGGTCATCAAAAAATTAGCTAAGGAAGCTCCAGCATCTGAAATCAATGCTCAGGGGTTGGCCCCTCACTGTTAGAGCATTAGCCACCTGCCAGACCTGGAAGGCTCTTCAGAGAATGTCTTCAGCTGTGTCTGCTGAAGAGCACTGGGCAGCACCTGTCACCTCCCACACGTTTGCAGCCACCGGCCCTGCCTGGGAAGATCCTCAGGGCTTGGGACAGAAGCTAGTACCCTCAGAGTATCCCTGTGTTCCTGGACCCCTCCCCTCTGCCTTGTCATTAGATGAGCCCTAACACAGAAAATGAGTTGGTATTTTGGATTCTCGTTCTCCTCCATATTTCTGTTGATCTACAGCAAGAAGTGGGCGGGGGAGGGGGGGCAGTCTCTGGAGTGGGGAGGAAGGAGAATGTTGACTTGACTCTGTCATCCTCAAACCGGATGTCTTCCTGTGAGTATGGAAGTGACAACAGGAAGAGTTTCATCTTCACACCCATTTTCCAAAAGTTGAAGGAAGGGCTCTGTTTCCACGCTGTTGGTTTTTTTCGTCGTAATCTGTCTGACTGTCCTCAGCAAGTGCCAGAGTTCCCACTCACCTGCTGCCCTTGGTGCATTTCATTTTTTTGTGGTCAAGGCCAGATGCTTGGAGTACCCCAAAAACCCAGGAGTGTCCAGAGGGGTGTCCAGCCAAGTGTGTGTGCAGGATCACTGGTAAGCTTCTCCCCGGGAGCCAGTTTTCTGTTTGGGTGGATTATACTGTACTGTCTAGAAGGAGAGAGCTTCCAGAATATTTTACGCCTTTGCTTCAAAAAGGAGCAGTGTCCACAGTGAGTCAGATTGCCCAAGTAGGAGGCCTGGGTCTGTCACTGCCACTAGGAGGTTTAGCATGGGTCACCAGCTTCTCTCAACATGAGTTGTCACAGAGAGCTGTGGGGAGCCAGACTAAGTTCACCCGGGTTAAGGCCTTCTGTGCAGTGTGAGCTCTCAGTGTCAGCAGCTAGGCCTCACGTGCACACCTGCCTCCTGCTGCTTCTCCCCAAGTTTTCGACAGAAGGCATTTTCTAGTGCCAAGGATGAATCTCCCAAATGGTGTTTCCCAACTCCCAGCACCTCAAGAACCCTTGGCCCCTCCATGTCTGATGACTTTATCATTTGTCTCCTCCCTCCCTGGAAAGGGACAGCAGGGCAGAGGCAAAATCATGTCTGGGTGGGGCCATGTTCACTCTGCTTTTCCATGTGGTAAAGGATCCTTATTTTTGTAAGTCCCTGGTGACCCCATACAGGGACCTGAGAGGGGCTATGAAGCTGCCACATTCCAGTCTTCCAGAGACAGAGCCGTAGGGATGGTTTTGGAGAGAGGTATCTCAAGGACATTTTATCCCAAGACCATCAGCAAAAAAAGGATATTAAGAATAGAATCCTGAAAATCCAAAAACATTTTTGATGAGTTATCAGACTGGAAGGAGTCTGTTAGACTCTAGAAAGACAGAGCAGGCTAGGGAAGGGCCTGGACAAGGAGTCAGAAGACATGGGTTTGAAGACATACCCTGACCTTGAGAATTGTGCTCTTGGGAGCACTTGGGTGGCTCAGTCAGTTAAGCATCTGACTTCAGCTCAGGTCATGGTCTTGTGGTTTGTGAGTTTGAGCCCCACATCGGGCTCTGCACTGACAGCTAAGAGCCTGGAGCTTGCTTCAGATTCTGTGTCTCCCACTCTCTCTGTTCCTCCCCCGCTCATGGGCTCTCTCTCTCTCTCTCTCTCTCTCTCTCTCAAAAATAAATAAACATTAAAAAAAGAGAAGAATTGTGGCCTTGATCAAGACAGCTAATGTCTGGGGCCATGACTTCCTCAACTCTCAATTAGGGGTAATAACTTCTTTTTCTCATGTTTGGTGTAGAGGCTTCGTGGGGATTTGTGTGGAAGACATTTGAAAATGATGATGTGCCACACAGCACTATTATTAAAAATTATGAGTAATAATGATAGTAAGAAGGAGAGTCTGAAGGTTAGAGTTCTTCAGTGCTTTTCAGAATTGTATAAGAAAAGAGGACTTTTTTTTGAAACGCTATTTAACATGACCCTCAAGAAGAAAAAACGTTTTCCATTGTGAGCCAGAATCCATATACATATGTCTGGGTGTACGCATATGTATTAGTCAGGGTTCTCCAGAGAAACTGAACCAATACGACACACATTTAGAGATGATTATAAGGTATTGGCTCATGTAATTTTGGAGGCTGAGAAGGCCCATAATCTGCCATTGGTAGACTGGAGACCCAAGAGAGTCAGTTGTATAGATGCCAGTTTTAAAAAGTTTTTTTTTTTTTAATGTTCATTTATTTTTGACAGAGAGAGAGAGAGAGAGAGAGAGAGAAAGCATGAGTGGGGGAGGGGCAGAGAGAGAGGGAGACACAGAATCCAAAGCACGCTCCAGGCTCTGAGCTGTCAGCATAGAGCTCCATGTGGGGCTCGAACTCCCGAACTGAGAGATCATGACCTGAGCCAAAGTCAGAGGCTCAACCGACTGAGCCACCCAGGCGCCCCCAAAAAGATTTTTTTAATGTTTATTTATTTTTCATTGAGAGAGAAAGAAAAAGTGCAGGTGGGGGAGGGGCAGGAAGAGGGAGACAAAGGATCTGAAGCAGGCTCGGTACTGTGAGCTCAGAGTGATATCATGACCTGAGCAGAAATCAAGAGTCGGCCATTTTAACCAACTGAGCCACCCAGAGGCCCCTAGACTCCAGTTTAAGTCTGAAGAACCAGGCATACCAAGGACAGGAGAAGAGTGATGTCCCAGCTCAACAGTTGGGCAGAGAGCAAATCCAACCTTCTTCCACCTTTCTGTTCTAAGCAGGCCCTCAACCAATGGGATGCTGTTCCCCTCCACTGGAGGGAGGACAATCAGCTTTATTCAGTCCACCTATTTGAATGTTAATCTCTTTTTTTTTTTTTTTTGAATGTTAATCTCTTCAGGCAACACTTTCAAGACCCATCCACAGATATTGACCAAATATCTGGGCTTCCCTTGTCCCAGTGATGTGGACCCATTAAAAGAACCATCCTAACATATAAAAACAAAAGCTTCACAAAATAATATTTATCTGGAAGACAAAAATGGACTCTGATATTTTCCATTCTTTTTTATTCTACTTGAAATAAAATGCTGGTCATAATTCCTTAAATTAATTTAAAAACCACTCATAGGTCACAACTGCTGCTCGAAAAACTCCAGACTAACAGATCAGGAGTCATATAGCCCCCTAGAAAGGGCCTGATGGTAAATCTTTTAGGCTTTGCAGATCATGGAGTTTCTGTTGCAGGAGGCAGCCATGGGCATGCATAAATGAAGGGACATGGCTATGTTTCAATAAAACTTCATTCACAAAAACAGGTGGCCAGTCCACTGGCCACAGTTTGCTGACTCCAGGTCTAGATGAATTCGTGTCCTTTAGGTAGAAATGTACTCACCATGGTAAAAACCATCTGGGGCTCAGAATCCACTGTAGAGCTTGCTAACAACCTCAATTTGGCCTCCTGTATCAATCCACCCTCACATGGAGAGAGAGTTCTTCCAACAGCACAAACAGCCAGTCCAGAGTCACATGACAAGTTCTCCCAGTGCAGATTAGCAAACTGGCATCTGGTTGTGAGCTGAATTACTGTGAGTCATTGCCCAAGAGCCTGATCAGACCTGGTTGAAAAGAGAAGTCATGTTCCTGTGCCTACAGGTCTAAGGACCAGATTCCAAAATGTCACATCTCACAAAGTACTACATTCCCTGCCCTACTCCTTCCCCTCTGCCACAGCCTAGAGAAGCAAGAATGGCAGAATACTAACTATGGAGACCAAAACAATCCTACACGGGAATGTGCAGTTGCGTCCTCATTAGGGGTTTTCATGTGACACTGCGTGACTATGAGAGAGGAAACTGAAAGATCACTCTGGTGAAGGGTACATTTTTATCTGAAGTTTTCTAATATGCAATTTAAATTATTTTAAAATTGGAATATCCCAGAAAATCATCTCGTTTCTGTTTCAAAATGAGCAAAGCCCATCCTAGGCAGCCCCTGACACAGACAGGCTGTGGTTTTTGCAACCTGTAATATGCAACCAATGACCTTGAATTATTTTCTCTTTCCCCTTGCTTAATGCCTGAAGGGCATTGGCTTCATTGTGAGCCCACACAGGGGTCAGCAAGCCCTTTCATATGGGACCAGATAATAAATAATTTAGGTTTTGCAGGGCCAAAGGCAAAATCAAAGACATCAGGTAGGTATTTATAGAACTATTTATAATGTAATCATTTAAAAATGTAAAAATCATTCTCAGTTCAGAGGACTTACAAAAACAAAAGTAAGGCTACATTTAGCCCATAGGCCATAGTTTGTGAACCTCTGGCTTAGAGGGAGAGAGAGCAGGACAGGACCAAGGCAGCATTATTTAACTAGGAAAAAAACATTACAGATTTGGCTTTTGGAATATATGCTTTCAATGTCACTCACTGCCCCTTTTGAAGGGTAGTATTAACCAAAGGGAATGTTTTGTATTAAACTAGAGATATTTACTAGGTGAAAAATTACACATGTAAGGTACATGTGGTTATAAGATTTTAAAGGTAAAATTACATGATTGAGTTTAGTTATAAATATTCTTTATGATTTAGTGTAGATATATGGTATTTTAGTATTGTGGCTATAGGAAAACAAGTCTTCGACAATAAGTTGAAGACACTGGTATGGTGCTATAGAGGAAGATTCCCTAAGAGTTCCATATTCTTGAGACCCATACAATAAAGTGAGAAAGGGAAATGTTTAGAATCTGGCCAGTAGAGCAGAAGTCACCATGAAGATTGCACCTGTGTGTCCTGTTATGTGACCTTGAGCACATGCTAATGACATACAGAAAGCAAAACCATCTGAAAATAAGGGACAAAGAAAATCAGGGATGAGGAAGGATTATAGTAGAGTTGGGTAAAGAACAGAGCGAAATAGTAGAGACCCTGACTGGCAAATACAAGAAAGAAGCCTGAGTCCCTGTGAACGAGAGCATGTGAGACAATGAACATTTGTACCGAACTACGCATCTTCATAATTCCATGTTGTCCCATCTGTTCTGCTCATCGTTATTGCCGAATAACCTGAGGCAGTGTAACCAGAAAGAGAATTAATTGGGAATTTTAGTCAAGGAGGGAAGCATGGTCTTGGCCAGGGAAACAGACTCAAACATCAGGGCTTCGGGATGAAATGAGGCTCAAAGTGGGAGAATCAGTACAAAGATCTGAAGCCATAAGGAACAGCAACGTGTAGCATTCAGGACCCACGGCAGGTAGGCACGCAGACATAGATGGCGAAGGACAGGGGTGAATACTGTACAAGAGAGCGACGAGCCTCCAAACTTAAACGGCACAAGGAATACTCGATCCAGATGGCTGATATAACAAAAACACAGCCAGAAAATATAAGACCATTTTTCCTATGGGATTATCTCAAGATAATATTGATTATCCATCACTGTTATGCTCATAAGTATACCTTTGTGTGTGTTATCTACACCACAGATGGCAGGCACTTAACAAATGTTCTGTCAATAAAAGATAGTCACTAACTGATCATAGTTCTCTTTTCCCCTGAGCTCAGACGCAGTCTCAAAATTCTTCTCAAAAGAGTCCTTCCGTATTTCACTGATGGTTCATTGTGGTTGGTACATGAAAGGAAACATGTATGCCATCCTGATATGTGGATTGAACGGTGAGCTTAAATTTTTAGCATAGCATCCACCAAACTTTTATTTTGATTGCCACCTTGAAGGCTTGTTACATTCAGTTCAAGAATTTTACCTCAGTTCTTGCCACTAGGTTAGCATTTCAACAAATATTCACGCTGGATTTGCCATTGGTTGTCCCATTCACGTAAGTGACATAGACTCCTGAAACTGCCAATCATTATTAGTTTTATTTCCAATGGAAGGGATTGCCCCTCACCTCAAGTAATATAGGATTAACCTGCATTCATCTCTGAGATCTGGAAAGGTAATTGAATTAAGTTTAGTTTCAACTGATTAAAAATTCATTAGAATTTAGAATCTTGATGAAATTTTTTCGTTGACTATTTTTATGACGTGAGCACATTCAAAGATGCTCTAGATTTTTCATTCTCCTCACTGAAATACCTGTCACTGAGGTAACATCATGTAGTCGCTAGAACCCTCTTTTACTGAATAAAAGATAAGGGGCAAGATGTTATCCATTTCTGGTAGAGTAGCCTGTTGCAGACCAATTTTGCCAGTAAGAATAACTAGAAAATCTGATCACAATTCAAAAAAAGTGCCATTTGAAGGCACTGGAGAGCTATCAAAGCAGCAGAGAAGAGAAGCACATTACTGTGAGCCTGACATTCTAGATATTTTCCCTTTGAGGCATTTGCTAATTCTAAAGCAGCTTAGAGCCAAGAGACTAAAAAGTTAGAGTATAAATCAGTATCTAACAGATTGAAAGGCTATGCAGAGATTTTGGTAACCTCATGGAGCTTGAAAGACAGATATTGAAGGTCAGAGCTCACCACCAAATAGAAGGATCCCTGGTAAACAGCCCAACTTCCCAGAACCAGCCCAGAACCACAGGAGAAATAAACCCTAGAAGTAAAGGTAAGCTGGAAATTGACCATCCCCCCACAAAAACTGAAACCATTGTTCAAACCACTCAATCCCAAACTGGATTAAAGAGATCTGACCCAAGTTTAATTGACTGCCAAAAAGAAAAAATAAATCCTCTGGGGAGGAAGATGTCAGCCAGAGATTCCTATGATCTTGATAACATTCTACACAATATTTGACCCTCAATAAAGAAATGACTGGACATGCTAGTAATTAGAAAAGCTAATTAAAAATCAAAAGAGGAAGACAGGATAAAATGACAAGCTGGAAGATTTCATTAGAGATTTTAAAGAGACTAATGTAACTCTCACACTGAAAATGTAAAAACCAGGGACTTATTAGATGAGTTAAGCAGTAAATTAGACATAGCAGAAAAGAGGATTAGTGAACCGGCATATAGGTCAATAGAAAATATTCAGACTAAATAATAGAGACAAAAAACATCAAGGTACTAAAAGGTTTCATTAGACACACAGGTTACATTAATAAGATTTATATATTTGGTTAATTAGTGTAACAGAAAAAAAGGTAGAAAAGTCTGTGACAGAAGCAATATTTGAAGAGATGATAACTGAAAAAAATACCAGCAAACTGCAGAAAGACGTCAAATCAAAGACTCAAAAGCTGTTTGACTCCTCAGCAGAGTTGGGAAAAAAAAAAAAAAAACCCACCTTCCCACAAAGAAAATTCCAAGATAAAATGGCTTCCAGACCATATAGACTAGATTATCTTCAATGATAATTCTAGTCCTAAAACTCTGACTATAAATAATGGATGCATTTTTTATGCATCATAGAATAGAGAAGAGTTATTTCTCCTGTGCTTTGCCTGAATTTTTGACCCACAAAATTATGGAGTTAATAAAATGATTGATTACACATACATACATACACACACACTTTCTTCTGAAGAAAGCCCCAAGACCAAATGTCTTCATTGACAAGTATTTCCAAATAGTAAAGGAAAGATCACAATAATCTTCAACAAAATTTTTCAGAGAATAGTGAACACTTTCTAATGAATATTATGAGACCAGTATAACCTTGATTCCCAAAACTGATAAGACATTCTAAAAAATTAAAATTATAGATAAATTTCTCTCATGAACATAGATCAAAAAAATATTAAATAGCAAACTGAGACCAAGAATATACAAAAAAGATAATGCACTAGGACTAAAAAAGATAACGCACTTATTCTAGGAGTTCGAGGTTGGTTTTCAAACTCAGAAATCAATTCATTATTGATAATTCTTCCCACTAACAAAATAAAGGAGGAAACTAAAATAATTATCTCAATAGATGCAGAAAAAATGTTTGACAAAACTCTACCATGACTCATTAAAAAAAATAAAGCAAACCATCTATAAAAGGGAACCTCTTTAAACTTATAAAGAATGCTACAAAACACCAATAGCAAACATCATATTTAATGATCCGCTATTGCAATTTTTACCAGGGACTAGAAGTAAGACAATGACTGTACTCCCTCCATTCCTATTCGACTTTGGAGGCTGTGACAATTGCAATATATTATGAAATAAAAAGCATACAGACATACATACTTAAAATAAGCGTGCATGAATTACAATTGAATAGAAATAAAGCTGCCATTTACAGACAACATGATTGTAGACATAGAAAAGTTTTAAGTCTACAAACTGTTAAAATTAGTAAATGAATTTAGCAAGGGTTTTGCCTATAAGATAAATATCAAAAATACATTTCATTCCCATATGCCAGCAACAATTTAAGAAATGAATTAAACAAATAATACCATGTAGAAGAATATCCAAATAAAATTTCAAATATCTAAACCCAAACTGATGCACAAGCCATCTATAAAATTGAAAGAACAATATTGAAATAAGGTAAATAAAACCTAAATAAGTGGAAGGATATGTTATGTTTCATGGATAAGAAGAATCACTGGTGTAATGTGCAAATTTTTCCAAGTTGACCTAAATCCCAGCAGGCTTATTTGTGTGCGTGTATGTGTGGAAACGAACAATCTAAAATTTGAAATTTATATGGAAGTGCAGAGATCCAAAGGTAGCCAGGATAAATTTGAACTATTTCTACCATTGGACATCATAACTTATTATAAAGGCATTATAATTAAGATATTAATTAGTGTGAGCATAGATAAGTAAGAGTCCAGAGAAAGAGTCCAGAGGCAGACCCACCACACACAAAGGAGGACTTGATTTATGAGAGAAGGAAAAGAGGGTCTGTTAACAAAAATGATGCTGGATCAGCTGAATATTTATATGAAAAACAAACCGACAAAGGAAACTAAAACATGGGCTTTACCTTAACCCACATACAAAACTCAATTTTAAATGGATTATAGAAGATACAGGAGAATGCTTTCAGGGCTATTTAGTTTGGCAAAGATTTTTTTTTTTTTTTAAGAGAGAGAGTGGGGCGCCTGGGTGGCGCAGTCGGTTGAGCGTCCGACTTCAGCCAGGTCACGATCTCACCGTCCATGAGTTCGAGCCCCACGTCAGGCTCTGGGCTGATGGCTCGGAGCCTGGAGCCTGTTTCCGATTCTGTGTCTCCCTCTCTCTCTGCCCCTCCCCCGTTCATGCTCTGTCTCTCTCTGTCCCAAAAATAAATAAAAAAATTTAAAAAAAAAAAAAAAAAAAAAAAAAAAAAGAGAGAGAGAGAGCACGAGCAGGGGAGAGTGGCAGAGGAGAGAGAGAGAGAGAGAGAGAGAGAGAGAATCTTAAGCAGGCTCCATGCTCAGTGCAGAGCCTGATGCAGGAGTCAGTCCTACGACCCTGGGATCATGAACTGAGCCGAAATAAGAGCTGGACACTCAACTGACTGAGCCACCCAGGTGTCCTGGCAAAAATTTCTTAAACAGGAAAATATAAGCACTACTTGTAAAAGGGAAAATAAGTACTATTGGGAGAATGGAATCCCAAGTCACATAGTTGGAGAATATATTTTAATTCATACTACCAGCAAAAGAATCATATCCAGAATACAGACAGATTGTACAAATAAGGTAAAAGATCACTAGAAATGAAAGAAAATAGAAAAAAAAAATCAATAGAAAATGAGCAAAGGATTTGAACAGGCAGTTTAAAAAAACATATAAAAGTCACTAGGACAATGCAGATGAAAGCCACAGTAAAATACCATTACACACTCAGAAGAAGAGAATGAGTGAAAGTAAAAGGATTGGCCATACCAAATACGAGTCCGTTGTGGAGACACTGGAATCTTCATGCATCTCCAGTGGGAGCATAAATCAGTGCAAATACTTTGGAAAACTATTTGGCATTCCGCAAAAGGTGAGCACACTCATGTTCTGTGACCCAGTAGTTCCATTCTTAGGCATAGATGTACCCAGCAGAAACGCACACATTGGTTGACCAACAGACATGTTCAAGAATACTCACAGTGGCCTTATTCATAATAACCGAGCATCAGATACAGTGCAAATTGTCCATCAGTAGTAGAATGGATAAATAAATGGAATATCAGAGAGCAATGAGATGAACAACTTCCTTCTTCATGCAAAATATGAGTAAAACTCGTGAAGATAATGGTTTCTTCTATAGGAAGTCCAAAAACAGACAAAGCTAATCTCTTGTGTCTATAAATCAGGCGAGGGGCACATTGGCAGACAGTGTGGTGGTAAGTGGACACGCAGTGGCTGACCATCCTGAATTCCCTTGGACTGAGTAACCCGGACACAGGGTTTTCGGTGCTAAAACAGGGTTAATCCCAAGCAAACTGGGATGGTCGGTCACCCTAACCGGCAGCGTCCCAAGAGGTGCCTCTGCTGGGCTGGTGAGGTTCTCTTTCTACATCTGGGTGATGGTTACATGGCAGTCGCTTTGTGATTGATAACTTTGTGATCAATTTATGATTTGTCATCCCTTTTTTCACACATGATTCACTAATATATTTAATCTGTTCAACCTATCTAGTGTCTATTGACAAATGTAGAATAATGTAGGGTTGTACAGAAAATGAATTGTCCCCAAGTTGTTTATTGATTCATATATGCTTTTCCTGCTGATTGGAAAGGCATCAAGCTAATACTGACTCTCTGTAGATATAGATGATAGATATAGATATAGATATAGATATAGATATAGATATAGAAACATATACACCTAGGGGTAGGCACCATTCCAGAAACTGGAAATACAAAAGCGAACAGTGCTTCTAGTCTCAGGGGACTTCCATTCAGGTGACAGGGACAGTCAAGAAACAAGTTCTAGATTGTATAACATACTATTAGGTAGATACGTGTAACAACAACAACAACAACAACAACAAATTAAAAGGGCCAGTGTAAAGGGCAACCAGGGTTGAAATATGGGAAAGACTGGTCAGAGAAGGTTGTTCGATATAAGTGGCATTCAGTGGAGACCTGAATGGAGTGAAGGGGCACACTGACATCTTGGAGGAAGAGAGCAAAAGGGAGCAAAGAGTGCAAAGTTCCTGAGATGGGAGCAGAAAATCCATCCCTTTCAAGCACTTATTGCAAATAAAACGATTTGGGGGTGTCAGGGTGGCTCAGTCAGTTGAGTGTCCAACTCTTGATCTCAGCTCGGGTCTTGATCTCAGGGTCGTGAGTTCAAGCCCCGTGTTGGGCTCTGTGCCGGGCATGGAGCCTACTTTTAAAAAACGAGAGAGAGGAGGGAAACAAAGGCAAATAAAACTGTTTGTCTTAAGTCTTTCTTCCCCACCACCTGCTGGTGGCTCCATCGGGGCACCGACCCTACCTGACTTCCTCACCAATCTTTCCCACCATCATGCATGGTGCATACACTTACCTGGTACGTATTTGCAGAATGAATAAATTACAGAACTGCATTTTTACATACCCTTCAGTGTGTTCCTGGGCTACCCTTCTGTCCCAGGAATCTGTCTATTTGTGCCTCGGTCCCACACAGGGACTTTAGAGTTTGTCTTACCATTTGGTGATACAATTGCGGGAGGCATGATTCAAGCAGTGGGCTATGTCCTGGAGATACAACTGTGAGTAAAAATAGACAGACGGTGTCATTGTTCTCATGAGGGTCAAATCCTAGTAGGATCTTGGAGGAAGAAGAGCTTAATTTCAAAGGAGAAACTGGCAGGATTTTCTAGGTCTGAGGAATAAATGCATAAAAGTGGGAAGTGGGTAGAACATCTTATCAGGATGGATGAGCAGGTTTTCAGATCAGACATAGACAAACCTACAAAATGAGGCTCGGGTTTTTATTCGAGGTGAGCTTCTTGGGAGCCCTTTGTCGGTTCTAAAAAGGGCATGCTATTTCCAGTCCTGAAACCAAGTGGTGAGTGTTAGTATCTGTGAAACAGAGCCCAGAATAAATTCCCGCTGAGATTGTATGACCAGTGTGGTGCATGGTGTGATCCGTTCATCTGATCCTCCCGAAGTCGCAGCAACACAAACAGCTCGGATTGTTCCCCTGTGCCCTCACTTTGAACCAGCGCAGGCCTGGGGCCCAAGGGTTAAGTGTGGATCTAAAAAATTAAACGGCTCTCTGAGAAAGTTCCAGACGATAACCCAGTTGTGCCCCGTGGCGGGTGCCCGCTTCTCCACTGCCCCGGTCGGAGATAGTATTTCGGGCTGTCCTAGATTTTAGAGGGTGAGATGGCAGAAGGTAAAAATGTCACTGTCCCTGGCCAGGTGAGGATGCCAAAGCAGATTTAGAAACCTCGTCAACTCCGTGCTCAGGATAGCAATTAGACATGTATTTTGGTCTTTGCACCTTGGTTGCAAATATTTCCAGTGTTTTACGTTTATGTTACGCTCTCTCATTGTGAGCTTCTGCCCCAGTAGGTGAGACTGGGCTCTCTCGTATTTTATATTTCATATTTGGGTGTAAAGTTTGGTTCTGACCAAATTTTCAGAAGCCCAAACCATGCCCTAGGTGCTCTTGAAAGACCATTTAAGTACATGAATGGAATTGTTTCACAATGCACATAATTGCCCAGTTTCGTAGGTTTGAGTTTCAAAAGCTTGAGCTTTGGTAAAGCAAGGTAGAACTGTAGTGACGCCTCACCTCCCTGGTTTCTGCTCTGAGAAGAGGTCTCCCATTCTTTCTGCCCTCCATTTACCTTTTTAAAAATTAAGAGTTTCTAATTTATATGGGTATACAGAGCACATATTTTTTTTTTTGTCTCCTTTCATTCTCGAGACCCTATTAAATTAGGAGAGAAGTATAAAAAAGCGTTAAACCACTAACAGTAAAGAAATAGAGTGGGGAGGAGAGGAATTAAGAGCCACACAATTATTGGCTAATGAGAAACTTCTAATACTTTCCAGAAGGCAAAAGCCAGTGAGAGCATCTGATAAAGAGAATGATGTGGAGAAGCAGGAGTCCGAATTAAATCATACCAGTCATAGATTGCATTTTTGGGTGGGAAGTTTTGGAAGGAATCCGGGACGCTGCCCTCCCTAAGGAGCAGCTGTGAAGATCCCAGATCGTTATCTTGACTAACAGAGCCCTGGGCAAACTTGGTTTAGCTTTGATTTCCTATCAGGTCCCTTCCTTATTAATTTGTTTATCCAACACTTACCGAGTCCTGAGAAGTGTCAGGCAATGTTTCAGAAGCAGAGGATCCAAAGATGAATAATATACAGTATATATCTTTGGGGAGTGGCAGGGTCTAATGGGAGAAAGAGATGTGTAAACATCATAATTAGGGTGCAGTATGAGAAGCTCTATAATGAAGTGCTTACAGAATCACAGAGCATGTAGAGGTTTCTGGGTGGCTCAGTTGGTCGAGCGTCTGACTTTAGCTCTGGTCATGCTCTTACCGTTCCCGAGTTTGAGCCCCACGTAGGGGCCTGGAGCCTGCCTTAGATTCTGTGTCTCCCTCTCTCTGCCCCTCCCATGCACATGCTCTGTCTCTCTCTCAAAAATAAATGAACATTAAAAAAAAAAATTTTTTTAATTAAAAAAAAAAAAAGAATCACGGAGCATGGACACTCCTTTCTTCCAGGGGACGAAGTGAGATTAGAAAAGTTTTATAAAGGAGCTAATGTTTGATGGGAGTCCTGAAGGAGGCTGGGATATCTCAGGCAGAGAATGGGAGAAGAACATAATAGTGTTAAGAAACAACAGGCCCCAAATGGAGTCACTTTTGCTAAGTCTCACTGAAGCTTAAAACCTACATGAACTTCAGTGTCAGCCTCTCCCAGGAGTAGAATTTTAAACCAATCAGTCTAGAATTTCCTGATCAGCACTAAGTGAGGTAATCTGCAAGATAAGACCCCCTGCATTCCCCCTAAGGGAAGGTGATCTTGCTGGAAACAATCTTTTCTCCTGCCCGCAAACCCGTTTCTGCCTATAAAATGTCTCCATTTTGTGCAGCTACTCAAAGCTCCCTTCTATTTGGTAGATTCACTGCCCGTGAATCGTTGAACAAAGCCGACTAGATCTTCAAATTTATGCCATTGAATTTTGTTTTTTTAATGAATGAATAAACAATGTCATCAGCGTTTCTGGGCATTTAAAAAAAAAAAATCAGGCTCCACCCATGTTACTAAGGACCAGTGCAGTCATACCTTTTATCAGAGTAGACTGGAAATACCCAAGAGCCCACAGCTCAACAGATATATCACTAGTATCATTCATCAAATGAAGATCTATGTGGGTCAAGAGCTCTTGTTGAGATTTAAAAACCCTCTTGGAGACGCAGGTGTATTAGTTACACGGTGGTGCCATTTGCTTTAATCGTATAATCAATACTAACTACTCAGACTGATACCGAAAATAAAATTTGTTCACGTGTGCATGGAGAGAGGTTATCCTAATAGAAGACTTACGCTTTTGTGAAGTAGGGCATTTGAGATCATCATATCACAGCTATCATATTTAAGTGCATACCTCTAAGCTAGGCAATCTCCTAAGTGTTTATCTCGTTTTCTACTTCCAAATCTCTATCAAAAAGAGTATTATTATCTAAGTTTTACATAGAAGGAAATTGAAGATAAGAGGAGTGAAGGACAGAGTCCAAGTTCAACTCAGCCGGCCAGTGATAGGATCAGAACTTAAACCAAATCTGCTGCTTTTCCCTACCATTGGGGTGGCAACATTCTTCTAGAAAGGGCCAGATAGTAAATAATTTTAGGTTTTGCAGGCCATACAGTCGCTGCCCTGAGTTTTCAACCCTGTGGATGGAATGTGAAAACAGCCAGACGATAAGCAAGCCCATGAGCATGACTGTGTGCCAATAAAGCTTCATTTATGGACTCCAGAATATGGTTTACATATCATTCTCATGTGTCAAAAATAGTCTCATTTTTTTCAACAATTAAAAAACATAAAAACCACTTTTTTTTTTTAAAGTGGAGTTAATTTTTTTTTGTTTAACGTTTATTTGTTTTTGAGACAGAGAAAGACAGAGCATGAACGGGGGAGGGTCAGAGAGAGGGAGACACAGAATCCGAAACAGGCTCCAGGTTCCGAGCTGTCAGCACAGAGCCCGACACGGGGCTCGAACTCACAGACTGTGAGATCGTGACCTGAGCGGAAGTCGGCCGCTCAACTGACTGAGCCACTCAGGCGCCCCAAAAACCACTTTTTAAGGGTGCCTGGGTGGCTCAGTCGGTTAAGCGTCCCACTTGGGTTCAGGTCATGATCTCACTGTTCATGGGTTCGAGACCCACGTCGGGTGGGCTCTCTGTTGTCAGTGCAGAGCCTGCTTGAGATTCTCTGCCTGCCTGTCTCTCAATCCCTCCCTTATTCGCATGCGCTCTCTCTCTCTCAAAAATAAATAAACATTAAAAAAATTTTAAAACCAAAACATTTTTAGCTGCAAGCTCTACATATTTATATTTACTCTTATGTATATCTAAAAACAATACAAAAAATACATAAAATACCTATCCTATGACCTTCCTATCGAACTACGCTTGTTCATTTGAGTCCTACTTTAGCCCGACTTATCAATGCAGTTTTGTTCGCATGTGAATGCAAAATACTTCAGTTTTTATTTCAATTTAATATATTCTCATTTTTCATATGTTTTACTAACAGGGAAGTCATATATGATCGTTACTTTTATCATAATTATTATTTGAGATTAGGTATTTCCACGTGGAGATAATTGGTTTCTTGCTTTTCTTTTATCCATCATTTATGTTAACAATTAGCCAACTCTGATTCTTGATAAAATTTCATAAAGAATGATTGTTTTATCATTAAAAATTTTTTTTATAGTTTATTTATTTTGAGAGAGAGAGAGAGAGAGAGAGAGAGAGAGCGAGCAGGGGGGAGGGGCAGAGAGAGAGGAAGAGAGAGAATCCCAAGCAGGGTCCACACTGTCAGCGCAGAGCCCAACGTGGGCTTAAACGCACGAACCGTGTGATCATGACCTGAGTTAAAATCAAAGTGTTGGACCCTTAACCGACTGAGCCACCCAGGTGTACTGTTTTATCATTAAAGAAAAAAAGGAAAAACAGGCAATGGGCTGGATTTGGCTCTTGGGCCAACTGCTGACTCCCTACACTCTACTTCCCTCCACTTAGGCAATAGGAATGCTAAAGGTGCCTGCAAAGTGGACTTGAGAAAAGGCAGAGAAGATCTGGGGAAAAAAATGTGTGTCCCTTGAAGTCTAGCCAAGGAATGAGGTGGCACTGATGTGCCAGGACTTCATCTTCCTGTTAAATCTGATGGTCCTTTAGCACCACAGGCTGGTGCAACACCAATTTAGATGCCAGGAATAGCCTATAAGTCTGCAAACTCCAGGAGTCTCTGGTTCAGCTGGTTCAGCCCTTTCTCGCCAGGCCAGTGCAAAGTTTCTCATCTTGTTTTCACTTCCTCATCCTTGGAGAAGGGAGGAAGCAAAAGAAGTGGGAATGTGACAATCACACATCTGAAAGCAACATGGTCCAGACTCCTGCTCTCATTCATTCTCTCCTCTCCACCTGTATTATTTAATATTTACTATAGACAACTGAAAATACCAAACACAGGGATCTGAAAAACAAGAAAGAAGTGCATTTCCTTCTCACAGAAACTTAAACAGTCAGAGTGGATCTTTTCCCCTGACTGTCTGGCTGTCAACTGGCAGCTGTCAACGGGTGGTCCAAGATGCCTGCTCCCTTCTGGCCATCATGTCTGCATTCCCAAGAGAAGACGATAGAAGAGCAGGACTTCCTCTTTTTAGGGCACTCCCATTTCTGCTTACATCCTGATAGAACACGGTCATTGTCGCACCTAGCTGCAAAGGAATCTGAGAAATGTAGACTCTGATTCTTGGCATTCAAGTATGCAGTTAGTCTTTAGGGTAGCAAGAAGGGGAGAAGAGATGTTGGTGCATAATTGGCAGTTTCTGCCACACAGTTCATTGATGGAGAGGGACTTTTCCCACCTTTTGCTCTTGACTTTTACCTCTACCACACTGATATAAAGGATTCTAACCCCTACTTCTCTCTTGGACAAAGCCCAGAGTTGCTCATCCTGAATTTACACCTTCCCTGTGTATCTATCTGTCTCACCTGGCTACCACTATCAACATATAGCCTGTCTTCCTGTTTATCCTCTTTCTTTACCTTTCTTCATTAGTACCCTGGCTCCTTTCCATTGGATTCACGACATTACATTTTGGCAACAGACTCTGGGACCACAGTAGGACCTTCCAGGTTGACCTGATTTCCAGGACCCCCAACCTGATCTCCTTGGGTGGCTCCTCCATCCATCTCACATTCAATGTGTCTCCCAGACTGAACCCATTACCTTTAAGCTAACATTGAATATCTGAAGCAGAGACATGAATCCATTTTGATCCCAACGATACATTAAAAAATGACAAAGGGAAAACCACAAATACAGAGAAAAATGCCTAATTAGCCATTGTTTCTCCAAGAAATCAAGTTTAAGTAAAATTTAAAGAGCTACAACATGGTCTCATTATTAGACATTATTAAATCGGTGGTAATAAATTTGATTTGCTGATATGCAAATCTTAAGTTTTGAAAAATATATATATTAGTTGAATGGCATTCAGTAGCCCAGCTACTGATAGGATAAGGTCATCAGTAGAATTCCTAATATAGATTTGGTTTTTTTCAGTACTGAAGAGAGCAAAATGAGACATTGCCTTTTGTTCTTTTTTTTTTTTTTTCATATTTAGAAGTACAATTTGATGTCATCAGAAGAGATATTTTTAAAAATGTATTACAGAGTCATTTCTTTGTAAGAAGAGGGGACATTTCCATAGGATAAGCTTTTTTCGTCAAGGCTATTCTCTCTCAAGCTGAAGTCCCCTAGTTATAAGGTTAAAATGACATAAACATGAAATGTGCTAGTTCGGTGTCCTGAATTATACAGGGTAGCAAATAGACTGTTCCAGAAATGCCAGTCATGTGTAACATGCAGCCACCCAAGCACCCTCAGGCCAGCATCACTCCTTGAACTTGTCTCTCTCTTATTGGCCAGGTATCTTTGTTTACCGTCTATATATGCAGGTTTGAGTTTAAGAAATTGGAAACAAAAGCATGCCATAGGAGAAACTCATTTTACTAATGAGCACAGTTTAGTGGATCGTCCTTTTGAGGTTTAAGAATATTGTGGTTCAAGTATTTTTTTTTTTTATCTTTTTCCTCATCTTTACCTCCTCCAAAAAAACTTCTCCAAATGCTTACATTACTTTTCAAGGCTCTTTTGAGTCTGATTTATGTCTCTTGGATGTTATGCTGTGCAGAAATTGGCCTGGAGGCCGCCCAGGATGATTTTGTTTATATATATTTGATTTAGTTTTATACTTTCTACAGATATGGAAGGGTGTCCCCAAAATGGCCTCTGGCAATGGGTTCATCACTTAGTTTGAAGCATAGGACACAATCGCTCCTCTTGTTGCAAGCAGGCAGGGTCAGAAGAAGCCACATACATATGCATATGTTGGAAACTAAGTGGACCTAAAATTAGGACATTAGAGTATAAGAGTTTAAAAAACATTACCTCCATCCAGTCCCTTTAGCTTTTCTCAGTGCATCTTCCCCAAATGTCTTCAGACTAGGAACCAAGGTCTTTTTCTTGTTTATGAAAACCTATACACTATGGCCACCAATAGTGCTCTCATTATGGCGGCCATGTACCCTTTCCTGGGTTCACATTCCGTATGCCAGGTGTTTTAGAGAACTCCAAGAAGGTGGTGGTTGAATTTTTTAAAAAGTTTTTTGACTGAAGTGCAGCTGACATATTTAATTTTTTAAGGTCAAATATTTGTTGATCTCTTACTCCCATACCAGGTATACATGAAGAGGCAGCTGAGAAGTCAGTTGAGAATTTTCCTTCCTACAGTTTTTAGCCCAATGTTCGAACTGACAGTGACTTTGTCACTGCCACTGCTTTCTTTGTGTTTAATTGGGCTTTGAAGGACCATTAGGAGTCTTCCCCATGAAATAGTTCCTGAGAAAGCAGAGAGGGTTGAGAAAATGTTTCCAGATTCGTAAAATTGGCAGTAGGTATAACATAAAAGGCCTAATAAGCAATCCAGGGTTGCCAATGAATGAAAGGCAAGGGTAAGTGGGGAATGAGGCTGGAGAATTGTGAATCTAGAATATATAGCTCCTATACATACTAAAAAAAGACAGGATATTAATTTCAGAGGTACCACGTTTATAGAATTTTTTTGGTCATTATTAAATAAAAGTCAAGGGCTGCGTGATGAGATCCACCAAAACTTATACTGCTTGCTCTGTTTTGTTCTTATTATGGAAAGGAAATAACTTTAACAAGCAATGGAAAGACCACATCCCGGCAATTACTCTGGTTTTTGCTATTGGTATGAGCCTCATGTCGCTAAAAGCCTATTGGAAAGTAGCAATTATACTGGAAATGTAACGCTCTATTATCATCATCAGAATTACTTCCTCCACATGTTGCTAATTCAGAACAGACACAACATGGACTTCTTTATTGGCCAGAGGGGAATTGACATTATCTCAGGCCTTGTCCGTATCAAGAGAGATTTCCACTTCCTAACACATTTTCCATAAATTTACTACAGAGGTCTAAATTGAATATTGTGACTTCAAAGTCAAGGGCCTTTAGGAAATTAGATCATCAGAGTTGACTGAATCAAAAGGTTGGGCTGCTGTTGGATTGTCAGGATGCTCCTAGAGAGTAGTGGGTCAAATCTGAGGGGTCTCTGCTGCAGAGCCTATTGTTGTAACTAGGTTAAGACAAAGAGATCATCTTGGTCTCATCCCTTGTCCAAGGGAGACATGGCCTACGACAAAAGAAGCCAATATATTTCTGTGAGATTTGGGGTGGCTCATGGATTGGAAGAGATGTGGCTGTTGTCACCTGGAGACATTAAAAGACAGCAGGGCCAGGGGGCACCTGGGTGGTTCAGTCAGTTAAGCGTCCGACTTTGGCTCAGGTCATGATCTCACAGCGTGTGAGTTCGAGCCTCGCATCGAGCTCTGTGATGACAGCTTGGAGCCTGGAGCCTGCTTCAATTCTGTGTTTCCCTCTCTCTCTGGCCCCACCCCACTCATGCTCTGTCTCTCTCTATTTTAAAAATAAATACACATTTTTTTTTAAATGTAAAAGACAACAGGTATTTTGAGACCATGGTTGGACTACACTTAGTGAAAATGGCCCTAAGCTATAATCATCCTGAAATGTAACATTATCTTTGAAATTTGCATGTGGTTTATTGCTTTAAGTGCCATCACCCTAAGTCCCCAGTGCCTTGGTCAGCCCATTCAGTAGAGGCACTAAAGTAACCACAAACTTCTTAGTCTTTGTCCCTCTTCCAGTGAGCTGGCTCCTTTGCTAGCTTTCAGGCCTTCTGGGACCAGTCAATTATGAAATAAGATCATACATTTGTAGTGCTAAGGATACCCAAGGGCCCCGTGGGGGTGGGACAGAGGAGGGACAATGATGAAATAAATGTACCCTTGGATGAGTTCCCATTATAAATGGGTCCTGAAGTTTACTGGGTTATCGTGCCATAAAAGAATCTTTGATTGGCTATGAATATCATGCTGTCTCCACACAGGTTTCTTCTGTCATCTCCCATCTTTCTCTCTTCCCCCATGCCCCACAGTCCTGCTACATGACTTTCCCAAATGCCTCCTCCTTCCCACCTCCCTTCTCATTCTCTGATCTGCCCATAATTAGCAGATATGAAAGAACTGAAACTCAGTAGTGAGACGGTGTTTCCTGTGCTTGGCAGTACTGAAGAAACTACAATCCGCTGTCCTAGGGACTGGGATGGTCCAAATTAAGGCCGCAGCATCCAGGGTTTGGCTTCTGAGAGAGGGAGCCTCTCAAAGAAACCAAGAACAGAAAAAGACAGAAGATGTGCCTAAGTTAAAGCCTGGAGAGAAACACTGTGATGTAGAAAGAGCAAACTTGGGTGTCAGAAAGGCCTGGGTGTAAATTTCAACTCTGTCCTTCATAAATTATGTGGCCTTAAGAGTCGTTTCATATCTATGACCTCCAATTTCCTTGTCTGTAAACTGAGTATAATAAAAGGTTATTATAAGGATTGTAAGGCATATATATTGTATCTGGCACATGGTAGGTATGTGATGAATATGAATTATTATTCTAGCATCAATATCATCATGAGGGCTGAGAACCATGCTGAAGATACCAAACTCAGTTGGTAAATCCAAAGGGGAGGTATAGACACCAAAAACAGTAGACAAAAATCAAGAATCTGAATGGGAGTGAAGTGAGTTCTGGGTAGTGTTCATGAAAGCTGAAATGCCTATAGCCTATCTATACTGGTCTCAAGTCACACGGTATGTGAATGGGTTAGGCTTGTTTAAATGTATAGGGTAGGTCAACACCCGCTACCAGTGGGTGAATTTGAGGCTCCTCTCCTGTCCCCAAACCCAGGATGCAGCTTATCTGATAGGAGCTTCTGGACATAGTCCATCCATGGAGATGCCATCTTTTCTCTCCCCTCTGCTGGGGCTAGGCTTCTGTGAGTGTGAAAGTGAAGGAAGCAATGGAACACAGTCCTGTCTGTGACAGACCCAAATTCAGTTGTTTGGAAGAAATGTTCATATTACTTTCTTGGTTCAGGCATACCTATGAGAAAGGAGAGGATGTCAGGGGAAAATAAGGGAGGAAGCTCGGACAGGTAGAAAAAGGCACCCATGACTAAAAAACAAACAAACAAAGAGGTTACTGCTCCTTACATTCAGTACTTATGAGTGAATTTTGGGCTTAGGAAGGTGATGTCCTCATTGCTAAAATGAAGAATGGGCTTTAGGTAACCACCAACATTAGGCAAGAAAGTAAGCCCTTCTATTTTTCCATTTCCTCATCTATAAAATGGGAAAGCATGAGTCTAGACTCTATTAAAAATCATATTGACTTTTTTTTTGTCTTACACCCTGGTGTTACGTACTCATTAATAGCTGCAACTTGTTGTATAAGAAATAGAGATTAAGGGGTGCCTGGGTGGCATGGTTAGTTAAATGTCTGACCCTTGAGTTCAGCTCAGATCATTATCTCAAGGTTTGTGAGTTTGGGCCCCGTGTTGGGCTCTGTGCTGATGGTGTGGAGCCTGCTTAGGATTCTGTCCCTCCTTCTCTCTGCCCTTCTCCCCTGCCTGTGCTCTCTCACTCTCCCTCTCTCAAAAATAAACTTTAAAAAATTTTAAAAAGAAAGAAAGAAAGAAAGAAAGATCGATCAAGACATGTTTTACACCATTTCCCAGAGGTCCCAACCAAATGAATTCCAAATTAAGGAGATTTTGGATTGTATGTATTTATAAAATGGAAAGATAACATTTTTGCTTCTTCTGTTCACATTTCCCCCAGGACTAATTTAAATCCAGAAGAAATAAAGAGGTTAGGAAGAACTTCCTTTTGCTGAGCTTGTTTTTCTAACATTGCATGTTACTTCATGGCATTGGTAACACAATATGATGACCAAAAACGTGCTAGGCTTCTTAGTTCAACTGAATTGGTTTCCAAGCAATGGTGGGAACAAAGCCCATAGGAAAATTTCACCTGCCAGACACATTGCTGATAGGGAGTCTGTGAGAATTAATGGCAACTCTCTTAATCTTTTTTCATGATTATTATCCAATTGATTCAAACTCATAAAAAAAAACTCACCCATTTTTCCCAACCCCAGCCCCAACTCTGGCAACCAACAATCTGTTCTCTGTATCTATGAGCTTGAGAGTATTTTTTGGTTTTGGTTTTGGTTTTTTAGATTCCACATATAATAGAAATCATACACTACTTTTCTTTATCTATCTGACTTATTGCACTTAGTACAGTGCCCTTGAGGTCCATCCATGTTGTTGCAAGTGGCAAGATTGCATCCTTTTTTTGTGGCTGAATGATATTCTATTGTGTATATATACAAGTTTCTTTATCTCTTCATCTGTCAGCGGACACTTAGGTTGTTTCCATATCTTGGCTATTGTAAATAATGCTGCAATAAACATAGGGTACATGTATCTTTTCAAATTAATATTTTCATTTTCTTTGGGTAAACATACCCAGAAGAGAGATTGCTGGATCATATGGGAGTTCTCCTTTTAATGTTTAGAGGAGCCCCCATACCCTTTCCATAGTGGCTGAACAATTTGAATTCCCACCAACAGAGCACATGGGTTCCCTTTTCTCCACAACCTTCCCAACACGTGTTCTTTCTTATCGTTTTGATGGTGGCCATTCTAACAGGTGTGAAATGATATTTCATTGTGGTTTTGACTTGCATTTCCCTGATGATGAGTGATGAGCATCTTTTCATATACCTGTTGGATATCTATATGCCCTCTTTGAAAAGATGCCTATTCAGATCGTCTGCCCATTTTTATATCAGATTGCTTGTTTTATTGTTATTGAGTTGTAAGAGTTCTATATATGGTTTTGATACTAGCCCCTTATCAGATACATGATTTGCAAATATTGCAAATATTTGCACTGCTATTCAGTGTGTTGCCTTTCATTTTGCTGATGGTTTCCTTTGCTGTGCAGAAGGTCCTTAGTTTGATATAGTCCCACTTGTTTATTTTTATCTCCTGCTTTTGTTTTCGTCATCAGATCAAAATATCATCAACAAGACCTATGTCAAGGAGCTTACCACCTACGTTTTCTTTTAGGAGTTTTATAGTTTTTGGTGTTACGTACAAGTCTTTAATAATAATTTGGAGTTAATTTTGTATATGGTATAATCCAGTTTCATTTTTTTGCTTGTGGCTGTCTAATGTATTCTGACACCATTTATTGAAGACACTGTCCTTTCCATAGGGTATATTCTTGGCTTTTTTGTTGGAAATTAGTTGGCTGCATATATGTGGGCTTATGTCTGAACTCTCTGTTCTGTTCTATTGATCTATGTGTCTGTTTTTATGCCAATACCATAACTGTTTCAATTATTATAGCTTTGTAATATAATTTGAAATCAGGGAATGTGAGGCCTCCAGCTTTGTTATCTTTCTCAAGATTGCTTTGGCTGTTTGGGGTCTTCTGTGGTTCCATACAAGTATTAAGATTGTTTGCTCTATTTCTGTGAAAAATCCCACTGGAAATTCGGTAGGGATTGCATGGATTCTGTATATTACTTTAGGAAATACAGACATTTCAACAATGTTAATTATGTTAATTATTATATTTTATGTCTCTCTATTGAAGTTTTCCCTGTGTTTACCTATTCTTCTCCCCACTTCACTGAGCATCTGTATGGCCATGACTTGGATTTTTTTTGTTTTTATTAGATAAGTTACTTATCTCCATTTTATTAAGGTTTTTTCCTGAGATTTCATCTTGTTCTTTCATTTGCAACATATTCCTGTTTCTTCATTTTGCTTCATTCACTGTTTGTTTCTTTTCCTTTTTTTAAGTGTATTTATTTATTTTTGAGAGAGAGAGAGAGCGAGCACGTGAGTTGGGGAGGGGCAGACAGAGAGGTGACAGACAATCCCAAGCAGGCTCCACGCTACCAGCAAAGAGCCTAACACAGGACTTGAACTCACTAACCGTCAGATCATGACCTGACCCGAAATCAAGAGTCGGACACTTAATCCACTGAGCCACCCAGGTGCTCCTTTCTGTTTCTATACAACCATCTCTCCAAGTCTTATAGGAGTGGCTTCGTGTAGGGGGTGAAGCTTATTGTTAAATCCTGTCTTGGCTCTTGGTTGTCTCTCAAATCTTAGTGCTTGTCCAAGTAGCCTTTTATATTCTAATAGTTCCCATTAGTTAAGGATGTGCCAAGACCTGTCAGTGTCCCAAAGGGGAGAATCTCAGCACCTAGATTCAGGCTGACTGGAAGCCAGACCCTCAGGCATCAGCTTTCAAAAGTATACAAATATGTACAGTTCCATGGAACCTCCATCATAAGCCCCACTAGCGGCCAGAGCCAGGTGATCTAGAGGTGTTCCCTAGGCAGCGACCATAAAAACTGGGGCACCAGACATAAAAAGCAGGACACCAGGCATGGGTAAATCTTCCCTTCGGGAGATACTGGTTCTCTAGAATGTGGCAGAGGGTGGGCGCAAAGATAGCACCTGCCTTCCACATCTCTAGAAAGGATTTTAGTCAGCTCCTAAATACATGTTTAATTAGAAACCTGCCCCTTAGGCCACAGTCATGACGACTAGGTAATAGGCCTCCACTACAGAAATGTGAGCTCCTGGGTCTATAGCTTATTGCTGTGCCCTGGGGGTGGTAGCTGTTTAAGAATTCTTTCTCAATTGGTTACAGTCCTGGGGGACCTGCAATCATAAGCCCCAATGGCCACAGGAGCAAAGTGATACAGAGGTGCCTTCTGGTGGGAGTTGCAAAAACTGGGGTGTGTGAACTCCTTTTTGGGCAACACAGATGATTACAGTCAGGAACACAAGCTCTCCTGGCCTTCAGCCTTCAGAGTGAGGAGATCAAGACATATCTTCTGGGGCAGGGGGGTGGGGCAGGCACAAAATTCAATACTCCAAACAAAAAGTGAAGGAGGGGTTGCTTCTATTAGGACCTCGGCCCCAAGGGCAGGCATCTAATCTAACATGCATCTCTAGAAGCCTGCTGGGACACTCTCCAGGGACGGAGACTGGCAGATGCCATCTTTATGCTTTCTCTATACCATACTCCATAATGACTTTCAAGGATAAGAAATCCAGTTGGGGTGTGTGTGTGTGTGTGTGTGTGTGTGTGTTTGAGGGGATAGGTGATGGTTGAAGATGAACACAAACATCCACTGCTTATTATCTGCTACATGGCAGGCCCCGTGTTCAGCATTTTTACATTAATTATTTCACTTAATCTTCATGACCAGCTCATGAGGCTGGTATATATTATCAACTCCGTTTGAAGAGGACAAACCTAAAGCTAGAAATGCCCAAGTTCACGCAGCTAGAAAATGGCAGTGGTATAGGACAAACCATGGTGCCTTCACACATTGACTCAATAAATGTTGATTAAACACCTATGAAGTTCCAGACACTGTGCTCAGTACTTTGGTGCCGGGCTGATTAAACACAGATACGGACTTTAACTTCCATCTACCGAGAAAGAGGAATGGGCATGAACTGTAGAAACAACAACAGCAAAAGCAAACAAACAAACAAGAATCCCACGTGTTAGAAGAGCGACAAACACATGGACTGAAGAGAAGAGTTACGTGGCACTTGGAGAGCCACCATAATTGGGGGATTTGCCCTCATCAGGAAGGTTGGAAAGATCTCCCTGATGCGTCTGGAGCCGAGGTTTGAAGACCATTACGGACAGAGGGGAGAGCATAACCAGCATGTGCAAAAGTCCTATGGCGGGAAAGATGACGGGGACCGCGAGGGACTAAGAGAAAGGCGATGTGACTGACACGGAAAGAGCAAAGGGAAGGGTGGTGCACTGTGTAGCCGGAGAGCAAGACCGGACCGGGCCACGTAGAGCCTTATGGGCCAAAGTGCAAAATTTTCTTCTAAGAGCAGTGGAACCACATTGCAATTTCTGAGCAGGGAAAACATGGAGCTACTACGTTAGATGCAAATTTTCCTCCTTATTTTGCCAGTGGAAATGAAGTCAAGTAAACACCCACCTTGTGGAAAGGGAAGGGAACAGAAGAAAACAAGGGGACAGTATTTTATGCTTTTTTTTCCTTGAGGGTATTGACCTAACCAGAGATCATTAGCAATAGAGTGATAGTCTACAGTGACAAACATGACATGAAAACCCACAAAGGGCCCAACGTGGCTTCTAAAATGCTTTGCCAATGGAAATCTTGCCCCAGTTCCCAGTTACTCTTAAAACACAGTTACATGAGAAACAGATGAGTTTTATTTGCTTTATCTACAAACCAATAGATTTAAGGTGCCTACTCTCCCAATGTGGTGGTTAGTAAGACTAAACATGCATATAAATCAAACACACCAATGAGTAACTACTGATGTCCTGCATTTTAAGTTATCTCTGGTGTTTTTGAGTGATGTATGGGCATTTTCTCTCTCTGTTCAAGGACCCCGGCCCTTTTAGATATACAGGGTTCTCCTAGAAGGAATAACCAAAGCAAGTCAAAATTGATTTCATTTCTTTTGTTCAAGTGAGCATATTTGTATCAGCTCTGAGAGAGACTTGTGGCATAAGAGAAAGGACTTGAGCATCAAAGATGCTCAACCATTTCTGGGAAAATCAGAAATTTTGTGCTTACTTCTGTATGTGTGAATATTAAGTTTTTGAACTTGAAGACGTTCCTTTATAGATTAAAAAGGGAAAGAATCTCAAGTTCAGTTCCCCATACTTCAGAAAGTACAAGGCTGTATGAAAGATCTTGAACAAAGCAGAAATGGAAGGGAAACCAAGAACATTCTAGAAAACTGGTCTTTCGTTTTGGGGGGACCATAGACAGGAGAGGGTACTCAAAGTAGCCCTTTCCATGATCTCAATGTGTCCTGTTCACAGAGCTGATATTCACATATTAATTTCTGCAAAAGTAGCAGGACCATCCCTGCTGCCTCCAGCTGGGACTCTCTCACTCTTCAGCAAGCCCTGCATGATGCTTCTGAGTCTGGCCTCCACCGATGTCTCGACTCTGCTCTGATCTCTCTGTTGTACTTTATGTGGCGGTGTTATAACGTGTCCATGGGGTGCCTGGGTGGCTCAGTCAGTTAAGCGTCCGACTTCGGCTCGGGTCACGATCTCACCATTAGTGAGAGCCCCACATCAGGCTCTCTGCTGTCAGCTCAGAGCCTGCTCTGAATCCTCCGTTTCCCTCTCTCTCTGCCTCTCCCCTGCCTTCTTTCTCTCAAAAATAAATAAAAAATGAAAACCATATATGTCCACAAGTTCAAATTCCTCCTTCCAAAAGGTGGGGCTAATTATTTAGCTTCCTTTTGGGCTAGACTTCTTGACTCACTTCTAACAGATAGAAGATTGTAGAAGTGGTAGGATGTGGCACCTGAAAATAGGTCATAGAAGATATCACAGGTTTACCCTTACTTACTTGTTTTTATTTTAAAATTTTTTGTCTGTTTTACGTTTATTTATTTTTGAGAGAGAGAGACACACACACAGAGCACAAGCAGGGGAAGAGCAGAGAGAGAGGGGGACACACAGAACCCGAAGCAGGCTCCGGGCTCCATGCTGTCAGAGCAGAGCCCGACCCGGGGCTGGAACTCACAAACTGTGAGATCAGGACCTGAGCTGAAGTCAGACGCCCAACCCGCTGAGCCACCCAGGCGCCCCCTTCCTTTCTTTCTTAGATTGCTCACTCTGTGGGAAGCCAGCTGGCTTGTGCAGACACTCAGGCAGCCCTATGGAGAGGCCCGCATGTGGGGAATGAAGGCTTCCCACCGATAGCCACACGAGTGCCCCATCTTGGAGGTGAATCCAACAGCCCCAGTCAAGCTTGCAGATGACTGCAGCTGCAGCCCGTATCCTGAGTGGCCCCGAGCCAGAGCCCCTGTCTAAACTGCCCCTCAATTCCTGGCCCATAAAAACTAAAGGAAATAACGGTCTGCTATTTTACGCCTCTACGCTTTGGCGTAATTTGTTACATAGCAATAGAAGACTAATATATAATAATAGTAACCAAAAAAAATTCACTAACACTTTAGTAGAATATAATCTCCTTGAAAAAAAGTCTCGCCATTGGAACCTCAGCGCGCTGGCCCCAAGTCAGTGCTCAGTACGTAGTCGTTGGTCAAATGAATAAGAATTTAGTTACATTGACTGGTATTATGTTATTCCTTTTACATGTATTTTCTGACACAATTCTCCCAGCTATTCTACAGGTGTATTTTTGTCTTTGTTTTACAGGTAACCAATGTGAGATGCAGAAAGATTATGCTTGTACATTATGGGATCTCTGGGACCCCAGGACCGAAGGCTTACAGAGAAGTCTGTAGAAGCCCCGTGGACTTAGGGCTAGTCACGGGGCTTTTGATATCTGTTTTTGCACCTACTGTACCATCAGGTAGAAACGCGTTCTTCTCACACCTCTCCTCAGACAGAACTGACAACTGAGCCAAAATGTGCCAAAGCTCTCGTGGAGGTGCAACGGCCACAGGCTCCTGCAAGAAAGCACGAGAATAAGTTCAGTTGCTTAGGAAGGAAAGACCCGAGGGGAGGAAGGATGGGCAGGACCCACACGGGGCAAATAGGAATAAGCCATTGACCCTCTCAGCAGGGCCCGCCTCCCCCCGTGGTTTTACACAAGTCACATCTCTAGCATTGGCAGCGAGGCTTTAGGCTGGTTCAGAACCGTAGGAGCAAAGTGCCCAGATCTAGGCAAGATCCGTAAGAGTCTCCCCGGATTCTCCAAACACAGCACACGCCAGGGATTTTCTAAAGCTCCAAGTTTCTAAATTTCATTCCTGGCCCTTCTCTAAGCTTTGATGGAAAAATGTTGAGTTGTTGAAAACAAGGTTAAAAGAGATTAACCTACCAAATCCAATCAACAACTTACCTGTAGTGAACACTAACCAGATATGTTCCTGTCTAAATACACAGTATCTTTGTGGTCACCTACTTTTTCTTTTTAAAACATAAAAATCTGGAATGCCAATGTTCTTTAGGAAGAGCTGGAGAGTTTCCCCTTGTGCTGTAGCACACTGACTTTCTGCACATTTCATGAGATGCTGTGGTTCTGGGAGGAGATAGTTAAACTTGGAAATAATCTTACCCATCTTTGCCTTTAATATCTTTAGTCCTTCCTCTAGGATGGCTAATTTTTTGTGTGTGAAATTAATTTTTGAATAGAGTTCCAGAAGCTTTTATGGCCCACCAGAGAATCTTGAGATAATGCATTTCAATACTTTCCCGATATGCAGCTTATTTTTCTGGTGGGAAAAGAGGGAGATAGGGAACACATATTATTATTTTTTTTAATGTCAAAATAAGTTTTAGAAGAATACTTAGTAACATAGAAAGAAGCTCACTATTGCTACAAGTGAAAAAGAAACAGTATGTATATTATGATATACTCACATTAAGTATATAGAAAAATTTAAGTTTATATATATATATATACAAAAGACCAGGACAGACATGAAATATTAATAATAACCCTCCCTCTCTTCTTCCCTCTGTCCACCCATTCTTTCCTTCCGACGTCTCTTGTGTGTCTACTTAGTGTTGGGCACCATCCCAGGCTTCAGGTGTCCAGAGAGGAGATTCACTTCTGCCCTCAGGTGGCTCACAGTCAAGTGAGAAAGTCGCTGAAATAAACAGAAGAAACTAGATTTATAAAAGGCAGCGTGGCATAGTGGCTCTGAGAACGTAACCTGAAGATTAACACAGACCTGAGTACGAATCATGGTTTTGCCTTTAAAGATGTGACCTTATGCAAATTTTCTCACTTCTCCAAGCTCCGATGTCCACAGGTACACGTGGGAATGAAACAACCCACCACACATGATGGTTGTAAGGAACAAATGAAAATCCCATGAATGTGAAGCAGTCAGCTCCATCTGGCCATAGTGACCTAACGGATGAGGGAGCCTAAGGCAAGCTGACAGGCCTCAAACATCTCTCCCCACCCCCGACCCCCAGGTGGGGTATGTGTGATAATCCTCAGGCACTTCTGGCTGCCCAAGAACAAAGGAAAGGGAAAACCAAATGGTTATAGAGATCATAGTCCTGCAGGACCTAAGTCTCCATCACCCCTCCAAAGTCATGTGGGAAACTAAGGCAGAAGGAAATGGCAGATAGAACTAAATTTCCTTATAACCTGTAGCCCATTGGCAACTACTTGAGGCCGGCAGAGCAAAACATTTCTCCAGGAACTCCCTACTGTCTTAATGCTAATGCTTCGCTAGAGGGAAAAACAACCTTACCCTGACAATAGCTAGGCCTCCGGGATCTTGTGCGTCTTCTTTAGCATATGAAAATCTCACTAGAAACTTCCCCTGGACTTTACCTCCAACTCCATAGTATATAACCAGTCTCTCCTGGAGATCCCCAGACAGCTCTCCCTGCCCAAGAGTCCTGTCCCCTGTGCTTTAATAAAATTACCTTTTTGCACCAAAGATATCTTCAAGAATTCTTTCTTGGCGGTCAGCTCCAGACCCCACGAACCCCACTATCACCCCAAAACCTCATCACTAACCACTCAGTAAATGGTCACCATTGGCTGTTATCACAGAGGGCAGAAGAGGAGTTCAGAGGAAGCCAATAGGCTTCTGAAGATACAGATCCCTGAGTTCATAGTCATATGACTAACCCTGAACTGGTCATGACAAATCACTAACCTAGAGTTTGTGTTCTTTGCAAGTCCAATCATTGGTCAAAACCTGCCATTGGTGTCTTACAAAAGTGTCCACAACACCCAATACAATACCCAAATCCTGTCTAACAAGACCACTCTTTTTTTTTTTTTTTTAAAGCTTTTAGCTTTCCCCATGTCTGTAGGCTCTTCCGAAGGAACACTCTGGGGTAGCCCCCTACCACATGGCAAATCCAAAACCCACTCAAAGACCTCCACCAGAGACCCTCAGAGTCCTGGCTTCCTGCATTTCTTCCCTTTTCATTTTTCCTTTTCCTCTTCCTCTTACAGGAAATGTTAGTTCCTATCATAACTAAAAGAATTCCTAAATTCGACTTCCTCATGGTGACAGAGTGAAGTCACAGCCGGTGGAGTCAGGCGGCCCTGAGTCTGAATCCTGTGGCTCAGGGCCCAGGAATGTTAAGCAGCTAACCTGAGCCAGCCCTGTCCTTCTGTGTTTGCCTGAGAGTGAAAATAGAGCTACTTCATGGGTCTGTCGCGGGGATGAAATGAAGGTCACTAGCCCAGTAACCAAAACTTGGCACATCCTCCATACATGTTGGTTTTCTTCCTTTTTCAATAAAAAACGATGGATTGACTGTATTTACACACAGGCTTTTATGATTCTGCCACTTAATGCCAACAGGCCCTCATTCTCTTTCCATATGCATTCAGAGATAAATAGGCCTTTCAGATGCTTTTAAAGTTGTAGCCCAGTTGAACTAATTATGTGTGTTTTGAGGGGAGGGTTCACACCTACTCATTTTTAGCGTCATCAGACAATAGTGACAAGAGAAGAAAGGAAAACAACCGTTGGTCAGATTGACTGAGCTCCATTCATTACCAAGACCCAGTGGTCTGAATGAAAAAGGGTTGAATTGAGAGGTTGAATTGAAGGATTAAGATACTCCAAGGTCAAGCAAAGTGACCCAAATGTTTTATTCATCCGTTTATGCAGATTGTCACTCCTTGGGCAACTATGAGATACACAGCGCTATCCTAGAAAAAATGTAAGGCAATATCCTCTGTTTCTGCAAGAGAGAATTTGGTGGATAAAAATCAAACCTACATCTGTGATCTCTCTTTACGGGGCTCCGTATTCTGTTGGCTGCAAATCCTGCCCACATAGGTGTCCTCTATTCCCTCGCCTCCTTCACATACCTCAGCTGTTTATTGGGTACCTGCTCTTCCATTTTCTCAAAGGATACCACTAACCTTGTAATTGCCAAGACAATGGGCTTTTTCCCCCACCCAGCTCTTTGGGTGTGCACCGAACAAGGAAGGGGCAGAGAGAGAGCGGGACAGAGGATCTGAACCAGGTTTTCTACTGACAGCAGAGATGTGGGGCTCGAACTCACGAACCCTGAGATCATGACCTGAGCTCAAGTCGGATGCTCAACCACCTGAGCCATCCAGGCGCCCCTCCCCCCGCATCCAGCTCTTAGCCAACTCAGTTTCTCCCTGGTTTCTACACAGTTCACTGATCCTTTCTCGAATTTCTCTTGTATTGCTCCACTTTGATTCACCATCTTCATTTTTGGCCAAGTTATTTATTGAAAATCCTTTTCTGCCTCTATTGCTCTACTGTGTAGAATCATTTTGACATTTTTCTAGGGCCTATGAGATAAAGTACAATTTCCCTAATGCTACCTGGAAAGGCCCTTTGGACCTTGCTCTGGCTTATCCTGGCAGCCTTGTCTTCTTGTGGTCCCCTTAGAAAGCTTATGTCCAGTGATGTGAAACAACTTTTTTTTTTTTTTTTTTTTTTTTTTTTCCAAATTGGCCATGCTCTTCCAACCCTCCCTTCCTCTGCTTCCATGGGCTTACTCAGATGGGATAGAAAATTCCTGGGCTTAACATCAACTTGGCCCTTGAAACTGTTGTATGCTTATCTCCATCCCTAGCTATGAGTTACTTTATAAGAAGGACATGCTTCCTCTTGATGCCCCAAGCTCTAGCAAAACGCCTGGCAAATCATGGGGAGGAAATCAAACTTTGTTGGATGAACAAGGTTCTGTTGGTTTACCTCTATAATTTCTCAACTGTCTTTATCCTCATTTGCATTCTCTCTGTAGTGTCTCAAACTAGAGGGTTAAGTCTCTTACTTAGACTGTCACAGAGGCTTTTAATTATTCTCCTTTGTGTTCTATGTCACCTCGGTAATATTCATCTAAAGCACAGAAGTCAGAGCAATGGTCCGAAAGTATTATTTGCACATCAGCAGTTGGTAAATATCCACTGATCCAGTCCCCCAGAGATGCCCTGCCAGCCTAGCCACCAACACTCTTCCTCCAAGACTTTGGGTTGGAGGAACCTGGCACATCAGGGGATTTCTAAGACCTTGTCTCCAGAGGAAGACCAGAATTGATCCTACTTGATTGGTGTTTAGCCTATACCTCAGTATCTGCTTACAAATTGTCAATGGTTGGCATGACCTAACAAATAAAGTCAAAATTTTTTGTCATGGTCTCAGGGCCTTCATAATTCGATACCGTTTTCAGCCTTATTTACAAATAATAGGTGTGATGTCCTATACCTAAACTTAATATGTTTAGGCATCATTTGGAGGATCTTGCTCCAAATGTAGATTCTGATTTGGTAGGGCGGGAATGAGGGTCCAGGACTGCATTTCTACTAAGGGCCAGGTGATGTCGATGCCTCTGCTCCACAGACCATAGCTTTGAGTAGTGAGGGACTCAAACCAAACCACCTCTGCCCCTTTTTCTTCTACTTGGAATGCTCTCTGGTCTCCATTAATTAACTGATTAATCCCCCAAAGCCAAGCTCAAATGCAACCTTCTCACTAAAATGTTTTCTTATCTCCTGAAGTAAACATGAACTCTTCCCTCTTGGAATTCTTGTATGTTTGATAAGGGAAATCAATCGCCCAAAAGGTGTAACTAGCAAAGTTTTCACATATATTTCCACTTTAAGAAAAGTTTAATTGTTTTCCTGTAAGGTGACCCAACCATACCCTACAATGACCTACACATTCATTACTAGCTCTGCATAGTAATTAAAGTACTAAGAAGGCTCCCATTCATTCATGACAAAATAACCAGAAGAATCTGAACAACCTAGATTGTGAAGAATTGCACGATAATAACTTATGTTCATGGTAATAACCCAGAAGCACAAGGAGCTTAAAATAGCTTCTGAATCATCAAAGGAAGGTTACAATTACATTCAGCACATTTTAGTGCTAAATGAATTTGTGTTCTAAGTCTCTGAAAACTGACATGTGGCATATGTGTGTGTGTGTGTGTGTGTGTGTGTGTTCCAATTCCTTACAAACATATATAAAGACCATATAATTGTCTTTTATAGTTACATACAATATTCACCACTCTCGGCACCAATTCCATGCCTGCGTTCCCCTAACACAGGCCACATGATTTCTCATGGAAAAAAAAATAGAAATCTAGGATTCTACTGTACTTGCTGAATTCCCAAAATAAAGTCCTCAAAGCCCTCGGTGTTTTCCTAAAGTTGAAACCTTACAATTATCTGGACCGAGCCTGGGACTGGTTATTTTGTGTACTCCCATAATTGATGCATATTCATTCTTCATTCCATAGAGATTTTCAATGGATTACAAAACACACAATAAAATTTCAAAAGCAAATTGACTTAAATACGTAGAAAGGAAAACAAGGGTTGAGTGTGAATGAAGCTGGGAAGAGTGGTTGCCTGGACATGGGTTTTATAAGATGCTGCATAACTGGGGCACCCAAGTGGCACTGTCCTTTGAGCATCCAACTTTGGATCAGGTCATGATCTCGAGGTTTGTGAGTTTGAGCCCTGCATCGGGCTTGCCGCTGTCAGTGCAGAGCCAGCTCTGGATCCTCTGTCCCCCTCCACCTTTGCCCTTCCCCGGCTCGTGTTCTCTTTTCCAAAAAAAAAAAAAAAAAAAAAAAAAAAAGGTGCTGCATAATTGTCAACCTGGAGCAAGGATGTCAGTACATGTAGGTCTGACTTCCTGCTTCCCCTTCCTCCTTCCTCTTCCGTTCCCCTAGCCCATCATGGCAGATGAACAGGTGTCTCCTTTCTTCCTCTTCTCTGGGGCTTGCTTGTACATGAGCCCTCCTCATCCAGAGGTAACATATGCCTCCCTGTCTTCTCTGGGATTATATCAGTATTCTTGCTTGTCAGGCCAGATGAATCTTATTATTAGCTGAAAGTCTCACTTCCCATCGATGAAGATCTTTCTCATTTTGAAAAAACTTGACTTTCCCAACACTGGCTCTCTCTTCAATGGGATCTGGCCACATAATCAGGCAAAACTTTCCTCTGCACGGACTAGCTCTCCAGCCGACATCACCTGCCTCCTCCTGCCTGTTGCCTCCAAAGTGTGGTGCAAGAAACAGGTGCTGCCTCAACATTGTTCCACTTCCTGGTTTCCCAGGAGCACTTGTGCTGCTCCTCCCCCAACCTCCGTCCAGTTACCTTTAGGGAGAAGTCTTTCCCTAGACATTTAATCCTTTGTATATAATTGTTATCTGTACTTCACAGGGTGGATCTGTTAAAAATTAGGAGAGCCAGGGAGGCCTGGGCCAAAACCCCCAAGAGAGGATAGGCAGGCACAGATGCCAGACTGCAGGATTCTCAGCAGGAGGAGAGGGAGGGTCACGGACCTTTATCACTAAGGCCCCTTCATGGATTCTTAGTCTTTGAAAGAAGTCCCTTCCTAGAGAACACAAAGCCATCTCCATGACATAACCTTAGGTCAACAACAAAAGGCCTGGGACAAATTTGAACTGGCCATGTTATACAGAGGGAGACTGGAGGTCGTGGCCTGGCCAGAAGGGAGATTGAGAGGAAGCTGTCTGAGTGTGCAGAGCTGCTGAAGAGTGGGTCATCCATAGGATAAAGCCAATGCCAGCAGAAAGCCCAGGGTGTCTTAATCATAGAAAGAGTGTCTGTATCTTAGTCGTCACAGCATGAGGAGAGGGACTTGTTCTGTAAGAGAAGAAGGAAACAGTGGAAGCAGGCCAGACCTGGTGGCTGCTGACCAGGGCCACCCACTGCCACCATTGGTCTTCCATCCATTGGCAGAAGCATTCTGTGTCTAGAGGCTATACTGGGGTCCTCTCCTTGACTGGCCTATTGCCTACGGACAACACGCTAGAAACTTGTAAGCACCTGAACAGAGTCTTGAACTTTGATGAGGGGAGGGGAAACTGATGAGACTGGCAGAATGGACCAGAAGTTTTCCTGAGACAAGGCAGCCGTGGGGCACACTGCCCCTGATAGACTGGCTCTCCCTTGTATTCTTCCTTGCTTTTCTCTCTGCCTTCAACTTTTAAGAATCCTTTGGTTCCTGGGAAACCTGGGTGGCTCAGTCAGTTGAGCATCTAACTCTTGATTTAGGCCCAGGTTATGATCTCACGCTTCGTGAGATCGAGCCCTGTGTCGGGCTCCATGCGCTGACATCACGGAGCCTGCTTGGGATTCTCTCTCTCCCTCTCTCTGCCCCTCCCCTGCTCATTCTCTTTCTCTCTTTCTCTCTCTCTCCCCCTCCCCCAAAAAAATAAACTTAAAAAAAAAAGAATCCTTTGGTTCCTGATTGGCCATAAATTGTCTTTGGCATGGCTCAAAGCTTCAGGGTTTATGTTGGCCTATTTTTTTTATAAATCTACTTTACTTCTTAGACACAATTTGCCTTGATCTCAGTAATTTCTCTCTGCCTTGATTCAAAGCCTCGGACTCTCTCCTACCCATGACAAATACCTGACTCTTTCAATCACATTTTATTTTCCTCAGGCTCCGTTTCCCACCCTTTATCATCAACGCACTGCCATTTACATCACTGCATGAAAATACCTGAAACAATCAAGAAAGGTACCATCTTTGTGTTGTAATGATGAAGAGAGAATCATATGAGGATTTCCTGGATGACCAAGTTCTCAGCACCATGACAATTGCCTATCTGATTACCTAGGAGAGGTTAGGTGGTAACGATAATGATGATGAATACCCACCCACTTCATTATTATTTTTATATTACAATTGAAGCACAATATATTAGAATTGGAAGGGACCTTGGAGATCACAAGATACGCTTTTACAGAGACGTAAAAAGTGAACCAGAAAGTTTAAGGCCTTTGCCCAGAATCTTAGGGCTAATCAATAAAGGTGCTAAGGCCAAAACCGAAGTTTCCAGAATTCCAAGTATAATATTCTTGCCACTGGACTAGAGGCTCATTTAACACACATATGTAAATAGTAAATAGAATTGGACTTCAGTGGTAAAGCTCGGAAGAATCTGCTTCACTCATTTATCCCATTCCTACTTATCGAGTGCCCACTATGTACCAGCACTCTACCAGGAAAAGGAGGTAAGGGTGTGAGCATAGACGCCAACGCTATCTACGAGTCTTAGTTATTAAGCAAATATCCATGCAAATTGATTGTAGCGTATCTCATTTATTTTGAGATGCAACTATTTATTTAAATATCTCAGCGTATCCAATATCAAGACTCTTAATACCATTCTTACCATGGAATTGGCCTGGGAGTCCAATTCTTCCAGAGAGCATTAGCATTTGTTTCTTTTACCTGGGGCTACTCCCAACTTGGGACACACACCTCCACCACCACAACTACCACTGTCTTTACACTACATTCTCTGCTCCAAGGTTTCCTGGACCACACTTGTAGTCAGACCTCACACCACAAACCTGTATGATGTTTGCCTTCTGGTTCAAACTGCCAGGAGAGATTTTTCTACCTGCTCCCACAAGGGGCTAAGGTTGAATTTTTTTTTTAAATGTTCCCATACGTCCATACTAGAGTGGTGCATTTTACAATCAATGGCGTCTTAAGTTCTACCTATTACAGTGGCTACAAATTACAGTAAGAGTTGCAAAAGAATAACGCAGGATGGCCCAAGGAGACATATAGGCTGACCTGATTTAATTTTTTTTTTAATGTTTATTTATTTTTGAAGGAGACAGAGACAGAGTATGAGTGGGAGAGGGGCAGAGAGAGAGGGAGACACAGAATCTGAAGCAGGCCCTAGGCTCTGAGCTGTCAGCACAAAGCCCAATGAGGAGCTCAAATTCACGAGTGGTGAGATTATGACCTGAGCCAAAGTCGGATGCTTAATCGACTGAACCACCCAGGGGCCCCTAGGCGGAACTGATCTAGATGGAAGGCCTCTGTAAATAAGTGATCAGGAAACTGTATTCTTTTGTGAGAGCTGCCATAACAAAAAATCAAAGACCGGGTGGCTTAAACCACAGAAATTTATTCCCTCACACAGTTCTGATGGCTGGAAGTCCCAGATCAAGTGGTCAGCAAGGTTAGTTCCTCCTGAGCCCTCTCTCCTTGGGTGTAGATGGCCATCTTCTCTGTGTCTTCACATGCTCTCCCTTCTGTGTATCTGTCCTAATCTTCTCTTCTTAGGAGAAGTGCTATCAGATTAGGACCCACCCACATGACCTCATTTGACCTTAATTAGCTCTTTAAAGACCCTACCTCCAACTACAGCCCCTAACATAAACTGAGGCCTGGTGCTGGGACCAATGACCGAGGAGCTGAACATTCCATCCTGGAGGAACAATCTGTGCAAAGCCCATTGAGAGAAAGAGGCCATGGTTAATTTTAAATCCCTTTAGTGTGAAATCTCCAAAGGAAAAGGACGTCATTTCGGTGAATCAGTTTCTCTTGAAATCTTTAATAGAAATAAGATGGATTCCTACCTAGAAATTACTCTTAAAAATCAGACTTTTAAAAGTAAATAGGGTTACGCTCTTTGATTATAATGATCACCCACGATGTCTTCAATCTGAACTTGACTTTGTTCTTTGTTGCCGTGCTAAACGTGCCGTGCATTGACATGCAGATCTGTAACACGATAAATTACCACCATTACATATATACATGGGGAGGTATTAAAACCATTTCTTCTCACTGCTTTTTAAGAAAAGCCTCATTTCCAGGGGCCAAGTGTTCCGGACAGGGCAAATAGCTTGCAGCACTGGACAAAAAAGTGTGATTTGTAACAGGCTCATGGAAGGATGCACTCCATCTGGTGTATGCATGATGCCATTCTTCTTGGCCCATCCTCTCGAAATCAGTGTAGAAGCTCATGCCCATCCCAGCATCCCTTCAAAGGTGTTTCTTGGGACTTCAAAAAAGTGATAATGACTGTTGGCCATCTGTATGCTCAACGTTACTAGTCATAGGGGAAATGCAAATTAAAATCACTATGAGATATTGCTTTACACCTGTCAGAATGGCTAAAATCAAAAACACAAAAAATAAGTGTTGGTGAGGATGTGGGAAAAAAGGAACCCTCGCACACCGTTGATGGACATGCAAATTGGTGCCTCCCCTGTGAGAAACAGTATGGCAGTTCCTCAAAAAATTAAAAATAGAGTTACCATATAGTCCAGCAATTCCACCGCTAAGTATTTACCCAAAGAAAACAAAATCACTCATTTGAAAAGATATAATTACCCCTATGTTTACTGCAGCATTGTTTACAATAGCCAAGAAATGGAAGCAACCCAGATATTCACCTGTACGTGAATGGACAAAGTTGTGAGATATATCTATATCTATATATATATCTATATAGATAGATAGATATAAAATGAAATATTAGCCACAAAAAAGGATGAGATTTTACCATTTGCAACAACATGCATGGATCTAGAGAGTATTATGCTAAGTCAGTCAGAGAAAGACAAATACCATATGATTTCACTCATATGTACAGTTTAGGAAACAAACAGGGGCGCCTGGGTGGCTCAGTTGAGCGTCTAACTTCGGCTCAGGTCACGATCTCATGGTTCATGAGTTTGAACACCAGATCGGGCTCACTGCTGTCAGCCTGTCAGTGCAGAGCCCGCTTCCGATCCTCTGTTCCCCTCTCTCTGCCCCTCCGCAGCTTGCATTCTCCCCCCAGAAGAATACATATTTTTAAAAAAGAAACAAAGAAAAAAATGGGGTAAACAAAAAACAGAGTCTTAAATATAGAAAATAAAATGTTGCCAGAGAGGAGGTGGGTGGGGGGATGGGTGAAATAGACAAAAAGGCTTAAGAGAAGGGGCGCCTGGGTGGCTCAGTCGTTTACGTGATCTCATAGTTCGTGAGTTCGAGCCCTGAGTCGGGCTCTGTGCTCACAGCTTGGAGCCTGTTTTGGATTCTGTGTCTCTCTCCCTCTCTCTCTGCCCCTCGAGCTCTGTCTCTCATCCTTACTTATCCAGTACTTATGCTGAGAAATATATAGACTTGTTGAATCGTTATATTGTACACCTAAAGCTAATTTAACACCATATATTAATTATACGGTAATTAAAAAGTGAAAGCGGGAAGGCACAATTCCTTCCCTGCCCCCCTCCCCATATGTGGCTCCATAGCAAACAGGACCCAAGAATTTTTCCGCTTTTCCTGGGCCATCTCAGAACTCAAAGATTTGAAATCCCAAGTTGTTACGAGATTAGACAATAAGGACATCCTTGTATTTTCAGAGTTCTGCTACAAGAGCTTCTTGACAGAAGCCAACGATGCCCTGTATTGTAGAAGTGTCCGGTTACACTACAGCCCATCCAGAGGAAATGCTCGATCCTTTTTCAAGCAAGTGCTCTGATCCTGAGTGACCAAAACACACGTGTGAATTCCTAGGAGCGTGTTCAGCTTTTACCCTGCTCTGTACTTGGGTGGTGGGGTAAGCAGACCTAATGTCCCTTTGTGTGTCCTAGGCTAGAATGTGGGGCTCGGGAAGCTCCTTGGCAGGTCGTTCCTTCGGAGCAAGGGCACACTGCTCCAAGGGGTTGGAGAACGTGCTGCGAGCTGCTTCCTTGGTCGCTAGTGCTCTCCCATCCTTGAGTCGAAATAGCAGAGGTGGTCCCCAGCAACGAGAGGTGGGACAGTTGCTCTTTCTGCAGTCTAACCTTAAATTGGGTTGAAGAGGTAGGAACTTCTCACCAGCCGGCTTCTAATTTTATTTCCTTCAAGACCCCACGTTGGTCATTATGAACATTCCAGAAAAAGAAATCTCCCTACCTTCTCCTCCCTATTTTGTGCTACTGTGATTACTTCATGCAGGGAAGACGCTTTGGCTTTGATGAAGAGCAGCGATGGCAGGTGAACTGATCATTCATTCATTCAAACAGTAATTAACAGGCACCCACTACGTGCTCCGTGCTGCTCTGCGCGTGAGACACACTCTGTTCCCAGGTCTCTTCCACTGAGACTGTTGTGTGGCATATCTTCATTTTCTTCTTTTTTTTCCCTCTTACTTTAAGACTTATATAATTGTTTGGTTAGATCAAATAATTGTATTTGGTTTGGAAAAAGAAAAAGAGAGAGAGAGAGAGAGAGAGGAAGCCTCAGAATGGGTAAGTCCCGACTTGAGTCGTTAATTTCAGGCCGTGTAGAACAAAGCTGCTGTACTACTTCAAAGATAGAAATAAGGCAAATATTCAGCTATTGTAGATCTGAAGCACTTTCAGAGAAAAGAGTGAACTGACAGCAATAAAATTCCCGAAGAATTGATTAAACCAAAATTTCTTGCACCTGGGAAAAACTGGAGGCTTATGCGATGAAATACACCTTTTATTTCAAAGCTAAACTTTGAAGTTTGAAAATAAAAGCGAAAGACTTGTGGCCCGGGACACAAGGGCTGTTCCAACCTAATGTGTTAGTTGGAATTTCAAAGGGAAATGATTAGAGGTGAGCACTCCCTTGTGTGCACGAGCTCTGGGAATCCAGCACTGAGGACCAGGCAGGACCTGCCGCTAATATCACCACCAGATAATTGATTGGCTTCGATGAGGAAAAGTTTAAGGCACAGAACCCTTGAAGGGAAAATCATCAGATCCTGCCTGCCTGTGATCCTGAGTCAAAGGCCGGGAAAGGGACTATTTCCTCTCTCCTCTGCCCTCCTCCTGGAAATGGCCACATAGAGGCTGGGATTGGGGCTCACAATATGGATCTAGATTACAAGGTGGACCCATGGGAGATGTAGAGCAGTGGAGCTTTTTTACCTGGGAGCTTTAAATTTTTTTAAGTTTATTTATTTTTGAGAAAGAGAGCAGGGAAGGGGCAGAGAGAGAGGGAGAGACAGAGAGAATCCCAAGTGGGCTCCATGCCACCAGGGCAGAGCCCCCTGTGGGGCTCGAGCCCACAACCAAACCACCAGATCATGACCTGAGCCAAAGTCGGATGCTTCACTGACTGAGCCACCCAGGGACCCCTACCTAGGAGCTTTTAAAACTTTTGATACTCAAACCATGCTGGAGAGGGGTCTGAGTATGACCTATTAAGTCAGGCTGTAGGGTAGGTGGTTGAGAACCAGGTATTAGCACGTTTTGACGCCCCCCTGTGTCTCCAATGCATAGCAAGGGAGAGACAATTGCTTGCCATTTGGGCCAGGACACCTGCTCTGCCATGACAGACCTTGCCTTCCTCCTCTCACCGTAATACCATGACCCTGGGAAGAATTGTTTGCCCCGTATCTCCATCTGGACTGCCCAAATTCCTCCACCTCCTTGTAATTACGCTGCTGGACCAGGAAGGAAAGGACTCAGGTCCCCTCCTTAGTGTAGACATATGTGCAAGCTTCTACCTTCTTTAAACCAACAAGCAAGCCAACTCACCTCCATAGACTTGGAGCTCACCCCTAGCAAAACCTCTCTCCTTTGCACCCAGATGGCTTCAGAAAAAGAACCCATTGTATGCACTTACTGTCCATACCCTCTTAATTTCCACCCTGTCAGTATTTAAAACATGCTGATATTTTGCTTATCATAGACTTTTTTTTAATTAACTTTGATATTTTAAAAACACTGCCTTAAAACATTATTAATCATGATTATTTTGTTTTTTGGCACCCCCTTAGATTTTGCTCCCAAGGTGAATGTTCACCTCACGTGTCTTACCAGAGTCCCGGCCCTGTTCTATATACTCCTCAACCTATTATGATCTGCTTCTGTTCCCCAAAATGCAATAGAAACTAATCTTGAAAGGTTCATAGAAAATTCTTGATGTGTGATATTTTTCAAAATACATTTTTTGGGGGGTACCTGGGGCTCCGTCTGTTGAGCGTCTGACTTCAGCTCAGGTCATGATCTCATGGTTCGTGAGTTTAAGCCCTACACCAGGCTTGCTGCTGTTAGCCTGTCAGTGGAGAGCCCACTTCGGATCCTCTGTCCCTCTTTCTCTGTCCCTCCATTGCTTGGGCTCTCCCAAAAATAAATAAATATTTAAAAAATAATAAAAGACTTTTTTAGTTGACATTGTTTTGAGCATTTCAAACACTTCACACAACAAATAAAACGTACACAAACATAATGATTACAAAAAAACATTACTATACTTGTACCTAAACCTATACCTAAAATGTCAACCTCTTGTTTGCTTCCCAATTTCTTTATTATTTTAATGTCACTTCCATACTTCCTAAAATTACAGTGGTGCTTAATTACAAACCTTCCCAAAGGAATAGTATTCTTAACAGATCAGAAAGAAAATGAGTATCAATTCAGATAGCCAAGGTTACAGGATCTGGTTGATCAATCGATTCCTGGTTATGGCACAAACCCAGGTTATTTCTCCCAATGCTTTTCAAACCCAAGCCAGGACAGCAGGCTGAAATTTTCTTTTTAAGATAATCTTTTCTTTCTATATCAATTAAGAAAAAATGTAGGTCCAAGCTTTTCCCATGGATTATTGTTTTTAGTAATCTGGAGTTTCCCTCATTAAATGTTGAAATCTTGGGGTGCCTGGGTGGCTCATTCAGTTGAGTGTCCAACTCTTGATTTTGGCTCAGGTCATGACCTCAGGGTCATGGGATCAAATGGTGTTGGACTCCATGCTTTGGAGCCTGCTTTGAGATTCTCTCTTCCCCTCTGCCCCTCTCCCTTGCTTGCACACATGCTCTCTCTCTGTCTGGAGAGGAAAGGAAAGGAAAGGAAAGGAAAGGAAAGGAAAGGAAAGGAAAGGAAAGGAAAGGAAAGGAAATGTTGAAGTCCTTCTTGACCAGCATGACATAACCCATTGTCCCGTCATTGTGATTACTGGGTCATTGTGAAAACTTGGTCTATTGGCATTATTTAAAATGTATGGATGCCAGACCAGTGTCTCATTATAAGTCATGGTTTCGTCTCCCAGGAGCGGGAGAACAAGGTTATGCAGTGAGGGCTCCTTTACAAGGCATTTGGCCTATTCATCATCTTGGAACACAGTTTTGAGCCTCCTTTCTGTCGAGTTATTGTGTGTGAACATTGGTGTCATTAAGTCTCTACTCTTGGTACTGTATATTTTCTGAGGGTGATTTGGATTAGTTTCCTGTGTTTTCCCTCCTGTACTCACTCAGATAGACATCAGTTTCATGTCTCTGTTTTAAAATCAAACCATTAATAGAAGAAATAAAATACCAATTTGTGTTAACCTCCTCATTAAAATTAATAAAAAATTAAGCAAGTCCCTTTATAGCCAACTTCTCTGCTCATCCTAATTACCTTTAGTGTACTTTATATGAACTTTTACTCTTAATAACATTATGAAATTATGGCCTTTCACAAACTCAACACATTTCAATTAACCACGATTATTATACCCATTCTGATGCTCAAATTCCAATTTGGCTGGTGGGAAACTTCTTAAGCTATGTCTTTTGTTCTTTCAGCATTGTTCCTGGCATCTTTGAAAGCATCTCTGCTTTTTGGCAACCGTAGGGTATTCCAGGACGATTCTAGTCTGTGCATATCTGCTCAGGCGCGTGAACTTGGGCCCATGCCAGACATGTTAGTTCCATACCGCGAAGAATCAGAGATCCAAATCTGGGTGATGAGGGCCTCATGTGAGAATAGGCAGTGAAGAGAATGATGCTGCTATTCACATACTTCTAGCGGGAAAACGATTGCTTTTCAACATCATGTGTTCACATTGATTTTTTTTCGACTATTATTAACATAATTAAGTGTCTGTACTTTACTTGCCTTATAGCATGAGGTTTTATTGACCTCTAAGACTTTCTAATATATTATGCAATACATGACCTCAGCTTGAACCTTCCTTCTTTTGTAGTTCTACCCATGATATTGGCTTTTGTGTTTGTCTTCACATCACACTGACATTCAAGGACTCTGAGAAATTGGTCTTTGTTCCACCACCTCGTTGGAGCTATTGTGGTCTCATCCCCAGTGAATTCTCTCAGCCCCTGGGCAATGTACCTAAGTGTTTCTTGCCCCTGAGGAGTAATTGTTCCGGATGGCCGCATATTGATTTTCCTCAATTCTAAGAAAGGCTTGGCTTCACTGCATCTGAAGAGTCTTCTCTGGTTGGGATTCAGCCTTGGAGAACACCACTTTCCCCTTCATCCATACGTCCTCTACCACCAGCTCTGTATCTGCCCCCATAGTTTTTAGTCATTGACTTCCAACATATTAGACCGTAGGAATCTGAAGGAAGAAAGATGTGATCTCTCGAGAGTCTCAGTGACAACACGAAAAGGAGAGCAGCATCTTTGCCCTGTCTTAGCTCAGTTAATATATTTCCTTCTAGAAATCCTTGTTTTCTTACATTTTTAATGAGTGCCTTCCTTGACTGGTAACTAACTTACTGACCCCTTTGTGTAAGGGATCTGGAATGCCACCAGGGTTCGCTCTGGCTGCTACAGGTTTAGCTTCCATTCACCAGTTGAGTGGGGGATGGGAGCCACCATTATCTTTGGAGTTGTGCCAAAGATACCCTGTTACCTTTACACTTAGGGAGAGGGCTCTGGACGAGGAAAAGGGACAACAATTGCTTAAAGAGACAAGAGATGGAACGTAAGAGAAAACAAAGATACGCCTATACATCTGATCTCCTATTCAAAATAACCTTAGCAGGATGGAGTTTAAATCTGACAGCAGCCTGAGTTTCATTTTATGCCTTTGAGCTGGGGCAGGGCACTTGAGAAATGTTAGTTTGCTGGAGACTTCCCATTAAACAAGACAAACTGGGTCCAGAAATGATGGAGTATGTATAATTTTTTTAAATTGTAATTCTAATGCATATATATATATGCATTATATATATATATATATATATATATATATATATTTAATGGTAACTTGGAAATGTACATGAATATCAAACCTGCTATGAGAGAGCCAGGCTCTGTGCCAGGTGCTGGGCATTCCATACCTCTTCCAATACTCATAGCAACGTGCTGGGACAGGTTCTAATTTTATTCCCATTTGAAAGATAGGTAAATTGACGTTTAGGAAGGTTAAGCCAATTATTCATGGTCGTAAACTAGTAGGTGGTAAATTCAAATTCAGGAGACTCAAATTCAGGTAGTCTGACTCTGACTCCAGGACCCATCGTCCTAAATATGCTGCGTATGTGTGTGTGTATGTGTACGTGTGTACAACAAAAATTGGACCACACTACACATCCCATCTGGAGTTCTCCTTGTTTTTTTCACTTATTAGTTTATCAAGAGCATTTCTCCTTTCTTATAATGTGTTATAAGAAATAGTTTTAAAAAAGGGTGACTACCGGGGCATCTGGGTGGCTCAATCGGTTAAGCATCCAAACGTTGGATTCGGCTCAGGTTGTGATCTCATGGTCCATGTGAGATCTAGCCCTGAGTCAGACTCTGAGCTGATGGTAGGAAGCCTGCTTGGGATTCTCTCTCTCCTGTCTCTCTCTGCTCCTCTCCCCCACTCACTTGAGCATGGGGGCGCTCCCTCTCTCAAAAGAAATAAATAAACAAATAAACATTTAAAAAAATGAGTGATTACTTGGGGTGCCCGGCTGCTTCTGTGGATAAAACATGTGACTTTTGATCTCAGGGATGTGAGTTCAAGCCCCACATTTTGTGTGAAGACTACTTCAAAAAACAACAAACAAAAAAACGGGTGAATACTGTCTTTCAGTGAAAACGTAATGTCATTTTGCCAGTCCCTTATTAATGAGCATATACATCCTTCCCAATTTTTCAGTATCATAAACAATTATTCAATACACATTAAGCAACAAACGATAAAGCATCGTACTTGAATTTTTGCTTGTGTATCTGATGATTTTCTTCAGACAGATTCAGTAGAAGAGAATTATTGAGCCAATGGAAGTGAACAATTTGAGTGCCCTGATAGGCAGGACCAACCACTTTCCACAGAGTGGCATGAATTCACACCTCTGCCAGTACTTTGCTAGTGAGCCTTTCCATCAAACTCCCACCAGCACAATTTTTTCTTTTCTTTTCTTTTTTTTAAAATTTTTTCACATTTATTCATTTTTGAGAGACAGAGACAGAGCATGAGAGGGCGAGGCGCAGAGAGAGAAGGGGACACTGAATCCGAAGCAGCCTCCAGGCTCTGAGCGTCAGCACAGAGCCTGATGTGGGGCTCGAACTCATGAACCATGAGGTCATGACCTGAGCCAGTGGGAAGCTTAACCAACCGAGTTACCCAGGCACCCCGAAAATTTTCTTTAGAAAATGTTTTGCCACGTTGGAGGGTGAATAAAATGTATCTTGTATTTGTTTTCGTTAGCAGTTGTTTGATTAGGTGCGAGTGTGAATATTTTTGCATGGTCATTGAATTTTGTGTTTCTTTACATTTTCTGTGTGGATCCTCTGACATTTCTTTTGGAGTAATAGAGTTTTACTTATCGATTTGTAAAGGCACTTTATGTTTGACATTACCCTCCTGCCCCATTGCTAAATCACCTTTCCCAGTTTGTGAGTTCATTGTTGCGAGTGATGTTTCTTGGCATAGGGTAGTCCTAATTGTGTAATGATAAAGTCTATCCGGCTTTTCCTTTGTAACTATTTCTGTTGCTCTTGTGTGTAGAATGTCTTTCCCTCTCCAGAGATCTAATAATTATTCACTTATATTTTTGTCTACGTGCTGTTCTTTCAACTATTTGTTTTTATTGTTGTTTTTGTGTTGGCCTGTTCCATGGCGAGGCTATAATTTGAGTCTATCAATTTTCTCAAACATTTGATGAACAACCCGTTCCTTTCACATTTTTGTTGTGCTTACTTTACTAAGCTGGGATACATACTAGACTCTATTTCAGGGATGATTGCTCAATTCTATCAATCTGTCTGGCAGTTCTTGAGTTTCTACCATACTGTTTTGTTGGATGTTGCTTGCAATATATTTTAATGCCTCGTAGGACGTGCTTCCTTAATATAATTGCCTGATTTTCAATATTTACATCATTTTTTAACTTGTTTTTAATCTGTATAAACTGTAGAATCACTACGTCATATAAGCAACATAATATTGGCTTATCTTTTGGTTTTCATCATATTGGAATATGTAACATGTCATTGCAAAATTATAATAGTATTTATTGTTATTTGGTTGGGTTATCTTTCCAATTTTTTTTTAATGTTTATTTATTTTTGAGAGAGAGACAGAGTGCAAGTGGGTGAGAGGCAGAGAGAAAGGGAGAGGCAGAATCTGAACAGGTTCCAGGCTCTGAGCTGTCAGCACAGAGCCTGATGCAGGGCTCAAACTCGGGAACGATGAGATCATAACCTGAATAGAAGTCGGATGCTTAACTGACTGAGCCACCAGGTGCCCCTATCTTTGTTAGTTTTATATCAGTGTAATGTTAACTTCACACAGTGAATCTTTATATTTTCAGCTTTTGTTTTTATATCTGGAAAAATCATATGACATGGAATTATCTGTCCATGTGAAAGTCTGAAAGTTATCACTGGTGAAATTTTAAAGCAATGGGATATCTTTATAGGTAATCATTTTAGGATCAGGTCAAGTTTTCCATGAAAATATCTATTTACTTCAGTTTTCCAAATTTACTAACACATTGGTTTTGAATAATACTTTCTGATTTGCTAAAAATTTCCTGTTCTTATTTTTACATTTCTGTTTTACTTTAAATTTTTTTTTCTCCCTCTACTCATATATTCTTGAGTTGCGTTAAAAAAACAGTTCTTGGATTTGTGCATCAACTTTACTGTTTCTATTTTTAATAATTTGTTCATTTTTTTCTATGCTTATCTTTAGACAATCTTTTATTCTGTTTCCCTTGTTTTAAATACATTTTAATTATATATAGTACAAATCCTCTGAAATGTATCTGTTTTGTCTACTTGTTTTTCCAAAGACCAGTCATTCTATAAAAGGCTTGCATAAAATAATTGTTTCTGTCCATTTCTTCTTGTACATCTTTGCTTCATGTAGTTGATGCATAAAATATATATCCCTTTTATATCTTGAAGGCTGCACATTTTTATGCATACTTTGACTCATTTAATATTTTTGGCCCTGTTTCTAGTCTTGTATGAACTTGATATTAATATCTTCATTTTTTTTCTTTGTTTATGTTTTTCTAGTAAGTCTTTATTCATTTTTTATTTTTAATCTATTTGTATCATTTTGTATTTTTGTTCTGGATACATTTCTCATGAGTAGGTCACAGTTGGATTTTCTTTCCCCAATCCTGATGTTTTAACATTTTAATGTAGGAAGATGAATCATTTACATTTATTGTTGTAACTGTCCCATTTTCTCATCCTGGATGATTATTTGGGATATTTGGGGGTTTGCTCAGGCAGAGTTCAGGGGAACTAAGCCTGACCACTGACAGGAGAAACAGCTACAGGCATGAAAACAAGGGAAAGCTCAAACTTGGTCATAGCCAAGGCCATCTTGCAAAGAGAGGAACATTCTAAATCTCGAGTCTGTGGAATTGGCTAGAAATCTAGAACAGCATCCAAATCAAAGAGTTTTCAAAAAGCAAACACAGTTGAGGAGTAGGTTCAGAAAACAGAGCCAGGAGAGCTTCCTGCGGAAGCTTGGGGAGACCCAGGTATTTTCAATCTTTTTCTGTAAATGATAATGAAAAAAAAGTAATGATGGCCACAACGATTTACAACAACTTGTTTATTGACATTGGATTAAGTTCTTTCAATAAATATTCTCTTTAATCCCCACAACTCCCCATGCTATTCTACTTTTACAGACAGGAAAACAGGCTCTGCATTTTCCAGACCAAAGTGAGTCAGTGCCAGAACCACTTTCTGAAAACAAATTTCCCTAACTCAAAAGCACACGATTTTGACCATTATGTTATACTGTTTTCTTCCCAATATTATAATTGTTCTCATTTTTCATCTTCCTAATTTTTACAAGCATATATTATCTTGAATTATTTGAATTAGGTTTTTCAAAATCACACTTGAATGCATACCTTCTCTAATTATCAAATTCATGAGCATAATTCATAACTTTTGATTCCTTCTCCTGTAAGACAAGGAATGGGGCACCCTTCTACTTCCCCACATACTCTTTTTCCCATCTTTGCCAATGTCATTTGGAATTATGGACCTATTTATTGTTGGTCTTATTTTTAGTTATTCTGTTTCAAGAAACAACAACAAAAACTTTCCATTTGTACTGCTATTTTATTTATAGCATTTTTTTTTTTTACTTAATTCTGTATGTTTAGCTGGGACTGTCACAATGGTTTTGAAGCCACCTCTTTTATTCTTGAGTTTTTGTCTTTAATTAATATGTTTTTCCATTTGAACGTATCTTTAGGTAAATTTTTCAAGAAAAGCACAGGGGTGGTATCTTTTTTGAGCCCTTGATTAGAATATCTAAGAATGTCTTTTTTGTTTTCTTTGCAAATTAGCAGCATTTCAGCTTGAGTCAAGACCATTTTCTTTCAGTACCATTTAGACTTTGTTCCATTATCATCTGGCATCCAGTCTTGGGATGCACAGTTGATTTAGACTGTTTTTGTTTGATGATAAGTAACTTTAATGCTTTGTCTGGATGTTTGCAGAATTAAAAAAAAATCCTTTATAGTCAAACAAATTTGCTATATTATGTCTAACTGTGAATATCTCTTCATTAATTTTGCCTAGAGACGGTGTACTAGTTTAAATTGTACATTCCATTTTTTTTTTCCAGCTTGAAAAGTTTTCTTCCATTCTTTGTCTCCAATGTTGTAGCAACATCATTTGTTCTGGTTATATCTTTCTGTGGGGGAAGGAGGTCCTTCTTATCCATGTTGTAAGTCTTTATTTGTGATCTACCAAATCATCCATCTTTTCTCTCATCATTTTCATCTCTGTTTCTCTTCTCTATGTTGATAGGAAACTTATTCGGCTTGTTTCCTACATCAGTTATCAGGTTTTCCGAAATTTTTATTGTGGTCTTTACTGCCTCGAGATCAGATGTCAATGCCACAATTTTAATTTTAGCTTACCAGAGTCCTATTCTTATCTTCCAGTTTCCTCTTTGAATTCAGTTGGAATCCCAAGCATCATCTTTGTCATCTAATGCTTCATTATTTCAGAAAGTACATCCGGTTAGTATTTTTTAAGAACACAAAACAGCGGGATTAAATTTTTTCTTGTCTTATCTAGTCAACTTTTTTTTTTTTAATAAGCAGGCTTTTTCTTTGTCTTATTGGTCTGCGGAGTCTGTTTTATGTTACAGAATATTTTTCATAGATGCAATGTATCTTTATCCCACCTTCCAACACATGCACACTCATTGCTTCTTAAAAGAAGGGATACCTGTAGAAGCTGGTTGTACTTTGGATCTGCTAGAATCTTCCTCTTAAAAATTAAATTGGAGAGCAAGTTATGGTGCATACTCTCTGCCCTAGTTTCCAGTGCCTAGCTAGCAATGTGAACTGTTAGATCATGGCAGAAATTTCTCCCGCTTCCCTGACTATTCCTTTGTAAACGGGAAATGAATTAATTATTAAATAACTTAAAACATTTCATAGTCTTTTTGTGGCCCAAAACGGTGCATGAGGGGCTTTGATTCCAAGAAAGGCAATGCTTTCAATGTATGTGGCAGATTGTGTTTTCCAAGGATGGCCACAGCAATGTTTATCCCATCTCATAGGTTCTTCTCACAACGTGGCTCTGACCCACTTTCACTGAGAGATGACTTCTGTGATCTCTTCCCCTGAGTCTAGGTGGAGCTCTGTGGCTGCCTCCATCCACAGAATGTGGCGGAAATGATGCTGCATGACTGAAGGCTAGGTCATAAAAGTCCCATGGTCTGGCATCCCCAAGGCTGCCATTCTGGAGAGATCATGAAGAAAGAACACAAGCAGAGATGCCAGGAGCTGCAGGAAGGCACAGATGTTCCAGCCCCCAGCCGTGTGAACCTTTCTAGCCCAGGACACAGGCATGCGAATGAGTGAGACCGCCAGTGATTCCAGCCCTCAGCCCCGCAGCTGCCCCGGCTGATGACAGAGTCCAGTTCTCCCCACCGAGCCCTGCCCAGATTGGCGATTCTGGAGGAAAATGAATCCATGAACATTGTTGCTTAAGCCATTAAGTTTTGGGGTGGCTTGTTACATGCCATTAGATAATCGAACATGTTTTTCCCGTCCCCACCCCCACCTGCATTACTATATTACCCACTCCCTATATTACTATACACTTTATATCCCAGGACATACACTGCAACCACCCACCGTTTTCACTGAGGCCCATTGTGCTCTTCGGGGATTTACCACTGCATAGATTTAGCAAGATGAGAGAGCACGGAGCTGAGTGTCCTCGGGCAGCCAAAAGGTGACCATCAGGCTTTCCGACTAGGCAATCAGCCCAGGTCCCCGATGCAGAGCCCTCTTGTCCTTTCTCCTCGTGGAGGAAGGAGGCACTCTTCCTTGGTCATCCCATTCGAAACTGGACAATCCATATTTGGGATCCTGGGGTTTCAGCCAGATTAAGTCCTGGCAGCCCTTTTGGGTGTTCATGGGTATTTTAAGGGGAGCCGGGAAAGGGAAGTTCACGCGGCCTTCAGGACCCTGAAGTCCCAGCTTGAGTTCTGAGATGCAGAGGTGTTGCCACAACAACAATCAGACACAAAATGGAACCACAAGAGGACCCCTCTCCCGATGCCCTGGCCTTGTCAGTCACCCATGCTCTGTGGGACTCCGTGGTGCGATGGTTCCAGGAGAAGGAAAATAGCCAGTGCCTGTTTTTCATCTTAGTCTGTCCTTCTAAAGCCCCCAGTACAAAGAAGCGGGGAATACACAGAAACGCTCAAGTGCTGCCGGAAGTCGCCTAACTCCAAGCTACTTTTGACAGCATCCTGGACCGGTTCTCTCCTTCCCAAATCATAACATGCATATCAATTGCTTGGGGATCTTGTTAAAATTTAAATCCTGGTTCGGAACACACGGGCTGAGGTCCGAGCGTCTGTGTTTCTAGCAAGCTCCCAGGTGACACCAGTGCTGCCGGTCCTCGGACAACACTTCGAGTGCGGAGGCTCTGGGCACTTCCTGTTGTTTTCACTTCCTGAAGGCAGCCCAGAAAGACTCTCACTTCCCGCCTCCCTAGGTGTGGTTTTACAGCTATTGTCACTATTATGTCCCCTGTCTCTTTGTCTCCCAGTGCTTATGGGCTCTTCCTGCCATTTTGTCCTGTTCTGCAGCTGTTGGGCAGCTCAGGCGGGGAAGGGTCCCTTCTTGTGTCCTCGCTGATTTGTTCCCTGTTCAGTAGTACTGGCCCTTCTGGGCCCGCCTCATCCAGGGGCAGAAATATAGAGATGGAGACACCGATCGGAGGCTCGTCAGGGAGAAGGGCAGCGAGTGCCCTCCACAATGGGACAAACACTAAGGCAGAGGGTGACATAGGTGGTAAGGGCATGTAGGTGTGGGGAGGCAGTGGGAAGCTGGGAGGACAAGAATGAGAGGGTATTCTTTAAAGGCTTCCTGGAGGAGGTGATCTTTTAGCTGACTCTTAAGGTACTGGTGGTTGCAAGCCAGCCGAAGAAAGGGGAGGGAAGGGCATCCTGGGCAGAGGGAATAGCAGGCGGATATGTTTGGAGGAGGAGAAAGCATGGTGAGCTCAAGGGGCTGCAATTACTTAATTATGGCCAGAGCCTGGCGTGTACGTGGAGGGCTGGGGGAGGGGTAAGGTAGTGGAGTAGCTTGCTCTGGCTGCCCTAAAGAAAGACAGACCCGGTGGCTTAACCAGAGATTGGTTTTTTTCACAATTCTGGCTGCTAGAAGTCTGACATCAAGGTGTCAGCAGGCTTGGTGTCTTCTGAGGCTTCTCCCCTTGACTTGCAGACCCTCTCTGCTCCCTGGGTCCTCACATGGTTGCCTTTCTTGAGCTTTCTGTGTCCTAATCCTCTTTCTAAAAGGATGCTGGTCTTGGATGAGGGCCCCCCGTAAAGACTTCATTTTACCTCACTCACCTCTTTAAAGGCCCCTCCTCCAAATACCATCATATTTTGAGGTGCTGGGGATTAGGACTTCAACCTATGAATTTTGGGGTGATCTAACTCAGCCCAGGACAAGCAGTCAGAGGTAGGAGGACCTTCTTGGTCAGTCGTTTTGCACTCTACAACCCTTTTTATTTGCTGTCTCATAGGGGAGGAGCTGGACAGGGTTTGGAGGAAGGAAGTTGGGTATGGGGGAGGACCCTAATCCGAGCTGGGTGTTCCTTTCTTTGATCTGCATATGCTTTCTCTATTACTAATACTCTTGTTTTAGGTTTTAGTGGCACCCTACACCCGTGGCTTTTCTTTCCTGGTCTTTTCATTTGATTTTTATTTTTATTTATTTATTTTTTTTATTTAAAAAAATTTTTTTTTTCAACGTTTATTTATTTTTGGGACAGAGAGAGACAGAGCATGAACGGGGGAGGGGCAGAGAGAGAGGGAGTCACAGAATCGGAAACAGGCTCCAGGCTCTGAGCCATCAGCCCAGAGCCCGACGCGGGGCTCGAACTCACGGACCGCGAGATCGTGACCTGGCTGAAGTCGGACGCTTAACCGACTGCGCCACCCAGGCGCCCCTCATTTTATTTTTTTAATGTTTTATTTATTTTTGAGAGAGTGCAAGCTGGGGAGGGGCAGAGAGAAGGGGACGGAAGATCCGATGTGGGTTCTGCGCTGACAGCTGTGAGCCCAATGTTGGGCTTGAACTCATGAACTATGAGATCATGACCTGAGCTGAAGTCGGACGCTCAACTGACTGAGCCAGCCAGGTGCCCCTCTTTCCTGGTCTTCTCATATGTCCTTTCTTCCATCAGCCAGAGGTTTAATGGACTGCAGTGTGCCATGACCACCTGGGGTATCCAGGGCTGGAGCTGACCACCCCTGAAGAGGGCAGACAGCTGTGGCCACTTTCTGCTGGGCTTGGGACCCACCAAACTCTTGTCATGTTATTAACCTGGAAACCTCACAGCTCTTTGCCAGAGATGCTGGCTCATTTCATTTGTTCATTCCATTTGCTCACATTTACCATCAGTACCCATCCTTAAAACACAAGGGTTTGTGTGCATTTTTGAGACTGGGAGCAAAACTGGGACACTTGCCCTTGAGAGAGAAAAGGCGTTGTGTCGGGAAAGGCACTCATGAGGACAAGTCTTGCTGCTCCAGGAATGCGGGAGCAGGTCCCTGGGGACAATACCTGGAAGGAAGCTGTCTATAAACCTTGACACCTTCTGGGTCATTTTCCTGTCTTTTTCATAAATATTAAGCTTCTTGGCAGGAGGCCTGTTAGACACTGCACAGGACAAAGGATCCTTTATTTTTAAAGTAAAACAGGGGCGCCTGGGTGGCTGAGTCGGTTGGGCGTCCGACTTCAGCTCAGGTTATAATCTCACGGTTCGTTGGTTTGAGCCCCGCATTGGGCTCTGTGCTGACAGCTCAGAGCCTGGAGCCTGCTTCGGATTCTGTCTCCCTTTCTCTCTGCCTTTCCCCCCGCTTGCACTCTCTTTCTCTCTCTCTCTCTCTCTCTCAAAAATAAATAAACCTGAAAAAAATTCTTTAAAGTAAAACACTCTACTCTTAAGAAACTAACAGTCTATTTGGATAAACACATTCTATGTACCCACATATCAGTTGAAGGCAGCCAACGATGAACTCCCCAAATACACCAATATTGGTAAATGTTTATCATTTGTGTTGTTTCTTTTGTCTCAAGGCTCCTCTTCCACAAATAAAAGACATTTCTAAATCCCGAGTTTCTCCTATCGGTTGTCCAATTTCCGTGGATGTTCTTTCTTTTGGTCTTTCTTCCATGTCTCCAGTTGGATTTGGGTTTCACATGTTTAAAATTGCATCTATACTGATGTTTATCCTTTTCACTTCTTTGGTGATCTATTCAAATTAAGAGATATAATTGAAAATACTGAGCTCTGAATATAGTAAGTGGCAAACCCAGGCTATATGGGAGAAAGGCATATGGATAAGGCTAATTGGCAAGTGGGGGTGGGGAGAGAAAAACTCTGAGAAAGAGAAAATAGGCTTCAACTCAGCCCAAATATTAGTTTCAAGCCAAAGAAGTTGGCCTAGCCCCAACTCTATCCTTGGTTGGACACAATGCACGATTGCTGTATTTTCAGAAAAAGAAAAAAAAAATCCATCCATAGGGTGAGAATATAAGCATCTATTTTCCATCCCAGCGACAATCAGAAATCATTCTTTGCATTTATTTTTCCACTTTGTATTTGCCTGTGAACAAAATTGAAGCTGGCAAAGGATGGTTCATGTGAATTACTTGAACAACAGTTTCTCATTGTGTTGAATTACATTGAGGCTGCTTGCTGGGAAATCTTGCCACAGCCCAGTAACAGTGAAAGATATTGTCATTCCCCCCCACCCCATGGCCATGAAGTTAACCCACTTCTCTCCCACATAAATGAGTTGGTGGTGGGGGATGAAAGCTCTCCAAATCCTAATCCCAAGCATTTACGTACGGCTTATTAATATTTTTGGAATCAAAAGCCAGTCTGTCTTCCCAAGTCACCCGACTTTCATCATGCTTCCTTCCCTACGTCACAGATTACGTGGCTTGTCACTGTTTGGGATACCTCTGGCAGCCAACCAAGTAAGGAGTGTTGGAACCCCAGGCCTAGCTAGCACTATTTTCACCTAATTTAGGAAAGTCCAATTTAGAACCTAGGCAAGAAAAGTAGTAGAAAGGCCAAAATAATCACAAGGGTCCTTCAGGCATTTGTAATGCCTACTGTTCCTGAATTTACCATCCACCACTAGGGGGATACATGATGAAAAAGGGTCCAGGCTGGAAGTGGTGGCTATGGCATTTCTCCAAGGGAACAGTTAAGGCCGTCCAGTTGAGGAATTGGATGGGATTTAAGCTCTGTTTACCTTGCTTGCCACAGGATGGTCAACGATCCATTTCAGAGGCTGGTTGGAGGGGGATGCAACAGATCATGGGAGGGCTGAAGGCCCTCTGGATCTCCCCCCTCCTCCTGGCTGCTCCCACCAATTTGGGGTGGAAAATGCAGTTTTCAATTCCCGCCACTTGGGAGCTGTAAGCTCCTAAAAGCCACCTGCTGCTTTTAATCATGAGTGAAACGGGGCTTATAAGACCAGTGCTCCCTGTTGGGAGGCTTGAATCAGCAGTCACGTGCCAGTGCCATGCAGATATGAAGATGGTCCTGTTCCTTTGCTGCTCCCTCTGCACACAAGAGAAACCAAGCACGAGAACCTGCTGCTCATAAACCCACCTCCTCAACCCTGGAGCCCTGATCTACAGGTAAATAAAGGACGACCGCCGAGGGAAGGAAATTGAACGTGTTCAATTCTTTCCGATGGTTGTTGAGGCTGACACATGATTTCCTTCCGGCTGACTCTGACTACTCTTTAAGGCTTCAGCCACAACATTCTTCTCTGGCCGCTTACCATTAATTATATGAAGAAGCTACAATCCTAATCTGGAGTCCTCTCTTTGGCAGAAGTGTTTGATTTCTTTAAGGACAGTTTTTATGTAAAATAAATGACCCCAAACTGAAAAAAGCCTGTGCCCCTCTGGGACTACACACAAGGAAGTGTGGTACAGAGTGAAGGCAGCTGGACTTGGATTCAAGTCCTGTCCCCTTTGAGCTGTGTAACACTGGGCTAGTCACTATATATCTCTGAGTCTCAATTTATAAAGCAGAAACCACGTGAGTTCCCTTGTGCCCAAGAGACAGACCACTGGGTCATAGGGAGTCATCAAGAACCTGGACGTGTTTCAAAGGCTGGTCCTGCCATTGACTGGATATGTGACATTGGTAAGGTGAGTCAACCTTTCTGGGCTTCCGTTTTCTGACCTGTAAAATGCGCTAATAACAGTATCTGGCTTAGAGGGTGGCTGTGAGGGTTCAGCTGTAAACACAGGTGAAGCACTTCGAATGGGGCCTGGCCAGAGCAAGCATGCAATAAACATGAGCTCTTTGGGGGTGCCTGGGTGGCTCAGGGAGTTAAGCATCCGACCCTTGATTTTGGCTCAGGGCACAATTCCACGATTCACGAGTTTGAGCCCCGTTTTGGGTTCTGCACTGACAGCACAGAGCCCACTTGGGATTCTCTCTCCCTCTCTCTCTCTGCCCCTCTCCCATTCTCTCAAAATAAATAAATAAACTGAAAAAAATTAGCTCTTGTTATTTCAAAGCACGTGAACAACACTTACGGACTATAATGCACTCTGCTGTTTCAACAGCAGTGGGACAGCAGTTTTGCAGCATGAAGCCACAGAGGCAGGCAGGGAGCTAGCTCATCAAAGGTCTTCTCAGGAAAGTCAGGAGATGCTCCCTTGACGTCAGAGTGTCGGAGAGGCCCCAGCCCTTCAAAGGCAGGACTCAGTAGAAAAGTCTGCTGTGAGGCAGCGTGGGGGGCGGGGAGGGGGGCGGCGGGATTTGGAAAGGGGCTGCAGGAAGGTGACAGACTCTTGGGAATTGGTGCAGCCCCGGGTGACAGGAATTGGGGGGAAAATGGAAAAAGGCCTCTGTTGGGGGGAGCCAATTCAGATAGCAGACAGCGAAGACAAGGAGAGGGGAGCATCTGAAAGGGACAGCAGGTCTAGGTGAGATCATGTCTAGAACCAGAGGATGAGGCCGTTTTTATTTCAATGGGATGGCAAGACAGCACCCCCACCATGACACCATCCATTCCCATTCCCATTCTTCGGGAGGAAGTAAACATTTCGGATGTGTTCATTGCTCTTCAGTTTCAAATTGAAGCCTGCGTGTTTCAATTCAAAGCCTTCAGTTTCAATTGAAGCCATTCTCAGGAGCCTAGGAGAATGGCACATTTTCTTTGACCCGTTATTAAGTAAACGCTTTATGAACAATTGTTTGAACCACCCCTCCTCTCAGTGGCCCAGGCAGAAGTTGCTGAGGGCTTCCGGGTACTGATCCAGTCCTTTCCAGTTTCTCTGAGCTTCCAAAAGCCTGCGGACCACTAGTAGATCTTATTGGTGGTGCCTTGTGGCCCAAACTCCTGGTAATGATTATAAAGAGCGGCTGCCTCGGGGCTCGGGCTTACAGGCCAAGACCAGGAAGGGCGGCCTGGGCCACAAAACTAGGGGAGGCCTGGGCTAATCGCTTCCCGCTGACTTCAGCCTCGGCTGCATCATTCCTGAGGATGGACTCCAGGCAGATGGAGGGCTGGACAAGGCCCTCTGCTGGGGTCGCTGCGACCTTGCAGCCACCTAGACACTGCGGCCTGGGGGCGACTGATAAGTCTGTGCGGTTCTCGACGGATTAATCGAACTTCCCTCTAGAAGAGCTTTCCTTCCTTGAGGTCGGGAGCCCTTTAGGCACACCCAGCGGCCCGGGGGAGCAGGAGCTGGGACCCGCGGGTTGCGGACGCCGCCAGCAGCTCTGACCTCTGGCACCTCCCCAAGCCCCGGGGCGCAACATCTGTCCCCAGAAATACCCGGGCAGAGGGGGAGCGAGCGCGTCCACCCCTCCCTGGGTAACTCGGTCTTCGCTCTCTTCCTAGAAACCGCCCCTCCTCTCCCGTCTAGCGCCGCGAAGCCGCAGCACTCGGTCCCCGTCCCGCGGGGGCGCCCGCGCACCCCACCTCGGCGCCCCCAGTTCCTCGCGCAGCACCGCCCAGCGCCCGCGGGGGCGCCCCGTGCCCCGCAGCGCCATCTAGGGGCGGGGCACCGCCTTCCTCCCTCCTGGGCACCCCCTCCCTCCCTGCGCGCGCGCCCCGAGCCGGTCCCCCTCGCGCCTCCCCGAGGGCGCGCTGGCGGCGAGGGGCGGCCCGGCCTCGGGGCAGACGCAGGGAGGCGAGGGCCGGCGCGGCCGGCTGGCGAAGGGAAGCGGGCGATGGCAGCGGCGGGCGTCTGCGGGCGGCGAAGCGGCGGCGGCGGCGGCGGCGGCGGCGGCGGGCGGCGCGAGGAGCCCCTGTGATTGGCACAGCCCGAGCCGGAGGAGGAGGCGCGGGGAGGGCGGAGGAGGAGGAGGAGGAGGAGGAGGAGGAGGAGGAGGAGGAGGAGGAGGAGGAGGAGGAGGAGGTGGAGGAGGTGGAGGAGGAGGAGGAGGAGGAAAGGGGCGAGCGCGCGCGGCGGCGGCGGCGGCGGCGGCGGCGGCGGCGGCGAGGAGCTGTGCCTTCCACCTCTCCAGCCCCGGCAGGACGGGGGCGGCCGCCGCGGGCCCGGGGCGGGGACAGCACGCAGCCTCGCCGCGCACACCCCCGCCCGGCAGCGGGCCCGACACCCGGGGCGAGCGGGAAAGCGGCGGCGGCGGCGGCGGCGGCGGGGGAAGGATGCAGGGGAAGAAGCCGGGCGGCTCGTCGGGCGGCGGCCGGAGCGGCGAGCTGCAGGGGGACGAGGCGCAGAGGAACAAGAAGAAGAAAAAGAAGGTGTCCTGCTTCTCCAACATCAAGATCTTCCTGGTGTCCGAGTGCGCCCTGATGCTGGCGCAGGGCACGGTGGGCGCCTACCTGGTGAGTCCCCGTGCCAACTCCGCCGCGGGGGCCCCCTCCCCGGCCCGGCGCTCGGGCGGCCGGCTGGCACGGGGAGGGGGCCGCCTGGGGCCCGGGGGCAGGCGGGCATGACCTCGGCCCGGCGCGGAGGTTGGCGAGTGGTGCAGCGGCGGCCGCCGGGGGAGCTGCCGGCCCGGGCTGCCGAGCGAGCCGGGAGCGGGTGGGACCGCGGATGCCGGCAGCTGCTCGCGCGGCCGGCGGGGGCCTGGGGTGCCCGGGGAGGAGAGGCGGCGGGCAGGTGGCCGGGAAGCCGTTTGCTTCCCCGCCGGGAAGGCGCAGCCAGAGGGTGAGTTCAGGAGCCCCCTTGGAGAGGCAGGCATCGCGGGTTTCAGGTGACCTGCACATGGGAAGAAAAGCCAGTTGAGCATCCTGCGTCCTCCACTCTTTCCATTCCATCCGCCTCGAGAACAAATTCATTATGCATCATTTTCTCCGGGCGCTTTCCCCATGCGCCAATTACGGAGGGTGGGGGGTGGTATTTAACAGCTTAGAGTAAAATGCATTCGAGTGTGGCCCTGTTCGGAGCCTGGGCTGCAGGGGGAATATTCCCTCTCCGTATCCCAATAGCCATCTTTTGGCGTCTGGGATAAAGTTACAGTACCTGGAGAGCAGCTGCGAGTTTGTGTAGCTCTTGGTACCCGTGCTTAAGACCTCGATTCCCCACCGTGGTCTCTCGCCCGCAAGGGGGTCGCATCATTTTGCACTATGTGCGTCTATTTCATTTGCCTTCTGACAGGGGATATTAATGCTCAGACGGCCCAGGGGTGCCTGGCATATCAGAGGAAACAGCTTGTAATGACTCAGCACTGTCAAATACCTACTTTGTCGCCTTGTCCTGCCCCGCGCGGGTGGTCCCAACTTGAGTTCCAGAGAGCGCACTTCCAGACCCGAGTCCAGCCCTGCCTACAGGAGAAGATTTTGTCAGTGTATAGTGTTAAATCAATACTTTGGTGATTGACCTGAAACATGAAATGAAACGTCAGAGACTTTGACGGAGATAGAATTGGACAGGATTTTGGCTGTTGGAATACCACATCCTCAGATAGAACCATGCTTTTCCTGATGTACCACTAATCCCTCCTTCTTGGCCTTGGGGTGCAGTTAATGAAGGCTGGACTGGTGGGTGCCCTGTACCATTCACAGTCTCCAAAGACTCCCGGGCTTACAGTCAGAGGGAAGTACAAGCAGGCTTGTAGCATAGGGGAACGTCATCTTTGTGGTTAGCAGAGAGGATTGTTCAAACTCAGCTCTGTTCCTGGGGTGCCAAAGTTACAGGGCTCCTGAAAATCAGCTGCATTTCCTTTGCTCCTTGTGAGATGAAAGTGTTTTAAGTCCCCGTCTCTGTGCATCCTTGACTTGTATGCTGCAGGTGAGCCCTGAAGCCCAAAGCACAGTTTTCTTCGGTGTTTAGATTTTTGTTGTACAAAACGCACTTTTCTCGGTAGTTCCAGCGCAGACGGTCCCTGTGTGGGGGGTCCGTTCATCAGCACTTTCACGGAGGGAATTTTGACTGTTACGATATTAAGATAGGTGTGTGTAGTACCAAGATGCAAATGCGTATTAACAAGATATTTGTGGGTCTGTGCTGGAGTGTATGCAAAGTATGTACTACCTAACTGGGGTCTGTGTTTGGGGAGGTAATTAGTGTATCAACAGCTGCCTTCGGGTTTACCATTTTGTTTGCCTGAAGCCAGTTTTGTTCAGTAGGGTGCGTTATTCATGCGTGGCAAACAGGAACGGAACTTTTCACACCATGAATGATAAAGGCCTGGTCTTAGTTTTTTAGCTTGCCATGATCTAAGGGTTTTAGAAAGGAACGAGGCTGAGCTTCAACTAGATGAGTAGCCTGGGCTCCTTTAGAAAGTTAAGAAGCAGAGGGCTGCTGGTGAAGCTGGATACCTAAAGGCAGGGCTGGCTGGCACCGGGAGATAGAAAGTTGACTTTAATCCCAGAGTAGGCCAGTGGCAGGAACTCAGTCCACCTGGTTGTTGGGGAGAGGGGGGCTGCTGGCATTTCCAGCCTGGGCTGATAGAAAGCCTGGTTCAGAGGGGTAGGGTAACAGGAGTCGACAGGTGACCAGCAGAAGGCGGATGGAGGCCCAGGAGAGGACAGGCCTGGGAAACTGAATTTATTTTGATTACTAGGAGCGGAGGGATAGGGTGCTCAGGGCTCTGCCCTGCCCGGCTGGACTCTCTGTGGCCATCTGAACCTCGTGAAAATAAATAGTTTGCTTGCCAGGGTTGACTGAATCAGGTTGCTGTGGGTTTTGTTTTTCTGGGCCACTTGGGAGTTTTCTGTTCATCTGTTAATTTGGAGGTGGAATAAAAAGTTATTCCTGCAGCTGTGTGTGACTTCTTCATGGATAATTTGAGAATGGAACGTTGTAGGATGTTTGCAGGAAAGGCAGACGTCTGCGTTTTAATTCATCATGGCTTTCTTAAGAAACCTCAGAGCCTGCTTTTCTAGGTGATCATCCGCACTGTCAGGGTCCATGTGCCAGGGGTGTGTTATATGTGATCTTTGCGTTGGCAATCAGCCTGCCTCTCCGATGAAGCATTTTCAGGTACCTGATGAAGGGCACACCGTGGGACACTGCCAACAGTGCTTGCTTTGATAGCGAGGGGGGTTATCGAAAGTTCTATGCCAGCGACATTATTTTAATCTATTTGATCCCAGTAGTCCATGCAGCTACCTTATTATTTTGTCTTCTCAGATGCCGTGTTTTATATTTGGAGGCTTCATTTCATTTCTCCCTTTACTTTCTGAAAAGGGCTTGCCCTGTGTCTTCAATGGCACTGGTGTAAGCTCCCCAACTGCAGAACTGAAGCAGGAAGTTGCCTGTGATTTGAGAAGCAACTTTGTAAAGCAGGACTGTGTGTGTGTGTGTGTGTGTGTGTGTGTGTGTGTGCGCGCGCGCGCGCGCGCGCGCGTGCGTGCGCGCTTTCCCTCAAGAACCTGCCCAGGGAGGAAACTCAAGGGAGACTTGTATATGAGACAAACACCAATTGTTAAGCTGGGCAGGGGACCAGCAACTTTTTGCCTCCATGTGTGTGCGGGTGTGGGGGTGGGTCTCCCAGGGCAATGCTGAAGGTTATTGACCCTGACACCCAGATGCTGTGATAGTAGAGATAAGGTAATCGCGCAACCCCCCGGCCAGCTGTGGATTCTGAAATCTGCTACACTTGCAAGTGTTGTAACTGGAAATCATACCTCACATAAGCCAATGTCACGGGGATGTTCTCTCCTAGTCCCTCAAACTGCCTGAGTGGCTATGCGATACTTTGTTGAGCATAAGAAGAGAGACCCATCCAGTTTGATCGGCAAGGTGTGCTGGGTGGAGAATGCGATTTTCCTTTACTTGGGGCTTTGCTTTGGGTGGCTCCAGTCTGAACTGACCTTGCAAGGATGTAATCTCTGCTTAAGTCTCGGCCCCTTTGGAGAAGGCTTAGGCCTATGGGAACTGCAGGGAGAGAAAGTTATTTTGTGTGTACTTCATGGTGATGTGTGGAGACCCACTGAGATGTCTCAAGCCATTCTTGGAGTCCAGCCCTGCCTGTAGAGCTTCGTGTGTGTTATCAAATTGCCGAGGACTGGAGTCGATAAGGCTGTGTACAGGAAATTAAAACGTTGACACCTCTGGGCAGTTAGGATCGAGGCTCACATACAAATGCATTTGAATTTCCTCAGGATGCAAACTTGACAAGGCCTGTTGAGTCTCCAGGGTGGGGTGCACAGACAGCGCCTAGGACCCGGGGTGGGCATTTCCCTATTTAGAGTTTTGCAAACCCTAAGTCGGAGGTTGTCGTGACGAAATAATTCGCCGGATGACTGAGTGCATGTAACAGAACTCCCATCTCACTGATTTCTAGTCACTTTAAAAAGTGTTAGCCCTGAGAGCATTCAGTGGCTTGCAATTACTTGTAAGGTGAAACTACTGGATTTGTTATTCTTCTTTTTTTTTTTTTCTCTCCCTAAAGAAGCATCATTTTGAAGATGGGTTTTTACGGCTCTTACCCAGAAGCAGACAGCTGAGGGACATTTTTAAAGTCCTTGTCAAATTAGTATGATGACTAAGGCGACTGTATTTTACTTAATCAAATTATTTTACACACTTATGGTTACTCAAAGTGACAAATTCCCTGCCATTTGCATAATTACTATATAGCCCCAGGTAGTAAGAAATACAATTACCCTGATTTTTTTTTTTTCCTTGCTGTTTGGTTGCACATGTTTAGCTAATAATTATTTAGGGGAAAAATGATTTCTGCAAATTCCTTTCAATCAGCTTTGTGTACACAGCTTAGTTTCTGTAAGGGTTTTCTCTTGTGGGTTTCATGGTCAAAGAAATGGGATCAGTGGGCTGTAAAGCGGGCAAGATCCTTCCTGAATTTTGGAACTCTCCCCCTTTTCCATTTTAGATACCTTACAAAGCAGAGGACACAGAGGCCTCTCCGCAGGGGCACTGTCTTGCTAATCACATGCCCAGCATTTAAGCTCATCTTGCTTGCCTGCTGCCGGAATGGCATTGCTCTGGGTTAAGCTGGATAAGTTTCTACTTGGGCAGAGGCAGTTGGAGCAAGAGGGGCTCTGCATCTCTCTTGCTCATCTTGAAGCAAGCTTTCAAGTGCTGCTTGTTTATGGAGGGGCTCGCATAGCCATCACTGGGGATGAGTAAGTGCAACCTAGCAAAAAACAATGAGGAGGCAGCCACAGTTGAAGACGATGAAGGCCTGGAATAAAGACCCAACAAAATCCGTGAATGTTCCTGGTTAATTGCAGACAGGGGTGTTCCTTTCAGGGTCTAGGCCTCCTGCAGAGGGAGTGGCAAGGACTCCCACTGAGCTGACCTTGTTCCTTGGATTGAGGGAGGGCTCCTTGAGGTGCCAGGCAAGGAGGGTGGCACCTGCCAGGTAACTGGGCAGGCAGGTCTGCAGAAGTTGCCCCCCCTCTTGCTGGGATGGAGAATAAAACTCTACCAGCAGTATTTCTCCTTTCAACTTGGTGAACACATTTAACTTGCAGGGATTTAATTTTTTTTTTAACGTTTATTTATTTTTGACAGAGACAGAGTGTGGGCATGAGCTGGGGAGGGGCAGAGAGGGAGGGAGACACAGAATCCAAAGCAGGCTCCAGGCGCCGAGCTGTCAGCACAGAGCCCAACGCGGGGCTCGAATTCACAAGCCCCGAGATCATGACCTGGGCCGAAGTCGGATGCTTAACTGACTGAGCCACCTGGGCGCCCCAAACTTGCAGGGATTTAACTGCAGCACATCATTTAATAAATAACCACATTCCTCCAAAGGAGAATCACCATACTCAACACTTCTACTCATGTTTTGTATACCTACTCCTATTATGTATGTTAATATGTGCATCGTGTGCATTATACGTTTACATACGTACACGTTCTGGTGTAGGGTTGCATAGACCAAATATTGAATGCTGTCCCTTTTGGACGTTGTTAAGGGACAATTTGCTGGTAATTTTGATTGTGTGGCTTAAACATGGGTTTAGAACTCCCCTGAAGTCAAGTGACCTATATTCTGTCCCCTCTCAGAAATGTTTTTGGTAATCTGTAAGCCGGAAAGATAGCATCCTTGTTCCTTTAACTTAGTTTTGTTTTCTGTTGCTATATCTGTATCTACAAAATAGGAAATAAGTAGGGGGGAAAAGGGTGGAATCAGTGACTTTGGTTCACAGGATAAATAAAATTGGTATGGTTTGAGAAACTTGTATTTTATGTAACCCAAGTGTCTATGTGTTCATGTTAAAATGACTAAACGTGGTTAAAACCCCAAATGAAATGGTTAAAATTGCCAGGTAGGAGAATGATAAGCATCTGCGGCAACCGTGGCTCAATGGATGAGCTTCCGAAGACCTGGGATTCCCACCCACGTTCTCCCCTTCTTGGCTGTGTGTTCCTAAACTGATTACTTAACCTCTCTGTGCCTTGGTTTTTCATTTTAAAACGGGGGTCTAATAATACTCATAACGATTCTCTGAGGATTCACTGAATTGGTACATGGAAACCACTTTGAATGCTAACTGGCACATGGTCTTTGATATATACGAGCTGTTAATAATGACATGGTTATACATATTTTCCACAGGCATTCAGTTTGTAGCCCCAACAAATGAGAAATAAAATTATTTCAATCAAACTTTGATTTGGGTGTAGTGAACTGTACTCTCAGGTAGTTCCCTTGTTCTGCATGAACATTTTGTCCGGGAGGTAAAATGTTTTTAGAAGCAAGAAATAAGTACCAGTTGCTAATTCTGTTTATTCCCTTATTCTAAATGTGGCAATCCATTTTGTCTTAAAGACGCTGTAAGAATTACCAGTCACGTGGGAGAGGAGTTCGCTCTAGTAATGGTTCTGTCGAGCGTTTCTAGCCAGTGGGTACTTGGAGGTGGGTGGACAGGGGTGCTCGGGACGGCTGGGAGGGACAGGCGTCCTGATGCCTCGTTTTGGGGGGCCCTATTTCCCGTCGCTCTGGTCTGTGGCTACAGGATAGGGAATCCTTGATGGTCCTCTATGTTGCAGGCAGCTGAGGAGCAGTGAAGAGTGTTGGCTATGGAGTCAGAAGACTTGGACTTGAACCCGGGCCTGCTACCTACCGGCTCCTGGTGACTTGACTTCCCTGAGTCCCAATATTGTCATCTGAAAAATGGGACCGACTTACAGGTGGTTGAGATATTTGAATAAATGGACACATGATAGAGTGCTCTCCTAGGGTACAGGATTCAGTCCTTGCTTTGCTGCTAATGACACACAACCCTAGTCGCTGACCTTGGCATAACCAAAGTCCTTCCCCAGGGCCTGAGAATTTGGGGTGTTGTGTGAGGCCTCGGTTCTGTTTCCCACATTGGAGATTGGGGCCCTCATAGCTCACTCTGCTTCTCTGGGTGAAGAGTGGCCACTTCAAAGCAGCCTGGAGTGTCAGCATTCGGGGATCAAGGGACATATGTCCTGGACATATGCTGTCCTCTGGTCAGCGACCTTGGAGCTTCGTCCTGGTTGCCAGGGGCGGGGCTCAGGTCTCCTGCCACACCCACTGCTTCATCTTAATCCTCCTGCTCAGCAGGCACAATTGGGGCATTTTCTTCATCTTGACTCTTTTTGGTTTCTCCGAAGCAGAGCAAGTAGGCTCTTTTTTAAAGTTAAAAAACTTTTTTTTAATGTTTACTTATTTTTGAGAGACAGAGCATGAGCAGGGGAGAGGCAGAGAGAGAGGGAGACAAGAATCTAAAGCAAGCGCCAGCATCTGAGACTGTCTGCAGAGCATCTGTCTGCTGTGAGCATCTGCACAGCATCTGAGCTGTCTGCACAGAACCCGATGTGGGACTTGAACTCACAGACCTCGAGATCATGACCTGAGCCAAAGTCGGACGCTTAACCGACTGAGCCACCGAGGCACCTTGAGCAGGCTCTTGATAGATGCCGTGCTGTTTCTCATCCTCTGGGTCCATTCATCTCCACTTACGATGATTGTTTAGGGGGTTACCTTTGCCCAGCGCCCCTCTGGTCACACCTGTCCTTGGGAAGGATAATGAATGGACTGGGCTCTTCTCAGTGCATCCACCTGCAGCATCTGTTTTGGGCGAGTTCTTAGCTTCACATTCAAGGGCCACGGGCTTCACAAGAGAGCACACGCTCTCTGAACACCACTGCATCCCCAGACTCTGCTGGCTGGGTGTCGACTTCCCCGAGGAAGAAACCCTATCAGCTTTCTAAGACCCTGGACCTTCTGTAGCCACAGTTGAGTGAACAAGCCTGGCTGGGGGTGGGGGTGGGAGGGGTGCTGTGTCGTGGGCGCTCCAGTGACAATATGCAGAGCGGAAACGCTCCACTGGGTGTAGCGGAATCTCTGCAGCTGGCTGTTCCCAGCTTCTTTATTTCTGTTCTTCTTTGTGGCTTCGAGACGAGCCTTTCTGAAAAGGGAACCCCTTCCTGACGGAGGGTTTAGTAGCTCAATTTAATAGGAATGATCGTAACCAGCCCAGCTGTTTCCTGAAACGAGCGGACATTCCTCTTTAAATAGGGAATGGTTATTTCCCTGAGACATAATAGTCGGTCATTAAAATTTTCTTGGACTTAATACAAATGTCTCATTTATGACTTCCAGTCAACACTTCAGTGGAACAGTTTAAAAGCCAAAGACAACGTAGGTTGGCTCCAAGCCACAGGTTTTGAATGGGGCTGGGGAGGGGGTAGTGTGGAGCCCACTTACTCCCCTTTGCCTCCATGATTTCCTTCATAAATACTTTCATGATTTCCTTCATAAATAAAAGGTGCCTTCAACACCTCTTCAATACTCTGTTCTTCTGGGACATCACATCCCCAGTGGCATTTTAAGATGCCTGGTAACAGAATGGAAGAGCCTTGAGTGTAACAGCGATGTCTTATTTCCTTAGCATTGGGTTTGGTTAAAATCTTTGCCACGAGCACAGAAGCAAGCTGTGGCCACAACCCATCCAAGTGGCCAGTGGTATGCTGGGTCCCTGGCATGTCCCAGCAGGTCTGAGTTACTGTGGGATAGAGTGAGTCCATTCAAAAGCCTAGGGAGTGCCTTTCTTCTGTCTGTGCGTCTGTCTGTCCACCCACCTACACTCCGTATGTGAGTTCTGTACTATGTGGTGGCAGATTCTGATTTGTCTGGCAAGTTGCCCTTTGGGACGGGTCTCTGGATAATTAACTTGGCTGTCCGGGTAACCCTCGAAACCTTTCGTCGGTGGATCTAAAGCCTGTTGTGGCTGTCTCTTCCTAGCTCCCCGAGTTCCTGATGATGCAGAGTTAGCAGAAATAGGAAGGAGCCAAGAGCAGGCTTTCAACACATAGTCCTGGGGAATATAATAGAATATTAGGCATCTTGCTCCCTAAGTCACTGCCTACACAACTACCAGAACTTCAGCAAGATAGAGATGATTCTTTTTAGCTCCATTTCTGCACTCGCAAGGTTGGTGCAGGGAGAACAGTGTCACAATGGTGCTTTCAATTAAAGACTATTGTCAGATGTTCTTGGGACTGGCTGTTGTCTTTCCCTCCTCCCCTCTTTGGGAGAAGGCTTATGTAAAATAGACACGCTCCGTCTCTAATTGTTGGATCTGCTCCCCCAGCCTGACACTGCCTCTTTCCCATCCTTGGCTGATTCGAATGAGAAATTACCACCTTGAATATAAGCAAGTGGAAATTGGAAAGCCACCCTCCGACTGATTATGTAAGCTCTAAAATACTGTACCTGAAATCTTGTGTTTCCCTCGCTGAGAATTCTCTTAATGAAGGTACAAATTTCTAAGCGCGGACCTGTATGTTTTTATTATGTAAGCTTCCATTATTGTGACCCCAACCTGTGAAAAAGAATGGTGTTGATTAGTTAATCTCTCCGTTGGCTTTCAGGGTCAGAGAATCATTGGAAGTAGACTCACAGAGCCACCTAGAGCTCTCCCCCTGGAACTTGGCAGCCTGCTGTGTCAGCACCAGCACCTTCTCTCCAGGGGTGCCTAGGCTCGTTCTGTGTCTGAGGTCACCCTGACTCTCCGGGTGGCAGAGGGCAGGTGTCCGTGAAGGCTTGAGAGATTGCTTGTGCGATTCAGTGGCGTGTTCGGGAATAAAACCACTGTCGATTGTGATGGGCATCCGTGCTTTGGACATTTCATTTCCCAAAGTCCCCCTACCATCGCCTTTGGGGTGTATTTTGCCTCGTGTTGCATAATTTGCCGGTCTTTTGTTGTGGCTCATTCCCACCATCCTCTTCTCAGGCTGCACGCTGCGTGGCCCATTTCACATTTACAGCCTCCTAAAGTGTAGACAAGGAGCTTATTTTGTGGCCAGAGTGGACACTGGGAGGAAATACTTAAAAGAAACTAGACGAGTTGAAAGAGATCCAGAAGAGCTTCAGAAAGGCCTCCCCTGTCTTCATGCGGAAAATTTAGGACAAGACTCACAACTGATTGTGTGATTTATCATGTGGCGGGTCGCAGTGTCTCCCCAGTGTGGTAAATACTGTGTCGGCTGGGAGGCTGAAATGCCAAGAGGAGTTTTTCAGCCAGCCGAAGGAAGAATGTCTTCTGGAAACAAAACCCACAAAGTAGCACCTTCGCTTTACCTTTGCCAAATCTGTGGAGATGCATACGAATCGAAAAGGCCGGCAGCGTAGCTCTGCGGCTTGCAGGTGATGGGAGCAGGTGGGGAGGGCATCCTTACCACACACGGGCTCAGAGGGGCACGTGGAGCCAGCAGGACTTGGGCTAAAAGCGGATGCAGCCCCGTGAACCTTCCGAGATGCACAGGTGGAACCGACTGTCCACTCGGCATGTCGTCCCTGTGTCCCAAGGTTGGCCTTGGCCTGCGTTCTTAGGTCTCTTTAAAAATAACGGGCGCCTGGGTGGCTCAGTTGGTTAAGTGTCCGACTTCAGCTCAGGTCATGATCTCACGGTTTGTGGGTTCGAGCCCCATATCAGGCTCTGTGCTGACAGCTCAGAGCCTGGAGCCTGTTTCAGATTCTGTGTCTCCCTCTCTCTGACCCTCCCCTGTTCATGCTGTGTCTCTCTCTGTCTCAAAAATAAATAAACATTGGGGCGCCTGGGTGGCTCAGTCGGTTAAGCGTCCGACTTCGGCTCAGGTCATGATTTCACAGTCTGTGGGTTCGAGCCCCATATTAGGCTCTGTGCTGACAGCTCAGAGCCTGGAGCCGGCTTCTGATTCTGTGTCTCCCTCTCTCTCTGCCCCTCCCCTGCTCATGCTCTGTCTCTCTCTGTCGCAAAAATAAATAAAAAAACATTTAAAAAAACCAAAAATAAATAAACATTAAAAAAAAATAACATAGCCAACGGGGGGCACCTGGGTGACTCAGTCGGTTGCACATCTGACTCTTGACTTCGGCTCAGGTCATGATCTCGTTGGTTCAAGGGTTAGGGCCCTGCATTGGCCTCTGCATTGACAGTATGGAGCCTGCTTGGGGTTCTCTCTCTCTCCCCCCCCCCCGCCCCTCCCCTCCCCCAAATAAATAAACTTAACAATTTTCATATTAAAAAATATCTGCCCTGCGGTGCCTGGGTGGCTTAGTTGGTTGAGCGGCCGGCTTCGGCTCAGGTCATGATCTCGCGGTCCGTGAGTTCGAGCCCCGCGTCAGGCTCTGTGCTGACAGCTCAAAGCCTGGAGCCTGTTTCAGACTCTGTGTCTCCCTCTCTCTGACCCTCCCCCGTTCATGCTCTGTCTCTCTCTGTCTCAAAAATAAATAAACGTTAAAAAAAAAAATTAAAAAAAAAATCTGCCCTTACTGCTTTTCATCTTAGGCAAAATCGGCACAGGATTAAGTAATTTACCCAAATATGCAGCCCCTACCCTCCAGAGCTAGCCCCCCACGTTAGCTCGCGGGGTGAGTAGGTGAACAGTCCAGAAGAGTTTCATTTTTGGAAATAATGATTGTAAACATACAAATAAAAGTAATGTTTTGGTGAATGCAGGAAAAAAGTCCACTTTTTTTTCTCTTTTAAAATATTCCTTTACATATATATATATATGCATATATGTGTATATACACACACATATATATACATATATGTATATATAGACCGTTTCCTAATAGGCATCATACCTATCCTTAATCTGGTGAGCAGGTAAAAATACATACACTTGTATTTATCCGTCTTCTGATACTTTAGATTTCACTGGGGAATGCTTTGTCACTTAAAAGTAATAGGACCAAGGCAGCTATTAAAAATGCCTCTAGGGCTGCAGGCACCCAAGGCCGTCAGGGAGGCTGTGCAGTGTGACCAGGGACACGTTTTAGAGCCCCCAAAAGGAAGCTGAGTGTTCCTGTGTTCTGGTCCGTCGCCTCTGTGACTGCTTTTCTCTTTGCACCGGGTGAGCTGAGCTCTGGTGGTCACGGTGGTCAGCTCAGCTCTGTCGCCTCCTGGTTGTTCATTAATTTTATTCTTGCCTCCCTGTGCCGGCCCCTGACGCCCAGGGCCACGCTTCACCAGCCCTGGCAGGATGTCCCAGTCGGATCCATCAGACCTCTGTGAGAGCGTGCTCCCAGGAGTCAAACCCTGGTCACTCCTGAGTAGGACTCCTGTGCCAGGCTAATGCTACAGGCACTGTCAATATCCTTCTTCAAGCTGTTTCCTTTGTTGGTTTCTCACCGTCCTCATTGGGTGGGTAATATAAGCTGAGCTCTCAGTCCTACAGGAGGTAAAGATTCAGTCCCATCTTTGACCACAGACTGTATGGTAATTCTTGCCTTCCCGGATGGACCCTATTGTACTTTATTTGGGGGGTGGGGGTGGGGGTGGGGAGTGTGGTCTTCATATTCTATTTAAACCTTCCCCTGTGGAGTTCAGAGGATAGTAGGGACATTCCCAAACATTTTCTGTATCTCTGATGTTAGAGAAAAATTGGGTTATATATTCTCCCTTAGATATAGAAAGGTGTGACGTGTAGTACAGAGAAAGAGACTTTGACAGTTCATCCTTTGGTTGGAGGAAGACTTGGACCCGGGGGCGGGAAGGTGGATGACGATATGAATGAGTTTCTAGGGCATTTCTGAAGGAAGAAATGGGGTGTATTGGTTCCCTGGGGCTCTGCTGAAACAAACTAACCATACACGGGGTGGCTTCCAACAACAGATTTATTTTCTGGCAGTCCTAGAGGCCAGGAGCCTGAAATCAAGGTGTCGGCAGGTGCGTCCTTCTTCTGAGACTCCAGGTAGGATCGTTTCTTGCTTCTTTGTAGTTCCTGACAGTGGCCCTTGATCTTTGATGTTCCTTAGATAGGCTTTGTACCCCTCCCTTATGTGACTCTGAGGTCACATGGCATTCTTCTTCTGTGTTTCTCTCCTCCTCATAGAAGGACACCACTCCTATTGGATTAGGATCTACCCTAATGACCTCATCTTACCTTAACTACATTTGGTAAGACCTTGTTGCAAATAAGGTCACATTCCCAGATATCAGGAATTAGGGCTTCATCCTAGTCCTTTTTGGGGGACACGATTCAACTCACGATACCAGGAGCAAAATAGAGCAAAGGACCCTAAAATGGTCTGATGGTACAAAGAAGAAGAAAAAGAAAAAGACAGACTCTGCTCTCTTCAGGGTTTTGGGTTGGGTAGGAAACTTCTGCAATGTTGGTCAGCGTGTCATTCTTTGCAGATGTGCTATCCTGTGACAATCCTTGTTTCCTTTCTGAATAAGTAAGGGGATAACTATGTTTCTGTCTGTGGGGTGGTGGTTAGGCTGCGGGAGTGAGCCCAGTTGCGTTAATGAATAGCTTTGAACACACTCTTTCCCGATTCTGGGCATAGCTGAGTGCAGGGAGTGGCTGGGATGAGTACAGCATCTGATTAAGGGAAATGCGTGTAAAAAAAAAAAAAAAGCCTAGAAATACATGTGGGTGAACATTATGTGTGTATATATTTAGAGTGCGTGTAGTACAGCTCTCCTGTGCCTTACACCCGGGACTCCTTAACAGGAACCAGGCCCCGTGAAATGTCCAGCTGGCCCCGTCGCCTCCCTGAAGTCCTACCTGATGCAGGAGGACTGGAAGAGAATATTATGGCCATGCCGGCCAGTCCCAGATTTGGCCAGGTGTGTGTTACATTAGGACCAGACCCCTGCCTTCTAATCTCATTCATCTCCAGGGTTGGTTTTTGTTTTTGTTTTGTTTTGTTTTTGCTGGGGGTGGGACTGTCCGATTCTCAGAGTTTCTCAGCATTGGCTCCTTTTAAAAGACTTCAGCTTGGTCTCTGCCAAACTTGGACAACTTCTTGAAGTAACTGTGAGCAACATTGACTTCAGTAAAGGCATCTTCTTGGGCCTCACGGAGTCTCTTTATCCTGGTGGCAGGGATGGCATGTTTATATTTTTTCCTACTAATGACTCCTTCATGAGACCGTTCCAGGCCCTGGGCCAGACCACGGCCCTGTCCTCCTGGAGACCTGCAGCTGGTCTGGCTGTATCCGCGGTCCACGGGATGGCATGGTCTTTGCCATAGAAGCCAAGTGTTGGGTCAAAGTGGGAGGTGATGTTGGAGATGGCCCTGGGGAGAAGAGTAGCTGTCCAGTAATTTTCTCAGCCTTGGTCAGGGTGGATCCAAAGGGAAGGAGACGTCAGGCTGGTATTTCAAGAGTCAGGCTGGGGAAAGCCTTCGCAGGTGGGACGGGGGTGGGAAGCCATTTTGGAGGAGAAGGGGAAGGCTGGGAGCACAGGGCCACAGCCACATGCAGGGGCATGTCAGCGCCAGCCAGCATTGCGGGGGCCGTCGGCACCTCTCTTGGCAAGGCTTACCTCCCTCCCCCCAGCTTTGAAGTGGTGCCCTGAAATGCTGCTACAGGCATGTGGAAGGCAGCTGCATCATGGCGTCCTCAGACTTACCTAGAAGCAAGCATGGCCGCATCGCATGATGTAGGCAAGGGTCTGAAGGACACCGCTTGTCCCAGTGTGCTGTGCCCGCCTGGATGGGGGCAGTCGAGGAGGGGCGGGGGCTGGGGTGTCCATACACAGTGGCACCTCTGTGGCCAACCTCTTTTTTGACTTATCTTCCAATGAGATTTCTGCAAGATGAGCTAAAATGAGGAAAGGTCCTATCGTATTGGACTTCTTTTTTTCTTCAAACACTTTAGCTCGGCCTTGGATGTATCAGTTCTGGGTAACTTTAAAGCTGGTAACAGAACAAACTGTGTTCACACACAGGAAATGTCTCCAAACAAAAAGTGGGTGTGCAGTTTACAGTTTAAAAATTGGATGGAGGCCATTCGAACTTCCCCTCCCATTCTCCTTGAGAAGGACTTGGCAAGCTGCTGAGAGGGGGCATTCCTCCTTGGAATAATCGTGAGGGTCCAGAGGGAAGCTCTCTTCGGAGCAGAGCTCACCGGCAACTGGGCTGAGGCCCCGATGCTGTGGGGGCTAGGAGGCTGGTGGAGCGTTCACTGAGCTGGGTGCCCTTCAACTTCACATCCTGTGTAGAGGGGATGTGGAGTGCGGCCAGAATGCCTCTGGCCTGTTGGCCCACACCTGTTGCCCACAGATGGCCGATCTAAAAACACGGGCTGAGACAGCTCAGGAACCTTGTGTGGCCTCATCACTTGGCTCTACCATTAACTTGAACTTCAAGTTCATGCTTGTGGTATTTTTCTTAATATAGAGACCTACTGTTTTACCTATTGCACAAGGACCATGTGTGTTGAAGATTTGGAAAATATAGAGAAACATAGATACAATAATTTAACAACAACCACAATAATAATAAAAAACATTATCCATAATGTCAGGGCCTGGAGAGACACTGTCAACATTTTGGGACCCGTGCTTTTCAATCTCTGGGACTACCTGTGTTTCCTTACGACTGTGAGGACAGAGTACAGGTGGCCCTCGAACTATGTGGGGAGGTTAGGGGCATCAACACCCACCCACTTCCCCCACAGTCTGTGTGTAACATTTGACTCCCTTAAAACTTCACTAGTAATAGCCTACAGTTGATCGTGAACCTTACCAATAATACAGCCAATTGGCTAACACATATCATATATATGTATTATATACTCTATTCTTACAATCCAGTAAGCTAGAGAAAAGAAAAGGTTATTAAGAAAATCATAAGGAAGAGAAAATACATTTATAGTATTGTACTTTATGGGGAAAAAAAATCTGTGTATAAGTACATCTGTGTGGTTCACATCTGTGTTGTTTAAACGTCAATGATAATAGAAGATATTGGCTTTGTGAAGTCCATGCCTGCTGTGTGTTAATCTTGTGTGGCTTTGGGCAAATGACTTTCCCTCTCCATTTTATGTCTAAGGTTGGCATGGTATTTTTACCTACTTCCTACTAAATGAGATAATCCATTCACAGTGCTTACCCCGTGCCTGTGCAGAATGTTACTATTGTTACTATTATTATTTTATAATAGATCACACTGCACATTCTTACTCTTTCCCCTAAACCACCGTGACTACTTTCTAAGAATTTTTTTCAATGTTTTATTTTTTATTTTTGTAGGAGAGAGAGAGATGGAGAACATGAATGGGGGAGGGGCAGAGAGTGAGGAAGACACAGAATCCAAAGCAGGCTCCAGGCTCAGAGCTGTCAGCACAGAGCCCAATGCAGGGCTCGAACTCACAGACTGCGACATCATGACCTGAGCTGAAATCGGATGCTTAACCACTGAGCCACCCAGGTGCCCCTGTGACTACTTTTCTGTAACATCAGATGTTTTCCTCTGGTGTCACTGTTATGAAGAAAAATTGACCTTATTGTTTTTGTAAAAACAATGCATATTCATTATGAAGAATTTTAAAATGAAGAAAAGTTCAGATAAAAAATATTTTAAGACATTCCAAATCCTACCAGCGTTCGGAAATAATCGGGACCGATCCTGGTGTTTGAGGGGTAATAGTTATCTTCCCTCCGTTTCCCCCTGCTCCCACCAATTAATAATCAATAGTGTAGCAGACATGATGGCCAACCACAGGGGTATAAGAATATCAGCTTGGAGTTTGTATGGAGACATTTGGAGTTCGGATTGCAAAAAACTCAGTTTGTGGCCAGATCCAGGCTTCAGACTACTTTGCTCCTGGTCAGAATGATGGGCTGTCTGTCTCTGCAGGGGTGCACCTGCAAAGCTTACCTCCTGGAGGAGCAAAGAATGTGTGCATCCTGAGGTCTGTTCACAGGAGAGGAAAAGGAAGAGGTCAGGGCAAGACTGTTAGACTTCCTTTCACGATTTTATAGACCAGATAAGTCTCCTGAGCCCCCTTTGGGGAGGATGCAGTGAGGAAGTCAGAACAGATAATTTTTCTTTGTTTCTTCCAGAAAGTAGAGGTTCCTCCTTTAGTATGGATCCAGGTATGGGTTCTGGGAAGAGGAAGGAGTAACTCCCACCCCCTTTATAATGATCATTAGCAGTATTAGCATCTCAGAGTTCTTTCCGTTCCATGGAAAATCGGCTGGCTGGCTAGATATACTTTGTAAGATACATGTTCTTAAAATACAAAGTAGTAAATTTAACTTCACTCCAGTTTCACAGAAGACTTAATTAAAACTTGGAAGAAGTCACTGCCTTCTACCCTTGAGTGTTGCCATGGAAGAGTCCAAGGCCAGCCCGCTTTGTCCTCCTTTATAGACTACGCGCTCGTACATAAGAGGCTGGAGGAGCTCTTTCTTAGTATCGGACATGTCACTTAACGAGTATATCACTGCCGCATGAGATGTGTCATATTTTTGTGGCACTTGGTGTGTTCTTTCAGTTGACAGATTCAATTCTTTATTAATAGTCTCAGGAGAATTTTCTTATATTGTCTCTGATTTTTCTTGGTTCTGGGCAGTGAGTTCTCCGATGGAAGGACACCAGTTACTTGTATGTTGGATTGTCTTTGAACTCTATACTTGTTTGTTTTTCTTTCATTACTTGGATCCCTTGTTTTTATCGATCGTCACTTTTTTTTTCATTTTTTTATTTTAGCTTTCCTGTAGTCAGTAAATTGATGAAGCCATCTTTCTTTAGTTTGCTGTAAATTTTACTCTATATATTGCTTTTCTAATGTTTATTTGCTCCCCAATTTATTTCTTTAGGTCTACAATCTCATTCTCTTTCTTTCTTTCTTTCTTTCTTTCTTTCTTTCCTTTTTCTTTGGGCGGGGGGAGGGTTAATGTTGCCTTTGAATTCTCAATTTACTGCACTCTTATTCATATTAAGTTCTATGGCTCAGAGGTCTTTCTGGGGGAATCCTCCTCTTCCTGCATTGTGTTTTCTTGGAGGCTGAATTCCTTGTCTTTGATACAATGTTTCATTTGTCCTTTCCTCCAGGAGTCTGTGTTTGTAGAGACCAGACCTTTTTGTTTGCTTTTTATCACTCTGTTCTTGCCTGGGTGAGTCTTTGCAGATCTTTGTTGTTCTGGGTGTGGGTGATTTCTGGGTTCGAAGCCTCTCGTTTTTGCCCCCTTACCACCCAGTTGAAGTTTGATGGCTAGATTTTTGTTTCTGTCTGGGATTTCTGTACCCTGAGGGCCTGCAGAGCAGCCAGGACTGGCTATGCCATGGCAGGTGGTATGCAGGGCGCTGACTAGTCATGGCTAGATGATGTTGGCTTGGTGGCTTTTGCTTCTGGGATGTTTTAAAGGTTCTTTTAAGTGGGCTCAGTCTTCCTGTGGAGGAACACCCACTGCATACCCTTGGGCAGTATTCTCTGGCTTTGGATCAGCCCCGGATTTCACCATGTATTCCTGGAACCTTCACTTCCTCCCAGCAGAGGTAATCAGCACCAGGGTTCATGGCTCCCTCTTCATCCTTTTCTCCCCTGAGGATGTTTTCACTATTCCCCACTCAGAAAAGAGGAATATATTGACACCTGCTCAGGTTGCTTTTCTCCAGATTTGCTGATATGCATGAAAACTCTCCGGATTTTTTATTTAGTCCCTGGTTCATCTTCCTGCACATGGTAGATGCTGGGTTTTGAGCCTGGCCATGTCATCCTGTTCTCTTCTGTTCTACAGTCTTCCTTTACTTTCCCTGGCAGGCAGGGTTTGATTATTATGTACTCATTTTTTCTTGTTTTTTTTTTTTTTGACTGGTGATTTTTAAAAAAATTTCTGCTTTAATATTTTTTTGGTTAAGTTTTGGAGGAGTGAGATTTTGTAAGAAGTTTGTACCATTTAAGAAAATGTTTATTTTTGAGAGAGAGAGAGAGAGAGAGAGAGAGAGAGAGAGAGCGCGCTAGCAAGGGAGGGGCAGAGAGAGAGGGAGACAGAGAGAGACAGAGGATCTGAAGTAGGCTCTGTGCTGATAGCAGCCAGCAGGATGTGGGGGCTTGAACTCCTCAGCTGTGAGATCACAACCTGAGCCGAAGTCAGATGTTTAGCCGGCTGAGCCACCCAAGTGCCCCAGGAGTTTCTATCATTTAATACCCAGTATCACTTTAGAAGTTTGTATAGAATCCCATTGTATTTCATTCCCCTATATCTGTTGATCAGTCACGACGAAGGAGGGAGGACTGACATTTTCTAAGTGTCTTCTGTGTGCCAGGGAGCACGTAAATAGTCTGATTCGATTCTCGCCGCAGGTAAATGCCAGTATTTCTGTTTTACAGATAAAGAGATGAGGGCTCAGAGAAATTGAGTATCTTGTCCAGGGGGACACAAGTCGTGTGTGATCCCTGTCTCTCAGCTTTACGTTGCTCTCAAATCCCTCCTCTTTCCTCAGACCACACCTCCTCCAGAAATCACAGCCCAAATGGAAGGCTTAAGGTGTTTGGTGTTTTGATATCATTTTAATACGTTACTACTTGCAAGAGAACACTGTTTTGTTTTTCTTCTTTCTTTTTAACTGGTAGCGAACGTTGAACACGACTTCCCTGGGGCCGGAGACCTGTGTTCTCTGTCTCTCCCTTCGCCGTGAGTACGAAATGGCATTTGCAGGAAGTGTGAGCTCTGAAAATGAGCCTTCGAACGTTCCATGCCCTGTGTCGCAGGGCCCCGGTTCTGGGCATGTTGCTACCCGTGTGCTCAGCCCTCAACTAGGTTCTCGCTCTCAACAGCCAGCCACTCAAAAACAAGGGCCATTATGTAATAATCCGGCCCTAACAGCCCCCACAAAATTACACACCGTTCCATGCCAGTGTGAACAGACACGCTAATGAATGTTTACCTCTTCACCAAATGGCCATTTTTCCAAACCTTAGTACAAAATCACATGCCCCGTATTCAAAACGTATTCCACAGGACTTTCCAAGAATTAACATTTTGGTATTTACTGAAAGACTCCTCAGTGGGATGTCATTTATTTACTTTGGGGTCTCAGGTTTATTGTCAACGATGAAAATGGGTACAGTGCCCATCTTAGGTGTGTGGAATGTTTATGAGTTTCAAAGCATTGTTATGGGTTAATGTTGTTTAGCTATCTGGCAACCCAGGGATTTAGGTGGGGTGTTTTTGACCCACTTGTACCTTTAACTTTATATTGTAAGTTTTCGGAGCAGAGAAATGGAAATTATAGTGCAGTGAATACTTAGGACTGAACAGCTGAACAACGTATTGAACTAACACACACACACACACACACACACACACACACGCAAATATATACATATACTTTTTTAAAACCACCTTAGAGGAAATTATAGAAAGGAGGACATTTCACATCTAAATACTTCACTATGCCTCCACATAAAATATGATTCCTATCCTTATGAAACCACAACCCTATTACCACTCCTAATAGGAGTGGTTAACTATAGGAAAAGGTAACTGTTCCCTAATTTCAACTAATACCTGTGACATAGTCACATCTCTCCAGGTGTTCCCAAAATATCTCCATTGACAATGCTGTTGACGTCCATAACTATGTCCCTAGTTCTGTCTCCAGAATGCTTATTGTTTAGACAGCCCAAAACCAAAGATCCTGCATTTCATTTGTTACGTGATTTTTAGTTTCCCTCTTTTTTATTTTTATTTTTTTATCCTTGGAAAATACACATAACATGAAATTTACCATCTTTAACATTAAAGAATTTTTAATGTGTATTTATTTTTGAGAGAGATAGGGAGACACAGTGCGAGCAGGGGAGAGGCAGAGAGAGAGGGAGACACAGAATCTGAAGCAGGTTCCAGGCCCTGAGCTGTCAGCACCGAGCTCAATGCGGGGCTCGAACCCGCGAATCGCGAGATCGTGACCTGAATTGAAGTCGGACGCTTACTTGACTGAGCCGCCCAAGTGCCCCTCATCTTTAACATTTTTAAGTGTTCAGTTCACTGACATTAGATACATTATATTGTAGTATTGTAGCCACCATCACCGCCAACCATTTCCAGAACTCTTTCCATCTCGAAAAACTGAAACTCTGTGTCCATTAAATAATGACTCCATTCCCTTCTCCCCTCAAGCCCCTGGCAACCACCTTCTACTTTCTGACTCTCTGAATTTGACTCCTCTGGATGCCCCATGTAGGTGGAATCATACGGTATTTGTTCTCTTGCATCTGGCTTGTTTCACTGAGCATAGTGTCTTCAAGGTTCTATCCATGGTGTCGCCTGTGCCACAGTTATCTTCCTTCTTAAGGCTGAATCATATTCCGTCGTATGTGGGTACCACATTTTGCTTCTCCATTCATCCGTCTATGGGCGCTAGGTTGGGTCCACATTTTAGCTGTTGTCAAGTAACGTTGCTGTGAATGTGGCTCGACAGCTTTCCTCCTCCTTCAGTCTAGACTCGTTCCTCCACTTTTCCCTGTGATGTCAGCTTTTGAAGGCATGAGTCCAGTTGTCATTTTATAGGGCATTCTACAGAACGTTCCTTGTTTTGACTTTATCTCATTATTCCCTGATGGCTTGACTCGAAGTTAGTTTGGTCTTGACTGGATTTGTTTTGTTTGATCAAATTGGAGAACTGCAAAGGCGTCCTTTTTTTTTTTAATTTTTTTTTAAACGTTTATTTATTTTTGAGACAGAGACAGACAGAGCATGGACAGGGGAGGGGCAGAGAGAGAGAGGGAGACACAGAATCGGAAGCAGGCTCCAGGCTCCGAGCCATCAGCCCAGAGCCCGACGCGGGGCTCGAACTCACGGACCGCGAGATCGTGACCTGAGCTAAAGTCGGATGCTTAACCGACTGAGCCACCCAGGTGCCCCCAAAGGCATCCTTTTAAGTTCTTCAGATTAAACGTCAGGCCCATCCCTGTTTGCGATGCTAAGGGGTTGATGTGGGTAGTGACTGCCAGACCTCTCCATGTGAAAGGGACATTTGTTTCCTTGAAGTGGGTGTGAATCTGTGCTGTCACCCTTTATTTATTTATTATTATTAAATTTTTTTTTTAATTTTTGAGAGAGACAGAGACACAGCACAAGCAGGGGAGGGCAGAGACAAAGGGAGACACAGATCTAAAGCAGGCTCCAGGTTGTGAGCTGTTCACACAGAGCCCAGTGCAGGATTCAAACTCCCCAACCGCGAGATCATGACCTGAGCCGAAGTCGGACGCTTAACCAACTGAGCCATCCAGGTGCCCCTCTGCTGTCACCTTTTAAAGTCTTTTTTGATGTTTATTTATTTTGAGAGAGAGAGAGAGAAGGAGAGAGGCAGAGAGAGAGAGAGAGAGAGAGAGAGAGAGAGAGAGAGAACGAATCTGAAGCAGGCTCCTCGCTGCCAGTGCGGAGCCCGATGCAGGGCTTGATCTCATGAACCATGAGAGCGTGACTTGAGCCAAAATCAAGAGTCGGATGCTTAACCAGTTAAGCCACCCAAGTGCCCCTGTTGTCACCCTTTAAACAGATGAGGCTGTTGCCGAAATTCTGAACAGGTGCTAACTTGCTTACCGATAATAATCATCTCTCTTCATTGAGTGTTTGCTGTGTGCTGGGCACCGATGCAGAACTTGACTCGTGTTGTGTCATTTAGTCCTTCAGGACTGTCCCCATTTTGCAACTCAGTGTTGAGGACCCTGCTTGCCCTTCTGTTGTGAAGACACTTTGTGGACCCCTCCCCCTCCTGCTTTGCTTGTTTTCCTTGTCCTGTGTCCAGCCCGTGGGGGGTCATGGCCTTACCCCCTCCCCTGCAGGCTGCCTGGTTTGACGTGGGCACTGTCTGTCCAGTTTACGTATCTGTGGAGTGAGGGCTTGGCTTTGGAGCGAGGCTGCCTGCATTCCAACCCTGGATCTACCCCTGCTGTGGGACTCTGGGTTGGTTCTGCACCTTCTGGACTTGAGTGTCCTCATCTGTAACTTGGGGATGATTACTGCCCACCTCAGAAGGTTCTTGTGAGTGTGGGGTACCCTACATGGAAGCCTTAGTGTGGTGCCTGGTGCATAATAAATCTCAGCCTCCTTGAGGTCACCCCTTCCTTGGGTCCCTGGGGACGGTTCCTCAGGCTCTTGCCTTGAGGGTTTTGTTGTCATGCCCTGTGGAGAAACACTGCAGATGGTCGAAAATCTAGAGGAGACACAGAGTAGTGAGGATAGTTCCAGAACAGGGACCAGCCAACTATAGCCCGTGGGCCAGATCCTCCTTGTAGGCTGTTTTTGTACATCAAGTTTTATTGGAACACGGCCATGCTAGTTCATTTACATATCATTGTTTCCGGCCACTTTGGCATTACAACAGCGGAGCTGAGTAGTTGTGACAAGACCATATGGCCTGTGAAGCCGAAAATACTTCCTAGCTGGCCTCTTATGGAAAACCTTGTAGACCCCTGCTCTGGAATCTTTTAAGAGTTCTTAGACTTGTGGTCTCTGATTGGGGAGGCGGGGGGGAGGGGGGTGTCTTGGCTTCCCAGAGAAGATGTTGCTTCCTGGTGAATTCCGGCCTCCAGCTTTCATTTCCGGGGTTACCAGTTGCCCATCTTTCTAGTCTTTTTACCCAGACCCTAAGGCTGACGCCTTCCTCCGGGCAGGCTCCTCCTAATGATTTTAGGCTGACCACCTCTGTGCTCACAGCCATTCTCTCGGCTGGGCAACATCTGGGGACTCCGAAGGCCCCACATTGGAGGTTCCTGTACTTGGGATCTTGCCTCCTAGCCAATCAGTGGAGTAGGCCTGCTTGTGTTTTGCAGGGTACCTTCTAGACGACCCCCAGGGAGCTCCTGTGCACCCCCCCCACCTCGGCCGCCCTGTGTGGTTACAGTCTGTGGTGGGGGGGGTGGGGGGTGCGGCCTTCCCTCTAGTCCTGCTCCTGGCCCTCGAACACAGTAACAGCTAATTGTAGATATTTCACTTCTGCCAATATGTTTGGGGTCCTGCTGCTTGACCCAAATGGAACTGATTCAGCTCCACTGAATGAGAAACCTCATTTCTGTAAGTTACCTCTGCATTTGGATGGCAACACGCCGCTTTCCTAACGTCATTTTCTCTTGCGTGCAGCTTGTGTTACTTGATTTATTTCCTGGTCTTTCAGATCATTTTTATTGATCTGAGGCATTACATTTAATTCTGATGTGGAAGATTCTCTTCCCTCGGATTTTATGTCGTCTCCCAACCTCTTAAATCAGTATTTACCATTTTTAATTAGTTTGGCATGGAGCCTCTGGAAACGATGATGGCAGTTCCCCTTGTAGATACGTTTTTAAGTTTATGACACCAAGCCCTGCTCTCTCCTCCCTCAACCTTCCCCTCAAGACACTTGAGATGTTTGTATTCTGGAACACCTCGCGAGTTAATCAAGTCCAGTTTATTGAGCCTCTGCGATTTGCCAGGCACTCTTCCAGGTTTGGGGGACAGAGCACTTAGCAGAACACAGAGAAATCTCCGCTCGGAGGGTGCTGACGTGAGGGTGCTTTTCTCAGAACCTTTGCTAATGACGTCAGAGCAATGGCTGGGATTCTCGAAGGAGTGGGTGTGTGTGGCTGAAGGTGAAAAGTGCCTTCCCATCCTCCGTGCACCAGGTGGCAGGGCCACACACACACTGCCCTCCTGTGTCAGGGCATTGCTGAGACACAGAAAACCGCACTGAGGAAATGGGGCACAACCCAGCATCCCGGAAATGAAACCATCGTAAGCAGGGTGTGGATTTGGGCATTTTCGGTTGGCTGCAAGGCTCCTTAGTCCTTGGTAGGAGCCAGAGGGCATCAGAAGGAAGTAGCTCGGGGCGCTTGGGTGGCTCAGTCAGTTGAGTGTTGACTTCAGCTCAGGTGGTTCGTGAGTTCGAGCCCTGCTGTCAGCCCAGAGCCCACTTAGGACCCTCTGTCCCCTTCTCTCTCTGCCCCTCCCCACTCACGCTCCCTTAAAAAAATATTAAAAAAAAGAAGAAAGTAGCTCATTGGGTGTTTGCAGGACCTGATCGTCTACATATTGGCTTCCACAGCACAGAGACAAAATGATGGAACTTCTTGAAGCTTCTGTTGAGTATGTTAAATGTGAAGTGTTCAGAGTGACATTTTGACAGGGACAGATCAAGCACTCTGTTATGTTTTAAAACCAGACTCTCGTTTTGTGTCAAAGCATCCAGAATTGTCACCTCCTCACCGCCTTCTTCGCAGCTCAGAGCGTGGGCTTTTGCGTCCAGAAAGAACCTTCATTCACCAACGTCCAGACTAAGACATATGTACAGAGACTGAAAAAGTACCCACACTTCCTCAGCAGGACCTTAACGCCTACGGAGAGAAATGTTGCATTTCCTGGAGATTTTATTATTTGTTTTCCTTACCTTTTGGGAGTAAGAATCGAGGCTCTTTTCCTCTCTCTCCCTGTTCATTCCATTTCTCTCATGAGTGGTTGTGTTCTTTCCTTCCTGGCATTCAAATAGTTCTGGAATCTATTCTCAGGCATAATTACAGCCTAACTATAAAGCAGAATACGGGACTCTGTTTGCACGATCTGCCTCTGATCTGTACCTGTGCTTTAAACACACACTTTTACTCACATGCAGTGAATGGGGCAGCCATGTTTCCAAAGGCAATCACGTAATGTGACAAGTGCTATTATACAGAACAGCTGTTAGCATAAGGGCTCTACTAAAATATTTATTGCTTGTCCCCGAGCTGGTGCCCTGTAATGCAGGTACATCATGCATCACCACGTATACTATGATACGCTTGGTTTCTGTCACGTATTTTGTCTGCTCTTTTTGTTTTTTTAAAGCCACCATATGCATTTTCCACTTTGAGGTCCATTAGTTCCTATGGAAACCGTGATGTCACTGGTGGGGGCGGGGGTTAGTAGCATCCGGGGGGACAGTATGAAACCATTTTATTTAATGGTTTGAAATTTGTACTACTCTTGGGGAAAAGTATGGGTATGTTGGAGACAGTGGTGTGCTTCTACGATTATAGCTAGCATGATGCGTGTGCATGTAACAAAAGTCAGCATTTGAATTTTTTTTTTTTTTAGGTTGCAGACAAAAACATACATGGAAATTAGGAGAAATATACAAAGGAAAGAAAAGGGAAGGCCAGGGATTCGTGTAATTGTTCCGGCTGCCCAGGGGTCACTATTACAGCAGGTGCATAGAGTTCCCTCTATAGGTGTGGTGTGTAGGATAGGTCTTGGGCTCTGTGAGTGACACTTGTGTTCCGGACAGTGGTCGAATTGATTCTGATGTACAGCTAAACTCTTTTTTAAAAAAAAAAATTTTTTTTATTACTTTTCTTTATTTTTGAGAGGCAGAGAGAGAGATAGAGTGCGAGCAGGGGAGGGGCAGAGACAGAGGGAGACACAGAATCCGAGGCAGGCTCCAGGCTCTGAGCCGTCAGCACAGAGCCCGACGTGGGGCCCGAACTCACGAGCTGTGAGATCATGACCTGAGCTGAAGTTGGATGCTCAACTGACTGAGCCACCCAGGCGCCCCAGTGCAGCTAAACTCTTAACAAGATCCCTAAAAAGGTGCTGGTGGTCCCAGAATCTTGTCTTGGGTGTGACAGGAGAGGAGGGGGCATCTTGAGTCCCAGGTAGGGCACCCGGATCTTTTTAATAGGTACTCAGGTGCTATGCAGAGTGTCTGAATGAAGCTGGCCTGTGTTCTTCAAAACTGCTCTCTCTTTTTCCCTTTAAACTTAATTTTGGGGTAATTGAACATTCACACACATATGTAAGAAATACTACAGAAGGAAACCCAATCTCAGTGGTAGCATTTTGCATTAACTGTAGTACATTGCTGCAGGCAGGAAGTTGGCGTGCATACAATTCACCAGCACACTCCCCCAGTTGTCTGTGCATTTGTTTGTGTGTGTGTGTGTTAGTCTGTTTCATCTCCCGGGTAGATTCATGTGATCACCGCCACAGTCAAGGTACATAGCTGTCCACCCCCCTCCATTGGATTTCCTCCTGCTACCCTTATGTGGCCACACCCTTCCCTACCCCCTGACCTCAGGCAGTCACTGATCTAGCCTCCAACTTGGAAACACTGTCACGTTAAGAATGTTACGTGCATGGAATCATTTAGCATGTGATCTTTGAGATTGGCTTTTTTTTTCCCCACTCAGCAGAGATCTCTGGAGATCTGTCTGAGTTGTTGCATGAACTAGTATTCCATCCATTTTCATTGCTGAGTAATATTCCATGGTATGGACGTACTACCTTTATGGAAACAATCACTCCTTCAAGGACATTAGGTTGTGCTTATTTTTTCAAAGAGAATGACCTGGGAGAGAGTTTGATGGGGTCCCAACAGCACGGAATCAGGGAGCACTTTACAAGGATCCAGTCTCTGTCTCCTGTTCTCTTCTGGAATTTCCAACAGGGCTCCCTCCAGAAGCAGTAAGGTGCAATTTATTTAGAAAGAAGGCAGGCAGGCTGTGGAAAGAGCCCACTGAATCCCAGGGGAGCTGACTAGCTAGCTGATAAGTCTCCTTTCAAGGGTGGGCCTGAGTCTGAGATACATTTAGTTTATTTGCAGAGGGGAGCGGAGGCACTCTGTGCTCTGAGACCTGCATTTAAGCATCTGCATTTCTCTTCCAGGAGTTGATGGAAGAAGGTACTTTTTGTTTTTGATAAAAGGAGCTGTAGGGGCACCTGGGTGGCGTAGTCGGTTGAGCGTCTGGCTCTTGGTTTCTGCTCAGGTTGTGATCTCATGGTTTGTGGGTTCGAGCCCTGCATCAGGCTCTGCGCGAACGTGTGGAGCCTGCTTGGGATTCTCTCTCTGTCTGTCTGCCCTTCCCCTGCTTGCTCCCTTGTTCTGGGACAGATCGTGGGTCTTACGGGTTGATTTTCATGTTGAAAAATGTCGCGCTTGGCCTTTTCAGGAAATATGTCTGGGGATTGTTTAGCCAGTCACGTGACAGAATTTTAACACCAAAATCATTCTCAGAGTGCCAGCTGCTGGTTTGAGGTTCATCGGAAGTGGCCCAACCTGACCGACCCCGTGACCTGACGTTGTGAGTCCCCACTGAAAGACTTCTCTTGACCTTGTGTCTGATGCAACCAGCAGACTGTCCCTTTGTCCTCTGCCATTCAAGCTACTGACCTAAAGAAAGGAAGGGATTTTAGCATTGGGACAAGAGGTGGCCCACGGGGGAGACAGAAACACGTGCCTCTGGCCCAGACTTTAGGAGGTGGTCTTCTTAGCGTAAGCAGTGTGACCCTAAACCTCTCTTATGACCCTAAACCTTAAGACCAGTGCCTTGAAGGATGGCTCGGCTTAGTTCTAAAGCAGCCTGGGACGCAGGCATTGTGTGTGGGTGGGATCTTCCCCGAGGACTTTCTTCAGTTGCCTGGAAGGTAGGCAGTACCTTCAGGGGCCGTGCTGTATGAGAAGTGCTTAGCTGAAAATCAGGCTTAGCCTTGGTGAGGTACGTGTACAGGGAGAGGGGCACATGGGATGCACGCACAGCGAGAGGACAGGAAGTTCATGCCTCCTTTCTCAAGCACATGTTCAGGACATGCCTTTACCGAGTGGGATCGTGGATAAACCATTCATACTTGCAAAATAATGTATCATTGAAGGTGTGCGTTTGCTTGTTTCTGTGTTTATGTTCCCAGTTCAGGGTTGAGGCCATGGTAGGTATTTGGTGAATGATCGCTGAATGAATGAATGAATGAATGAATGAATGAATGAGCGAACGATCAAGCAGGCAGACGTGAACTTGCATTCAGTCCAGGAGGGATGGGGGGATTTGCAACCTCCTCTCCCACAGCCACCCGCATACGACTTTTCTTTCAGGCCTACTCTGATTTCACCAAATACGTGCAAAAAGTAGAACTTCGTCAAAGCTAGTGAATTATGGCCTAGAAAGCAGGGGAGTTTCTTGGAGGTCAGGTGTCTCCTGGTATCCCAGGGTGCTGTGATATCACCTGGTTCTTCAGGAACTTGGTTGGGCTGCAGTCGTGGTGCCTGGTGCGTAAGGGAATGTAGCAGGCGTCACCTTTATAAACAGGGGAGCCGCAAGGACCTGGGAGGGAGCCGTGTGCTCCAGGCGTTCGGATTCCGGGCCTGTCTGTCAGTGCGTCGTAATCTTTAGGTCGCCAAGGTGCTTTGAGGCTGGTTGGTAATAAAATGACCCCCTCCTCCTCCGCCCACCACACCCACCCCCGGGTTTTTTTGTTGTTGTTCTTGTTAGCAGCAGGGCAATGGTGGCTCGAGTCTCCCATCTACCAGGTGCCGGGAAATGCTTGCTTTGTGAAACTTGAGGATGAAAAGAGAAGCGTCGTGCCGAGGTTCCAGCAACCCCTCTTTCCAGTTTGCCTTTTCACTCCCATCAGCGGAGGGACCAGAGGGAAGCTCAGCAACCCCAGGCTCCTCAGTAGGAGAAGCACCTGTTGGGGATCACAGCATCCATTCCCTGCCTCCCTCTTGCTGGGATGTTGGGGCTTGTGGATGATGGGCTGTCTCGCTCTGGCATGCTGGGGGGGGTGGGGTTTAGACACCATTCTGCCCCTTTGCATTTCCTTCCATTTAGCAGTCATTTCCGTAGGGATTACCCCTCTCAGTTATTTGTAATTCTCTTCTTTTATGCCCTTATATACCCTTACAAGTTGCTGTTGGTTATAAATGCCAAGTTGTGATTTAGATCTCTTAGTAATTACGAAGGTGATCTTTTTGCACATTATTCATACCTTCATGATGATTGCAGGTGTTCTCCCGGCTGGTATGTAGAAATGTTGGTTCCCACTCTTTTTTAAGCAGGGTCGTATCGGTAATATCTCTGGGAGCAGCGTCCTGAGGTACCACGTCTACGTACTCAATTCTGCCCGCTGGGCCGGGGACGCTGTTACATGCAGTTCGTGCATCGTGCACTTAGCCCTGTCACTGATGAGCGCACAGCAATGTTGGACGGAGCAGAAAGCTTTGCCACTGTAACGTCACATAAAGTTACATTAATGGTCAAAATAGTCACAATGAATGATAAGAGTAGTGATACTGTCTATGACTGTCCTAAGGTTTTTACATCTGTTTAATCGTCTCAGAACCTTGTGTAATAAGTACGGCTTATTACCTTTATTTTATAGCTGGAGAGTGAGTTTCTGAGGGATCAGGAAATGTGTTGGTGTCACCCAGCTTGAGTGGCAGGGCTGGGCACCAAAACCAGGCCTTCTGACTCCAGAACCTTTTTTTTTTTTTAAATAATAAAAAAGTTGTTTTAAAATACAGAAGCCACTATTAATCTCTTTAACAGAGATGATGTGAATCACTAACATCAGAAATGATTATGAAATGTCTGTTTTCTGGTATTAAATGGGGCTTAAGTGATTGCCACAATTTGCATCTTACTAGAAAGCTTCGATAGTTAGATTTGGGTTCTAATTCTGACGTTTCCTTTTTTAAATCACCACTGTGATTTGTTCAAATTAAGCGCTTTTTGGAAACCCGCTTTGTGCCAGGCCCTGTACTACGCGTGTCCCACACATCGCCTCATGTAACTCTTAAAACAGAATGATTTTTTGAGAGCTGAAGAAGCTGAGCTCCACAGAGGTGAACGCATCAGAACCTCTCCCGATCGCTTGGGCTCAGTGGCTGGAGCCCTCCTGGCGAGTTCCCCCGACCTGTGTTCCAGGAGCATGGCGTCTAAGGTCTTTCTCCAGTGCACCAGGAAAGCTTTCTGGGAGAAGGTGCGGTTCTGTGGGTTCTCTGGTTCTTGCTCATTTAGTAGGAAAAAGCCTACCCATCCCATGTGGGGGCCCAAGAAGGAAGTGGCTGGTGAGGGGCAGGCATGGTGAGCCTGCCTTTCTGCTCTGGGGCAGCTAGTAGGTGCATCCTCACGGAGCAGAGGCCATCTCCTTTGTCCATTTGCATTGTCACTGGAGAGCTCCAGACCTGACTCTGCCTTTTCTGTCATCGCCTCCTTCCCCCGGGGCTCCCTTCCCAGAGCTTGCTCCTGAGGGCAGGAGGGCCATGCTGGCTTCTCCTTGAATGAGCTCAAAGGTCAAAAGCTTCTCAAGGGAAGACTCAGGACATCAGAGGCCGGAGTGCCCTTTTCAAAGCTGTCCTGGTACCTCTGTCTCCGGTAGAAGCTGGGCAGACTCACTTTCTTTTCGCAGCCAAACACCAGAGTGTCTGAAATCATATACAAGAAAAGGGAACCCTTCTCCACTGGGCACCTGGGTCAGGAACGCCCAGGGTCTTCTAATAATGCTGAGAAGAGACCCTTGTTAGGTTTTTAGCTTTTGTAAGAAATCAACCCTGAGACTGCGAGGATGACCCTTGAACAGGTGCATCAGTCTCTGTCCTTGATTCCATTCACAGCAGGCAGTTTGGGGTAGATGTCCACTGTGAACAGCCATATGCTGCCTGAATTGATCCTCCCACTCCCCTTTTTATTTTGCTGCTAATGTATGGGATGCTAGAGAAGCCTCTCTGGGCAGATGACATTTGAGTAGATTTGAAGGAGTCAAGTTACGTGGTTATTCAGAGCGTGTGTGTTTCAGGCAGAGGGAGTAGGAAGTGCAAATGGCCTGAGGTTGAAGCATGCTTGCTATGTATGATCAAAGACTAGAAAGGTGAGTGAGTCACTAGCTGGGGGAAAGTGGTAAGAGATGAGAGCAGAGGTAGCTGGAAGACCAGATCCTGCAGGGCCCTGTGAGCTGCCAGACGGCTGAATCGATCCTTTTTAAGTATTCTTTCAGGCAGGCAGGAGTGATCAGTTCATTTCTCCAGTGCCCCTCTCAGCCTCTGGGTGTTTGCTTTTCCTTCAGTGTGTCCTGTGTTTCCCCCTTGGTCTCTGTTAATTGTGCAATGGGAACATTTTCCCTCCAGTAATAATAGCACAAAAACCCATATAGGAAAGCCTAGGAGGTTGTATCTTTTTCCGTGAGCTCTTATTAGCTGAAAAATGACATTACAGCTCATCTCCTATGCTTCTCTTTTAATTAAGATCCGCCTCCCCTCCCTTCCACCCCCTCCAAACACACAGTCCTGCCATTAGGGGAGATCTATCTCCTATGAGCCCCTGGGTCAGGGTGGCTTCCTCATTTGTCTTCCTGTGGGGCGAGTGTCTGAAACCCCTCCCCCCTCTCTGCGTGACTATGAACCTGGACAAGAGCGATTTGCCTCTTTATGCTCTGCCCTTCCAAAGAGAGATGTGATATCCCACATCGGTGTTGTTTGTACAGTGCGACCCTGTTTATACGTTTACTGACTGCGGAGTCCCCACATGCAGGGAGTCAGTGTCCCTACCTTTGTGGCTTTGTTCTTAGGACCTCACACCGACTCCATCGATCTGAACAGCCTGGCTTAACTGCAGCTGAGCACGGAGGGTGTGATGCGTTGGTGCTTTGTCGATTCTCTGCAAAAGTTGGGAAAATGAGGGATCGTGGGTATTTGACGAGCCCCGGAAGACGGCAGGTGTGGACGAGGGCCTTACCTCCTCCTTCTCTAATCCTGCAGTTTATATACTCTTGTTTCACAACTTGAAGCTGGCAGGTGAAGGAATTTTGCTTCCAGCTGACGTTGCAGTTGACCGGGAGAGGAGGCGGGAGTTATTTCTCTCTCCTTTCTGCGTCCCGTGTCCTGGCCAAGACTCAACCTTCCCAGTAGAATCCCTGCCAGCCTTTATGGCCCTTTGCGTGATGTGTCTGAACGCCCGGTGTCATTAGCACTGTCAGTGCGGGGTCACAGATGAGTTTAGAAATGCCTTCGAATTCGGAGTCAGTATGATGATAGTTTTGCTTTCTTCGTCACTACTTTTCTGTTCTCATTGAGAATACTGTCACCTTCTCTTCCCCTTCCCCTCCCCTCTACCATTTCCCTTTGAGTGCAGCCTTTTCCGGGCTGTGTCTGGCTGTCCAAGCACCCGTGGCTACCTAACGCCCCCAAGAGCCACCCTGAAGATATGTATTTTTTTCAGTTTTTTAAATTATTGTTTTTTAATGTTTGTTTGTTTGTTTGTTTATTTATTTATTTATTTTTTACCGTTTATTTACTTTTGAGACAGAGAGGGACAGAAGATGAACAGGGGAGGGACAGAGAGAGAGGGGAGACACAGAATCTGAAACAGGCTCCAGGCTCTGAGCTTGTCAGCACAGAGCCCGATGCAGGGCTCGAACTCACGGACCACCAAATCACGACCTGAGCCAAAGTCGGCCGCTTAACCGACTGAGCCACCCAGGCGCCCCAATGTTTATTTTTGAGAGAGAGAGAGAGAGGGAGAGAGAGAGAGAGAGAGAACGCAAGCAGGGGAGGGGCAGAGAGAAAGAGAGAGATGCAGAATCCGAAGCAGGCTCCAGGCTCCAAGGTGTCAGCACAGAGCCCTACGCGGGGTTGGAACCCATGCACCGTGAGATCGTGACCTGGGCCGAAGTCAGACACTTAGCGGACTGAGCCCCCCGGGGGGCCCCCACCCTGAAGGCTGAGATAGTGCGGCAACAAAGCTGGTACCCCTCGCCCGCACCCCACCCTGTCGACTGCCCTGGTTCTGCCTGAGTGTGCAGGAGCCCCTCAGCAGCTGGGGCTAGCTCGCCCTCATCTTCACACCCCCGGATGGCCTGGCGGCTTTGGCCGTTTCGAGCCCAGCTGGAACCGGTGGAGGGGGGAGGGGGGTGGCTGGGCGGTCCCGCAGAAGTCAGTTGCCGCTTTGTCCTACTAAACAGATTTCAATCCTAGGACCTTCTGAAGACCCACTGCCCTTGCCCGGTCTTCTGATGGACTTTGTGACCAAGGATGTTGGGGAGGTAGCCTCTAGGTTTAACGAATCCAGGCTGGATGCACCGCCGAGGTTTTAACATCTCCTTCTGCTGTGCTAGCTGTGTGCCCTGGACACGTCGCTTAAGCTCTCTGAACCTCTCCTCCCGGATCTAAATTGAAGTCAGTGATACCTGCGCCACACAGTTTGCGCCAGGATTTCATGAGATCACGCCCCTGGAAGGCGCCGCGTCCAGGTCTTGGCACGCCGTCCGCGCTCGATGGATAATGAACTTCCCTCCTTTCCTCAGCCGGGATCCCAGGCGGGAGAAGAAAAGGCCCAATGAGCTGCAAGCCATGCTGTTTTGCTCTCCGCAGCGATCAGTGCTTGGCAGGTTTCAGATACTTACAAACAGAAGTAAAAGAGCTTTGATTATGCCCTTGTTTGTGGTTTGCTTGGGTCGTGTTATTTTCTGAATGGAGAAGACGGCGGCCGTCTCACTGCCGCTGGGTGAAGGGCTGGCCGGGAGTCAGGGTGGAGAGTCAGTACTTGGTCAGGGGACTCCCAGGTCCCCCGTGCCTCGGACGTGGGTTGGCAGCATCGTCTGAATGGGGTGTGGTCCCCGGGCCCGGGTTTGCTGAGTCCCTCCCTGTGTGCTCTTGGACCTCTGGGCACATCTTCAGGCGGTGTGTCTTTGCCTGTCGTAGATGCACTGGCTTGTCTTTCATCCGCTTAAGTTAATGCTCTTCCAGACGTGCACGTGACCC